>NC_060899.1:13606953-14249453 GCF_014805685.1 Silurus meridionalis
CAATATCTTTTAAGACCTTAATATTAGATTAGATTCAACTTTGTTGTCATTGTGCAAGGTACATGTACCAATGAAATGCAGTTAGCATCTCACCATAAGTGCCTGTTTACAGTAGATAACAGTAGATGAATACGGTATGAGGTCCATATATACAGGGATGAGGTGATTAATGTACAGGAGGTAATAATATATGGTTTATATAGTGATATACAATATATGTATATTTGTTTATTTTCTTATTTATATCTTTACTTTGATCTTTTATTGTGAGCAACTGCAACCATTTTTTGTTTTCTATGGAATCAATAAAGTTTCTCGATCTCTTTCCTTTTCAGTATTATGACGACACATACCCTACCGTTAAAGAGCAGAAAGCGTTCGAGAAGAACATCTTCAACAAGACACACAGGACCGACAGTGTGTTTTTTATTTTTCATTTTATTATTATTAAAAGCTGTGGTTTAGTTTTTGCTAAAAGGATCGGGTTTTCATTGTATTTGTTCCTTGACAGGTGAAATCGCCTTGCTCGAAGGACTTACGGTCGTTTACAAGAGCAACATCGACCTGTATTTCTATGTTATTGGCAGTTCGCATGAAAACGAGGTAACCGCTGAAAGAATATCCTCTCACGCGAGTTACTGTCAATACAACGGGCTCATGCGTTTACCTGTGTTTATTTCCTTGCAGTTGATGCTCATGGCCGTGTTGAACTGTCTGTTTGACTCTCTCAGTCAAATGCTGAGGTAAGCGATTTGGAGCTGCAAATCTCCACACATGATGCAACCACACCTAGCTTGCGTTTAATGCAATTTTTTTTTTGTTTGTGTGTTTTTAGGAAAAATGTGGAGAAGAGAGCCTTACTTGAAAATATGGAGGGTCTTTTCTTAGCCGTTGATGAAATTGTAGATGGAGGGTAAGTGTTTTTGTTTTACGCTTTTGAAAATTCGAGTAAAATGGAAAAGTGTTAGAAACTGAATATTTTTTAGATAAGACTTTTCTTATCTTTTTGTGGTCATAAAAATATAATAATTAGAAAAAAAAACTTTTTTGATCGTACAGATAAGAGCAATACATCATTGGAATCGGTAAAGGGTCTACTTTTATTTGTGTACACTCGTACAAACAGACAGGGGGCGCTCTCTGTCATCTCTGTCTTTGTCATCTCGCCTCACAGACGTCATAAATATATGTAATAAATGATATATATGAAATGCTACTTTTAAATAAAGCAACTCGCATCACAAAACATGTACTCCCTGATTCTATAGTGCGTATGAAAGTTAGACGAGTCACAGTCTCTCCGGTACCACCTCATTAAATATTATTTTCTTCAGACGTGTGTGTTATGGCTGCATGGTTTGTGTAAATGCTGCAGCTCATCTTATCCTGTTTTCTCACAGTGTTATCCTGGAGAGTGACCCCCAGCAGGTTGTCCACCGAGTGGCTCTGAGGGTAAACTTCATCCATCATCACTGTTACGCCATCACTGTTGCACAATTTTACACACTCGCTCTCTCTCTCTCTCTCTCTCTCTCACATTTTACACACACACACACACACACACACACACACACACACACACACACACACTCACTCACTCACTCACCACTCACTCACTCACCACTCACTCACTCACACACACTCTCTCTCGCCTCGCTCTCTCTCTCTCACATTCACACACTCACTCACTCTCTCTCTCTCTCTCACACACACACTCTCTCTCTCTCTCTCTCTCTCACACACACACTCACTCACTCACTCTCTCTCTCTCTCTCTCACACACACACACACTCTCTGTCTCTCTCTCTCTCACACACACACTCTCTCTCTCTCACACTCACTCACTCACACACACTCTGTCTCTCTCACTCACACACACTCTCTCTCTCTCTCACACTCACTCACCACACACACTCTGTCTCTCACTCACACACACTCTCTCTCTCTCTCTCTCTCTCTCTGTATCAAGCATTGCTAAATTCATATTATTTGAATATTAGTGTTACTCTTGGATAACACACAGGATGTTGCATACAAAAAACTCTGGTTGCTCTTTTTTTGACTCCTTGATCTTAAATATATTTCCTCACCCTGACCTGGACACGATTTCTTCATGTTCTCTCTCCTCAAAGATCATGCTGTGTAAACGGCCAACGTAATAAACAGCAAAAAAAAAAAATAATAATAATAATAATAGTCTGTCTATCAAACATGTAGAGTTTCCCCCAAACACAGCCCAATAAGCACATCTAATCCCAGTTTGCCTTGTTTCGATGGCAAATGAACGACCTCACGCAAATCATCTGTGTCCAGTCACATATAAAAAGTAGCGCTTGTAACACACGGAAAGGTTCCTGGAGAAAAGCAGTGTCACAGTATCTTCACGTGTCTCAGCCAGTGTTAAAAAAAGATCACCGGTAGGGAGGGAAGGAATAGCACAAATTTGGGAGGGGAAAAAAGCAATGATCAGTGTAAAAAAAAAAAGTAAAGATATTTGGCTCAAAGGTGTTGGAGAAAATGCATTTTAATTTTTTATTTTTTATTTTTTGTCTATTTTCCTTCAGGGTGATGACGTGCCACTGACGGAGCAGACAGTCACTCAGGTAAAGAGAATCCTCATGTGTGGTTCATGCTCTCTCTCTCTCTCTCTCTCTCTCTCTCTCTCTCTCTCTCATATCTTTGATACCAAGACTGTTATATGCCACAGCTCTGAGCCTCTCAGCGCGCATCTCATTTATAACCCCAGTCTGCGTTAGTCTGTTTGGCCGCTCTGAGGTTTCGGAGTGTGAGAACTCCTCCCGCGACTGCCACATGTAAAGCATGATGGCTAATTATTGGCGGCTGTCTGGCAGCGGTGCCTTCCCATGGCCTGATTGATGGTCTCATTTAAGAGGCCCGTGACAGGCCGCCTGCATCCTTCACGTGCCCCTGATTAATGCCGCTCGTCATCCTTTTTTTTTTTTGCTTAATGGTTACGCTATGCCTCGCCTTTCCCCAAATTAAAATGATGAATTAATTCCTGGATATTTCCCCCGTGCCCGCATTACTCAGGCGTCAGGTTTCACTTAAATCCGTCGTGGGGCACGGGGCGTGTTCGAGACGGTGTCTGCTTTCCCGCGTGTGTGTCGTACAAGCGTCGTGTTTAATGGGTGCTCTATACTTAGCAACTGCTTAGCGCGTCGGAGGTGACACGCAAAGGAGTTAACGATGCACAGAGTTTTTTCCCCAGCGCAGTGATGAACGTTTGCGTAATGAAGCTGTAAATAATGAATGCACAAATGCTTTAATGGCACAATATTGAATCAATAGGGTTAAGAATCAATTAGTAATTTAAGCCTGGCACCACAGAGGCAAGGATTATCTTTCTGAGTTTATGGATGAGGATGCAACATACGTAACACAAATAATGCTGTTGCAGGAATTTAAAATTAAGTCCCAGCAGTTCAAAATATAACTTCACTACATTCAGATGGCTGTTATTGAGTCAAGTTTATCATGTTTAACTGTGTAGTACCTGGCAACCTTTAGCTATGGAGCATGCACACTGATAAGTCTGCTAATAGGATGATATTAGATATCTAATATCAGATTATTACTTACAAATGCACCAAAAATTTTAATTTGTCACATGCACATTCATGAGTAGGACATGTAGTAAAATGCTTTCTTTTTAACTGTCCAACTTGTAAACATGGAAAAAGAAATACAATATAATGATAAAAAATAAAGTAACAAAAATACATAAAATAAAGTGTAAAAATATATTAACATATAATCTGACTAAAGTATGAATATATGAATAAATGTGCATATATGTATATACATGATTTAAACAGAAGGGATGGATGAATGGATATGTAGGACAGATATTGACAAGTACAGATTAAAGTGACTCAGTGTAATTGTGATTGTCATTAAAGTGTCCATGTGCTGGTATTAAACATTTTTACAGTGAAATGGTATAAAAGTGACGCTGTGCTAATCCAGGCCAGAGTTAGAGTGGCTAGGTCCAGAGTTAAAGTTTTTAGCAGGCTTTTCCCTTTTTATCGACACCCCTGAAGCCTCTCTTCCTCCGTATCTTCCTACATAAGTGCAAAACAGCAGATCAGCCAATCAGCAGGCTTCTCCCACTTAATAATCAACACCCCTAAAGCCACACCCCCTTCCTATCGTCCTACATTAGTGCAGAACATCCAAACAGCAGGTTTCCTCACTAAATAATTGACACCCCAGATAGCCCCGCCCCCTCCCATCATCTTACATTAGTAATGTTTTTTTAGCTACTTCTAGATTTTAGTTTTTCAGCCAACATGTAGGTGTTTCTATTATTCATTGATAGACAGTATTGCAAACCTGAGAGAAGGGTCTCCAACGTTTTACATTAGATTCGAGTTCGAGTGATGCTTAAACACAAGTTAAATATCACAAGTAGAATGTACAGTGTGGTGCCTTTTTTTTTTTTTTCCTCACCACTTATATTTGTTGTTAAGGTCCAAAATAATTTGATGTAAATTTATTTATTTTTTTCCCCCTCAAATAATTGATCTGATTTTTTTTCCCACCTCTTCTAGGTGCTGCAGTCGGCCAAAGAGCAGATCAAATGGTCTCTTCTACGATAAATCGTACTGTTCCTTCTCTCCATCAAGACAACGGTGTATTCATCATTACTCTTCTCATCACTGTTGCCTTCCCCATTTTCCCCTATTCTTGTTTCTTATCCTTCCTGATGTAGGCTCTCTAAAGGAAACACAAGCATTAGACTCAATGTACACTTAAGTGAAGACTAAACAGTACCAGAACGGTCCGTTTCTGATGAAAAGTGTGGCAGATGCAGCATCTATACGGCGTTATGTGTATTCAGTAATCCTGACAAAGAGTGAGCGAGTATCTGCACTTCTGTTAGCAGAGACGCTCTAATTATTCCAGCACCACATCATTTCTCATAGTGTGTGTGTGTGTGTGAGGGGGAATATCACAATCCTGTGTGAAAGACAAAAGCGATTTCAGTACATTCCAGTCATTGAGCGTTCCTGCTGTTTTCCATGTCTGTGTTATGAAATAAAAATTATTGTTTGACTTTTAAGATCTTGATTTTGTTTTTTAAAAAAACAGCATTAACTTCTTCAGCAGTTTGAGCTACAGGAGCTCGTCTGTTGGACCAGCTTTTGTTCCCCACGTGCCTCAGTGAGCCTCGGCCCCCCCACGACCCTGTCGCCGGTTCACCACTGTTCCTTCCTTGGAGCACTTTTGATAGACACTGACCACTGCAGACCAGGAACATCCCACAAAAGCTGCAGTTTTTGAGATGCTCTGACCCAGTCGTCTAGACGTCACCTTTTGGCCTTTCAAACTCAAATCCTTACGCTTGTCCATTTAATCTGCTTCTGACACGTCAACTTTGAGGACAAAATATTAACTTGCTGCCTAATAATATCCCACACACTAACAGGTGCCATGATGAAGAGATAATCAGTGTTCTTCACTTCACCACTCATAATGTTATACCTGGCCATAAAGTTTTGCCTGGTGGGTGTATATATACATAGTGTGTGTGTGTGTGTGTGTGTGTGTGTGTGTGTGTGTGTGTGTGTGTGTGTGTGTGTGTGTGTGTGTGTGTGTGAGAGATATCGTTTAAGTCTAGCTTTCTATAGATTCAAAACAGGAGCAACTTATACACACACGCTTACTCGCGGGAGTTCACAAGCTGGATAAGAGCTCCATCTTCTGGTGAGAGGTCAGAGGTACAGCTTTGGGGTTTATTCTCTCCACAGTGCAAAATATTGTAGCAATAGAAAATAGATTGAACGTGAGGGCAAAATAAGCCATGAGATTACTGTGAATCAAATAAAATATATAATTTCTGTTTGTTTACACGTTTCAAGCTTTAAAGTTGTTTATATGCTGGCTTAAGTTTGGTAAAATTATATATTTGGTATATTTTAAAATATGAATTATGTCTCGTTTTTGTGGATTTCTGCCTAAAAAAGTGTTACAATTATCATTTAAACATTATTATTATTATTATTATTATTATTGTTATTATTATAAACCATGGTTGAATAATAAGAGACTAAAGAGTCTTGTACATGTGCCTTACTAAATCACAAGGCCTCTTTTAATAACTAGCTTTATCCACTGTAAACACGTATGTGAATATCTGGGCATATTTGCATATATATTTTAGGGGCAAAAAAAACACCACTCTGACAGTTGAATATATTTCTTCTGTGCTGAAATCTCGTGGGTATCTGTTCTACATTTTGTTGTGTCGCAGAACACCAGCTGTGAAGGTTGAAAATTTAGCCTTCCTTCCCTCCCTCCCTCTCTCCCTCTTTTCTTTATGCAAATGAGAGCTTGTCCCTGGAGTAACACCAAAGCCGCGGCAGTGTGTTATGGATATGCAGCCATGATGTATACCTGGTGATTGGATGTGACATAAGACCACTCGTGCTGATGTACTCGATCCCATTAAAGACCTTGTATAGGACACGTGACTTGAAACGAGAGGCCTGTGGCATCTGTTCTCAGATCGATGAGCCTTCGATGAGCCGTCTCTCCTCTCTCTCATATACGCTGAAAGAAGTTCAGCCTGATCCTGGAGCAGCTCTGTATTATAACTGATCGTTGTCATGAGAGAATCTTCAGCATATTCAAGCATGACGTCTATGTTCTGTTCTTTTTTTACACTCATCCTTGGCATCTCTCTTTTTAATAATCATCTGGAAATCATGTGAAAGAGGTGCTCGCCACCTTTCATCTTGGCTGGAAGGGAAGTCCGGAGGCGTCTGAAGGTTTTCGCAGAGGAAACAGAGCTTGATTTCAAACAGGACAGCATTTCCTCCACCGTTTAAGTGAAGTAGCTCCTTCATCAGGAGGTGATTTAGGGCCGGCTGTATAGGAGATCTTAAGTACGGGGTACTGGGTGGGCGTACAATTCACTACTGACCACATTTTTTTTTTTTTGCATATCAATTACTGATTGTGGGTCTTTGTGTATAAGAAATGAACATTGCACTTTACATGCATGCTGCTAAGAAACAAAATCCACAAAGAGGCACTGAAATGGAGCCTGACCCGAAATGGCGCTGATGTTCCCACCCTGAAGCTGATTACTCTCGGATTACTGCATGTCAGCAACTTGCCAATAGTATTCATTTATTCTGTTTAAGTTACATTGTACATCCATGTAACAAGACTGTTCCTGTTAGCGCGTAATCCCAACACAATAATACACACTTATACACACATCCCTCACTCACTGACACTGGAGACTCCTTCCATAAATGCGAAATAAAACGTCGATTCTCATCCTTGTATTGACAATAATGCACGTTTTTCCTTTGTTTCTTTTCGCGTTTTAATTTAGTGTGCTAGTAGCTGTACATTGTCCAGTCGTATATATTGTCTCCCTGTGGTTGTTCTTAGAAAAAAAACCCAATATAATAAAGCTCTATTTTAATAAGCATGTGCTTTGAATTAGGACTGGAGCTACTGTCTGAGCTGCTGTTACACAACGTTAATCATGATCTGTGGTACAATAATATTAATGCACTAGCATTCCAGGATTATTATAGCGAGAAGGACACACCAAGGAGTTGTACAGCCTAATTGCCTCTGGAACCAAGTTTTTTTTTGTAGGTTGTTGCCAAATAGAATGATTTATCCTTCGGCAAAAATGGCTGCACAAACCTTTTCGCTACGGTTTCTAACATTTGAAGGTAAAAGAAATCCGCTACAGTGATTTGAATTACTTTGGTTAATATTGATGCATTATGTCTGTATGATTTGCATGAACCAGTCTGTGATTTTTATTTGAGGTTTATTCAAATAGCAATGGTCAGTTCAAATTCAAATGAACACACTCTTTGTATGTCTGTGTGTGTGTGTTGATACCATTACCACTGATGTTTCTTCTCCCACAAATCAATCAAAAAAAAAAAAAAAAACAGACTGGAGCCTCAATAATGAAGGAAAAAGGGGTGGAATTCATGGGCGAGAAAGAAGGAACTGGATTTGGATTTGGTTGGAGCACCTGATGGCACCTGCAGGCATTTCGTTTTCATCTCCTAATTACAGGGGCAGTGCCATAAAAAAAGCCAAAGCAAAAAAAAAAAAAAGGCAATTTAGATTAATTATGGGGTAACGGGTATAATAGAATAAAACACAGCAGCTTGACACATTATACATAACGCGCCATAAAGTTGTCAGGCACGTGTAGGCCCGTGGCCTGGAATTGATAGATGCGCAGAGAATGTGTGTGTTTGGCCGTGTTGTGTTTCTGGCGGCTACATAAGTGAGTAACGGTCAATAGATTACAATTATGAGCACGCTTAAAAGCAGCATTTAGGTGTGTGTGTCTGCGTGCGTGTATTTTTCAAAAAGCCTGATTCGCGTCAAAGGAAC
This sequence comes from Silurus meridionalis, assembly GCF_014805685.1. Classification (NCBI taxonomy): domain Eukaryota; kingdom Metazoa; phylum Chordata; class Actinopteri; order Siluriformes; family Siluridae; genus Silurus; species Silurus meridionalis. Next base: position 13,615,357 of record NC_060899.1, read on the forward strand.
ATCCAGAATAGCATGAGAGATCGTCCTAATCGAGACCTCACAGAGACAAAACATCAGCGTTGTTTGGGTGAAGCTGTGCAAACAGCATGGCTACGATAAATGGTAGCAGATTACATCATGCCTTTTTTGCTCTAAGCAAATTTAGTGCGAGGAAATAGATCAGGAACCGGCTTGGATTGAAAGGGAAGTCAGGCTGTGGATGTGCACAAGGCCTGAATGAGATAAGATGCCAGAGGCTGTTTCACATGTCTCACTGCTGAGCTCCACACACACACACACACACACACACACACACACACACACACACACACACACGTTGAGCCTTGTACAACCTGACATGCTTTACGGCAGCACACACCCTCACCGGGCCCATTTACGGATTCCTATCGAATAAAAAAAAAATCATTTCAGCTCGGAGGCTGAGGAGCCCAAAAACAACAAGCCGTACCGCTGCTTCAACTATAACTCACAAAGCCTTTTTTCTCTCTACACAACAGCCTTGGTTTTTATTTCATTGTGAAACCAATAGCAATTAAAATCAATACAGGATTTTTTCCCCCTCCTTACAGATGAGTACGTCCAAATTTTTACTGTGTAATACGAAGGGCAGGAATGGCTTATTTTTGTATTTATTTTTTAAATATCATGTATTTTTTTTCCTTAAATGACTGAAAATCACTGCATCTTATTTCTGAAATATTTCCGTCCAAAACACCATGGTTCTGAAAGTCATTTTTCAGGAAAGATTTCAGCAAAAGGATCTACAGCAAGGGGTCTTTTTAGGCGAAAAAAAAAAGCACATAAATCTAAACCAAAGGTACGGCACATCCATCAGCCTGGCTGGTGCACATGTCCAACAAAAAAAAAAAAACGTCTTTGAATATTTCTATTTTTCGATTCCGCTTGTGCTATTAGTCACCAGCTTTCACCGTGGACTCCCTATTGAAAACAAGCAGCGGCGCAAACTCTGGTTCTGCTAACCGCTGATGAAAGGAGCCTCCTATTAAAAAAAAACCCCAGCCCTGTATGATTTAGGATGAAACAGAGATCCTAGAGACTGTCCTGCTGTGCTATATAGACACGCTGCTTGTCCTGGGCCACGTCCGCATGTGTGCGTGAGAACATCTGGTTGCCACTCTTACACATTCGCTCTGAAGCATGCGAGCGTGCACTTTCGAGAAGGAGATTGGTTTTCAGGGTTTACACGCCAAACTCTTGGCCTTCAAACCAATAAAGCCTGGGAATTATCGTATCATTCATGCTCCTATCAAATGAATAGCTCTCGCAACAAGTAGCTTAGCGAGTTACTCTATATCCGAGCTCTCGATGCAGATCGAATTCTAGCGATGAAAGTCTAATGTGAAGCGTTCCCATAACGCTGGACACATGACACCAGATAGCAGTGGTAGCAATAAAGCTTTATGACTCTATTTTTTTTTTTTTTTTTTTTTTTTACACAGGCTGCTATGTATTCAGGATGCAGCCCAGAGGCGGACATGTGCTCCCGTTCCCACATACAGTACAAGCTTTCCTTTTTGGTTTTCATTTTATTTCAATGCAAATAAAATGTATAGAGAAAAGAAAGGATTTGCATTTTGGTGGTACACCTCACTGCCTCTTTTATGTCCTTCTACCTTCCTCCATTTTTTATTTTTTTTCCCCATCCCCCATACCTCTCTCTCTCTCTCTCTCTCTCTCTCTCTCTTTCTCTCATATTCTCTCACTCCTCCTACCCTCCCTCCCTCCCTCCCTATGGATTCCCCCGTCTGCACCACGGTGCCCGTTAACAGACCCTGGCCTGACAGATTTACCGCCGCTGCTCTGCCATTGGCCGCCAGCATGACAGGGCTGATTTAATGCCCCTTCCTGATTGGCCGGCGAGTGACAGGTGGATTTACAGCTGAGTTGTGATTTGACGCCGGGTGCCTTTGATGTGAGTTACAGCACAGTTGCTTATGGGACGCAGAAATGGTGTCAGGTTTCAATCGTTAAAAAGCCTTCTCCCTGAGGGAAGGTGCAGGGCGTGCACTACATTCCTGCTCTCATGAGAGAAGCAATGAGAGAGAGAGGCAGGGATGTAAGGGGTGGGGTGGTGGGGGTGGGAGTAAAGCAAAAAATTAAAAGAAAGAGAAGAGTGTGTGGATGAATTAAACCTGGAGTCATTTTTTTGCCTCTTTGCACTTTTGCACAATTACTTTTTGGAAGAAAAAAAGCTAAACATTTTTTTCCAGCACCCAAACGAAAAGAAAACATCATGCGGGACTCCCTGTGTGCTTGGAAAAATAGCTGGGAAGGACCTCTGGATGTGTTCAGTCTTTACACAACATCATTTAGATGTAATGGTTCTCAATCCAGGGTCTGGTCAGGAGTTAGGAGTCCTTCTGAATACATCTGGACACATGTGCATACATATAAATCTGATTTATTTTGTGGATGCTGTGGACATTATTTCCACTTATACAAAATGTCTGACAATCGGGGTTTATTGACCGGATATTTGCATCTGAATACACACATGACACTACCATAAATCTTCATAATAATAATAATAATAATAATAATAATATGAATATGAATATGAATATGAATATGAATAATATGAAGAAGTAGAAGAAAAAAGGAAGAAGAAGAAAATATATTTATTAATATAAAAATATCACACATATCTAATAAAAAGATATTTAGGCTTTTACAATTACACAACATTCACAAATATACGGTTATATAAAATCCAAAGAACAACCAGTGTCAATTTATCTTGAAAGAATCATTGTAATCTATCTATCTATCTGTCTGTCTGTCTGTCTGTCTGTCTGTCTGTCTGTCTGTCTGGATGGATGGATGGATGGATGGATGGATGGATGGATGGATGGATGGATAGATAGATAGATAGATAGATAGATAGATAGATAGATAGATAGATAGATAGATAGATAGATAGATTGTAACTAATTACTTACACACAACATGACACTAATAATCAAAATGCATATACTGACACAATAACGTTTTGTATAGAGTACTAGAATGCAACAATAAAGTACTTAATAAAATACCAGGATAAACAGTGATAAATCCTTTTATTGTGCCTATTGTATACTTCTCGGCTCAGCACGGCAGTTGATTTGAATGCTTTAGCGGGCTTCTGATACGAAAAACTAGGCTAAGCATATAGAAAAAACACCCGAGATGGTCATTGATTTTACTAAAGAAATACTCTGACATGATACTTTTAATTGGAGGAAAGCCATTCATCAGACTCTTTATTTACCCCATCATCATATTTTCCTTTAGGCACTCTTCAGGCATTATTTAGCTGATTTGGGAAAAAAATGATAATCTGCGACAACTACTACACTACTGCTTTCAACATCAATCTACTTGACTATCCTTTATTTGTAACACACCCAAACTAGATTTGTAACCTTGGGTAAAAAAAAAGCATGTTTATACTGTTACTGTGCTAAATGGTTATATTTGGTGTGTCTGTCTTGTGGTTTCATTTTTTGAGCTGCTTCCTAGAATGGAGAGCAGGTGACTGTTTCTCAAGACAAATGGCAGCACACAATTAGTCGACTGTCACATAAATCTTCACAATATCTCCCTATCAGAGTGTGTGTGTGTGTGTGTGTGTGTGTGGATGTGCCTTAGCAGAGTGAGTGGAGTGCATCTAACTGCACCGCAATTTAATTTGAAATATGACCGCTTTTTAAAGGAATCTTTGGAAATGAAGCTACAACGTGGAGTCCATTTCTTTGCCGTTTGTTCTCAGCGCTTAGATGTTCAGTAGGTATCTATGATGTGTGGCGAAAAACTCCTTGAAGCTTTAAATTAAGAGATCTTAAACAGATCTTCAGAATACATCAAGTCTGGAATTCATAAAAGCATGTGCTGATCTGGGAGCCTTAGATCCCAGATAAAACCCAGGAAGAACCTGATCCCTAGATTAGTACCCCTACTGAGAGATTTTTTTTCCTGTCTTTTTTTTACGAACGAGAATCCAGAAACACTGTTTATCCCTCCTGCCCTGGCGTTGCCCCTAACATATGCCTCATATCTCTTCAAAGCGATGCAAGAGGCCGCTTATAAATCAGCGTATCGTCAAGCTGATCAGCAGCGGCCAACTGCCAAAGTCACTTCTGACTAGGGTCCATGTGGGCCCTGGTGGAGCCTACCTGCTCCGAGTTCTTATCTGTCCATTAGCACACGAGGGCTGACAGCTCATCTCTCAAGAGCTCGTCAGCAGCCTGCGTGAACTCTTGTCGTGACTGTGACCCATCAAAACAACTCGGGCTAAACAGCAAGGCGGCTGCTCTTCATCAAGGCCCAAGGATTTCGCCTCGCTCCACTCTTGGCCTGCTCATGTGGAAAATTGCTCTTGGTGAGACTCCAAGACAAGGCGAAAAGACATACCAAGCCCTCCAAAACCCCACCCCCACCCTCAGCACTTTGTCAAAATAATAATCATACAGCGTCTAGAGACGCGCATCACCATCCAGGTCGCCGCGTGAACCTCCCTGCCCCTGCATCTCTCTCTCTGTCGGAGGTAGATTGCATAGTTGCTCCTCGCGTCACGCCGCGTTCTTGCAAACAAATCGCGCTTTTGTGGAAACCATCAACAAACAGAAGAGCGCGTTTGTTGCTCACCAGGTGCTTATAGAAGGTTCGGGGAAAGCCGAAAATGTTGTTGCTTTAATTAGTTTCATTAGCGTTCGGCTCTGTCCCAGGAAAAACAACCCTATAAGCAGCTCACAATTTGGGACCTGAAATCATTCTTGGGTTAATAATGTTGTTAAAGTCATGACACACTCACACACACACATACCCCCAAATTTAGGCAAAACACCCAGTGTATAATTTGGATGGTGTGTAATTTAGAACAAAAGTAATTAGGCAAACAAGTAATGAAATATTCATAACTTGTACATGTTTGGAGGAAAACTGCTTCGTTGTTTGTATTTGACTATAAGAAGGTTGGTGTGTACAGTATACTTTTAAGCAACGCTTCTCAAATGGTATCCATGAAGAATCGACATGGGGTCTGCATTACTTAGTCACCTTGTTTCCTTAGGGTCGTTTGAATTAAATTAGTTAAATCCAAACCTCAGTGACTCAAAAACAAACGCCACACCTTAAAGGCCAGTCCATTAAAATATTGTCTGACATTAAACCGGTCCGTAGCGCAAAAAAGTTTGGGGACCGCTGCTAGAAGTCTTTAGGATAGGAGAGATTACAGGTTTTGGCAATGGTTTTGGCAATGCTTTGGCAATGATGTGATTTGAACTCACAACCTTTCAACCAGAAGTCCAACTTCCTAACCACCAACCTAAAAGTATAATAATACAAAATACATCATGCAGATGCACTGGGACAGATCATCAGTGATGTATCCTGGGGTCATTGGGTGTTTCGAATCTTTCAACATCAGACACCCTCATCCAGGCGACCCAGCCGCGGCTGATCAGTCCCCGGCTTGTGTCCCAGTAGTAATTGCCCACGGTTTTGCCCTCTTAATCCCTCTTAACTATCTAGTGGCTTTCTTTATATACTATATATGGACAAAAGTATTGTGGAACTTAAATTTTCCAGCCATATGTGTTTCCTCCCAAAACCACAAAATTGGGGGCACACAATTGTATAAAATGTCTCTGGATGTAGTAAAATAAAAATTCTTCAACAGGAGACCTAAACCTGCTCCATCATGACAATGCCCCTTTGCACAAAGCCAGCTAAATGGAGATATGGTTTAAATGGGTTGGAGTTGAAGATCTTCTGCTATAGAGGTCCAACCCTAATGAACACCTTTGGTATGAGTTGGAATGCTGACTACACTCCAGGCCTCCTCCCTTCACCCAGTACCTGACTTTACTAACACTCTTGTGGCTGAATGAATCTCCACAAATCTCCATGCTCCAAAATCTAGTGCAACATCTTTCTAGAAGAGTGGAGGATATTAACAGAGGGAATTGGGACAACATGTGGAATGGGATGTCCAGAAAGCACATACCAATCTTATGGTTTTCCATATGTTTTGTGTTACATTTTTTGTGTTTTTTTATGGACACATCAGACACAATAAAACAAAACCATCGGCTTTCCATTTAGTTTACAAAAGGCTTTATTTTAGTGCCGATTGATAAATCTCAAATATGTTTCATCACACCAACACACCCCTGACACCATTTTGGTTTAACCTTCTTCACGGTGTCCTTAGAGTGGTCTTCTGAAGGGCCTCGGAAATGAAACCCAAAGCCCCCTTCGGCTTTCATGAGAAGTCATGACCTAGTAGCAAAGGAGTGGAGCAGGATTCGGGGCATAACCCATGGGAGAGCCGTGCCTTCCTGGGCATAGCAATCAGTGTGCGGCCCTGGGATTGCGCCGGGTCCCCAACGAGCCCCAGATTGATGGGGTGACACGGGACCGCCGCCTGTTAATGTATCTGTCGAGGCTAAATGCCTCTTTCGGAAAGTGATTTTTACACTGTTGGCAGGGCGCCGGGGTGTTTGTCCTGTCACAGAGAATGTGGATGGCTCATGAGTGAGATAAATCTTTGCGACGAGAAGCCGGTCAGCTCGAGTCGGCTCGACGCTTCGGGTTTCCACCTCATAGGCCAAAAATAGCTCGAGACAACCATCCAGATGGACGAGACTTGAACGTAAAGAATTTTCGGAATAAAGTTTCCGCAAGAAGAGCTCTAGCGTGACATAAACGATCTGCCGAGCCAACGCAGCGTCCACTCGGCCATGTCGGTTCTCGACGATTATGTACATACGTCTTTTTCTTGGCCTAAATGCTTTGTTATGTTTGGAAAAAGATGCCTTTATATTAGCTGAATCAATCATATTTCTCAAACAGGACATTTTTTTAAATGACAGAATGAGGGTGTCATTTACCATTTCAGAGTTTTTTTTTATATATATTTATTTATTTTTAACACTGTGTGAGGGCTCACTCACTGCAAAACTCTGCTGATGCAAACGGAAGTGTATATTTTAATTGTTTATTTTGCATGAATATGTATGAATTATTTGCATAAGTTTGGGTGTGGGTTGCAGGATCTGTTTCTAATTCCCCAGTGTCCCATGCAGTGTTGATGACAGGACTCATCTCGGTCAGGAGAGAATTCCGGCTAGCTAATTAATCTTCTCCTGGATTTATTGTTAAGTTGTTTCTGAATGACAGAATTTTTTTCTCCATCAAATCCCAAGCCCCAAAATCCACATACAGTAGTTTAAAATATGCATCCTGAGCCAGGCTTGAATACTGAAGAAGAATTTGGAGGCCTTTTTGTGAGAAGGTGGCATGAATTTGATTCATTTATCTGATAGTTTAAGAAAGTTTTCATTCATTAAACAGGGGAAATATCTTTGCCTTTCTCGTGTAATTACTGCAATAAGGAATTTCGGTGGACCTACACTCTCACTGATAATTACAATATGAATATGAAATGTCTCTCAAATGGAACCAAATTACTTGTTATGCCGAGCCTGGAGCTTTCATAAGGGGAAAAAAAAAAGCAGACGTTTTATTAATATTTCATTTCCATCATTTTGGTGCCTGACTGCGTTAGTGCTTAGTGTGCAGCTGCGTCCTGAGACGGCGGACGAGAGTGAAATCTTAATGAGCAAAGAGCTGGCACGTGCCAACACCTCCGATAATTAACACGAGCCTGCGCTGGCGGGAAAAGTGACAGATGGTCGTGGCTCGATGCTCCTTGTTCATGGCAAGAATGCAAAAGGAGGAAGTACAATCTGAAGTACTGTCTGTGGACACCGCAGGATAGGATGTCACCAAATAGCTGGTTTTGTTTATTCTTTTACATTTTTTTTCTTCTTCTCACTTACCTTCACGCCTACATGTTGGATATGGAAAAAAAATTGTATTTCCACTGCTAGCTACTAACTAGCTGAAACCCACATGCCATGTAGAAAACTTGTTAGCTCTTACACAACGACTAACGAAATAAAGGTTATTACAATTACACATTGGTTATAACAATATAGGTTGTTACATTTACAGTAACAAGTAGCAAACTAGAAAACCTGCAACAATTCTTTTTCCCTCGAAAAATACCTTTAAAGCTAGCAGGCTCTGATAAAAGAGCAACATTTATATTTCTGAGGTAAATTCCCCCTTAAAATTCCTAATTTACCCACACTGCAAAATAACCTACAACTTTCAAAAAGAAAGAAAGAAATGATTCTCGCACAATCAACCTAGATAAAGAGTTTGGCAAGGGTTAAGCTAGCACAAGCTAATATTACACCTCAGTGGTACAATAGCTAGCTGGTTCTCATTTTATTCCCCTTATTTCTCAACAAATTGCCAATAATTCCAGCTTTTTGGATTAGGATGTGAAAGAACATGGCATATATCTTCATTTAGTAATAGTTATGTTTAATGTTGTGGAACATAAAAAAAATACATTAGTTCTTGTTATCGCTTTTGTTAAAGCAGCTATAAAACATTTGTTCCTTTCCTAAATGTCTGCTAAACTCTGGAGTGTGAGGGGGTTTACCAAGAAATTTATCATCCTGAAGACTTTCAAAGGTTACAAAACTTTATCTCTGATCGTTGCAGCCCTCTGACGATGGAGACTCCTTCCATAAATCGTCATGTCAGCATTCTCAAATCTGTATATAGTGTGTCAGATGTAGAAATACTAGTGTTAGTTGTTGCTATAGAAATGATATCAGAACAAGCACACAAACCTTACAGCTGAAAAATACTGCTGTTGTGGAGGTGGTAGCTCAGCGGTTAAGGCTCTGGGTTACTGCACAGAAGGTTGGGGGTTCAGGCCCCAATATTGCAATGCTGCCACCCTCAAGGCCCCTGAGCAATGCCCTTCAAGCCTCAGTGCTCCAGGGGGCTGACCTTGCACTCTGACCCAAGCTCCTAAGCTGGCTGGGATATGCGAAGAAAGAATTGCACTGTGCTGTAACAAGTATAAAGCGCTTTCCTTTCATCATCTACTAACCTGTCAGAATCGAAACCACTGAAATTGTGTTTCATAAATTTCATATGCATTTTGTCTCCTGTAGAGCCATGTTGCAAGGCAAATTCGACATGTAGAGAATAAAAGACTGAACCGAGCTGAGCTCAAGCTATTGCCCAGTGGAAGAATGAGACATCCTTGATATAGACTATCCAGTCTATCAAATCTGCTCTAAAAGGGATGTATACATCTTATTAGTCAGGAGACAGCAATGTGATGGACACATTAGAACCTAACAAGGTTCGGATAAGGTTACATTAAACCCTACAGTGATGAGGTAGGCATCAGTCACTCCTGCATTAGATGATTGGTTGGGTTGTGTGTACTGTAGGAACCTTCCCAGCCCCCTGTTCTTTCTGTCCCATCCCTGTACTCGTCATAAAGAAGACACTGCGGTAATTGCTCCCCTTCCACACACACTGTAAATCAGAGTGAGAGAGAAAGGATCCATAAAGCTCTCTGCGATCCCAAAGCCAGGCCACTCATTACAGTACATTCATTTATCCAGCTTTTCAGCCTTCATGTCCATACTATACACCTCATTAACTACCATCTGTACCGAACGTCAACGTTGATGCTCCAACAGGACATTATATTGAGCCAACTGAGCCAAAGACTTAATTGCTTCAGTGATTAGTATCAAGAATCTTCCCCTTATTAACGTCAGCATCAGCAGACACATAGATGTGACTTCACTCAATAGCGAATCGCCCTCGGCCGTCTCAAGCTACCTTGAAATGAACTCACGACCCTTTTGGAGACCTGGAAACCAATGCACCAGGTCATGGGATGCGTCCTAATGGGCAGCAAATCATCCCAGGACCATGGAACCCTTTTTAGAGGTTAAAAAGTCAAACATTTGTAGTTGTAGTAGCACTTTTGATAGCACTTTGAATAAGGGGTGTGGTGCCACCTGCTGGCAAATAGAATAACTACATCAACCAAGAAGAAATTTAACATAAAAGGTTAAAAATGATTTCATAAAAACAAATCATACATATCTGAAAAAAGAAATTCATTTATTGTTTCGGGAGAACCTAAATTTCCACTCACTACGCAGTGCCTAGCTGGGTACGAAAGATTTTTGTGCATGTTTTGTGCCTAAAAAACGAAACTGGGAAGAAAAAAATTATACAGTTTCTCCTTTCTTTAACAAAACACAACACAAGATGTTGGAGGGACTGTTCTGGAGGGACAATCTACTTATTAGAAAGTCACAGCTACTAGTTTAAACACCTGTAGCAGTCTAAAGATCTACATAAAAAGAAAAAAAAAGATAGCATTTACCATATGAAATCTACATGTAATCTGTGTTCAGTGTTTAAAGTTTGTCGTACCTGGGTTTATATAGAACTACTGGTTCAGATCCAGTGTTTTAGTGCAGGAAATTATACTCGATAAACGGCAGTGGGGGGGGAGAAAAAACACACACACACTTTTTTACACTTTTCTAAACTGGACTCAAGAGAAACAGTTTTATGCACATAAATGAAATGCATTTCAATGAGGACCTGAGCCATGGTGGACCAATATTTCTATGTCAGTCTGGATAAATCCTAGACCCATGAGACTTGCAATGTTTCTTCTTCAAATAATAATAAAAAATCTTTAGAATTAACGAGAGAGAACATTTTTCAATGAGACGTAATGAACCTGCATGGCTAAAATGTAAAACTCCTACATCCTATAGCATTAAAAGCCTAATATTCTGAAATTGTCCTGAAATAAAACAGATTTATTAGGAAATAATATTAAATTTTTTCAGCCAAGAGAGCACTAAAGACGTTCTTCGCTCTGTGCACTACAACCTTTTCCAGAGCCACGATTTGAATGAATTATAAGCAACAAATTTAAACGATTAACTCAAGCGATTTCTCCGTCAGTGGTCTGGCCCTTCTTCTCCTTCCTCGCTCGCAATCTTTAGTTAACTGTTTGATGCCCCCTTTAACTGTGGATCCATTTATTCTAACAAAACAGCAGAACCAAGACATCGCAATCCATCGGGGTTTCAAGTCGAACTGTAAAACGGATCGCGATTTCATGCACTGCGACGTTAAACATGCTGACCAGCCGTTTCTCTTACAGACTTGTAGCCGCTGTCATGATTGTTCTTATGATCCGTGTCTCCGACCTTCCGTTCATAAATAACCTGGAAAATCGAGAAGGCTGGTATGTAAAAAAAAAAGACCGTTCGGTAGGCTTAAAGGTGACATGGGACTTGGGTTACAATCCAAACACTAACTGGAATAGGGAAACTGGTTAGTCTTAGTGCTCGATAACGATCAAGAGTGGCACAGTGTGATCTGAAACCCAAGTTTGTTTACAGGAGGAAGACAGAGCAGAAATTTCGTCCAAGGAAAGACTAAAGTAACGTACAATGTACATTTCAACGTGGCTTGTCTGAATTACCTCTCCAAGAATATTTGCACGCAGTGTCCATCGTTGTTGATTGAATTAACCTAGTTTCTCTCGCGACCCTAAAGTGACGCCCGGATTAGAGACAAACTACAAACAACACAAACGATAAATCTCTTGCTAATATGAACACAGGGTCATGCAGTTGAGGACACCAGATCCTGGGTTATCCTGACACGACTGAAGAATGGTAGAGAAATCAAAAGGCAACGTGTGACAGCGGCTGAACAGTTGCTTACGATTTTTTTTTTCTAACAAGCTTAACACTCGTGTGTGTGTGTGTAAACTAATCGTCATCCACTGTAACTAAGAAAACAAAGGATTAACCCACTCCTTGGTCCTCTACATGACTCATTATTGCCTGTGCAGTATAAAAAAAACTACGCCGACCCTCCCAGGGGGTCGATATCATCTATAGAAAATACTACAAAAACATCCCTTCAGTCAAATCAGCTTAAAAAATAGCTGAGGATGACCCAGCTGAAGTTCAGCAGCAGACCGAGTCTTTTGATCAGAGTTTCCGGGATCGGTCTGATGCAGTAACGCGTCCCCGAGTGGCTGCGGTGTGTCCACCCTGCTCTCACAGAGCTGACCGGAGGCGCCTCGAAGCCGTCACGCTGTGAGTCGGCTGCTGCTGTTGTTGGCCTGTAGGGGGCTCCACGACTGCTGCGCAGGTTCCTGCGAATACGAACGTCCCTCGCAGCACGACGTGTTCTCCTCCTTGGGGATGCCGACGACACACATGCGGCGGTGCCGCAAGAGCCGATCTGTCCTGGAGAAGTTCTGTAGGGGTTAAAAAAGAAAACGAGATGGTCTGGAATTATATATGATTATGAACGAACACAATACCTCATGGCTGGCTTTAATATAGAGCTCGACTGATAGTGGATTTCACTGATACTGATAGCTGGGTTGGATCGTACTTGCCGATTACCGATTAATCAACCGGTTAAATAGATACTGGATAAAAAACATTTATCTATTAACATTTATTATAGAACTTTGTCACAAACATTAAAAACAGTACTGAATCAAGAAAACGTGCTAAATAAAATAAATATAAATATATTCATTCATAAATATAATTGTATAACTGATAAATAATAAATATAACAGTGCTCTCTATGCAGCACGCAGACTTACGTAAAAACAAACACCACGCGGCGGCAGTTATTCGCCTGTAGAGGCTGCTCTCGTAACGACAGCGGACTGAAAGCCGGAAAAACTATCGGCGCCGATATCAATCGACCTCTACTGATACAGTCTTATCTAAAAGAAAGTCTACAAAAATGTACAAAAAATCTATATGTACACCTGACCACATTCAGCTAATATTTGCTGTTATAATAACCTCCACTCTTCTGGAAGGATGTTCTGTTTTGGAGTGGCGCTTGTGGAGATTTGTGCTCATTTAGCCACAAGGGTGTTAGTAAAGTCAGGCAGTGCTGTAGGTGTGTGTTAAAAATTCATCCCAAATGTGTTCAAAATTACTGCGTTTAGAGCTCTATAGAAGGAGATCTTTCATTCCAACCCATGCAAGGTATATCTTCACCAAACAGGTCTGGGGATATTCCATGACACTGCATTCGAAGCTATCCTGTATAATTGTGTTCCTTTAACTTTGTGCTTACAGTTTAGGGAAGAACCACATATAGCTGGAAAAGCCTGGTGTCCCAATACATTTGTCTGCATTTCTTGCATATGTGTGTGTGTGTGTGTGTGTGTGTGTGTCTCACCTGCTGACAGCGGTCACACTGATAAGGCTTCTCTCCACTGTGCACGCGTTTGTGTCTCTCCAAGTGATAGCGCTGAATAAACCGCATGTCGCACATGTCGCACCCAAACGGCTTCTCACCTACACACACACACACACACACACACACACACACACACACACACACACAAGCTTTATATCTGATGGATAGAACCATTTCAAATTAATAGAAATCAAATATACATGTGAACGCAGGGCAAAACATCCCAGAGCCTTCTTGTAGTATGTGTGTGAAGCCTGTAGAAAAAAATCCCAAATGAAAATCTGAGTCAGGATTAAACAAGTACAAACAGTTAATACACACGCCTATACAGGTTTAATCATTAAAATTAAATCCACAGAATCTGGATTTTGTAAAGGAAAAAAATAAAATAAAAAATTACTGTTGGAAAAGAAAAACATCCCGTCAGACTGTTTGTCTCTGAGGAGCATTTAAATAGACTTTTTACTCGTTTATTTCGTTCCTTTGTATTTAATACGCAGTGAGGTGCAGGGTTGAAACTTTCCAGAAACCTTCAATGGGAACTTCATCTGGGGAATTTGGGAAAATTGGAAACTTACAAGGAATTAATGGGAATTAATATATATAATGTAATCAAATAAAAAACAAACATTTTGTTTGGTCAAAAGATGACATTTATGCAAACTAATACAGATTTAAAAAAACATTTTTGATTGGTTTATTTGTTACTATAATTTTATTGCATAGCAGCTTACACACAGCACAAGGAGGTTTTAAACATATATGTATGTAATTTACACCAAACTCACCAAATGGACATTGACATTATTTTGTGTGCAGGACGAATGCACAGTGCATGTAGGGGGCGTGGCCTCAGTAACCCTGCAGTAAGTGCTCTGTGTACATGTGATTGGTGAATGTGCAGGTGGAAATTCAACTGAAATTGAATTAAATCTGGTTGTTTTAACCAAAATTATCCTGCAAGACATTCAATTTCCCAGTTAGAGACTAACCTGCAATTCTGTAAATTCCCAGTTAATTCCCAGATATTCTAATGGAAAGTTTCCAGTCTTAAAAATTCTTGGAATGTTGCTAGTCAGGAGATCAAGAGCCCTGACACTGGACACTCTTTTAATAAATACTAAAGGAAATCTCTCCTCACCATATCCACACCTTCTGACCAACCAGACCCATTCTGACCATCGAGAACTTAATCGAGTTAAACGGCTTTTACAGGAAGTGCAGCGTTTAAACAGGAAGTGACACGAAGCTCACCCGTATGAGTGAGGATGTGCCGCTTGAGGTGGTAACTGCTGCGGAACGCTCCGTAACAGTGCTCGCAGATGAAGTTCTTCTGCACCTGGGAGTTCAGAGAACCGTCATCACTTGGTGACTCGGGCATCTCCACCTGCACACAAACACACACACAGATAAGTGTATTAATTTCTACATCTAAATGTTGTAATGAAGGATCTCCTGGTATAGAGCTGCTAAACCCTGTTGAACGTGATGAATGTGAACGCTCCACAAGGCCTCCTCACCTCACCTACATCATTACCTGACTTTACTAACACCCTGGTGGCTGATTGAATCTCACATAAATCTCCACAGAACATCTTCCCAGAAGAGTGGAGGTTATTCTAACAGCGAATGGGGACTAAATATGAAATGGGATGTTCAAAAAAGCACATACGAACCAGGTGTCGACAAACGTTTGACCATATGGGGTATTTGGTTAGAAAACATAATATTCATCATCCAAATGATTGTGGTACAGATCGTGTACTTGCCTGCACTTTTTCTCTCACTTTGCTCGGTGTGCCTGACTTCCTGTGTTTCTTCTTCGACTGCACGTTCTGGCTCGACTGCATGTCCTTCTCCTCCAGCAGCCGAGACGAGTGGAACTCTCTGTCCTTATTAATGAGCTACAAGCGACAAGAGGAGCACATTCAAGCCCTGCAGTGTAGTCACATTTTTTGATTTGCAGTTGTGTTTTTTTTTCTTTCTGATTTGCTCTTGTGTGAATTCTTGTTGTTGGGGTTTTTTTCGCTGATTTGCTCCTGTTTTTGTTTTGTATTTTCTGATTTGCTGTTGAGTTTATTTTATTTTTGTATTTTCTGATTTGCTTTTTTGTGTTTTCTGATTTGCTGTTGAGTTTAATTTTGTTTTGATTTTCTGATTTGTTGGGGTTTTTGTATTTTCTGATTTGCTTTTATGTGATTTTATTTTATTTTTTCATTTTCTAATTTGCTGTTATTTTTGTTTTGTATTTTCTAATGATCAGATTTGTGTTTTTTTGTTTATTATTTTCTGATTTGCTGTTGAGTTTATTTTTGTTTTGTATTTTCTGATTTGCTTTTTTTCTGATTAGCAATTTTTTTTACTTTCTGATTTGCTGTTGAGTTTATTTTTGTTTTGTATTTTCAAATTTGCGTTTGTTTTGTATTTTCTGATTTGCTGGGTTTTTTGTGTTTTCTGATTTGCTGTCGAGTCTTACCATGGGTGAACAGCTGACCCCGGATGGCAGCACCATGTGACTGTGGTGATTATGGGCTTCCTGGTTGTGACTGTGGTTGTGGTTCAGTGCCGATGCCATCTTCTTATGGCTGTGTGGAGAACTGGCCTGCATCAGAGCCATGCTGGAGAGCACTGCCTCACAGCCCAGCAATCCAGCCTGCCACAAACACACACAAATACACACATAAAGGACAGTCTATATCACACTTCATGCTTGTTCTCCTTCCTACAAAGCAATGTTTGCAGATGAAGACAGACCAAGACTAAATGCTTGGGGAAAAAAAGCATGTTATGACACTGCAGGATTGACAAGCGCAGGCATGTGACATGAAACAGTACAAAATGCAAAAGTAACATGGGAAGAAAAGCACTGACCCATTTCATGTGATCTCGGACTGGGTTGTTGGTAAGCTGTGACATCGCAGTGGTGTGTGTGCGTGTGTTGGAGGGTGAGAGAGAGCGAAAGCGTCGTACTGGGTACACAGAATGGATAGGTAACACACAGTCAGCAGGGGCGTGAGCCAAGAAAATATCTACGAAAAAGTTCGCTAACTCCTTGAAGATCAGCGGATGGTACTGGGTTCCAGCGCACCACGAATGGAACTGCAGAACCTGCCTCTGTATATGCTCAGAAATAAAAAAGTACCAGACTTGTCACTTGGGTAGCACCAAAAATACCTGAAAGGTACAAAAGATCTACCAGGATTGGTATTACCCTAGCAACAAGGGTACAAAGGGTACAGCTTGGTACCCTAATGTCTTAAGAGTGTAGAAAAGTTGGTTAAACACAAATCCAATAGTTTGCAGACTAGAATGAAGAACACAGCACGGTTTCAGATTTGACCCAATCTTGACAGTAAATTTAAGATTTCAGAGGCAAGATGACAATAAAGAACTAATCAAAGATCATGTGATGAGAAAAAAAAATACCCAGGGGAGAAATCAACCAAATGATCGGTTTTGCGGATGAATCATTGCTAGTAGTTGATTGCTGGAACTATCTGCAAATATCCATACCGATAGTTTTTCCGGGTTGCGTTATACAGGACGAGAACGGCCTCTAGAGGCGACTCACTGACACCACGTTCTGTTTATTTGAAGTGTCCTAATTCATGTTGGATGTAACTGCTTTTATTTATTTGGAGTGTTACTACTTGTTTCAGTTTGAATTTATGTCTTTTATTTTCCTCAATATTTATTGATATAACAAATATATTCATATTTATTTCATTTAGCATATTTACATGACTGAGCACTTTTTTTTTTTTAGATTTTTTTATAATAAGGTTCAGGACTATTTTAGATGGAGTGATGTGTTTGTTTTTAAATCCAGTATCCATTTTGAAAACTATATGATCATTAATCGGTTAGCAGCAAGTACGATCCAACCTAGCTATTGTTTATCAGTAAAATCCATCGGTCGACCTCTAATCCCGAGTCATCAATCACTCTGAAAAGCTCCATACAGGTACAGCTGAGATTATTCAGTTTACATTCACCTTGCAGAATCTGCAACATGTTGATCGTTATTTATTCCTAAAACCTAAATGATCAATTTAATGATCAAGATGGGTCCAAGAAAAAAGATTTTCGCCTTGAAAAAATATACAAAAGATGCTGGAAATCCAATGCACAGTGTCCTTTAGAAGAACACACATTTTACATTTACATTTCTGCCATTTGGGTTAAGGGCCTTGCTCATGGGCCCAGTAGTGTTAGCTTGGTGGTGCTGGAATTTGAACTCATCCCCTTACGATCCATAGTCTAATGTCTTAACCACTATACAACCACCTTAACAGTTTGGTACGAACAAGAAACTAAGGCACAGCTATCATAACACAAATACAGTCGCTTATCGTCCAAAAAACATCACACACAGCATTAAAAACCACGACACAGTGTAAATTATTGTGACTTGTGGACGATTTGTAAAGATCTGTTATGTGAAATAGCTAAAAAAAAATCATTTTATTGAAATGTTGCAGATTCTGGTGTATGCAAACGTATGACGTCACAACTGCAGAAAGCCTTCCATGCATACACAAAAACAGTGTAATGACGGCAATGGAGGAGGGGAAAGTCATAGTGACGTAATAGTGCAGAATAGACAGAATGATGAGTATAGTTTTTTTTTTTTTTTCAAAAAAAATATGCATAAAAATGTGATTGTATAAGATGCAGGGGATCTGCAGTTAAAATACAAGTCCACTGAAGCCCAACTGAACCAGACCCAACAATGAGCTGAAGATCTCAACCCCAACTGATCTATTTACTGTATAACAACCAACGGCTTTGCGTAGTGCCCTATAAATCCAGTGGAGATGTTTTTGGGATCCGACCGCCGGATCAACCACCAAAACCCTCCGTCCATAACAACACAACACCAGACCAGACCAGGGCGTGTGATTATTTCGCCTTCCTCACTTTAACGTGTTTGCAGAGCGTCTTATCAAACAAACCCCTCCCTTTACCGAGCATTTACAGCAACCCGCTGTCGAGAACACGTTCATTTCTTTTTATTTTGATTTACCTTTCGTTTCTTGGCGAGTAATATTTCTCGTCGGAGTTCCTATTATTTTTTTCCCCCAGTTTACAAACACAGGAAACACCACCGGAAGTGCTCTCGGGGGAGAGCCGAGCACGTGACCAAGAGCCCAGTTGAGTGTCTTCCGGTGCAATAGAGGGCGCTCGAAAATCAGGAATGTCCAAAAATAAAGTGAAAATACAGTTGTATGGTTTCGTGTCCTGAATTAATATTAATTATAATTATAATAATTACAAATCTAAGAGTAACAATGGAAAACAGCTGTTTTTGGGTGAACCCAGAGAGAGAGAGAGAGAGAGAGAGAGAGAGAGAGAGAGAGAGACTGATTTCTGAACACAGTGTTTCCTTCTGTTATTGTATGGTTTTCTGCTCAAAGTACTGGGAATAGAAAGAGAGTAAAAAAAAAAAAAAGAAAGAAGAGAAACGAAAGTAAGAAAGGTTGTAAATAATGAATATTACTTGCAATAGGAAGAGTGTAAAAGAGATTAAGAGTGTATGTGTAAAAAAAAAAAGGATAAATAGATAGACAAATAGATTGGTAGAATGATTCCCAAACCCAGTTTAGAGAGAGAGATAGATAGATAGAGAGAGAATGAGAGAGAGAAAGAGAGAGAGATATTCATGAACCCAATGTTCCTGTCTGTTATTGTATCCCATCCACATCAAGGATTGTTCTGAGATAGTTTTTTACTCACCACAGTTGTAAAGCATGATTACTGGGAATAGAAAGATTGGAAAAAAATTGACAAAAAAAAACGAAGGAAAGAAAGATTGATTCCTGAACCCAGCATCCCTTCTGTTATTGTAGCCCATCCAGGATTGACCTGTTGTGTGTTGTTTTAACAGTGAAAATTGTAATTCTGAATATCTTGTGTTTATCCTGAGGTTCCACACAACCAATGTCAGAGAATTCTGTGTGGATTCGCAGAAACAGCTCTCACTGTATGGGGTAAAAATGTTTCCTGTACACATGAATCTTATTTAAGCTACTGTAGACTTTGTGTCACCAGTTATAAACAAACAACACAGGCTAATGTGTGAGAAAAGTTTAGCAATTTCTGAAATACTCTGAAACAGACATCATGTCATGATCACTGTTTTCGTCCCATGATAACGCTGGACCTGTTTCAGCATAATATGATGATGCACTTCTTCCATATGATTGGATGATTGGCTGAATTGTCAAAAACAAACAGGTCTATTATGCACTATATTACTCTCTTTTTTGGCACATTCAAAATGTTCCTGTAAAAGTGCTCACAATGTTCCTTCCTATTTAAGCACAATGAGGACCGCTGGGTTTTGCAGCAGCAAAGGAGTAAGTGCAAAGTCACAGTCTCCATAAAAACCATGGCAGCCAATGACCATCTAAAACAACACAAACTGGATGAATCTCATGGTTATATATTTTGATATATATATCTGTTTTTAAAGCAAGGGTCTGTTACACCAAATATGAACTCTTTCATTGACTCTGTCTCAGGCACAATTTTTAAATATTTAATACAGTAATATGTAAGGGGATATATAGTTATAACAGGATATATATCAGATTACAACAAGTCTTATACAACCAATTTACATTAATTAGCCATATTTAATACACTTGAAACGGTGGTTAAACATTCAAGATGCTTTTTTTCTTAAAAAAAAAAAAAGAAGAAAATGTAGAAGTATGCAAATGCACTTAAGTATCAAAAGTTAATGTTTACCCCCAAAACAAACAAACAAACAAAAAAAACAGCTATAACTAATTCATTACGTTCTGTCGCCAATTTATTCCAAACCCGATTTTTCTATTGAAGTCTCTTATGATATGTTGCATTAATATACATTAATATACATTCTCTATTCATTATATATTCATTATCTACAGTCTTCAGGGACAAATACCACAGAGGTGAACAATTCCTCCTCGTAGCCCAGTTGCTGTGAACAACTTTTCTCTGTCTATATGATTTTATCTCTATAAAGTGCACGGATACCTTATAAACTGCTCAGACCTGATCTGTCTCAAAAAACTTCAGGATCATTGTCAGGAGGTTATTGACTATAAGAAACGGTGCCTTTTTCCCATTATTATAAAAATAAAAGTATGAAAATTGACCTACATTAAATGTTTTGTTTAATTAGAAAAGTTGGAAGAAAGTGGAAGACAAAGTCCATAGAAGAAGAATGGGAAAAAGGCTGAACAGGAAGTGAATTAAAGAAGCTCCAGCAATTCTTCTAAGACACTTAAAGAAGGATTTTGAGGAACTGGGGAAGGAAAGACAGTGAGACAGAGAGCGAGAGAGTGAGAAAAAGATAGAACAAACACAAGGGGAGGTCTGTTTTAAAAGTCAAACAGTGGTGAGATCCTGGAAGACAAAGTCCACAGCCAGAGTAGAAGAATGAAAGAAGGTCGAACAGGAAGTGATGAATAAAAGAAGCACCAGCAATGTTTCTTAAAAACTTCGTTCTAAGTCAGTGGTCCTGAATCTTATCAGCCAAGCACCGCTCCTGTTCCGGCTAAATTACAAACTGATTTATGAAACCCACTGCTTGTCTAAGAAAATCTAAAGGTGATCGAGGGCCACCTTAAAGGGTGCCTCTGAAAAGAACAATGATGGACAATGACTAAAGAACGAATGATCAACGGCACCCGGAGCTCATTTACAGATCTTTCCCCAGCCTCTCAATCTCGTCGAGGAAGAAGTCCAAGTCGCTGTGTCGCAGCTGGGGAGAAAGGATGACCATGCGGAAAAAATTTACCCGACCATCCAGTGGCTGATAACCCACCATCATAGAGCCACGTTTCATCATGCGTTCCTTGATGAGTGGTGCCACCTGGTGGACAAGGTACAACATTATATCCTTTGAACAACAAAACAGCACATATTCAGTTAAAAAAATAAAATATATGGCAAAAGTATTGGGACACCGGACTTTTCCAACCATATGTGGTTCTTCCCTAAACTGTAAACACATCCTTTTCTTTTAACTTTGACCAGGAGACACAAACCTTGTTTCAGCACTGCTCAATGATGATCTGCTTTACATGGGTTGGATTAGAAGATCTTTAGTGACCTGCAATAGAGCTCTGACCTCAACCCTAATGAACACCTTTGGGATGACCCCAGACCTCCCTCACCTACATCATTGTTAACATTACGGAGCTAAATAAGCACAAATTTCCAAAACACACTTCAAAATCTAGTGGAATATTTTCCCAGAAGAGTGGAGGTTATTATAAGAGCAAATGGGGATTAAAAGTGGAATGTGATGTTCAAAAAATATATAGGAATCTTATGGTAAGGTGTCTACAAACTTTTGTCCATATAGTGTATACTCAGATATTCTCTATAGGCTAACCTTGGCTAATTTTTCCTGGTAAATGGTGTCATTCTCTTTTCCTCTCAGGCTGGGTGGCACAAACCAGAAGCACACGTTCACAAACTGCGGCTGTGGAGAAAGTAATATTGAACAGCGTGGTTGCAGGTTGAATAATTTTACTGTGTAAAGTTGAATCGTTTTTACATCCCCAATTCCAAAAAGTTGGGACACTTTAGGATGTAAACTTCCTAGCACCTAGTCTCCTCAGTTTCCAGATGTATAGAAGACAGAAGAGACCTTGTTGCAGCCAAATGTTTTTTTTTTTTTTACAAATTTTGTTTTGTTTTATTGTGAATAGAAAATTGATTTATTCCATTTGTAAATGATTGCATTCTGTATTTAATTTACCCAGTTTCCATTTCACCCAGTGTCCCAGCGTTTTTGGAATCGGGGTTGTCGTTGACTGAACGCTAACACTTGTATATAACACGTGTGTGTGTGTACCCTGTGAGTGTTTGTGTGGGTTTACATTGGGACTAATTACCTTTTTTTTTTACCTCACATATTGTTTCTAATCAGTGGAAGTAGAGTTGTAAAGGTTCAATGATCAACAATTTCTATTTCTTACTAATATATTTTCATTAAAAACTGGTCAAAATTAATAGTTTAAACTTGATAGTTTGTTTTTCTTCATATGTATTAAGTTGGTGAAATGTTTATTATTTTTAACTGCCTTTAAATCCAGAATGTTTGTTTCTAATTGGATTGGCCTCTTGTCAATCATCTAATATAACCTCCCTCAAAATCATTATAAACAGTTACTTATTTATAGAGTTGTAACTCGGCTTAAACGAGATATCATGACAGTCCTATGCTAATACTAACTCTAGTTTAACTTCTGTATGTTTTAGGGGATAGTGTACGTGGGTTGAAATGGCGGAGAACTCAATAAGCATAAATAATCTTTTAAATCCTAATAAACTCCATTAATAATTACTTTTCAGCGACCAAATTTCTACTTATCTTACATAATTGCACCTTTAAGTGTGTAGTTGTACCTCAGAAACCAGCTGAAAACCTGCTCTTTTCTTCATCTCCTCAACAAGATACCTAAAGCAAACAAGAAGCTAGTAATCTATAACCACACACTCGTATCAAAATATATGAAATGTTTAGCAGACCAGACAACATCTATCAACTAATACTTTTAAAATGAGAATTGAATACCTTGTATTGGCGAAAGCCTTGTCAATCCGGTCAGCGAGGCCCTGCGAGCCTGTTGCCTTCCACATCAGCCACAGTTTCAGACAATCCACTTTGCGTCCACATTGGATGGACTTGTCCCCGGTGTCCAAACGTGTGTCATAGAACTTGTCTTGCTGGAATAAGTAGGTGGCGTTGGCGCAGTGGCAGTGCATCAGAAGATTCTGGTTTAAAAAATTGTTTTTTTCAAACAAAGAAACAGAATTCACGATATATACAATATACATTTTCCCAGCCATATTTAGTGCTTTCCCAAAGTGTTACAACAAATTTGGAGCCACACAGCTGTCTTTGGATGTGGTATGAAATTGTCTCACAAAGCCAGCTCCATGAAGATATGATTTGCATGGGTTGGAGTGGAAGATCTTGATTGGCCTGCTATAAAGCTCTGACCTCAACCCTATTAAATACCTTTTGGATGAATTAAAATGTTGACTCCACCCCAGGCCTCCTCATCCTTTATCAGTACCTGACTTTACTAACACCCTTGTGGCACAGATCTCCACATGAACACTAAAATCTAGTGGAAGATCTTCCCAGAAGAGTGGAGGTTATTATAACATGAAATGGAGACTAAATGTGGGATGGGGTTTTCACAAATATCTCTCTCCATGACATGATAGTAAAGACTTAGTATTTTTGACAAACCATCCCACAGGATCATACCGTCGTGTCTCTCAGCAGAATGACGGAGCACTGAAGGCCAGTCATCAGCATTTTATGTGGATTCCAGGTTACAGAGTTTGCCCTGAAAACAACAGAAAACAGGGAAATGCAACAGAATGAAGAAAGAGGAAGTTACACCATACCTTTTGTAGATGTCATGATTAACAAAGGTTTATTGAAAGTTTACTGGCATTGCGCAATGAACTTATTGCACTCTGAACTGTGCAACATGTAAACAAAAAGAGGTTAAAATGCTTTCGTCTTAGATTTACTTCTTATTCTGAACTTAAACTTGTTTTATGTGAAAAGTCATGACAGTTAACAAAACTGACATTTCCAGGCTTTTTATTACAGAAATTATATCAAAGACATTACCAGAGATATTTTTCCTTCATATTATTTAAAAGAAAAGGTATTCTAGCTGAAAGTAAATTGCATTTTACTGTATGTAATACAAATTGTATGTATTATATAGTAATTTGTAATTGTGTATGCAGTCTATATGAAATAATTATTTCTCCTCCGTATTCTTCAGATTTTCCTCAGTATTCCTCCAGTTCTAGTTTTCTTAAGCAACTTTATCTGGCACCTTTTTTGAAAGGAAAACCCAAAGGTGCTCGATTAAACTTGCATGTAATATTCTCCACTAATTCTGGCTTTAGTAACTGTTCTGTACCCTTGGTCCCCTGACATAAAATATAAAAGTGCAAGTTATATTTTTTTATCTCGTATTCTGATTTATATTGTAACATTTTAGAATTAAGCTATCTAAGTTAGCTAGCTAGATAAGTTTTGTCACTGAACCATGTAAACGAGCTAGCTAGCTAAATTAGCGGATAGTTCACTTCTGTAACGTAGCTTGTTAAATTAAGTTAGGATTCTAATTCATAATCTGTACTGGAGTTCAGTCGAAAAGTATTAGCGAACCAGTTGTCAGGTAGCAGAATATTTTCATAATGACTGCTTAGTGAACTGCACAGGATTGGACAAGATGAATTTATTAGGTTAGATAAGGTTAGATTAGATTAGATAAGATTAGATTTACCTATATTGTCATTGTGCAAAGTACATGTACAGAGCCAATGAAATGCAGTTAGCATCTAACCGGAAGTGTATAAGTGGCCTATTTACAATAAATAGCAATATGATAAATGAGTGTATAAGTAATATATATTCATTACTAGTTGAATATGTTAAAATGTGATATGACTTTCAGTTAAGTAGAATTCTCCTTGATGGTACTCTTGGTACTCTGTCATATGTGTGTATATACCTTTCAATTCCTGCTATTAGATGTTTGTGCTTCTTGGAAAACAGGACACTTCCTCCCCAAGCAGCCTGTGGAACAAATAATGGAAAAAGGCTACTTATCTGTCTTTAAGATGACTTAAGCTAGCTGAGACATTACCTAATATTTTCTCAGAGCTAATGGAATTTCAGGCTTGCATAATACTCAGATGGTGTTGTGCATCGAGGAAATATACTATGTTTTGATGTTTCATGTTCCCATATGATTTTATCTAACACGACAGCTGATAAGGAGGACACGACGTACATCGACATGCATCCACATTCCGTTCCTCTCACTGACGTCAGCTATGCGGTCCAGTGGGTCGAAGGCTCCTTGAACAGTGGAGCCAGCTGTGGCATTCACGAAGAACGGGTAAGCACCCTATAGTAACGAGAAAAGGCTAATCAGATGGCAACCACTAAAATTTCCATTACATTTTTCATAAAATGTGATGAAATACAAGTTTGTTAAAAGAGTAATGCATATACTTGTGATTTGGCATGAACAATTTTAGCCTCGAGATCTTCTGGGATCATTCTGCCACTGTGGGTACAGAGAGGTTAAAGAAGATTAAAGTAGACTCCAGGCGACAAGGCGTATTCAGAAGAAGGCAAAGCAAAGACTTTGTATTAACAAGTGTACCTTTCATCTACATTCACATTGTAAATGTTCTCTGTCCCGATGCCAAGAAAAGCAGCCGACTTTTTCATGGAATAGTGGCTCTGTAAAGAGACAAGCGTGGAATTTAAATTGTACTTTTACTCAAATACATTTCAGAGAGTACCTCACATTTTCAGTTTGGTCCACAAACACATTCTGGAGTTCATGTCCTGCTTGCCTCACACATAAAGTGAAATGTTGGCCTTCACTATGTTCAGCTAACTTTAGGTTTGTAAAATTATCCGGTAAAGTTTGCAGTTTAACTAGTTAAGCTAGTTCAGCTAGCTAGTTAGCTTTTGTCATTTGGCCGATTAAATAAGCTAGCTAAATAAATAAACAAGTTAGTCACTTTTGTAAATCGGTTTGTTAAAGTTACTAACTTGCTAGTCATTGCTAATATACAGTAATTTAGAATTAACAAGGGATCTATAAAGGTTATTAGATATCATCTAAACATTAGCTATGTATAACTGAATTAGCAGAATATTTTCATAATGACTATTGTTAAGAAAACTAGCTAGACTTGCAGGATTAGACATGATGGGCTTGTGGATCAGTTAAATTCTGTTTGACGGTTGAGTAGTTGAGTAGTGGTAGTTGATGTACTTTTCTGACTTTCAGTTAGGTAGGTTCTGCCTCCATAATTCTACTTTAAACCGGTATTAGCCATACTTCTACTTAAGTACAGTTTCGCTTCACTTGACCCTCCCCTTGCAAGGAATACGACAACAAAGTGATTGCTTTTTAATTGGAACGAAAATTATTCTTCTTTTTACCTCCTGCGATGTGAACACAGCCAGACGTGGGACAGACCACATGCCTTGCATCTTCACCTGTGGAAACGCCCAATATCGAGCCACATTCATGGCATACATGTTAGAAATTGAGCCTCCTGGGCAGAATATACCATCCCCCTCAGACCAGCCTACTCGGGAGCGCAGACTGCGGAGGACCACTTCTTCCATCAGAACAAAGACCGGAGCCACCTCGTAGGTGTACCTGTAGGATAAACCATTTTGGATGGATGTTTTGCAGATTCTGAGCAAGTCATCCACTCAGTACGCCAACAATTACAGGCCTGCTGTTATTAAATGGGTTGCAAATGAAAACTGAACAATCACAACTGAGAATACAGCAGCACTGAAGGTGTCAGATTGTCACCATGGGACAAACAATCTTGATAACAGGAACCTAACTAGTCACCCCCATCACACCAACCCATCATGCATTGGTTTCCTATAAACGCCCCCTTTGTGTATCATTCCTCACTCAATCATGCAGTAAACATGATTGGTTATTCTTTGACTCCAGCTTTACTGCTGCCTCAACACAAGGATGAAGCACTTTGCTTTGATGTACTGGTAAATCGTTGACTGCATGAGGGAGTCGTGGACGAAGTAGACAAAAACGTGTACTTGAGTAAAAGTAGAGATACAGTAGGTAAAAAATGACTTCAGTAAAAGTAAAAGTGTCCCTTTGAACTTTCACTTGAGTAAAAGTGCAAAAGATTTTGCCTTCAAATGTACTTAAGTATCCAAATTGCTATTATTTATTAAGGCTATAATGTCCCTATGATCATTTTTGTCATAAGACTCTTTACCTAATCAACTCAGTTTATGTGAAAAGACTGAAATGATATTAATAGATGAATGATATTAATGAGTCAAACACTGATTTATATCCATTTAAATGATCATGAGCCTAAAAGATTATTTTCAAATTGGCCACAGGTGTTGTGGGAAGTTAGAGTCAGGAGTTTCTTCCATCATTTATTCCTCTCAAAACCTTCTGCTTGTAAATGATGCGTGAAAAAGCTACTTAAGTACAGTAATAAATTTCATTTACTTTGATACTGTCCACCCCTGGTCCACAGTCTATCTCACGGTGACATTTGTGCTGCATTGCTCTGAAAGAGTTAGAGCACTAGTCTAATTATCGTTTATATAACGTGATAGTTATTGAGGTTATTTAGCAGCTGTATCATCTAGTAGCGACAGTAGTAATACTCATTATCTTTTTTCCAAGGACGCCCACTTGTGCCAACTAGGCCACACTTACTGACTGGTGTTGAGTGTCTCAGTGAGGAGGCGTCCAGTCAGGGCATGGTAGTCCACTCCAGCGAAGAGCTGATTGAAAAAACGAGGGTGACCTAGAATGAAAAAAAGTGTACAGCTGCAGATTTCTTTTAGGCCTCAAATCATTTCTATTAAACATTCAGACGACTTACTGGTTTTTACACTGTATTTGGCGATGTTGTGTACTCTCTGCAGCAGCTTTTCATGAGATTCCCCATTTTCCCTCAGCTCCAAGTCCAAAAGATCCCTTAATTGGTCGGGATCCTTCCACTCACACACCTGTAAATGTACGGGCATGCTTTGTTAACATTCAAACTCTTTGTGTGTGACTTAACGCTCGGCGTGATTGCGCGTATGACCTTTTCCTTCACATCTGTAGCTTTATGAACCGCCTCCTCGAGGATCACCTTGACAGCCTCAGAGAGGAAGTGCTCGCCTAACGAACGGTCCAGGTCCACTTCATCCTCATCAGTGTGGCCATTTGTGACCTTGCTCCTAGTACACTCTAAAGACATCCACAAAAGTCAAGTCAAGTTTATTTCTATAGCGCTTTTCACAACAGACATTGTCTCAAAGCGGCTTTACAGAAATCAACAGTTAAGGTGGATGGTGTGTATTTATCCCTGATGAGCAGCCATGGCGACTGTGGCAAGGAAGAATTCCCTTAGATGTTATGAGGAAGAAACCTTGAGAGGAACCAGACTCAAAAGGGGAACCCATCCTCATTTGGGTGACATCAAGAGTGTGATCATAGTCTTTAAGCAATACAGAACACTGGAGAGTGAGAACTAACATGAGCACTGGAGTGTAAGATTATAAGTAATGTTCTTTCTACAGTCTTCTACAGTCATTATGGTTATAAAACTAGGAGCTACTGAGCAACTCATAATATAGCTCATTACAGATCCAACACCAGCTTCTCCATGACAGAGCCTTTAAACACTCCAGGAGGTCCAATGTCAAAACAAAAGCATGTGAGCGACATTTTTTTTTGTTGTGAGTTTCCATCTAACAGTTACTCTAGATTACACAGTTAATACATCAACACAAATAACTAGCTATGTAACACATAAATCATAGATATGTATCTCAGCAATAAATATCTGACTCTAACTGTATCCAGTTCTTTGATAAGATAAGCATGAGGGAAACAAAAATGCCAGAACTCTCCAATGCTACATCCACAACTGAAAGGGGAATTCATCTTAATCTAAACTAAAAAGGCAAATGCTGACTCAAACATTGATTCCCTACACAAAAGGGAAGTAAATCTTAAATAAGAATTGATTCACAGATTCAAGGTTTGATTTTTTTGTTTACTATTTTCCTGTAGGTTTAGTGCTCAACTCAGTGGCTCTTTAGGTCTTAAAGAGTTAAACACTGGTCTGCAAAAACGGCAGAGAAGCCAAATATAGTCATGATGAAAATACTTACTAACTCAAACAATAATCCCCTAAAAAGACAGAGATGGCCACAATTCATTGCTCCCTCTCTCTCTATCTCTCTTTCTTCCTTTTTTCTGTAAATCAGTGATGGAGCCCCTGAAACATTTCACTGTTCTTGGTCATAAATGAAAATTCTAAATCCCAACACTGGTCCACTGGTAGATAGAAGACTAAATCTTGCACATGAAATAATTTACTGACTAAAACACAGATTCATTAAAGAGCAGAAGAGTTGATTTCAGTTGTAAAATAAAAAAAAAGAGAGAAAAAAAAGCATGAATCGTATATTTTTAAATTCAGATTGATGGATTGTCCCTTGTTAAGAAGAAAAAACATGAGGCAAATATATATTAGATTTTTTTTTACTGTATTTAAGGAAACTGAAAAACAAACAAACAACTATACTTTTTTTTTTGCTTTTTAAAGCTTTAGATTCAGTTCATTGCAGTTCCTAGTAACATACAAACATCCTTCCTTTCTGTTATCTGTTTTATCAACAGAAATATTACTTTTATTTGGAAAGCATTAGCAATAAACACATGCAACAGTTTTATTTCATAATTCATTGTTTTCTCCTTTTGTTAAAAGGATTGTTTTGTTGTTCCCCTCACCAATAGTAATGGTTGAACTCATCTCTGTAGTCTCCAGCGTGCTCTGCAGGCGCGACTAAACCTATATGTAATCCGACATAAAGTCTAATTTAAGTAGAACAGCTGACCAATGAGAAGCGGGCAGAGAAGACGCATTGTCACGCCATTGGTCCAGAGAGGCTGGACTTCTTCTGCTTGCATAAACCTCCCTGAAGCAACAACTGTGAAAGGTAGTGAACCAAAAATAGTACAGAATGAACAGTCTGAGACGTTTTTAACCCTGAACGTTCATTTATATCCCAACAGGGAGGAACAGCATGGTGGTATGTGTATGTACAGTAACCAGTCCATAACCAGCAATGTACCAGTAACCAGTCCACATTATTTATCACGATAACATTTATCACCTCATCACATTGAAATCATTATAAAAAAAAAAACCCAACTCAAATTAAATGATTAAATAAAATGAAATTTGCCTAATTTGCATAAGATTCGTATTAGCCAATCAGCGACCAGTTTCTAAAAACTGGACGGCGTAAAGGTCAGTGATAACGTGATCCCACGTATTTCACCTGTGCTTGACGTGTGTATCTATCTATATGTGTGTGTGTGTGTGTGTGTGTATATGTATGACCAAAGTAAACTCATGAGCATGTGGATTGTAGAGATAAAATAGTATTTATAAATAATTGGATTAATAAATGAAAAATGTGCAAAATCTGAGTAAAAGTCATGTGTCATGTGACGTGTCCAAAAGCACTTCTGAACAAACAAACGAACAAACAAATCAGATGTTCACGAGACCTTTCAGTAATGGTGATACTTACTTACAGAAACAACAGAAAACTGCACAGTAAGATTCAGACTTCTCCAGAAAAAAAGACAAGACATTACAACATAACTTTTCTAAGAGAAGTACATGCTAAAGTTGAAGCTCTACAGAATTCACACCGCAAAAAACAATGTAGCACCAGGAATCAAACCGCGTTCCAACACTGACAATTTAATATTTAGCCCATAAATCCTGCATTTAAAGCAAAGTGGTTCAGTCCACACTTTTGCACCTGCACATCACACATCAGACCATAATCAACCTGTAATAGAGCCCAAATTATAAATCAGTTAAAAAAATCTAAATTACATTATAAACCCTGATAACACAGTTACTCATTAACTTCCAGTACTTTTCACCACTACGTTAATCATTAACCTCATAATTTTTTTTTTTTTTACTATTTACCTAAAATGGACTCAAGGTCCCAAACCTATAAAAAAAGACCTTCAAGTGAACAAATAATAATTAAAAAAGTCTAGGGATGAGAATAACTACAATGACGCTAATATTAAAGTGTACATTTCTTTACATAACCTCAAATCTGTCATGATGGGGGAAAAAAGTCACTTTTATAGCATTGGGAGAGAAATATGCCATGCAGTCTGACTGGTGATGCAATGGAACCGTAGCTCCTCCTCCTATCTGATTACTTGGCACACAGTACAAGGGTGAACAAGGGTGAAAAACCCGGGTGAAAACCCATCAGGGTGAAACAACGTGATACTTGCCGAGAGGACAAAGTTCACCTTGGAAGCAGGAGATAAAACTGTTTTAGGTTGGAGAAAAAAAAAAAAAAAAAAGAGTTCTTCATGTAAAAGGCTCAACTAATGCAGACTCCACAATGAGTTTAATTACAGCAATAAATAAATAAAAAAACAAACAATAAACAAAACAAAAAAACAAAAATAAATGCAGACGTGGAGCCCAGTCAGTTAAGAAGTTTTAATAATAATAAAAAAAAATCTATGAGGAAAAACTCAAAAACCTTTGAATCTGATGCATTTTTAATTCTGCTTACATATGCATTTGATCTTTTTGACTCCTTTTTTTGTCTGCTTCCTTTTTTTTTTTTTACATATTCTAGTTTGACTTGTTAGCCTTGATTGTGCCTACTCTATAAACAACACATTTTATTCATTGTTTTATGCACCCCCACTATTTATTTACAGTATAATTCAAGACTCGGTTAGTTTGGCATAAGATGGCAGTTCCTCCTTTTCCTTTTTTATGCAAACTGATTGTAGATCAACTAATAAAGAAAATCTAACTTAGAGCTGCTCAGTTCACACGAGGACACAATTTCTTACTCTGTCGATACTGAAGCTAAAATTCTTGCACATAAGCCAAAAGGAAAAAAGGGGAAAAACTGAGAGCATAAAATTGAGAGCAAAACGGTCTTCATATTTAATTTTTTTGTGAAACATTACAAAAGTACAAATATAACATAAAATTAAAAAAAGTGAGAAAACCATTTGAAGGAAAAATTGAGTTCATTTTGAATTTGATGGCCGTCATTTTTTATCCTTAGCGTGGCATGATTCCTCAAACATTCCTAAACATTCGATATTTGTTCTATTTGTTGTGTGTGTGTGTGTGTGTGTGTGTGTATATTTATACTTGGAAGTTTTTGCTTGTATTAAAATTCTTTAACTATATGATATGTACAGAAGCTTAAAATCATTACAGAGCTCAGGAAGGTGGACTCGAGCTCTCCTCCAGCAGGAAGTCGATGCTCCCGGGTGACACGCCGAAGTCTTCCTGCGTGAGAAGCGAGTGCAGGCGAACGGCCGAGGCCTTCTCCTTCTCTCGCATGCTCCAGAGACGCAGCATGCAGAACACCTTCTCTCTGTGGCTGTGTGGGTTCTCTTCTACAATCTGCTCCAGCCTGACGCTGGGGATCTCCAGCGCCACTCGGCCCACCTCCTTCCAGGTGATGCCGATGTTGCGGGCCACCAGCATGAGCTGCTTCTCTGTCACCATCCTGTTGCCTGGTGAGGAAGTAAATAATGTTACTGAGATGCCAAGAACGTCAGGAACGTGGGGGCTGGAAGTCTAAAGACCAATGAATGAACGAATCAACTGAATAGGAATCTGGGAATCTTTACCTCTATCAAATTTGCACATCTGCTTTCTGGGAACGTCGTCTGCTGCTTGCTTTTCTTGATTGTTTTGGTTCCTCTTGTTCCCTACAAGGTGAAAATTCATTCCAATTCAGCTATTATTAATCCAGTTTCAATACCCAGCATTATTATTATTATTATTATTATTATTATTATTATTATAATTTTTACCTATAGTGAGTGATTTGGCCCATTCCACCTCGTCGAGAAATGCCAGTTTAGGAAATGCCTCTTTTATCTCTTTCTTCTTTAAAAGTTTCAGGAAGATCTGAAGACGTTTTCTGTCTTTGTTCATCACATAGTCCAGGATGTCCCGCGTTTTATCCCACGGCACTACAGACGCTTTGACGTGGCTGTATTCTTTCTGGGTTAGTAACTGGGATGCATGGCAGTGCTGGAGCAGGAAGTCAGGGTCTCCAGATAGAGCATCTATCAGCTGCGGTTTAAACTTCTGGATGAGTCGAGCCTCAACCTTCAGCTCCATGTCCATTCTGTATTAAATGATGCTCTTAAATGTTCCACCTGATGAGGGGGAGGGTAAAACACAGCATTAAAATACTCACAGAAATATTTTATAGCTTGTTGACCAAATGAGTTATTAAATTAAATTATGAACCACAATAACTATGAGGAATATATTGGAAAGCATTTTTTAAAGATTTTTTATTTTATTTTATTTCAGACAGTAGAGGTCGCTGTTTATTTCCTCCTTTTCGTTATCCAGGTTGCCAAATCCTACCCAATCCCCTATATATATATATATATATATATATATATATATATATATATATATATATATATATATATATATATTCCCCTGTGACAGAGGAATTTCCTAAAATAATGGATTCTTTTTTAAAGCAATTTCTTAGGTTGAAAATTGACAAGAAATATTTTTTTTCCAAATTCTCTGTCTCAGTTGTTTTACAGTGAAATAAATAAACATTTATATTAATTGCATATTTGGATTTTATTAACATCAGCAATCACATGGTAAAGCCTGACTGTGATTTCCTTTAATATAAAAATAAAACTGCTCAATTAACCTACAGTGTCTTAAAAGTCAATAACATTCATAATAAGTGCATGTTATTTATTATAAATCTAAAATCCCATCGTGGGAACACATTGTTTACCTGCCAGGAGCTGTCTCTCTTTAGAGTCTCACACTTTCAGCTCATCTTCCATTCATTTTTTTCATGATGAACATGATCATATCTAATATTCATAGTCAAAAGAGTATAAATGTGTTTATTATAGGTTTTTCTGCTCTTTGTTACCACTCTAATGTTGTGTGTTGTCTTTTTCCGGCTCTTTTGGTTTTCTTTTTCTTTCCTGTAGTATAACTGAATACAGGTATCTCTACTGCCACCTGCAGGCAGGAGAATAACAATGCACCTTCTATACATCCGGAAATAAATTTCAATCATTCAAATGTTTTACATTGTGAACTTAAAAATAAAGAAATAAATAAACAACAATCAATATAATGATCAACAAATAATATAATGACCACCAATCAATATAATAGCATAAAAATGTATAAATGTGCGAATATTCGATGTGTGGGAAAATATAATTATATTTGTGGGAAACGTGGGAAAAGAAATGTGGTGTAAATGCTCCAGGAAATAATAAATAACTATTATTAATAATAATTCAAGCTAATTAAAATGGAATTGACTTAATAAACCGAGAAGGGAAATGTTTTAAATAAACATCTGTGCCACATGATGATTGGTAAACTTGTTCCAGATGTTTTATTTTGGTGCATAAAAAGCAAACATTTTTTAATTGCCATTTTTATGGCTCTAATCATCTTTAAATAAATTAACCTAAGTAGGTATTAAATATGAAAATGAGAAATGGAATTGAAAAGAAAGTATCAACATAATATAATATAATAGAATAGAATAGAATAGAATAGAATAGAATAGAATAGAATATATACCTATAGGATCTACAATTTAAACGTGAAGATATATAAACCTAAGTAGTTCATGTGTGCATGTGTGTTACAAGTAATATCAACCAATGTAGCTTTTTAAAATAATAATAATAATAATAATAATAATAATAATAATAATAATAATAATAATAATTTCCACCATTGAGCATTAAAACAGGTGGTTCATGAATATGTTAAATAGCGGATGACGTCACACGCTACCTTGGCGGATTTTTGAGAGTAGTTGTAGTTGAGGTGTAGTGTACATGTGCACTGTGTGGTGTTGTTGCTGGTGTTGTTGCTGGAGGTTTTGCTGGTGTTGTTGGAGGTGAGTAGGTATGTGGTTGGGTGTCTTGCTCAATGTTGCATTACAAAATATATTCACACTGATGTGGACTCTCAAAGGTATGTTCTGATTTCAAGTCTGTGATGTTATAATGTGAGAAATAGAACAGAAATTGGGATTTGCTGCACAAAATGTGACCCAGAAGGAGTACTGGTTAACTTTACCTGCTTTCCTGGTTATCTTATTTGTTGGTGGTATTAAGTTTAGGCATGGATGAGAGATCATTTCAAGTGATTGCAATGTGGCCATGACTTTATTTGCTGTTAATAATATTGCCTTAAGTGTTTTTTCAAAACACAAGCTAATGTTTTATCCATGTAACAAACCCAAAACAGAATTTTAATATTATTAATCATCGTTATATCATCTTTACATTCATAGATTTCTAAATTTCTGCCTTTTTAGCAGAATTAAAAAGGTCTCCTGAGTCTTCAATGATGCTTAACGTGTGGCCTTGATGGGGCCTTTATTTATTTGTGGCCACAGATGATTAAAAACAACCAGCAAATCACCATAAAGACCTCTGTCCCACAGTCAGGACATGATTTAAACATGTTTATTTGTTTATCATACAGGATTGAGAGAAATTGTGCTGATCTGATTGGGCTGTGTCTGATTTCCAAACCGTTATCAAGGACTTGATTAAAACACCAGTACACTACAGAGAAAAGAGTAAGTTCAGTGCTTTTATCTTTTCATGTATTTTTGGCATTTCTTTATACAAATGATTCTAAAAGTATTTAGTTACTAACCTCTCAGGTGGTCATGTGATGCTTTGGCACCTATTGATCAAATTTTGGATAGTATACAGAAGGAAGTAGTAGGGTGAAAAAAAAAAAACATGTATGACTCAGAACATTCTGGAAAGACAACCTGGAGGGCAGTACTGTGAAAACAGGTGTTTTTTCCAAGCTGTAGAAGGTTCTTCAGGATCAGACAAGTTAGTTTTTTTAACGGTAGCTACTGAGATACGTCACACTGCCTTTCAGAGAAGGATAAGAGCTAGTGCTAGAGAAGTACAAATATCCTGTTAAAATATTACTACAATTAAAGTTCTTGCTTTAGAAAGGACTGAAGAAACAAAAGTTAAAGTACTGATCTATGAGAACTACATTATGTAGGCAAAAGTATTGGGTATTGGGTTTCCAGCCATATGTGGTTCTTCCCCAAACAAAGTTGGAGCCACAGAATTGTATATGATGTCTTTGGATGCAGTGGAATGAAAATTTCCTGTGTACAAAGCCAGCTCCATGAACATATACTTTACATTGGTTGCATTGGAAGATCTCCTGCTATAAAGCTCTGAACTCAACGTTAATGAACACCTTTGGGATGAATATGAACACTGACTGTACCTCAGGCCTCCTCATCTCACCTTCATCAGTACCTAACTTGACTAAAGCCCTTGTTTCTGATTGAGTACGAATGTCCACATACACAATCTAGTGGAACATCTTCCCAGATAAGTGGTTATTATAATGCAGACGAAATTGGAATAGTATGTCCATAAAGGACATATGGATCTTATGGTCTGTTGTTCACAAACTTTTGTACTTATATTGTGGATTTGAATGGATTCTGCAGTTCAGGGCTCCATTCTCCTGTGCGTTAACAGCTTTTCAAGATGGTATTATTACACATACAGTGAGAGAACCCTCATTCCACACAACCCCTCGATGAGAATCGTACAGGTTTCTCTCATGGTCTCATAACAGCTTCTCATTTCACGCAATTTAAGTATTCACCTCAAAGTAGTGAGGAACGCTGTTTTTCTGAAAGGTGGTATGGTAAACATCTGACGTTAAAATGCAGCGAAGGAAAAATGTGTCTAAAATGAATATACTTAATTAATGTACAAATACTTTAAGTACATTGGGGAAGTAAAAACATTTCATTATTTTGCACTGAGGCTCAGTTTCTCATTGAGGGTTATATCAGATGTGACTGGATCTCTGGTTGAAACCATGAGCATGAATATGGAACGACTATCAAACAAAAACCTATTGAATAAACCAAACCTTTGAAAGTTGATACGTTGAAAGGCACCAGAAATGGGAGCAGCGATCAATTCTAGTAGGAGATCTGCATCAACATGTCCAAACATCCTCTCATTTTTCCCCATTTGCATCCATTTCCGTATCGGAGAACTCTGTTTCCTGAACAGATTTCACACATCACTGCCTGCTGTGTAAAAAAAGTGATGGGAATTCATTCCTGGTCATTGAGTATAGACTCAGTGGCATCTTTGTGGGTTAAGGCACCTAAAATAAAGCTAGTGTGCTCCATATGTGCAACATGTTCGACAAGGAATAAATGTTTTACAAGTAACTTCTACAAGTGCCTGTTTGAAGAGCAATGTAGGTTTATAGAGCTCTGGGTTTGGAAACGAATCGCCATGGGAAGTCTGAAGCCATGAAAAAAACCTTACAGCCTTGTAAATATTTGTCTGTTTGAATGCATGAGGTAAATGAGTGCCTGAGGAAACAATTTGAGGAATTCATGGCTGCTTCATGAATATCTCATTCCACATTTAGTCCCCATTTGATGTTATAGTAACCTTTACTCTTCTGGGAAGTTGTTCCACTAGTTTTTGGAGAGTGTTTGCGGGGATTCATTCAGCCACAAAGGTTTTAGTAAAATCAGGTACTGATGTGGGTGTGGTGAGGAGGCCTGGGGTGCAGTCAACATTCATGTTCATCCCAAAGATGTTCAATAGGGTTTCCTTCTCTATAGCAGGAGGCCTTCCACTGGAACCCATGTAAAGCATATATTCATGAATCTGGCTTTGTGCATTGTCATGCTGGAACAGGTTTGAGTCTCCTAGTTGTATTTTCAGTTTATTTTTATTTGTATAGCACTTTTAACAATGAACATTGTCTCAAAGCAGCTTTACACAGATAATGTGGTGATTAAAAGTGAATATGTTGCTTATAAGTAAGTTTGTCCCTGATGAGCCCCGCTGGGTGGCATAAGGAAGAAACCTTTAGAGGAACCAGACTCAAGAGGGAACCCATCCTCATCTGGGTTGCACCGAACGTCCATTTATAGCAGATATACGATGTTGCGGGGTGCAGTGATGATGATCAGAAGCAAAAAGTAGTCCTGAGTCAGTGTAGCAGACTGTTGACATTAACTACAGTCCAAATCCATCCTCAAAGCTCCCGTTCCTACTCCGGAATTTCATGGAACCACCCAAGGCGTTGATGAGAAACCGTCCCAAGCTGCACAGAGTGGCCTCCAGTCGAAGAGAACTCTATTCAGATGCAGGCCTGGACGAAGTGGGAAGATCCACGGAGGGGAGATGGGCAGGAACAGTGGTCACTGGAACCTCAGGAGCATGTTTAACTCCATTTTCTCTATTTTCCAATAACGTCATTCCCTGATGTCTTTTTTTTTTGCTCTTATGAAGCCACAGTGATTTGACAGCAACTACAACCAATACAACACATTGTGCTTTTTATCTCTTTGTTACATGCTGCTGTAAAAGTTGCTATTACTACGTTTTTGACCACGATTAGGTCGTCTGAGACACATTTTGAAAATCCTAAAAGATTCCTATAATCTTTGATCACTAGTTTGTTCACCAAAAGCCGATTGAGGGGGCGCTGCGATCATTTGTTTCCTTCGTAGAAATTCTGGCAGTCGGGTGGACAGTACAGTGAGAAGAGAAACGTATTGAGTTATGGAGAGAAAAGAAGTGTTTGGATGATGATTTTATTATCGAGGCGTGTCTCAAACAATTGACGCTACAGATATTTTTGTTTGCTGCTAGCTAATGGTAGCGGGAGAACACGTAGGAACGTGTCACAGATTGATGACGGACGTGTCTTTTTCTACTGTTCGTCAGTTTGTGACTGTCGTAGAGTCTGACATGACAACTGAGGTCCTACAGTGTGACACGTTTGTACACTGTGTCAAGCAACGATCGCAAAGGACTATAAAAATCGTACAGTGATGATTAAATATAGTATAACAGTCGTTTCCTCGACACTCCCCTCTTGTTTTAGTTTCCTTGAAGTTAAGACGACAAACGCATCTTTTCATTTCACTGTGAAAACCAGAAAGCACAAACTCCTCTGTGCTGAAGACTTTCCTGTGGAGAAAAACCTACTGGCACTGGATTTCCGTTCCATAAAATAAATGACCGTCCTCTTATTTTTATTTGTCAGATGAACAACACTTCTTTAATCTGCTTGTTGTTTAGTCACTAGTTTTTGTGCACTACAGAAACGGGTAACATCTTAAACATATTAAAACGAGGGCATTGATATAAGACTTTGCCTTGCAGGATATGGAATTGCTCTTCAAGCTGAAAACAAATCGACCACTTCGGACCAATCAGAATCAAGATTTCTGTTGGATGGCTGATTGTTTCCAGTCAGTTACTCTAGAACTGTGATATCAGATTGGGCTCGGATAGATGACCTCATTTGGAAATGGGTGGAGACTTCCTGGAATTGTCTGTGAATATTCCCAGAGCGACTGAGTCACGGCAAATGGGGCAATGATTTGTGCTCTGAATGTCTGGGATTTACCTGCTAGGTGGAAGAAGGGGGCTGTGTACTCATTGGCTAAGAGGAGACAAAAGTGCTCACCCTCCCACACACACACACACAAACTTAAAGAGCCTGCAGAGTTCAGAGAGAGCAAGCACACTCCCTAGGAAGGCAGTAACAGCTGAAACAATCTGAAAGCTCCAGACTTTATAAAATTTTGACGAGGATTAACTCGGCCACACAGTCTCCTTCCTCATCGTAGGTAATTACTTTCTTTCTTTAGGAAAAAAAAATCCCTGTTTTGCAATAAAGGTAACTTGAGATTCATTTGTCTAGAAACTTTCTGTAGGTACCTTGAATGTTCTGAGAGGGATGAATTTTTTTTTCTCTCTTTTTTTTTTATTGCTTAGTTTTGATCTTGACATGTCATCAACATGTTTCTATGCTCATGGTGAACTTTTGTCTCTTAAGACATCTAAGGACTCATGTTCTTGACATTTTCTTAAAAAAAAAAAAAAAAAATCTATAAGCTGCTGAAGGTTGTGCATATATACAATGAATCAGATGGAAGCCATGTGTTTATTTCTATTTTATTTTCT
The DNA here is from genome assembly GCF_014805685.1 of Silurus meridionalis. NCBI lineage: Eukaryota > Metazoa > Chordata > Actinopteri > Siluriformes > Siluridae > Silurus > Silurus meridionalis. The sequence continues at coordinate 13,655,214 of NC_060899.1, forward strand.
TCTCAATCCTGATTAAATCTTGTAACAGTAAATATTACAGGACAGACAAAAGGTTGTAAGGGTTTGTCGTGTTGAATATGTCTATCGCAGCTGTCTCGCTTTAGAATTGGAATAGAGAGATAAAAAAAAAAAAAAGACCTCAGGGAGATCAGGAGGGGCCTGTTTTAGCATGCTGCAGCGCTGAGGTAAGGCTGAGGTCAACGAGACCGAACTTGTCGTATTACTCGAGAAACGTTTCATCACCCATCCATCAAAGGTGAAAGTTTTGCTCTCGGGTTCATTGTGTTCCCTTTCCTTCCACGAAACAAGTACGAGTTGTTGATGAGTCGTCCTGTTTAAGCGTTTAAGGGGACGTTTCCTCTGGGGGAAAACCCCCGGGTTTAACTGGATGGTTTAGAGACTCTGGCCTCTGACCTGCCAGTGGTTTGTGGGAATGGATTTGGAATAGTGAAAGGGCTGAATCATATCCTGTGAACCAACTCGTTATTTTTCCACAGATTTTTCCTCCCACTCGAAATATTGTGAATAAAACCTTTTTTCCCAAGTGTGAAACAATTTATTCATTATCTTTGTGTGGATCTGGAAGTCTTGAAATATGGAATCATGAATCTAAAAGTGCACTATTTTCACTTCTGTACTCTCCATGTGACAGTCATGTGATCTTTTTTTGAGCCTGTCGTTCTTCTATTGTCTTCTGATATACACTATATGGACAAAATTATTGGGACATTTTCAGCTGTCTGTGGTTCTCCAAACTGTTACCACAAAGTTGGAGGCACAATTCTAAGACATCTTTGTAGTGGGAGCATTTAGATGTTGCAACCATATGCAAATCGTATCTTCAAAGCCAGTTTCATGAAGATATGCTTTACATGGGTAAGAGTGGAAGATCTCCTGCTATAGAGCTCTAAACCCCAACCCTGTTGAACACCTTTGGGATGAACTGGAACACTGACTGCACCCCAGACCTTCTCACCTACATCAGTACCTGACTTTACTAACACCCTTGTGGTTGAAATGAGCACAAATTTTCACATGTTAAATCTCCAAACTCTAGAGGAACATCTTTCAAAAAGAGTGGTTATTATAATATAAATGTATATAAATGGGGACTGAATGTGGAACAGGTTGTTAAAAAAAAAAAAGGACCTAATCTGATTATATTTGTATTTTAAGGTGTTACATTTACTTGACTTGGACTACCTTGGTCATGCTCCTGCTCTTTGTTCTTAGGATGAATTTTACTTTATCTAAGGATTTTAAATGGAATTTCTGCCCTTTATCTCTGAAGAGCAGTGAAAGTGGGGGTGGTTTGGGGGAAGGAGGGGGCGGGTTCCTGGGTGAGAGCTTACAAAAACTTGGAACTTTGACTCACCATGTCTTTGATTGATGGATGTAGTCATGAGGTCAGAGTCGGCGATGTGAATCACATATGTCAGGGCTTGCTTTGGATCAGTCAGAGTTACACACCTAAAGTGATCAATCTGCATTATCAGGGAATTCTGGACCTTAAGGAGGGCGGAGATTTAGTTTGAGTGACTCGGTACCAGTATAGCTCGGGGCCTGGCTGGAAATTTAAAATGGGAGGAATGACCAAAGTACTGATATGAATATTATCAGTACATTTACAAGAATGATTGAAAGCACTTCATTTTATCTTGCTTCATAAACTGTAATGTAAAAGGACACCATGGTTTCAAATAGTTTTTTGGTTGCTTGGTCCACTGGTTCCCCTTTCAGATTCTAGCTGTCTAGTTCTGGAAACCCCTGTAACTCCTGTGTCTGTCATAATTTCAGTTGATTAGCTTTTTTCCTGTTTTTTTTAAGACATTTAGTTGTTCAACATCACTTGTAGTTGTTTCACAAAGTAGGACTTTTAATAAATAAGGGAAACGCACTCGTGCCTAGCAAACTTAGACGCCTTTCTCCAAACGCCATGTATTCACTGAACTAGTTCTTTACACAACATAATATTTGCAGGAAGTTAGCCTTGGGAGGGTTACAAAGAAAAAAAAACATCGTCGCACAATTTTGTGTTTGGGTTTTCAAAGCACATAATCTGAATTTTATTTTTATTTTTTTCAAGCAATAATGAGATTAATTTTTTCCTGGCCTTCTGCACGTTACATCATCGAGATCTTTCAGACAGGGTTGATTTACAACGATAATCACCTGTGTGTGTTTTGTGTCCGTACAAGTCTGCACTCGAGCTGATTTCGTGTTTGTGCAGTGATGCAGTGTGAGGTGTGTGATGAAGCGTTGACTCTGTCCTTACTAGGTAGAAGCTCAGAACGTGTGTGAGCATGTGTATTAAAAGCTCAGGTGAGCAACAGGTGGATTGGATATGACTCCTAATGACGACGCTCACTTCCTGTCTGAGGGAGCCTGAGAGCCTCAAAGTGTTCTTTTTGACTGCCATTACCTGGAATGACTTAATGTTGCTAAAGGGTTATATGACATTTGTTAAAAACGGTGTAATTGTTCTGAAATAATTTTTTTTTTTTTTTTGTGTGTGTGTGTTTTTCAGTCCAGACTGAGGCAGCAGAGATGGCAGTCAGCTCGTTCGACAGAAGGCAGTGGGCCTCCCAGTCTCTCCGCGTCACAGCGAAAGAGCTCTCCATCGTTGGAACACGGGGGAAAAACACCGCCATTGCAGAGCGATTCTCAAAGTATGTATTTGTCCGCTTGCGCTTTATCACAAACTTTTTTCCCCCTTTTACTTACATAAATGCTGTTTGTTCTCTTAGACATCCAGATCTGTTCCAGACTAGGGGTTATGTTGGTTAGAATATCACTTCATGTCCATAAAATGCATATTAATAGACTGCAATACACTTAAAAATGCTTTTCCACACACTACTTCAAAGAAAATACTAGAATACATCCTAGAACAAACTTACAATATCATTTCATTTCATTTAAAACTGTAAATTGGCAGGACAACAGGACACGGGCTGCCCAGATGTTCCACAACATTAAACGGACCTATAAATAGAATTCAAAATACGTCCTTTAAAATATTGTATTTGTTAGCTAACCTCTTATAAGAGGATTAAAAAATTCAGAACATGCTGATGGAGTAAACCAGTCATGTTTGGAGCAGTTCTGCGTCTTACTGCATTCTTATTCTACAGCAGCACATCCACGTGTCTTCTTCACTGATGTAGGATTTGTTTTCCATGCTCCACATCCTGCGATTACAGAAGCATCCAAGCTAAGGGTTTTTCCTGCACCATCTCTTTTTTCCTTTTTCTCTTCCAGCTGCTGATGAGTGACTTTCAGTCCTCACTCCTCACAAGACCCCAAATAAGAGACGTGTGGTTACAGAAGCTGGAAATCTCATTATAAGCACAAGATCTGAACGTAGTGTTGGACCAAATAAACTATTAAAACAATTGTAAATAATAATAATAATAATAAAAACAGTAAATTTTCACTTCACTTGAACTTGGAGACTAAAACCTGTTCCAGCATGACCTCCTGCAATCGTCAGTCCGTTACCGAATATGTGCTCATTACAAGTGTGAAAACAGACCTGTTTTTGTTTTGTAAACACTTTGATTAAAAGCCAGATATTCCATTGTGCATTTAAAAAAAATGTAATGCTCGTAACGGCCATATTTATACATCAAAACCGATTTTTCTATTAAAATAATTAGGTAGGAATGATGGAAAGTGCATGTGAAAAGCATGGATGATTTTGTTTCAATTAAGGCTTTATTCTGACCATAAACTTATGAACTGATCACCTCTGTGCAGGTACCAGAAAGCAGCTGAAGAGATCAACATTGACAAGAAGAAAGTAAGCTTTTATCTTTTTCTTTTTTTTTTTTCTTCCTTTCATGTTTAGTGTGGATAAGTCGGTGAATACATCCAGGCATACAGACGGAGATAGAGGCAGACTGATAGACATAGAGACAGACATTGACGGATACACATACAGTAAGGCAGAGACGAAGGCAGACGGAGATAAGTTAAAAGAGAGAGACACGGTCAGATATACTGCATTTATATCTACATGAGTGACACAGATAAAGGCACACAGAACAGATGGACAGAGAGACGTTGTTTTTCGATTTAATTGTTCTGTATTGTTTATTAAAAGCTGCTTTTTGGATTTTTTTAAATTTTAATCCTAAAGCAGTTCAATATTCTGCATTTGACAATGCAGAGACACCACAAGCATATCCCCATATATACAGAGACAGCGGTAGGCAAAGACATATGGACCACATGCTGATTTCCTGCTCACTGCAGTCAGTGTGCCAGACACATTAATCCGTGTTTATTAACCTGTAGGTTCACACAGTGTCAGCGCTGGTCATTATGTGAGCCCGGGTTCAGCCTGTCAGGCCAGTAAACAGTAAACACAGCTAGAGGTCCGGCAGAGAGGAAACGCAGTTAATGACGTTAAAGAGCTGCTGTCTGTCTGTTTTGAGAAGAAGGTGTTGACGCTAATGAGAATTGCAAACTGACTGACTGACTAACGTCCAGTGTTTATTTCTGTACAATGTTACATCTCATTACAACTAAAAGATTAGTTTGAAAGGGCTTAGGATGGTCACCTGAGGCAAGAATTCAAGCACAGCCCAGTTGGATATCAGACTTTAATTCAGGTTTGAACCCGACGCACAGGTTTATATTGATGTGCTCATTCTAATGCATTTATATTTTTTATAGTAGAATTTCTGTAGGGACCCCACATATGAAAAGTAAACCAATTGAAACAAGGATGTTATTGAGCAAAGTGTTTGTTGGTGTGTGAGGAGACATTTATAGAAGGAGTCTCCAGTGTCAGTGTGGCTGAAACAGTATGTTTTCCACCATAAAGTCTTTAGGAGGGAGTGTTTGGTTTGCAAGACAAGCTTTAGTTTTGCCTCATTAAGGTATTAATTTTGTTTAGTCACTTTGATATTAATGTACTTATGGAAAAAGCTGAAGGAAAAAAGCTCGCTCGATTTTGATCCTTCGATGCCGGCTCTTCCTGTCATTCTTTACATGATCGACATGTAGGATTCTCTTCATTTCTGAAAAGTCTGCTGGAGTTTTTTTTTTTTTGTAAAGAAAGTAATTGGAATTTAAAAATTGTAAGACAACGGGAACACATGCATGCTTGGCATTTTTCTTCGTTGTCATGTAGCTGCTTTTCTGAGGAGGACCTTCAAACCATTTTCTGTTTTCTGATTCTTTTTCTGCTTTTACACAACGCCCCCTTTTTTTCCCCTCCTCCCTCGTTTTGCTTTTAGGCTTCTCCCTTTTGCCTCCTCAACATTTTTCACTGGCTCTTCTCTCTCGTCGTTAGAGGGGGGGGCTGAATCCCTCCTTCATGCTGGGATTTCCTAACACTTCCCATCTGGAACAGCTTCTTTCACTTCCACCTACATGGTCTGAGGGAGCTGTTTCTAAAACTCACCAGGTTTTTCGCCCTTTTCTGACATTCTTTTGTAACAAATGGAAAAGAATTCGCTGTCATTGTGACACCAGCTCATTATGCGTTCTTGTTATAAATTATGTGTAGTTTTTTCTTTTACGTACTACTGACTGAAGAAAGGAGAGTTCCTGAGCAACATCTGCTTTCTGTCAGGCTTTTTGTTTGACTTTACGTTTAGAGGAAAAAAAAAAAAGAGGTTTTTGCATGATTTTTTGAATGTTTTCCACATTGACCGAACACAAGTGTTGTTTAGATTGTCTGAACAATCTGATCAAACTCTCATGATTGGTTTTTTTTTTTTTTGTTCCCCCCTCAGGCCGTGGAAGGCGTCACCCTGCACCCCGGCTCCCTGAGCGCGCTGAAAAAGCGCTGGGAAACCGAACAACCGATCTCTTCCGACCAAAGTCCACACACCCCCTCAGCATCCACTCCACCAAGACCTGCCTTCTCTGATCTGAAGGGGTCCGCGATGGAGAGGACGCCGCAGAGGGACGTAGAGGACGTGGACAAGCCCAACGTGCCTCTCAGCAGCCTCAAAACGGTGTTCGAGGGCAAGGTGAGTGCCTCAGGCCACCTCATTAGGATGTATTTGTGAATAAACAAGCCAAAAGTCCTGGATTCTGAAATGATCAGTGAGAGAAACACCAGCAGAACCTCGCCTTTAAGAACACAAGTATGTGAACGTGTGGACGTGCTTCAACACTGCTCAGATTCTATCAGTAAAACAATGTTTACGGGTGGAACGAAATGCCTGGATCTGTATCTCTATCGGTTTCAGTTTGGTGCTCCAAATCAGATTGTGGAATTCTGTAGAACCAAACAAACAAAAAAAGAAAAAACACGTGGAAATTTCAGCGGTTTCTCAGCTAAAATATAACAAAAGTTTGTAGACACCTAACCAAAATTTCGTATGTGCTTTTTGAACATTCCACATTGAGTCCTAATTTGTGCTTATTGTAACGTCCACTCTTCAGGAAAGATGTTCCACTACATTTTGAAGTCAAGTAAGATACTAATTTATCAGGTTGAGGAGGCCTGGAGTGAGATCTTCCACTTCAACTCATGTAAATCATATCTTTATGGAGTTTGTGTTGTGCACAGGGGCATCATCATGCTGGATCAGGTTTGGGTCTCCAAGTTCATATACAATTGTGTACACCCAAGTTTGTGGTAACAATCTGAGGAAGAACCATATGTGGATGAAAAAGCCATTTGTCCTACTCATTTTTTGATTTAATAGTATTACATCTCTTACAGTTGGAAATATGAAGAACAGCTGTTATAATTCCTCCTCACACGGTTCTTCTTGCTAACATGGTGGCATCTAAACCCAGTGGAAAAACCCAGTCTGAAGTGAATTCAGTTTATAGTGAAACGAATCACTCGAATGAATACAGTTTACCAGATACAAGATGTCCTCTGTGTTCTCATGAAGTCAAAACAGAGGAGAGCATTTTGTACCAACCTGCGATGTTCTTCCAGCTGTTTCATAACATATAAACAGTCTGCATGCCTAATCTGAGCCCACTGTGGGGTTTACGAAGGATATTGTTTTTATATAGTTATTTATCTTTCAGACTTCGTATCTTATCACTCGCTCACAGAAAGGAAGGTAAGGAAGAGTAGAAGGAATAAATAAAGGAAGAAATGAAAATGGAAGGAGGAGAGAAAAAAGTCAGAAAGGAACATTTTTTTTAAAAAAACAAGCCTAAGGAAGAAAATAAAAAAGAATTGAAGGAAGAAAGTAAAAAAGAAAGGAAGAAAATGAATAGGAAAGTGAGAGATAAAAAGGAAGAAAAAAAAGAAAGAAAAGGAGAAACGAGGAAATAAATAAGAATGAAAGCAATGCAATAAGAATGAAAGCAAATAGAAAATAAAGGAAGGAAGTAAAAGAGAAAGGAAGAAAATAAAACAGTAAGGAAGCAAATGAAAAAGTAAGAGAAGGAAAATGAGAGGAAAATAGAAAGGAAGAGAAGGTGAAAGAAAAGTGATAAAGGCAAAAGAAAGTAGGAAAAATAAAAATGCAATGGGAGAAAATTGTAAAAGGTAGAAAAGAAAAATAAATACAAATTAAATAAGGAAGGCGAAAAGAAAGGAGGAAAATCTATTAAAAAAGAATGTAAAAAGGAAAAAGAGAAGAAGAAAAATTAAGGAAGAAAATTAAAAAGTAACAGCAAGAAAATGAGGGAAATAAAATGGGGAAAAAAGAAAGAAAGGAAGAAAGAAAAAGAAAAGTGAGAAAAGAAAAGAGAAAAGAAATAGGAAAGTAAGAAAGGCAAAAAGTAAGGAAGGAAAGGAAAAATAAAACAGTAAGAAAAATTAAGGAAGTAAATAGAAAAAAAATATGATTAGGAAAAAGGATGAAAGAAAGGACGGCAAAAATTTAGGGGGAAAAAAATGAATTGATATTTATATCTTGTTTACATTTCTTTAACTACATACACAACCATACACAGTACAGTGTGCAGTAAAATGCTGTTATTGGCTGTTCATGGCAAATATAGAACAGAAATATCGACTGGGGGAAAAAAAAGAAAGAATAGAACGAGAAAAACAACAGGATTTACACAATAAAACTTGAACGTACACTGAAATGCTGAAGCACAATGACTTATTTCGAATAGAATGCAGACGTGATTAGGAAACGTTATCTGTTCATTCAGGATCCAGTTACATCCCTGAACTCCAGCAGGTCTTCGAGGCTTAAATAAACCTGAGACGCTTTTATCCGGAGCGAAGAATATAAAACAGACTCGCATTAGGGGGAAAACGGAAATAAACTTTTATGTGCAGTCTTCCCTTTTTCTGGCATTTACATGAGTCATAACTCTGAGACAATAAAGCTTTGTGTCTCTTCTACAGGGGTTTTTGGCCTGTGAGGGGGGGAAAAAGGGATGAAGAGATAAAAGAGAAACATGCAACTCTTTGGAATCGAATCATCAAATAAGGAAACTAGAAGTATAAATAAAGGAACACCGTAAGATCCGTTTCCACGTTAGCATACGCTATATGGACAAAAGTTTGTGGACACTTAAGCATGAGCTTCGTATTGTAGTGGTGTTTTTTTGTTTGTTTTTTTAAAACATCTTGTGCCACAATTAATCCCCATATGCTCTAAGAATAATCTCCATTCTTCTGGGAAGATTTTCAGATTAGAATTTATGGACCTTTTTTTCCACAAGGTTGTTAGTTAGGTCAGGTATTGATGGAAGGCCTGGGGTGCAGTCAGCATTAACATTCATCCCAAAGGTGGTTAAAGGTATTGGTGTCTTCTAGTTCAGTTCAAGGGAAAAGTTCATGAGCCAGAGCCCCAATACTTTTGTCCATATTGTGTATAATTGTTGTGTAAGTTACCATTAGGTCAGGAGTTTTGATCCTCCCCATATGGCTGCTCTGAAAGAACACACCGCTTTTCCAGACTGATGATGCAGCCTGGAGGTCACATGACTGAAGACTCGGGTTCTGAGTGTTGCTCCCTGGGGTTCTGTCATGGGATCAGGAATCCTATCAGCACAACACACGCTTACTCGAGTCTTATCAAAGCCTGGCATTTGTTTTTTTGTGTGCTAGCTTGAGGGAGGATCGGATCATGTGGGAGGCACAGAGATTGAAGTTTTTATTTTGCTCTCAGTAGCGAGGTTCTGAGGACAGATTGTTCTGTTGTGCTCGAGTTAAGACCTTTAGGCCAAAATTTCCATTCCATATTCCATATGTGCATTTAGCAGCACATTAAAAGCTGAAAAAACATTTAAGTGGGTATTTGAGAAACCCTGAATTTGAATTTGTCGTGTTTAGATCATTTAGTATTTGTGATGCTTAGTGGTCCGAGAAAACCCATCAGATCAGAGATGAAAAAAACGAAAAGTGCTTTATACTTGTCACATGTACAGTGAAATACTTTCTTCGCATACATCCCATTTCATGCACCTCCATGTTTTGCGTATAGTGTGTGTGTATATAGAGTAGAAAACGAGTTTTTCCGGGTCTTCATCTGCTCCACTCTTGGTAGGATAATCTCGTATCTGTTTTGATGAGACTAGACGTAGTGTTGCTGAATCCTTTAAACAGATCTGACCATCATCTTTTTACACTGTATTACACTGCATAAGGAATTCTGTGCTGCCGAAAGCGAAGGCGGTCAACAGGGGGTTTCACATCAGATTCAATTTCAGCCATATGTTGCTGCTCGACTCTTGGGTGTGGTGAATGGGGTGGGGGCTGGGAAATGGGGTGTGAGGGGTATTAATTCATGGTTTATTTCAACACAGCATTATTTATTTTGTTGTTGTTGAAATAGCACTTGAGAAGACCAAACGGAAAGCGTGTAAGGAAAGCGGAAAGCTTCGGAGATGGGAAATGGGTTTTTTTATTGATAAAACATGAAATAAAATAAAAAGTGTTTCATATACTGACATTAGAAAACAGAAGGCATTCTTGGCTCATTAATTAATTTTTTTTTTACTTTTTTTAAACAGCAATTTCAGGCCTGTCCCAGGTCTTCAGGCTCTTTTCTTTTGTACGTTGGATTAGTGTAAGAGCTTTTTTGTCTTCTCCGATCCCCCGCTCAGTTCGTGCTCTTTGTGCTCCGCTTGCCTCCTGCTCTCCCGGTGTCACAAGCCCAGTCTGGAGTCTCCCACCTCGCAGCTTCTCTGCTGAGGAACAGGACCGATTCGAAAACCCCCCTTTCTCTGTAAGCTTCACCAGCTGCTCAGCCCTCCCCTTCATCCTCCTTCCCTTCCTCCTCCTCTCCGCTTACTCCTGCCAACAAAACCCAGGCCAGCTCTAATCTGGGTTTAAAACACAAGTCAGTTACACACACACACACACAGCTCTGTCGCACAAACAGGAATCAGACCGAGGCCTCTTTTTGTAGGTAAGACACAAGACACAAGTCTCCAGGACTTACTTGGGACGGCTGGGTTTTCTAACAAGTTCTGGTAGAAGTCTGGGTAGAAACCGCTTTGCTTCTTTTGCTTGTCGGGTGAGTGAATATCACTACAGTCTACTTTCAACACTCCCCCATTTATTTCCTTTATACTGAATGAATGAATGAATGTTGCCTCTGGAATGAACTGAAAAGAAAAATCGGACATGAACACGATCTCATCATTTGGTTTTCTGTGTAAATGTGCTGTTGCTTGAGATATAGTACTTTTTGGAATTTTTTATTATTTATTTATTTTTTAAACAGCCAATAGTACAAGTGTACATTTGGTTTAGATTTTTTTTTAATTTTTATTAATTAATTATAATGTTTTTTAAGGCTATAAAGCAGGAAAAGGTGCATTTCTACCAAATGCATAAATATCAAATGTATAAATATACTTTATATATTTTAATATAAATATTTAAACTTTAAACAAATTATATATAAATATTTAAAAATAAAAGAATCCTACAAATGTCTACATGTATAATATACGACATGAATAAAGAAATGCATGGTAATTGATATATTTAAATATATTAATAATATAATATTCCTGGAGCAAAGGTTTTTTAGTTATTTAGATTTTTTTTTTTTTTTTTTTTTAATCATTTAAAGGAAAACTTTGTGCAATTTTGAAAAGCAAAAAAAATAAAATAAATTTATATATATAAATATAAAAACATTGAAAAGAAGACATGCTATAAAGAAAAACATATATAAATGTTCAAAAAGAAAAATCCTACGAATGTGTTTAAATGTATAATATACAGGCTTAATAAATAAATTCATATTAAAATATATATTAAATATATGAAAAGTTTTTCTTTTAGTTTAGATTTTATGGAGAAGTGTGCAATTTTTAAGTGTATAAAAAAAATTATACATTAATCGTTTCATTATTTATCTAATAAATATTCTTTTATTAGAATATAGATTGTATTACTGTTGATGCAGTGGCTGAAGTTCTTCACCCACGTGCACCACAGAGCAACATGTAAAAGTCTGCTGTCCATCTGTAGAGGAAAAGTGCGATTGACTGATCGTCCGTGTCTCTTAACCAAACATCACAGCCCTTATGATGATGCACGGCCCGTCATGTGCTTTGTTCATGTGAAGAATCTGGTGTTGAACTTGGACAGTAGATGTTCTCCTGCTGTTCTACACTCAGACTAATCCCACAGGGTTTGAGCAGCTGTGTGATGTCTGGTTTTCTCACAACAGGTCCAGGTGTAGAAGCAGACTGGGTTTTTTTTGTACAGTGTGTTTAGAGCGACTAGACGGTGGTGTCTGCCAGTGCAGCCGTTATCCTGAGCTCATTAGTGGATTATTAAAGGCTGGCAGAATGGCACAGGCACTTCTTTTTTTTTTTTCCTGCTTTTACATCAACTTTGAGAACAAAATGTTCACTTGCTGCCCAATAATATCTATGAAGAGATGATCAGTGTTCTTCACTTCACCGCTCATAATGTTATACCTGATCGCTGTATTATATTATATTATATACAGCTCATTAAGCTGTTGAACACCTTTGAGATAAATGTGAAAGCTGAACCCCAGGCCTCACCCCACCTACATCAGTACCTGACTTCATTACTTGGCTGAATGAGCCCATAATCTAGTGGAACATCTTCCCAGGAGAGTGGAGATTATTAAAGGAGCAAATGGAGAGTAAATGTGGAATGGGACGTTCGAAAAAGCAGGACATGCCAATCTTATAGTGGAGTGTCCACCAAATTTTGTCCATCTAGTGTCTTCAACCCGACGATCTTTTCCTGTTTTATATTTTGAAGCTCTCTAACGCGGTTCGAGCGCCGGTCTTTTATAAAGCTGAGAATCGAATCGTTCTCTAATCTTGTGTTTTGTTTGTGCAGGCTTCTGGAGAGTCGGCGCAAACATCAGGAAGCGGCTCTGACAAAATGGAATTCGGAGACAAAGGTAAAGAAAGAGAGAGAGAGAGAGCGCAAAGGTCTCCGTAGAAGCGATTGTTTTGTTTTACGTTGGTCAGAACCAAAAGAGCAAAAGGAAAGCGCTGATTCCTGACTCCAAGTGATCTCGATCTCATTTGCTGTGGAAATGTCTGTTTCCTTTTCCTCATCTGACCTTGCATCCTGCACAGTCCCTCACTCCTTCTCTCTTTTTCGGTTTTAGGAGCGTTTGAGACAATGGTGGAGACCACGCCCCTCAGGGAGAGAATGGCCCTCTATCAGGCAGCACTGTCTAAACTAGACATGTCCTCGTCCCCTTGTGTGAGTGTCCTGCTTTATCCTTTCCATAAGCATTAGTTCAGGACACTTCCTGTGCTGAAGTGTGGTCAGGATGTTGCTCTGCTTCATTCTGCCATGTTCAAGCAGCTTTGTGACCTTTTTTTTTTTCCCTCCTCCCCCTTCCTCCACTTAGCGCCAGAGCGAATCGGACATGGAGGCACGTGTTTTTAGCGGGAAGCAGAAGGAAAACGTCCCTCCGGTCCCGCTGGATATGGTACGTACTACTTATATTGATGATCATGATGAGGATGATGGATTGTTTTTTGCCTGTAGAGGGCACCATTTTGCTTTCTTCATTCTTTATTAATGTGTTGTGCAGACCTTCAGCCCTGAGCCTGACAGCAGGAAATCTCCAGCCACAGATAACAGCGGTGAGCCACCACACACTACCTACTATATCCCTCCACAACACGTTGTTTTTGACGTTATGTACTTTTTATCCATTTATAGTTACTCCTATATAATATTTCAGTGTGTCAAATGATGCTTCATATAGATTTTCCTCTTTCTTCAGACTCCAGTTCGACGACTCCTGTTTCTGAGCACGGCCCGAACAAAACCATTAAGGTGAGTTGTTTTTAACAATATTTTGAAATGTCTGCAGTTTATTTTTTTATATAGATATAAATCTTTATGCCGAATTCATAAAGGGATCCTCAATTTATAGCAGCAGAAGCTACAGTAGACTTACTACTATCCAAAACGAAATAAAACAACCCAAATATCCACATACCACGGTACAATCAATCTGTAGCAGATTAACGCATAAACCAGGTGCTTTTACAACAAATTCGACGCAACTTCCTTTGTATGTTTTTGAGAATTTCTTCCCATTTTTTCCCGCCCTATAGAATGTTGTTGAAATGATCTGTGCTTCACACATACTGTATCCCCTTCACCAGGGCGTTTCTAGATAATTGATATTGTCACTGCCACTGAGTTTGCCCACATCTAGAAACGGTGCTGCCCTTCACATAGAGATTATCTTGAAGATCAGTGGAGTGTCCCTTTAGACACTATTTGATGCACAGCGACCTTTTATTTAATAAATCTAATTGTGTGTGTGTGTGTGTGTGTGTGTGTGTGTGTGTGTGTGTGTGTGTGTTTAGAAGTTCAGTTTGCCTCCACGTGAGAGTTGTGTGATGTGCACGAAGACCGTGTACCCCCTGGAGCGACTGGTCGCTAACCAGCAGACTTATCACAACTCCTGCTTCCGCTGCACTCACTGCAACACAAAGCTGAGGTACAACGAGTTTCAGAAACGTAGTTTAATTCAATCCTTAACGTTTGCATCATTTTCTCATTTTCTCCTCCTCGCCGTTCAGCCTCGTAAACTACGCCTCTCTCCACAACAACGTCTACTGCAAGCCGCACTTCTCCCAGCTCTTCAAGGCCAAAGGGAATTACGACGAAGGTTTCGGACACCGACCCCACAAGGAGCTGTGGGACCCCCGAGGAGAGGAGAACGCAGACGACCAGGGGGACAAGGAGGATCCCCCGGAAAGCACCAGCAGCCCTATGATGGAGGAGTGTCCTCTGGTTAAAGTCAACGTCCTCGCCGCGTCGCTGGAGACACAAGCTCAGGATGCGTCCGAGAGAACCGAGAAGCCACTGGAAACCAGACGGCTGAAGATCTCCTGGCCTCCGAGAACAGACACAGAGGAAGCTACGTGTCAGTCCGGTGTGCTGGCCGAGGAGGCCGCAGTGTGTCCCATTCGCCCGAAATGGCCACCAGAGGGCGACTCAAGCCCAGTTTGTACAAAACCAGCAGAGCTCTCCGACATCCGCAGGAGCTCCTCGCTTAAAGAGCGCAGTCGCCCGTTTTCAGCTAGCAGCCCTGCCTCAGCTGTCGATCAACCTGCTCTGATACACCCCACTCAGCCAATCGAAAAGGAGGAAATAAGCGAAGCTGCTGAACAGGAAGAAGAAAAGGAAGTGGAAGTACAAGGTGATGGAGTCACCGAAGAGAAAGATCAGCCTGAAGAAGACGAGCCACCGTCGTTCACGTGCAAGAGCACGTCCCTGGAGGACACGCCTCCTTCCTCCCCTATTAGCGAGGGTGAATCCAACTCGGGGTTTGAGCAGAAACACTCCCAGGATGTCGGATTTTGGGACGGCGAGGAAGAGCAGGACGAGTCGGTCGAGGACGTGATCAGGAAGAACCGTTATTACGAAGACGACGAGGGCGAAAGCGATGACTGATCCGAATAATAATAAACGAGTGAAACGAAACAGAAGTCTGTTTTCATTCCACCGGCTTCCGAAGACTCGTCCAATGGTTTTCCTTTTCTCTGAGGTTTTTAATCCTGGGGCTGAATCCAGATTCCATATGGGAAAGATGCACAAGGTTCTATTTTTAAATGGTACTTTTTATCTATGTCCGGTGTCTGTTTTTTTTTTTTTTAAATGTCTCTTTCGATTTTATAGCATCTTTTTTATAACGTTAGTTAGAAGAGGTCCGGATCTTGTTCCACGTCAAAAAAAAAAACCCTCTTCCCCTTTTCTCCAACGCAAAAAGCCAAATTGATGACGGGGGACAAAAACAAAGACTCGTCCGCTTTCTTTAGCGCTTCCTCCAACTTACTGTGAACTCATGGAACACTGGTGAACTATTAGAAATGCAGAAGGTAAAAACAGCTGTATTTTTAACCACTGTTCAACTTTTCCACTCTTCTTCTGCTTGCTAGTTTTCTCTGCACCTACGTAATTATTTCATACTCTACAGAAACCCATAAAACAAGTACAAGGATAAAAAGTAGTTCAAGTCATTTAGTTATTTTTTTCATTCCAAAAGCAACATGAATGGTTTCTGAGCCTTAGGATCTTGGCAGTCGTGCACCTGTAGGAACTTCAGAGGCTCTGAAGACTTTGTGGAAATTTCTCTGTAGTCTTTTAAATGTTCATGCTCATGTACTATGTATGGATTTATCAATTTTTGTACTTTTTTTTTTTTTTTTTTTTTTTTTTTTAAACCAAGGAGACCAAATTTCCTTCAATAAATATTAATGCATAATTTATTTATTTTTGTTTTGGTTCATTCAACATTACACAGAGTGCTCAATGTTCCGAATGCTAGCTGCGTAAAAGATCGATCTACCGCTCGGATCGCAAACTTGCATGCAAATCATGGACCTACTCTGTACTACCAAAAGTTTGCAGACACCTGCTCAGAAGTACTAAGTGTTGTCTGAGCATCGCGTTCCACATTTCAGTCCCAATTTGCTCTTTCTTTACTCTTCTGGGGAGATGTTCCACTACATTTTTGTGTGTGCTTGTGGAGATTCATTCAGCCTGTTGGTAAAGTCAGGTAGTGACGTAGGTGAGATGAGGAGGCCTGGAGAGACGTCACATACAATCGTGTGAGTTCAGCTTTGGAATAACAGATGGGGAAGGAAGCACATATAGCTGGGATAGTCGGGTGTCCCAATACTTTTGCCAATGTAGTGGGGATCTGTAAACATTTCTAGTAGCATGAAAGTTATAATAGGTGTGTGTGTGTGTGAGACACCATCAGGTTTTTTCAAGATTTTTGAAGCAACAGCCCAATTTACAGGGACTCGTGTATAAAAAAAAAAAAAAAAAAAAAAAAAAAAAAAACAATTATATAAATAGGATGAGGTTTTCTTTCAAGAGATATTTAGCATTTTGAAAGGAGTCTCCAGCGTCAGTCCGAGAGTTAAATCTCATAGTTTAAAGCTCATAAATTTCCCCCTTTACACACACTATAAGGATAAGTATTGTGACACGTGACTCCCATCCATATGTGGTTCTTCCCCAAACTGTTCCCACTCATTTGGAGGCTCACAATTGTAAAAGGCGTCTTAGGATGCTGTTGCATGAAATGTTCCATGAGGATATGCTTTACATGGGTATGGATTTGAAGATCTCCTGCTATAGAGCTCTGACCTCAACACCTTCAATCCATGAATTGGAAGGCTGACTGCACCCCAGGTCTCTTCATCTCACCTTCATCAACACAATTGTGGCTGATTGAGGACAAATTCGCCACATAATCCGAGTGGCAGATCTTCCCAGAAGATAAGCAAATGGAGACTAATTGTGGAATGAGACGTTCAAAAAGGAACACATTTCAGTCAGGTGTCCATTTACTGTAGTGTAAAAAGGAGATCTCAGATACTGGATAAAAGTGAAGTTCGCTTTCTTGCCCGTTTTTAAAGTCAGGAACATGTACGTGTCATGCGATCATCTTACATTGCAGCACTGCAGCCCCTTCAGCGTTCTGGCTCTGTATGTTTCCTTAATGAGCAATACTTCATTTTATTTCCAAAATGGAAATGAATACCTTGAGAATTCCAGACTTTGCAGACATGTGGGGGAACAAAAAAACCAATGACCTGTCATTTTTAAACACGTGACGACGGAAACCTCCGGATTTATGGCAAGGAAAAGTTTTTTTTAAGGTTTAATGTCATCTTTTAACAGATATGTAAAGTAAATAATCGTCTTCCCTTTTAGCAGGAAAGTGTGAAGGGTCCAGAGTGACAGGTTTTGGCATCAACTAACGTGGAAGAAAACCCCACATCGAGTCGCTGTGACATGAATTGTGGGACGTAGAGACAAGATGAAAACAATTACTGTCTGAGGTGTGCAGATTGGTGGGGCTCGGTGGGAAGATGGCTGGAGCGGAAAATGCATATGTGATATAAATTTGTTACGTGATCCCGGCTCCAAGACACACACACACACACTCTGCTGTAAAGTGCTCAGGGTGTTAGTGACCTGGATTCTCTCACTTTAGAACACACTGCCAAAGAGCGCTTTTTTTTCCCAGTCAATGATACACGTCATGTGAACGTGGTATCTGCACTCACCTCCCAAACAAAAATGCTTTTAATAAAAAATAAAAAATTTCAACAGACTGCTGTTATTATATTTTGTTAAATATTCTCAAAATATTTCGACTTTACGAATAAAGTCGAAATATTTTGACCATAAAGGCGAAATGTTTTTATGAATAGAATCCAAATATTTTTACGAATAGAATTGAAATATTTTTTTGAGAATAAAGTCGAAATATTTTTTATGAAGAGTCTAAATTTTTTGGGAATTTTGAGAAAAGTCGTAGCAATACGAGATCAAAGTGGAAATATTTTGAGAAAAACACAGAATTGAAATATTTTGATGTTTGGTTAAAACCGAGGTGGAGTAAAACGTACTTTAGGTTAGGATTTAGCAATAAGGAAAATCTATTGTGTTTTGGAGCAGCAGCACAGTGTTATAATTAACGAACGCACAGTGCAGGGGTTCTGTAGGACACATTTTGTTTAGAAGAAAAAAATAAAATCAGACATTGAGAAAACCGCCTCTTTGGTGCGGTCTAAAGGATGTTGGTTACGTCTGCATGCAGTTCCAAAGAGATGCTGCTTCTTAAGGATGATGAGGAAAGAATTCGTCCCTGAAGGAGTTAAAACACCAGCGTTAAAATATGACTTTAACCTCGTTAAAGCTTCGATTCCTAGTCCTTAAAAAATGAGAGATTAAGAAAAAAAAAACATTTAAATAAAAAACACATCCAACCTGAGACATGGCCTTAAGCCTTCCAGGTAAAACCTCGTATTCAGACGTTCTCAGAAAATCACCCGTGTTACACCAAGATAAAAAAAAGAGAGAGAAAATGCAGCCCTTTGGATGATATTATGGCTTTCACTTTATTCAAGAGCACTAAATCCAGCCGAAGGGTGAAGTCGGTTTTCTTACCTCCGACTTATTTGTCAGTTCAGAGTTCAAAATTGCATTAAAAGTCTCAGACTTGAGTTTTACCCGAAGCCCCCCGACTTGAGTGTGTGTAAGTAAGGGTCGGAACGCGGCATGCGATTTCTGCATGAAATCCTCATAAAACTCTTCGAACACGGCCCTGCTGATTTGCATTCACACACACACACACACACACACAATACAAACAAGGCGCTATAAAGAAATAAAGCGTGTTTATTTCCAGATCCCAACCCCTCCCTGATTGCATTTAGCGGCTCGGTGACGCGTACCTCGATGCAAACGACGCGACTGACCTCCGCCTATGACGCAGTTACCTCGTGACATTTCTCTGCTCCTGCTCGGGGCCTCGATTCCACGAGGCAGCGATAAGAACGTGGCACTTTTCTATCCGAATGTCAGAACATTAGAAAAAAAAATGATAAAAAAAAAAAACCATTAGAAATGTCACCAGCTTCAGGATTGTGACGGAAAGGGGAAGGTGCAGGAGCGTGACGCTGATGCTAATGCTCAGGGACGTGAACGCACCGCGAGCGTATGCCGTTTATAGAAATGCCATTCTCTCTCTCTCTCTCTCTCTCTCCACTCATTCATTCATTCGTTCATTCATCTAGTTCCTGAAGTGATTCTTTGTTAGTTGCTGTGGCATTAGTACAGCCTGTGATATATATAATCGCATGTATAACTGTACATTATATACAAGCTTCTTAAAAAAAAAATTGATATATGCATATGATTGGAAATAGTTTTTATAACTTCTCGTTAGTCAGCTGCAATCGTCTAAGAGCTCGGTTTAGGTTGCTGTATTCAGAGTTGCTGGCAATAAAATAAGAATACATTATTTACATATACGCGCATGTGTGTATAAAATGTTGATTTCTTTTAAAGTAATTAAAATGACATGCAGACGGTGGCAAAAAAAAAGAAGAAGAAAATTTTGGTGTCAATTTGATTAAAAAGGGGCGGGGCTAGACTCTTATAAAATAAGAACTATAATAATCTATTATAAAGGAATCGAAATATATTTCGCCATTGATCGTCTCGTTCACATTTACAAGCTCGGGCGAATAGATAAAGAATTCCTGATTGATTTCTGAAAAACTCTCAATAAAGCGTCTGAATGACTAAATGGGAACTGGTCGTTATTTATATGATAATAATCGAGTCGGATGGTAAATTAATATACAAGGTCGTATTTAGACATCTAACAATATTCGGTAGCTGTTCGCTTTTTCTTTTAAGAAAGCTACACTATATGGACAAAAGTATTGGGTCACCTGAATTCACACCTGGTTCTTTCCCAAACTATAAGCAGAATGTTGGCACACAATTGTATAGAATGGATGCAATAGAAGGAAATTTTCCCTTCACTTGAAATAGGAGACCCAAAACCTGTACAAGGTGGGCGTTTAGTGGTTAAGGCAGTGGACTTTGCAGTTCCCGACTGCTGAAAGAGCATGAAACTCCATAACCACACTCCAAAATCTAGTAGAACATCTTCCCAGAAGAGTGGAAGTTATTCAAACAGGAAATGGAGATCAAATGTGCAATACATTAAAATGCATATACATATGACTCCTACGGTCAGGTGTCCACAAACTTTTGTTCATATAGCATATAATATTGATAATATTGCCAGACAACGTAGCCAGACTTACAGCTACCAGAGAAGCCCTTTAGTACGAAGTGTCTCCTATTTATTACATCAGAACGTAACCGCCCGTATGCGGTTTCAGCTTACCACGCGCTCTACTCAACTCTGAATACAGCTTCACGGCAGGGTTACACGCCACTGCGACCATCGACAAAATCATACAACGAGAATACAGTTTAGAAGGACAAAAAAAAAAAAAAAAAAAAAAGACTGTAAGCATCGTTATTCCAGCACGAGTGAAAACTTTTTTTGGTTCGATAAAATGATGCGCAAAAACACCCCAACAGTGAGCACTCATGAATAAACAAAACATTATATTATTTTGCAGAATTAACATTCCCTGATTCCCTTTTCGAACCGTTCATGAAGCTCGCGGCCGGATTGATACAGCGTTGGAGCGCTCCGTCATCATCCGCTGAGAGGGTGGAGATCCACCTTCACCTTCTCTCCGCTGCTCAGCATGCCTACGGTGGGGTAGAACCCTCCGGCCGGCACCACCACCTCTCTCCTCCCGATGATCTTCCCGTTGCGGGTAAAGAACACCTAGGGGGCGACAGAGAGTCATGTTTCACGCAGAACATTCAGAAAGACCCAGGGCTTCAACGCCAGCTGCTTCTCATAGCGGCGCACAGAGCTTAGTTATAAATGGCGTGTACTTTTCAGGAATTAGAAGTACGCAATCTTTTGGCTCGGGCTTGTTTTTTTTCCCCTCTGTTTACAAAATAAAACACTGAGGCCTCAGTTTACTTAGTAAATATCTACAGTTAAAAAAACCGTCAGTGTGGAGTGAGGATGCACAGCGGTGGACACACAAATATTGTTGCAAAAGTGTGGCAGGGTGCACGGTCATGCCCGGCCTGATCTGCTGCAGGCCAAGCCGAAATTCTTTGTGGTTACTTCAGGACTGAAATCCTCCTGTGATTAATGCTGCTCAACTTTCACACCCAGAACGAACCTGAGCACACAGAGATCTGGCCGTTTCTAGAAGATGACACCGCTGGCTTTAAAAGCGCATGCACACCTAATAAAAATGATTCATGCATTGTTTTAATGTTTGTTTGGTTTTGTTTCCATTCACCAGGCCGTAGTTGTAAAGAGACTGAGTCAGGGGGTCAAACTCGAGATTTTCAGAGCAAAGAAACACAACCCAGAAAACACTATGGTGACAAATCTAACACACATGTTTGTCTGTGCAGAGGTATGTTTTTTTTATATCCGGTGGGGATTAACTGGAGTCCAAAGTCCTGATTTTGTGTATAAGGGTGAGGTTAGATTTAGACGCAGATACAGCAGCAATTTACAGAGGTGGAAAGTAACGAATTATATTATATTACTTACTTGCATTACTATAATTGAGTAGTTTTTTTTTTATGTACTTCAACTTTTCAAAGTAGTTTTTAAAATCTGTTATTTGGCTTTTACTTTAGTATGTTTTGTCTGAAGTTTGCTGACCGTTACCGAGTCAAATAAATAAATAAATAAAAATAATGCAAGGGGGAAAAATTACTGCACCGATTGGATTAATAGGCTTTAAAGCTTTTCTACGAAATCTAATGTCAGAATAATGGAAATGTCTGGACAGCTCACCATAACCTTCCTGCCTTCCTGCTCCTGCTCCTGCTCTGCATCATCCCCCTCTTCCTCCTCGTCTTCATCGTTTAGGTACAGAACGTTCTGAACATGGTTTTGTTTGGGATTCTCGCCTACGTCCTCTCCGTCATCGACCTCATCTAATGGAAAAAAAGATACGCAGACAATTAGTTTGTACCAATAGTTACAAGAAGTATGCGATTCCAAACTACAAGATCTCACCTTCGTAATCCCTAGGGAACATGATTCCACAGCCCATGATGTCGCCTTCGAAGCAACGTGGGCCGAATGGATCTCCGACTCCACTGCCATGGAAAATCTTTCCATCATCTGCGGGAAAAAGAACCGGCACAAGACGTTCCAAGATTCAGCAACAATCGCAGACAAAATACAGAAAAAAATACTATAAAATAAATACAAAAATAAAACAAAAGATTTGGGTATGGATATGACTGAGATATTGAAAGTAGTCCAGCTTTAAAGTGTTGCAAAATGTCACTGTCACTAAAGTGTTCATGTGCTGTATTCAGAGAGAGAAATTCAGGTACTGGGTGCTTTCCTGGTCTTTTTATTTCACTTTATGCACCAATACCAGCAGCGGGTGTACAATTTACCCATTTATTCAGATCGAGGCTCCAGGCTTCCCAGGTATGTAAATGTAAGGCATTTGGCAGGCACTCCTCGGTCAATCATCTTACAGAGCTTGTCTATCAAGTCTTTAGGTACCAACAAGCAAGGGCACTTCCAAGAACATCTGCTTAAATCAAGCTTTAACTACCAACTGGATGCCAGTCCAATGGAGAGCATTTGTAATATTGTGAATTGGTTAAAGTACAGCTCGGGATCGGAGGTAGAATGGCACATATGAGGTGGTAACAAAAAGTGTTGAGACTAATTTGCAACATGCCAACAGATGGCAGCAAAAGGTTGCACACACAGTCACAGGGGGCACCAGCCTTATAAGTCAGTGTGCCAAAAGACACCGTCCTGTGTACATCGGGAGCTGTGCAACTGCTGGTATTCTGAGCTCTCCTTACACGCGAGTTTCTCGCTGGAAACATTCTCACGTACGCAGAATTTTTGCCAGTAACCAGTACAGAGGGCACAGAAGCGGACTGGTAAGAAAAACAAGTCACTAAAGTCAGACTGATGATTCAGGATCAGTTGCAAGGGTCTAAAATGGCAAAGACAGACTAGTAGATATTATTAGCCAATAAGCATAACGTCTCCTTGGAAAGACATGGTCCAATACTGTATACTGCACAAGAAATTCATTCATGACCAGGACTTACACTTGATTAATGTGCATTTGCTAGAAAATTCCCCTCCTCTGGCCATGCTGTTGATGCAAAACCATGCCAAAACAAAAAATAGATTTCTTTGGAACGTCATCTTTACTGTCTGTTTGTTAAATCTTTCTGATAAAGAGGAAAATGAACAATGGCAAGATACAGACAACATGAAAAAAACCACACACAGACACGGAAAAGGTAAAATGCAGGGAAAAAGCCCACTGCACCATGTAACCAGTAAATATTTGTGAAGTTGTCATGGGACCCGTTCCTGGCTTGGGATCCGGCTTAAACAAATCCCTATCGAGAATATGGGAGAGTGATGGAGACAGTGTATCATTAAGACTCGAATGCGGGCCCCTGTCACAACACGACACCACAATCGCAAAAAACTCCGCATCCAGTGTGGAAGAAGTAGATGGCTATAAATAGATAGGGGACATAGGTGTGTTGTTTCAACCTGCTGGAACGCTTTCAGGACTTTTGGCACCTGACCTACACAGATGCTTTTCCTCGTACGTTTCCTCAGAGCCCTGTCTGGAAAAGATGTGAGGAGATATCTCCGCCGGGATGCTGCTGCTTCCACAATAATAAAAAAAAAAAAAAAAGAGGACCACATATCAAGAAGTTTGTTGTGCCATTGGTAGATTCCTCAAAACGAGTCCGGCTCTATCCAGCCAAGGACGTTATCGAGTGTCTCGTCGCAAGCGTGCAACATTACAGCAATAAACTGGCAAACGATCAGCTTGACCAAAGTACTAAAGCAGATCGAAAAATCGTTCCCTTTGCAAGAAGTTTGGGTTCCTCACTCAAAATGTCAAACCCGAAAGGCTTGTGCAGCAACAGCTGGGATCGAACCCAGTGAGGGTCCTGTGTATAGGACCGCACCTGGCGCTAGCGTCAGGTGTAAATGGGGGCTCCTTATAGATCATGGCATCTTAATGACCCGTGACCCTCTTACCTGGCCCGCTGCTGAAGTCTTGCCAAAGCTTAATCTGGAATGAGCACCGTAAACACGGCCCTCCTTTGGGTCGCAATAACAAAATGACGGTTGCCTGATGGGAGGGCGATAAGCTGAGAGGTTTGCTTCCTAGCGTAAGGAAGAATAATAATGGAGGTGCAGCGATGATGCGATAAGCCAAGTGCAAACAGGATTGGGAAATGTACATTACGGCATGGCTGGAATTTTGGAAGCGATATCAATATAAATAGTGCCGCCAGAAAGGCAACAGACAAGCAGCACAAGACATGTCCCCAAGTTTCAGCATGTGGACTGGGCTTTCGGCGTAGTAAGGGTCTGCGACTGCGGTGCTTCTCAACCAATTACCCTATATAGTCTTTACACTAGAAAGTTGCCAGAAGTCTAGTCTAATCGTGTGGCATGACAGAGGTAAAGAAGTCATGGGGTAACAAAGCCATCAGATATGCTACATATACCTCTCTCAACTGGAAGTCTGCAAAGATACAGTTCTGTGTCTCAAAAAGCTCATAACTAATCACAGTCCAATCATTTCCTGAGGCCCACCAAAGTGCAGATCCTGAGATAGACAGAAATGCCCCTGATGATGCTCCTGGTCACACTCCATGGGCTTTCCATGTGCCCCAAAGTCAAGCAGAGGCAAAAAGAGTTCAAGCAAAAGAACAAAGCTTCAGCTTTAGATGAAGATATGTAGAAATACGAGGTGGTATCGGGAAACGTTATCGTCTTTTAATCTTTTATCTTGTAGTGTTTGTAGATCAAAAATCACTGTGCTGGAGGGGGCAGTAAACAATAGAGCCACAAATAACGATGTGCAAAATTACCTGGAATTTTTAAGACTGAAAACTTTCTGTGACGGGATATAATAGGGATAAACTGGGAATTTACTAAATTGCTGATTAGCCTATAATATGGAACCTAGATGTAGTTGAAATAAAAAAAAATCATGCAGGACAATTTTAGTTAAAACAAACCAGATTTAATGCAATTTCAGTTGAATTTCTACCTGCACATTCATCAATCTCATGCCACTGAGGCCACACCCCCTACATGCACTGTGCATTCGTCCTTAACATAACACAATTTCTACAATCATTTCTTTTATTTTTTAAATGTGCATTAGTCGGCAGGAATGTCAGCTTATGACCAGTTTATATTTGTTTGTATATGATACAGTTTAATTAATTAATTCCCATAAGTTCCAAAGTTTCCAAATTGGAACATTTCCAAAATTCCCCAAATGTTTCCGAAAATTTACAACCCTGGTGCGCACACGCACACACACACAAACACACACAAGCAAAGGCCAAAGCACCAAAAGAAAACAGTCAGTCAGAGAGACAAACATAAAATAAAAACAGGCGCATATCAGACACAACAAACGTACAGAAAAGCAGACAGACGTACACACTAAAATAAAACGCGTCAACAAGTTACACAAGCAGGAACAGACACCCCTCCAACAAAAAACCCGAACCTGCGGACAGAAACACACGTGCAGCAGACGTACACGCAGGCGTTTACACACCGAGACGAAGAGATGCATTTTTATTTTGAGAGAATTCTGAACAGGCCCGGACAGAGCCGTTACTCAGGAACAAATGCAGACACACGCGAAAACGTGTAACGCAAATAGCGGTTGAAAAAGAATACGCGCTGGCAGAATGCGGCGTCTCGGTCTCGGCCCAGTGACGCTCACACACTCACTGCATGTGAACTCACAATAGAACCAGAGCCTTAATCACAAACAGGTGATCGGTGGGTGCAGTGCATGAACACATCACGATCACACACACCATCACATCTAATAAACTGATTTGCATGTTCTGGATGATTCCAGGTATAGAAAGTTGTGTGTGTATATGAGTGTGGGTTTTTTTTATTATTATTTATTTATTTTATTTTTTTAAAGTGCGAGTCTCACCTGCATGATACGCTACTGAGCCTCGGCTCCAGCCTGGATGTCTGTTCTTCGGGTAATCCTAGAAAACACACACACACACACACACACACACACACACACACACACACACACACACACACACACACAGATGAAGACATTAGATGACCATTGAATCTCCATTTACACGATGGTGGGAATTAATTGGACTTATTGGGACACTTTTGTTCTACTTTCACTGCATAAATGCTGACTGCACCCCAGGACTCCTCACATCACCTTTATCAGTACCTGACTTCACCAACACCCTTGTGTCTAAATAAGCACATATCTCCACACACACACTTCAAAAATCTAGTTGAACCTCTTCCCAGAAGGAAGAGAGTTGGAAATGGGGTGTTTAAAAAGCACATACAATTCTTAAGATCAGGTGTCCACAAACTTTTGGCCGTACAGTGCGTATTCTTAAAATGTACGTGGTCACACTTTTAGATGTGACTTATCTCAACAGCATGACCAAGTAGAAATGATGGTATTAGAACGATAATAAAAGCGATCGAGAAACCAGCAGTCAATGGAAAAGAGTTGCAGGACAACCTGAAAGCAGCTGGAACAAGATGTATACGGAGAACAATAAGCAATGAATCGTGTCCATTGGTACACTACATGAGAAATCCTGATACACAAGCAAATTTCAACAAACACTTTTGGAACAAAAGATAAAACGCTCTGGGGGCAGTTGAGCTTGCCGTGTTTGGAGAAAGAAAGTTTGGGTTCTAGTGCTTTGCTGCTTCAGGTCTGGAATTCTGGCCAAGTACAAATGACACTGAGCTTTCCGTGGACCTGGTGATTTTGTCCACCAAGGTTACTGCTTTCACGCGGTAGCACAGGATGCGTCTCTGCTATAGTACAGTCCCATGCCGGCAGGAAACACTCAGAGCGGCCAAACAATTTATTTGATCCCGATAAGATCGGAGAAGGAGTCAGAGTTAACGATCGGAAATGTGTTTTCGCATTTTTTTGCGTCTCTACGAGCGAAGCACCTGCACGAGCTATCTACGACTGTTGTTCATTCCTGAAATGTTTTGCTTCTTCCTAATGGTTCGGCGCACAAATGAGGCGTTCATTTGCTTAACGGTGATGCTCTTATCGGGTCCGAGAGATGAAAATAGCATGTTACCTCTTTTGCCCTCGAGGGGGTAAGAATCGTTCGGAGGATCTCGCTGACACAAGGGTGAAAACGCAGATGTTTTTCAACCCGGTTCAAAAGAAAATCAAAAGCGAGGAACCACGGAATGCCTTTGGGTTTCAAAATGTTCAGCATTACTTCATCACACATTCTGGTCCAATGTCATATTGAGAAAGCAGATGTAGAATTAGCAGCGTTACTGTACTTGAGCAGCTTTTTCACGTATCTTTACTCAAGTATTTCATTTTTTACTCGTTTTTGATTGGCGCTTGGTAGTGGTGGATTTAGGGGACATGGGCAGACGCCCAGAGGGGGAAGACAGGGAGCAGGGCATCCCTGCTGGACTCGAATGCCAAGATGCAATGCAGCTGAGTTACAGCAGGTACTTGGTTCAGAAGAAATCTACAGGTAGAGTTTGATGTCTTGACTATAAAATGAATCAAAGTTCAAATTAGCATGAAAGGTAAACATTTGAAAGAGGACCTTTGAGATGAGGAGGTGAAGGAGCCCAGATGACTAAAGGGCTACCGCATCTGCATTGCTTTCTTTAGGTAAAAAAGTGATGGGAGGATCGTATCGTTTAAGTGACGTGGTTCTTATCGAACGTTTTTAAGTCATTTGATCCGAAATGAAATAAAATGTACCATTTTTAATAAGCAGATCCTCCAACACGTCTACATACACGAGCCACAAACTTTAGATCCGATAATGAAAATAACACAATGCAGCTAAGGACAAATCATGATAAACAGAATGAGTAGCTTCACCTCATATCTTCTGGTACGTGGCGTTAGTTCTTTTTTTCACGTAACAATAATGTCCAGATTCTATGAGCAGACTATGACCAGACTATGACCAGACTATGACCAGACTATGACCAGACTATGACCAGACTATGACCAGACAGTCAAATGACATTGAGAAACCATTAACAGATGTCAAGTCAAGAAGCTTTTATTGTCATTTTAACCACATAGAGCTGAGCTGACGCAGTACACAGTAAAACAAGACAACGTTCCTCCAGAACCCTGGTGCTACATAAAACAACATGAAGCTACTTTTACTTTCATAGAAGTGAAAATAGAGCAAATAAACATGGAAACATGTTTACATTTCCACACGGTTAAGAAAAAGCCAGCACAGGAAGCGGTAAGGATGCATGAGAATAAAAGCAAAAGGAAGCAGAAGAGACTGAGGGAATGTGTCTTACAAGTTCCTCTTCAGCCTCTTTTTCTGCTCTGTAACCACAAGACCTGCCTTTTTTTTTTTTTTTTTTATAAACTCGTCTCCAAGATTACATGGAAATGGTTTTGGTTCGGGCTCAGTAAAGTATGTGGCCGACGGCAGCGCCGCGCCGAGAGCTGGATGTCGTTTGATCTGTTTATCTAATTAGGAAAATTGAGGGGATGAGAAAGCAGCAGAGAAAAGCTGATGGATTTACTGTCTCAGTAAAAAAAAAAAGCCACAGAACCAGTCTTCGCAAGATGGATGATACACTTAAGTATCCATCGCTTTAATTTCAACCCACGGTCGCAGTGAAGAACGATCTCAACGTAAAAGCATTCCCATAGGGCATTAGGATTAGAGCATGACGCTGAACAAAAAAAGGGTTTCCAAAGAGAGGATTGAGGTGATGACACGCCAGATGAACGTGCTACAATAGAGGACCGATCATGGAAGATTGGAGCTGTCATAATAAATCATTAGGAGTAGGTAACTTTATTTTTGTAGACGCTTTCCTCCATGGTGAACATCCATACACTGGTACACACTGCATCCACACAGAGAACCAACAATAATATTAACCAAATAAAAGAAACATTATCCTGTCAATCATAATCATGGCGGAAAATTAGGGCAAAGAAAAATGACTTGGATTTGCTCACATTAACGCAATTAGTGTTGAGGGGTGCAAAGGGGCGGAAAACTTCCGGTAAATTTCCAGAAACTTTCTACTGGAACTTCATCTGTGGAATTTTGGAATTAATTCATGTTTGAAACTTACCAGGAATTTATGGGAATTTATAAGAATTTGGGGGAAGATTTTATATTCATATCATAACAAATATCAGGGCTGAAATGATTCTCGAATAATGAGTAACTCCAATACAAAAAAAAAAAAAAAAATCATACACGCAAATTATTTGCCTTGATGCTTCGTTTTAGTCAATTTAACAAAACACGGAGCACTGTGTTTCCCCATGGACCATTATTACTGACGGACCACCCTCTAAACTCTGGAGTGCCCTGGACAGGTAACATAGAAGACGCTGCAGAATGGAAAATGGAGGAAAAAACAGCGAGGGCCAAATAAAACACTGTACAGTGCGTTTACCTTTATTTAAGTAATTTCAAATCGATTTTGATATTTGTATTTATATATTTTTATATATTGTTAGTATCCTTTTGTTGCACAATTACACATGGCACAAGGAAGTTGTAAACAAATTTGTTTACGTTTGTATAATTGACATCATTTTGTGTGCACGATTAAAAAGTGTATTGCTGTGTTATGCAGGAACGCACAGTGCATGTAGGGGGAGTGGCCTCAATACCCCTGCAGTAAGTGTGCAGTGTGCATGTGATTAAAAATGTACAGGGTAGAAATTCAACAGAAACGCCACAGATCCGGTCGATGTACCCAGGGCAATGTGTTTTGGCACTTTAATGAAGGTCAGTGCTCCCTGTGACTGTGCGTACAGCCTACAGAAGGTTGTATTCTTCAAACTGGTGGTTAAATGCCTTTAAAGTGAAGACATTCAGGCTTCCAAAGAACACAAACAGTCATGCTAGTGTCACTGACTCAGTCCTATCTGATCCATGGTGGTGGTGGTGGTGGGGGGGGGCAGGGAGAGGGGGGTTAAATCAGTGTTATATGAGCTGCCTGCATTTCCACACTGTGGCAAAATCAACAAGTCGCTGAGAGGCTGTTGATGGAGGTTGATGCCCATCTCTGAACAAATTCAGCGCGGGGTTAAGTGATGGAGGGCGATAGAGTACGGGCTCCGCTGCCACCATAACGATGCTGTAAAGATGAGAGTGGTAAAAGAGTCCTTTGTGCAAACATCTCAGCACTGTCGAGTCAAAAATATGAAATTGGTCGCCACGAGAAAACGTCCGGGTCGATGAAACACTGCATTTCTGAATAGAAAGTTTCCGGGTCAGGGAGGCCAAAAGGGTTTTAAAAAAAAAAAAAAAAAAAAAAAGAAGAGATGGAGATTGGCGAAGTAGCAACAACACATCCAACCCTTATTACCTCCATGTCAGACCTTTGTCCTGCAACCGGAAGCCCTCCAGAGCTACAAACGAGTTCCTGGCAGCATTCCGGGAGACAAAGTCAGCGATGGGTGATGTTCGGGACCAAAATCAATGTTCCGTTGTTTTTTTCAATAAAAGATAAAGAGAACTGTTGGGGGGGACCAACAGAAAAGACCTTTTGTTACCCCGAAATGTAAAACATTAAGTGTTTCGGAGAAGCTTCAGTGCTTTAAAACTCGTGGGACGGATTCGATTTTTGTTTTTGTTTTGTTTTCTTTGTAGTTGCCTGGAGGACGAGAAGGTTCAGCAATAGGAGATGTCTCATGTAGGCTGTGGAGTGATTGAGCTGATGGTAGAATGATTTTTTACTGAACGGATTAATTAGCGTGCACAGATGACAGGCAGGTCTTTTCACAGTCAGGAACATGCAGGAACATGGAAACAGTGACGTGACCAAACCAAGAGAATAAATAGGAAATTTAAACACAACATGCAGTCACCTTGGTTCCCAGGCTTCCAAAACAAGGAAGTGGGCAGACACGTGGAGGAGCTAATTCGCTTATCATGGTTTTTAGATTTTAGCTCTAATCGGAGCACATCATCGAGACTCTCAGAAACTCGAATGAATGTTACATTTCAGACTTTCTGATGTTAGTTGGATAATATAGAACTTATGTATTTTTTTATTTACATTTTCTTTATTTTACTTCGAAATCTAATTCTGATTAGGAGCTTCAGAGGTTGAAATGGACTTGGTCAGGGATCGCCAAATAGTGAACCGCATTCAAGATGATATACTGGGGCAAAGCGTTGAGGAGGCGTGTCCCAGAAAAAAGATTTCCATGTTCGAATCAGATTTAAATCAGCTAAATTGGCGGTACAAGCGCTAAAACTATAAGGCACAAAAAATAAACTGAAATGAAACTCTGGAGGCTCCAACGCAAAGAATGCGAAGGTTTGCCTGGTAAGCATGCGTGTCATGATCGCTCAGAAACAGGATGCTGTGCGAACTTTGACGTCCAAATGCAAGCAAACTGTAATTAAGCAGCCCTGCAATTATCTGCTTTACCACCTTTGTTGGCATTTTGCTGCATAATAAAATACAGATGCGTTAAAGGCTGCAATGTTCCGTGGCAAGTTACGGCACCCTTGATAAACCTTCCCGCCACTACACCCCCCTGTCCAACTTTTCGGTTTTCCCCCCCCCGGAGGACAGCGAAGTCAGTGGCCTTGTTCAACCCTTCAAATCGACACGCCTGTTTACTGTCTGCGGTTGCAGACCTGCGAGTAATTAGCCCCAGAACGGTCCGCAGCCACCCTGAGACGAGAGGCAGGAAGGAACGACGGCTGTCCAAGCGATCACGGTAAACGAAGAGGAATGCGCAAGGCAGGACTGTTTAGATGCAAAACGCAACAGTAAAGGGGAAGTTGGCGATTTTGACCAAAACGGCGATTTATTCGTTTGTTTGACGCACCGTTTAAACGAGTCCTTTGATTATGCTTTGGACTCTGATCATCATGGAAAAATTTCCTCTGCTCCAAGCACAGACTCTGAGTGTTGCTCAGACAGCGAGTGCTGAGTGTTTTTTTCATCATGTGGTGGAAAGACAGAGAGGTGATTTGTCACGAGGCCGAGTCGCGTTTACACGCGCCGCCTTGGGGCAGGTGCAAATGGTCTCAGCATGGATTCCAAATGGTGCGATTCTTCCACATTTCAATAGGTTTATATAAATATCATTCTCCAAGAATAAACAGTACAAATCATTTTCCAAAATGACCAAAAAAAAAAAAAAAAAAAAAAAAAAAAAACAGTATTAGTTCTAGTATTGAATCCTTATCACCAAATATGACTTCTGATTAAACAGTTTTATTGTTGTGAGAAATTGTAAGATTTGATGACAAGACAATATAAAAGTAAGATGTGTGTTATTAAAAAAGGAGGAAAAGAGGAAGAAGAGAGTGAGAATTGACGAAAAAAAAGAAAGAAGAGAGTGAGAATTGACAAAAGAAAGAAGAGAGAAAGAAAGAAAGAAAGAAAGAAAGGTGAGAATTGATGAAAGAAAGAAAGAAAGAAAGAAGAGAGTGAGAATTGACGAAAGAAAGAAAGAAAGAAAGAAGAGAGTGATAATTGACAAAAGAAAAGAAAGAAAGAAAGAAAGAAAGAAAGAAAGAAAGAAGAGAGTGAGAATTGATGAAAGAAAGAAGAGAAAGAAAGAAAGAAAGAAAGAAAGAAAGAAAGAAAGAAGAGAGTGAGAATTGACGAAAGAAAGAAAGAAAGAAAGAAAGAAAGAAAGAAAGAAAGAAAGAAGAGAGTGAGAATTGACGAAAGAAAGAAAGAAAGAAAGAAAGAAGAGAGTGAGAATTGATGAAAGAAAGAAAAAGGAAAGAGTGAGAATTGACGAAAGAAAGAAAGAAAGAAGAGAGTGAGAATTGACGAAAGAAAGAAAGAAAGAAGAGAGTGAGAATTGACGAAAGAAAGAAGAGAGAGAATTGACGAAAGAAAGAAAGAAAGAAAGAAAGAGAGCAGTAAAGCGAAATGAAGGACAGAAAAAAGAAAGAAAGAAAAAAGGAAATGAGCAGTAAAGCGAAATGAAGGACAGAAGAAATAAACAATTTTCTTCTTTTAAAATAAAGTTTCTTGTTTAGGCCACGCCCACTTCTCTGCTGAACCCCTTTGTAAAAGTTGTATTATAGACGCAAGGCTTTTTGTCAGACACGGACTGCATAAACATTCCTCACCCTCCGAGCAAGACCCAAAGCGATGTAGCATTTCTCTCCAGGGTCCACAATCTCCACTTCGAAGTAGTGGCTCCGTGTGCAGAGCGGCTGGCGAGCCTGAGCCAGTCCTACATCCACGATGCTCTTTCCCTTTCCTGTGTACTCCAGCAGCTGTAGAGACAAACAGCAGCACCGTTACACCAAATCACATGCTGAAGAACACAATCACATCATACCATGAGCACTGAGCTGCTCACTCCCTCAACACGGTGATGCATCGATTTTAAAAAGCTCTTAATATGCATCTTTGACGTATCGCATCGTCGGCTCTTCACCGAGGAGAATGGAGATGTGTGTATATATATATATATATATATATATATATATATATATATATATATATATATATATATATATATATATATATATATATATATAGACCAGCCTTTGCTCCCCACGTGCATCAGTGAGCCTCGACCGAACGCAACCCTGATGCCGGTTCACCGCTGATCCTTCCTTAGAGGAAGACTTTTGATAGACACTGAACACTGCAGACCAGGAAAATCCCACAAGAGCTGCAGTTTTGGAGATGCTCTGCTCTGACCCAGTCGTCTAGACGTCACAATTTGGCCTTTCAAATTCAAAACCGTACGCTCGCCCATTTTTCCTGCTTCTGACACTGGACTTCCACGGAGTACAACTAAATTAGGTATTTCTAAATGTTACTCGCTAGGAAGGAAGTCAAATTCTATCTAGTGGTAGATATTATATATTTTACTTCCGTTTAATCCGTTTGCAAACTATCCATCGTGTCTTGCATACGCATTACTTCGATTCACCATGTTTTTTCCCCTAACCACCTTAATATTTTTGACCGAAAAAATAAATAAATAAAATGTAATATCCAATGCAAAATGCATCTATTAACCCAAAGAAACCATATAAACCGTGTCGTGTGGAAGGACTGCAGAAAACTGCTCAGGACACTCTCCTCATCTTTTCTTCTTTCCTTGCTAGAACAAAGGCACTGAATCCAAGCCACAACACAGAGGAGTAATGACTTTCAGATTCTAAAAACTCTTCATTAATTGCTCCAAAGTTTCCATTCACAATGTCAAAATCACCATATGCCCGAGCAGTGGAAACAATCCTCCGACACCATTTACAACTCTCGGCCCGCTTGTTTACCCCCAGAGAGTGACTGCTGCTCAGGCGCTCTGACAGACGGACGAGGAGTGAAAAACACACTGGGATAAAAAAAAAAAAATCCTGAACTTAAAATACTTTGTTTTATTTATCATATTATTTCAGTCCGACAGTCCTTTTTACTCCACTACTGTGCATTCGGCTAAAAGTGGTGAGGTTCAAGTGCCAGAAAATGCCTTGATGACAGCAGTTTTTTGTTTAGCTATAATTAGTTTTATGGCTATAAATATAAACTCATCAAGGTTATGTTTATCTTTTTCACTAGAGCCACAAAGTCTGAATAGATTTTTTTTTTTTTTTTTTAAAAAGCCAAGAACTTAATCTATTGCATCAGTTTTCTCGCGGCTTTCTGAGGCTCTAATCTCCGATCTGATGAGACGCCTTTAGCGAAACCGTACGCAAACCATAATAACAGCATGAATGGACAAGCAGTGTGTTACAAAATCTGTGCAGGTTTATGTTTAGAAAAATAAAGTCTCTGACCTAAAGATACCCCCCCACCTCCCCAAGCGCTCGGTTGGATCAGATAAAATTCTTTGCATTGTCTGCATGCTGACGAGCCCCAACCCAGAATGTTACAGTACTCTCGCTTTGCTGTGAAGCCGGGAATTCTTAGACCTACACCTTCATCTTCGGGAAGAGGGCGAAGTCCACATCTGGAGAGTAGGGTTGGTGCTAAAGCGAGATCGTGTGGCTTGTTCTCCGACGATCATCATGCACAAGCTGCCGGACGGTTTTCGGGGGTTGAACTCGTTGAAGGTCTTCCTGCCTGCCGCTCAAAACACCTCGGACAACTCGTTGCAGCGAGACGTCTCTGTGGCAGATTTGTCCACAGATTTTCACCCTTGCTCTTTGTTCTAACTTTCTGTCCACGGTGAGATCGCAGACGTGGTAACGCACGCGGTCAAAAAAAGCACCAGTTTGCACCGTTAGCCTCAAAACTTTTTGATGCTACCTTGTAACACTCCAGCTGTTTGATTGTTGAACTTGAACGTATGCTTTGGTTCATCGTCTTTGTATAGTGAAGCCGATTCCGGTGATTCACAATCCAGACGGAATTGCATGGTGCTGTACGGAAGTATGGAATGGTAGCCATGTTGGTTAAATTCACCCAGGGCTCTAAAACAGCCCCAAACCATTAAGCTGCCACCTCAATGATGCAGTCTGCTAATGTTTTTCTGTTAATGCCAAAAATGTCAAATTTGGACTCATCTCTTCCCAGATCTTTCTTCCTCATTCACTGTTTACCAATTCAGTTTTTCCCCCTCTACCCAATTTGTTGCATACAGTATAACCAAAAGGAACATGGAAAAAAGAACCATTGGCCCTGCCCCAGTAAAACATTGTGACATGCTGAAGTAAACAGCAACCCCTATAAAACTTCTCCTTTATCTTTCAAGACGGCATGAAACAGGAATCTTATAGGGAAAAGCACGCAGAATAAGATTAATCGGCTACAAATAACTTCATGTATGCAGAATCTAGTATCAGTCTCGACTTGCAGATCCCATAGAAATGAAAACGATTCTCACATACACAACGCTCCTTCTCTCTTGTGCCTCATGCGCCTGGTTCTGATCAAAATTTTATTATGATTTCTTCAAATCGGCAGAACCCCTGCGAACGCATGCCGACGCGTTCGGTCGTGCAAAACATTGTGTTTAAATTGGGATTCCAGTTTCTGCTTCTATTTTTATCTGTATTGGTTTTTGCCAGGAATCTTGAGATCTCAGCTTTTTTTTTTTTTTAATACTCTGTGCTCTTGCTGATGTTTTTTCTTCGGGTCGTGCCAAGGCCGGTCGCGTGCGCCTTTATCCCACAGTTAAAATTCCTTGAGTCATACCTCCCTGCCTACTCGGTGCTGAGTAACAGGGAGGCTGGCCACTCCCAGAGGCAACCGACAGCTCCCGGCACGCTCTGGTGACAGCACTGACAGATCCGAACGCTCTCGTCTGCAGTTCTTCTCCTTGTTTTGTTGAGCTGCTGCCTGGGCAACAGGTGCACTGCTCCAAAACCTGCTTTCCGGAGCATCTTACATGAGGTGAAGGAGAAGAAGAGGGAAAATACTTCTCCGTCTCCGAGATCGCCCCTGACATTAGTGCACTCGGTCTGCAGAACTCGTTTGTACTTGCTCCTCGCCCTCTGATTTATTACGACCAAACTGATGACATCTCGTGTAAAATCACTAGTCGACACGAGTATCCTCGGATGCACCCTGAAACGCTTCAAATCAAGCTCCCATTGAAAAGACTTGATGGTGCACTTGCATGCTCTCAAGTGCCACTCGAGGTTTCCAAGGAGTTCCAAAATATTTCGAAAGCTCTCGAGCAGATGCACCTCGGCGCCTTAAAACACAGGCATTAGCGTGACCGCAAGGCTTAAAGATCCTCGTAAAACACGCCTGGGTTTAAAACTTCATTGTGAAGATCAGGGAGAAATTTTATAGTACAGGAGATCGTGGCCAAATCAAAGCAAGTCATCTTTTATTTATGGTACCTCGGCTTTCGGAGGAAGTTGTTGATTTATTATCTAGAACAGCAGCTCTGACAGTAGTGCCACAGGGCTGCTGGATTTGTTCCTACAGTAGAGCCGAGTGCTCCGCCCCGTCGTTCATTAGTTTCAAACAACATGCCACCAAAGAGTTTTCGTCTTCTGGACACCAGCCAATAGCCGGTGCATCAAAAACTTTCGAGACGAGACTCTGTTGACAAGAAAGTACTTTATCCATGTACTATTCCTTCAAAATAGTCCCCTCGCCCGGCAATCAGGCACTCCCAGAGTTCCTGCCACTCCTGGAATCACTGTATCCGTTTAAAAGTCTCAAAAAAAAGCATTTGTATGAAACTTGCACCCAAATGAGAATTCTGAGGACCGGGCTATCTGCCCTCTTCTGCATACGCTAGCTCAGAAAGCCAATTCCCCCCCCACAACTGTTGCACCATCGGCCACTCAAGCCATTTCTCCACTGTGGGTGCACTTCATCTCACTCATTGGAAGGTGAGGGGTTAGATTAGTTGTTAAGGCATGGGACTTTGGAAAGTGGCGAGTTTAAATCTTAGGCGCACTGAGTGACACTCGTGGGACCCTGGGCAAGGTGTGAAACCCCATAGCTACTCATTTGTTTGAACAGCAGTGAAATTTGTTTTTCGCATATCTCAGCAATGTTAGAAAGCTGTGGTCAGCCATGATACAGCACCCCCAGGAACATGAAGGGCCTTGCTCAGGGGCCCAAAGATGGCAGCTTGGTAATACTGAGGCTTGAACACCCCATCAGTATCCCGGAGCCTTTACCACTGAGCTCCCACCGCCCCAGATAAATGTTGCACTCGTACTGAACAGAGGGTGTGGATTAACAGATCAAGTCTCGACTGTCACACTTTTCTTTTAAACTATGCTGCAATAAAGCAATAATTTCTGAAACTAAATTCCACACCCTTAATCGTTTCTCTTCCCATCCAGCCTAGCGGTGTCTTATATAAATTCATTCCTCGCATGATTTAAGGACCATAATTGCCGGCAGCAGGAGTCTCGGTCGGTCTCGAACCCAACTGCTAATCACTGAGTATTTCTGTGTAAAAAGGCAAAGGCGGCTAATCGTTCTATGATACTGAGCAACAAACGAGTTTTTTTTTATGCTGTCAGCAGATGCTGTCTTTTCAAGCAGAGGAGAAACGTCTGGCCACGGACTGCATCGGAAACTCGAAAGGGGCTTAAAAGTCGGTAAGAGTCGAGCTCCCAGAGGCACGGCATAGCTGGAGGGCGTACGGGGAACAATCTGCTTTTAATTTGCATACAAAAAAAAATCAATCAATAAAAACAGCCCGAGTCTGAAACAGACCGAAACCCAAGACCGCATTACTCTATTAAATTTTTTTTTAACTGACAGCGATATCAGGAAAATAAATGCTATATATAATCTTTATGATCACACGACTACAATCAGAGTAAGAGAAGTGACTCATTTTTCTCCAGAGTCATCTTACTTTCCGTCTTTAACGAGCCCCAGTCACGCCCACGCTGCAAATCACTTGTTAAAGCACGTTAGCAGGCCTCGCGCCGGCGACGAAGAGGGTCTGCGCTTCCTTTTTTTGCTCCCGCGCTCTCGCTCTGACTGAAGAGTGAAACTAAAAGTCGCACAATGGTGCCGTTTACTGGAAGAGTGGTTTTTTTTTTTTCTGAAGAACTCATGAAGTCTGTTAATTATCTGTACTTGGAACTAGCCGATAGACTGAAGCAATAATGAGAGGAGTCTCTGAAAAGTCTCTGGATGGAAACGAGACGAAAAATTCCAGACATAAAACAATGTAGACAGGAAAAAAAAAAAAAAAAATTTTACCACAAAAACTGTAGTGTACTTCAGCAGCTCTGTTGCTTACTCTGATTTTTGTTTTGCTTTATTATTGGCTTATAAAACTGCGAATGGCAAATCCTTTTCCGTTCAGTGAATTGGCCTTTTCTTCACGTTCGGTCTGACAAAGCAGAACGCGTTTCCTGTATCGCCGCAGCAGGAGCTGAAACAATAAATAAATACAGCTGCTAAATCGCTGTGCCTCAAATTGGATTCTGAAGCATAACACAGGAAGGATTCTGCAGTAAAACAGCAGGCCCACGGCAGCAGATCGCAAATCTGCAGGGAGATTCTTCGACGTGAATGGATGGAGTCTCCGGGGTCAGACACGATCCTGCAGGTTCTCCAAGTCCACATGATGGACAAGTTTGCATGTTGCATCACTAACATGATTAAATGGAGGATGATAAGGGAACGGCCATTAACAGCCGTTTCACTCTATAAATATGGAACAAGTTACAATCACTGCTGTCAAACTGAATAATACGTGAAGATATTGAAATTCTAAAGTGTAATTCTAAGCTATTTTGATGTGATAGCTATATAATAAGATAGCAGTGACGCATAAAGTACACAAACCATGTACTTGAGATAAAGGTAAAATATGACTCCAGTAACAGTAACTCAAATAAAACGAACGGAGGATCTCTCAAAATAGAGTCGAGTACAAGCAGTGGCTGACAGTAAGGAAGTAAATGTAATTTGTCATTGTACTTAAGTAGCTTTTTCACGTACGTGTACTTTACTGAAGTATTTTTCATTTGGGGACACTTACTTTTTCACATTTCAAAGTCAAATAACTTTTTACTCAAACTTGTTTCTGTTTATCTTCTTAACACCAACATACAGTTCAGCATCAGTTCAACATCGAGCAGAACATTTAGAGAGGAATAAATGATGAAGAAACTCCAGACTTGAACTCACCACAACACACGTGACCTCATTTACACAGTTATTTATTTTGAATAAGTAAATTTGAGTTTCATGATAATTGTAACAGAGATCAATCAGTGTTTGACTCATTATTATCATTCGATCAATAGATTGTTGTGTTGAGAGGAACATTAGAGTCTTTTCACATCAAATGAGTTGATTGGAATGAAAATTTCAGTGCAGATACACAAGTAAAGAATTACATTTACTTAGTTACTGTTCACCAGTGTATGAACTTAATATAGATTATGGTTATATAATATTTTATCTGTATTGACTCGTTTTGTCTGTATAGTTTAGTGTGTTATTTCTGTCTGTACTTTTGAGGTATACAGCGTTCGCTTTTTTCCTTAGTAATGACATCATTGCACACAGCAGCACCGCTTACTTTATTTCGGCAGGACGTCCAGTGAGAAGGTTTTCAAACTCGGCTGAAATGTTTCCCTTGGGTTACAATTAACACTGTGGTACCAAAATACACGCAGACGCGGCAAAGTCATGTTTCATTTACGCTGAGTGGGGCACGACGCTGCAAAAATGGCATGATTTTCTTTTTTTTTTTTATATAAATGTAATAAATACATCAATAAATAACCCAGGGGAGTGTTCAGGTTGGATTTCGACAGACAGAACTACGATGCAATACCTGCTGTATCTAAACAGGAGTCGCCATTCCACTGGTAATTAATGTAAACAGAGCAAATAAAGGCCTCGGCTCCAGAGGAGGCAACATCTCGTGGCTCTGTGAATTCTGCGGCTTAAACCCTCCTCCTTTCCACCTCATAAAATACATACCAGCCAGCAGAGCTGAACACACAGTAAACCCATGGTGTACTGCATGTACACGCTCGAATTCTAACTCAGGAGCTCATTGAGAGCAACTTCTGGCCGAATATCCCATAACACAAAGACCTCTTCAACTTTAATCTCCTGCTTCTACACATCGAACGTCACTTCAGAACATAAACACTGCTCTGTACGCCTCTCGCTTTTGTTCTGGTTTCCTTCTGAAGCCCGTTTCATCCAAAAAAGGTATCGGGAAAACTGAAAAGAACAAAAAGGAAAGCACCAGCAGAAACAGCCTCCCCAAGAAAACCACAAAATGCCCCTCTCCTGCCTAAGAACACTCCTCCTGAGCTGCTTTTGCTCAATGTGAGGTCTCGGTACGAGTATAAAAAGGTATCTACCAATCAGAGGAAAGAGAAATGAAATCAGACAAATAACTACGCTGAACTTGGAGAACCTCACCATCCACCTTTTATCCCTCTCTTGATTCATAAAGCCCAGTGTGCTAATTCCTGGTTTAAAATGTATGTGAGTTGCAGTATATAAGTGATCTGGTGTGTTTCAGCAGGTGACCGTGACTTTATCTGACCATCAATTTACACAATTTATAATATTTGCACTTCTGAATAAACTGCATTTCACTGTTTTCTATCTGTACTGTGCAACGACAATAAATACTTACTATCTATCTATCTAGCCATCCATCCATCTATTCATCCATCCGCATCCATCCATCTGTATCTATGTATCTATCCATCTATCTATCCATCTGTATCTATCTATCCATCCATCCATCGATCCATCTGTATCTATCCATCCATCCATCAATCCATCTGTACCTATCCATCCATCGATCCATCTATCTATCCATCCATCTATCCATCGAACCATCTGTATCTATCCATCCATCCATCGATCTATCTGTATCTATCCATCCAATTATCCATCCATCCGTATCTATCCATCCATCTATCCATATCCATCCATCCGTATCTATCCATCCATCTATCCATATCCATCCATCCAGCGATCCATCTGTATCTATCCATCCATCCATCCATCCATCCATCCGTATCTATCCATCCATCCATCCATCCAGCCCTCCGTATCCATCCATCCATCCTTATCTATCCATCTGTATCCAGCTATCCATCTATCTATCTATCTATAGATATCTAGTGATTTGTAGCATGGTGTAAAAACTCGCACTATGCTATGTTAAACCGATTATGGCGCCTGAGACGCACTGTTTTTTTTGGATCGCTCCAGTGCCACAATCCATCAACAGACCCACAGATAACCGACCTAGAAATTATCTCCAAATGGTCCAGAATGCTGACGATTATTTAGAGTGTGCTGATGGGTAAATTGCAGGCTTCACGAAAGATCAGGGATCCATGTGCCAGCTATCGGTGTTAACAATAACAACAACAACAACAACGCTGCCTGACAACAAAGAGCATCAGCCAACAATCCAAACGGACCGCTCGTGCTCCGAGTACCCGAGCGAGTGGATCAGGTTCCTTGACCGTATCTGCTGCGGGAAATGAAAGCGCCGCTGTCAGCTGTTGGTTCCGCAGCTCAAACCATCGGCTGCCTGTAATAACACGCCATTATCAGCCCAGTCGTGGCGGCAGAGGCATGCGGCATGCGTACGCAGACCTCTTTCTCCTTCTTTAGATTTCTGCTTCCTAAAAGGGTAAATCTTCACTAAGCTGATTACATCTTAGAAAATCTCCTGCAGAATTTAGAGAAGACAAGATGGGCAAAGATTTCACCATCTTTCTTTCCTGTTTATGAAGCCAAGCATCCTTGCCAGTTATGTGCCAGTGTTTAAGTTTGGGGCCTGAAATCTGCTGCTCTGATCTTCAACCTGGAACTGTAAACAGTGATCTCAGTAGGCTTCAGGTGATTACATACCTTATCGTGTCTAGTAGTTATTGTAAGATTCACCGACTCGCGCCGGCATAAAAGTTAACGATGTGATGCACCGATTTGAACAATCATTTGCTGCTACATGAATATAACGTATCACAACGCTACGGAGACGTGGAAACGTGTCCTGAGAGTCACATAGAATACAGATTAACATGGCAGAGGTAGAGCTGCAACTTCCTGGAGACTTTCTGGTTTTAATTAATTAAAAGATGGTGTTGGCCTCAGTTATGGAGATGCACATTCCCAATGTCTGTACTAACTACTAACACAGGGGCAGGTATTATAAATATCAAATCCACCCCAATTTATAAAACCCCCAATACATAATTTTATCTGCTCTGGAATTATTTTTTCTGTGACAAAAGCTATACTAATTCTGTGCTGGTGTGTGAGTGTGTGGTGTATGCATGTCTCTTTTCCCATCTACAACCATCTTACCGTGCCGCTGACTTTGACATCGTACAGACGTCCCCATTCGTCCTCGTGGCTGTCCACCATCATGATGCTGTCCTCCTCCTCGCTGCCCCACTCGGCCTGCAGATTCAGACGCACCTCCTCGCCCAGAGAGTGCATGCCGACTGCAGGGAAAAGGCCACCCGGAGCCACGGGAACCACCACCGTGCCCACCTGCTCCGTTAAAGGCAGTATTTCAGATTGTTTTTGTTTTTTTCACAAATTGTAAGTGCTAAAAAGAGCAAACTATGGAAAAAGAAATAAACACCTCCTGATCGCCAGGTTCCTGGCCTTTCTGTATGTGTATTGGAAGTGTAATTGCTTGCAGGCCATTAGGATTAACCGATTGCACAGAACGGAAAGTCAAAACTGGGGCCGAACGTTTTTACGAGGCACCCGTCTCCTGTGCAAGAGCAGAGAGATGCTTGCGCTGTGGAATGAAGCCTCGATTGGCCCTGAACCCGCTGGCTGGTGGAAACCACCGCCATATTAACTGCTGCTTTAATCTGGGAGGCTCACAATGGGATAACTATATGTGTATATTTGCTGGGGCATTAAGTGAAGAGGGTGTGAAGGTCACGTGCCAATCGAAGGACGCAGCCATCGAATCTAAGCGCTTCTTCCGAAGCAAAAAAACACAAATAAAGCCAGGAAGTCCTGCTCCTGGTCAATAAAACGCTCCAATGGCAGTGAAAAACACCTCTGAGGAAGGGTGGAGGTTCAGGGTCACGTCTGAACTCACCTCCTTGCCATTCTTGGTGAAAAACACGGTGGTGAGTCCGGCGTCCAGCGTGTCTGCGTAGATCCCGCAGCCGATCCGATCGCCGCGGTTGCACTTGGGGCCGAACTGCTGGCCGACCGGGTTTCCATTA
Source organism: Silurus meridionalis (assembly GCF_014805685.1). Taxonomy (NCBI): domain Eukaryota; kingdom Metazoa; phylum Chordata; class Actinopteri; order Siluriformes; family Siluridae; genus Silurus; species Silurus meridionalis. Next base: position 13,698,688 of record NC_060899.1, read on the forward strand.
TACAGTCTGAGGAATGAGAGAAGAGATACGATGTCAGCAGACTTTCAAGCCACAACCTCTGATTAGCTGCTCGTCTGGAACGTGGTGGCTAAGGGTGCGGGGGGATGGGATGGGAGGTTGAGAAAATCCCAACACATTAAAAAAAAATGATAATAAAAAATGAGTCATATAAAGAAGGAAAAAAATGTAAACATTTAAACACCACCAATCATTGATATCATTATTATGTCGAGGGCTGCTACTCGGTCATGTTGATTGTATGATCAAACTATTGCCTCATTCACCCTCTGTCTTACCCTGAATGTTCCTACAGCAACCTCCATTTACTGTATGCCTGCTTTATGTGGGTACTTTAGAACTTCCTCTCCAACCCATGTAACGCAGATCTTCATGGAGCTGGCCATGTGCACGGAATGAGCAGCCACAGTTTCTATATATAGTTTTTATACCCCTGACACTGTTGTGTATGGTGTCAAGTTGAACAATAAACATGCGGTCCCCCACTTAATATGTTCCAGAAAGAACTTGAGTTTTAACTATACTTTTAACTATAATATCCCAATACTTTTGCTTATATAGTGAAGTTGGAAAGATGTACGTTATACATCAATGTAAAGATGCTCAATCAAAGAACAACACAAATGCAAGACTCACTTCCCATCGTCTGCGTGGTACGCGATAGAGTGAGGCAGCCAGCCGGGCTGATGATCGAGTTTGTAGAACTGAGGAACCAGACCCACAGCAATCGTCCCTCTCACGCCCGTGTCCATTATAGTCACCTGAAATGAATAGACAGACAGACAAACAGACAGACAGTCAGACAGACAGACTTCCTGTGATGTTAGGAAGCTGGGGTCAGACATGATACAGCACCCCCTGGAGGACAGATGGTTAAGGGCCTTGCTCAGAGCCCCAGGAGCAGCAGCTTGGAAATACTGGGGGTTGAACCACCAACCTTCAGATCATTAACCCAGAGCCTTAACCACTGAGCTCCCACCTCATGTCACACTTCCTAACGCTCTGGAGCATTCAGGATCATGCTATTGAGAAATCATACCAAAACCAATCAAAAACTTTGAACTCGCAGCTGCTAGCGAGTTGAGATGATTTCAGACGAACAATATCACTGCACCACGAGCAGCTGTGTGTGAAGTCTTTTGCCAGCAACAAACAAACAAACAAACAAACAAACAAACAAACAACAACAAAAAGTCAAGTTACCTGCTGTGAAGTGTGTGGCCTGGCAAAGTGCGTTCGGATTTCTTGGAAAATCCAAAAACGAACTTTTGTTCCCTGCCACTAATTAGACTCCCTGCCTAATTTAATGGCATCCTCAAAACAAAAAGAAAAGACCTCCATGAAGGTCAAAACAGATTCACTACTCTTGAGGAAACTTGGCCTGGGCAGAAACGAAAGCTCTGTCCACAGGAATGAAAGTAAAAAAAAATAATAAAATTTAGTTCTTTCCAGGAAAATGGCTGCCATGCAGCTGTTGGCGAGTCGCGCCTTCCTGCTTTAAACCCTAAAACCTGCTGCCAGGAATTAAATCATGTTTAGAAGCAGAGTCTTTCGAGGATTTGCTCGGTGAACTTTAAACGGCAAGATAAATCTTGAAAAGCCTCCTAAATATTGACGTCCGCTGATGTAGTGGCTCCGAGCGCCCCGCTGCGAGTTTAATGCGCCGGGAAAAAAGACGCGGCGCTTCGTGAAGACAGCCCTGCTGTGAACCCTGGAGCTGCAGGATTCCAGCCTGGGCTTCCAGACAAAATATTCAATTAGGTTCATAGAGAAAATTTCCACTTGACTAAGGACAAAATCGATTTGCACACACTTACCATTGCTGAAAAGAAAAAAAAATAATGGAATAAAAAATTTGTAAAAAAAAATATTAGGGCAGCCTAAGATCGCAGTAAGGGCTTGTGTTTTTTTTTTTTGGATAAAAGTTGTCAAAACAAAAGACAACAGTTCAACATTTTGTGTGTGTGTGTGTACTAAAACTGGAAATGTAATGGGGAAATGGGGTCTAATGCACGGAAAATAAACAACAGATGATGATTTGAGATTCCAACTGAATCTCTTATGTACGTCCAAATACGTCCGTTTGGAGCTCCTGTAGCGTTCAGAGATTGGGAACCGGTGCGATGTTGACCGTTTATAAACTCAATTTTTACACTGTAAACCTTCAATCCTACAGCAACATTTATATGCGATTTACCATAATGAAACAGAAGTCAAGTCCATGAACACAAACACCGCGAGGCCACATCATCAAAAAACACCCTTTGCGGTGCGAGCTGTGAAAACGGAGGCAATGTCGTGTTTTCTGGTCATTTCGATTTGGTCGTTTAAAAAGCCAGAAAGTAAATTAAAGGTGTGGGGGGGAAATGACGAAGGTGCACCGCTCAGACGTTTCAGTGTGGATGAGCAATTTTTGGGAAACGATCGAAACGTTTTCAAACGTATCCGTAGCGTGAATTTAAATTCAAAACCCACTTTTGTATAAATACTTCCTTTCATATTTTAGAAAAAAAAAATAAATAAATACAAAATATGGCAATCGTGTGGAAACACATTTTTTCAATACTGTGTTCTTTTTTTTCCCCTCTGTACTAATCCATACCTGGAAAGCACTCAAATCAAATTCCCTGAGGGAATCTGAATACGAGGAGACACGGATCTCTGTGAACTACCCCATTCCAACGGCCATGTAAAAGTGGAGTTTTCTCAAACCATGACAAACTGCCAGCTGTTCAAACCAGCGTCGCCTTCACCCAAAGCTCGATCTGAAGCCGCAACCTCGCACGCTTTTCTATCTGGAACCACCTGAGTGCTCCTTTCCCCTCAAACGCCACAATGCCTGGCTCGTAATAACAGCTTCGAGAAGATCAGCACGTCCTGGAGAAGTCACAGGAAATCGCATTCTTCATAACAAGGATGATTTCTTGCCGTCTCAGAACAGGTCGTTTTGATCCGCTCGAAATGCGAATAAATTAAAAACAAATCGCTTTCTGTGTTATTAATAGAGAATAAAACAATATGAATCACAGGTTGTGTGGCTGGACTTCCCCTTCTCCCCCCCAACCACCCCCACATGATCCTCTAATAATCTGCATATGGGCTGTAATAGGTTCAAGGCTACTGACTAGGTACTGAGTAGGCCTCTGTTTCGAATGGAAAAAAGGCTAAATTTAGCACGTGCTGAGAAATATTTGAATTCAAAAGGACAGTCGGTCTTACTGAACCTTAGAACATGAAAGAAAAAAACCCAGGAGTGGAAAAAAGGGCGTGCTAGTCGTTATGTAACCTCTGAGCTTCGGGTTTGTCTTCGATTCGCATCTGCAGTTTGGTTTTTGGTGTTTAGGCGAACGGATAATGGGTGCTGTGGTGATGTTGCTGCGTTCGCTTTTGCATGAAACAAACCCGAGAGCTGAAACAACTGTGTTTTAGGTTAAACAGTAGCAAGAGAGAAAGAACAAAGAGGAAAAAGGAGGAGAAGACAACAAACGAGTTGGGCTTTGTTTAAGGTTTTAGGAAAGGCAGAAGAATGGGAAACGAAAAAAAAAAAAAGAGAATAGTCAACCTGTCTATTGTGGTATGCAAATGATCTAATTAAACATGCATATGAATACATTTGCATACTTAAATACTTGCTTGTATTTGAGGTTAGAATTTAAATTTTTATTGACATCATGACAGCATTTTAGAACCACAATAAGAAAAATTTTCAATCTAAGACGAGATAAAAAGGCAATAGAGTCGTATCAATACGAGAATAAAGCCACAATCATCATGAGAATAAAGTTGTAACAATGCGGGAATAAGATGAAAATTATGAGAATAATGTCTGATTTACAAGTTTAAAGTGGTTAAAAAAAAATAGTTTTAATGTTATTATGACTTATGTATTGCTATGACTTTATTTTTGTTTTTTTCTTTTTTTATTATTATTATTGTTTTTAAAGTGCCACTTTGTCGTAGGACAAAACATGCTGCTGGTGTAAAATCTGACATTTTAGTATATCTTAAATATATTCTTATATTTAAGAATCATGATTTTTATTTTTCTCTAAAATGTAGAATTTGCCACTTTAATCCTTCAGCCTGTTTGTTTTGGCAGCCAAAACTTTCAAGGTAAATTAAACAAGCGTATATTAACTATATATTAAATATGCTATGATCGGTTCAAAGTGGGAAAAAAAAAAAATCAAGCAAAAAAATTAGTCACTTGGAAAGGGAGGGGGCGGAGCTTCCAGTCACTGCCAGTCATTATAGCTTTCTAAAGCTTGCGTGTTTTTTTTTTTGCGGTCGGTCATGGCAGCGAACTTGGAGGGTAAAATGCGGCACGATTACGCAAGAAGTCCCTGATAGCACATGCAAATATATACTGAACCCAGGTTATGTATGAAGTGAGGATTTGAGGTATGAATATGAAAAAAAATCGTCGGTAAAAAAATATAACCATTTGTAAAACATCGAACAATTTGTTGTAATGCATTGTAGAATGTATTATAGACTCTTGAAGAAACATGACAGTGACTCCTGATAATGTGGGATCCTCTTAAATAGTTTTATATATATATATAATATATTCTTTTTTAGATTCCCCTATTAGGGGTCGCCAAACACATACATACATACATACATACATACATACATACATACATAAAATATATATTCTTGGGGACAATTTAATGACATGATCATCCTTTATTGCCTTGAACTCTGGACCTTATATAACTTACCTCAAAGTAACAGTTTCCTTTCGATAAAGGTCGAGGAGCCACATAGCAGCCAACTTCGTCAGAGTTCCCTTGGTAACTGCGGAAGAGAAAACGACAGCAGGTTAAAAACATTTCATAGCCGGCATCGTTGCTATAAGTACATCCATCTCTCCCCAGGACCAAGTCTTCATTTCTAATAAGTAATCAAGTTCTGCTATTTTTTTAATACACTCAACACAAAAATATTTTTACTGCTGAAAAAAAAGTCTCAGCATGATAAGATTATCAAGTAGAGGTCGACTGATCCTGATAGCTAGGTTGGATCAGTCTTGCTGATATGCTGAAATAATCAACCGTTTTTAAAATGGATACTAAATAAAAAAATTAAAACTTGAAGTAGTACTGAGAAAAAAACAACAAAAAAAAAAAGTGAATCATGAAAATGTGGTAATAAAAAAATGTATTAATAATTCAATTAATATAATTAATAAATGATTAATAATAAATATAGCGCTCTCTGTTCGCTATATAGCTATATAGCGCTCTATTGCCCCTAGAGGCCGCTCTAGTAATGACGGCGGACCTACAGCTGGAAAAACTATCAGTATGGATTTCTGCTGATAGTTCCAGCAATCAACCTCCATTATTGAGAGTTCACAATGACCTTTTTCACTTTATACACCAAAGTACTAAGACAACTTTTCCATCCATACATGGTTCCTGCTTAAAATGCTACCAGAAATCTGGAGACACACAACTGTCTTTGGATGTCTTTCGATGCTGTTTCTCGAAAATGTCCCTTTAATTGAAGCATGACAAAGTCCCTGTGCACAAAGCCAGCTCCATGAGGATGTGATTTACATTTAGTGAAAGATCTACAGCTATAGAGCTCTAACCTCAATCGTACTGAACACCTTTGGGATGAATCGGAACGCCTACATCGGTAGCTTACTTTACTAGCACCCTTGAGGGTAAACAAATCTCCACACATCTCCACAAACTCTAGTGGAACATCTTCCCAGAAGAATGAAGGTTATTATAACAGCAAATTTAACTAAATGTGGAATTGGATGTTCAAAATGCTCAGTTGTCCACGAACTTTTGTCCATATTGTGTAGCTTCACTCATCGAAAATCTGGTGGAACATCTAGTGGAAAACTGTTTCACTTCAGATGAGTCAAATAAACAGCAGCATTTTCCGTGTGTGGACTCCAAATCGGCTGTTTAGCAAATCGGCTCAATTCGTGGAACAGAACAAAAAAATGATTTTTTTTTTTGTTTGTTTTTTGATGCGTCCACATTTAAACGCACCTGCACACTAAACCTCGCTCGGGCGCCAGACTTATAACAAATAGCAACGCCATCTACATGTGACCAGACCCCTGCGTTCGCAAATGTGGTCTGCGATCGAACGTGACAGCAACATGGAAAATATGGGATTTTGGGGTCTGTGGAATTCGGACACCAAAAGGCGGTTTGTTTTTCCGTCACGTCAAACGTGTCTTTCATCTTTTGCTGAGTTAAAAAAAAGAAAAGAAAAGAAGCAAAAACAACAAGCGGCCCATAACATTGGCTGGAATTATAATTATTTCAATCAGGAAGGATTTTTTTGCGAGATGCGAGCCTTTGTTTGCGTTTTTGAAAAGAAAAAAAAATGTGGCTCTGTTGCGTACGGCGGTTTTTACCATGCGGAAGGAGAAACGTGTGCAGACGTGGGTGTAGGGACGAGCTCCAAGAACTGTGCGACATTCCGAAACCAAAGATCAGATGGTCAGAAATCGACAAAAAAAAAAAAAACAAGCATGACTGGGGAAAACACAAAAGAATGCGGTGCGTGCCGGAGAAGCTGTTCACGGCAGAGGAACGGCGTGCGCTTGATTTAATTAACTTGGGAAGTCATTTAACCAGGATGAAGCGTTGGGAATTTGTGTATACGCACTCGGATCTAAAGCGAGGAATCTGTTGCCTATTTATGGTCAGATTTCTTTATCTCGGACTGCTGAATACAGGACAGGGGTCTTTATGGTCTAGTAGAGGTGTTGAGTACTTTTGGTACTCTTTGGGGTCATCACACTCAGCTCTAGGTCATTCACCTGTGCTCCTTATCCTTCTGGTTTCTCTTCTCATTTGCTCCTTATACAGTTTTACTGTACAATATATATTGCACCTTTGCACTCCCATAATAGGTTTATAGTATATTTGCATATTCAGATATTTATATTAGATTTATTTATTTAATCTTGCAGTTCTGCTCCTCTCTACATTCTGTATTAACTCGATAGTGTGATATAATTATATTATAATTATATAATCATAGCGTATCCCAGTTTATGTTTAGGTACTGGTGTACATACATTTACATAGATTGTGCACACACACAATTTGGGAATCTTGAAATTTGCGGGAATTCGAATATTCAGGAAAGTTAGGAATAACATTTGAAGCCATGTATTTGGTCAAATACTGAACACTATTACGTTTATAAAGTGATATAATGTCCAGATAAATTCACTAAGGTACCATAGGGGCTGCGATTTCCGAAGGACCAATGCATACATATAAATATATAAACACATTATCATCATTAACTTCTTCAGTAGTTTGAGCTACAAGAGCTCGTCTGTTGGATCGGACCACACACGGCCGCACTTTCGATAGACACTGACCAGGAACATCCCACAAAAGCTGCAGCTTTGAAGACGTGTTGACCCAGTCGTCTAGACGTCACAACCTGGCCCTTTAATCTCGCTCAAATCCTTACGATTGTCCATTTTTCCTGCTTTTATCACATCAACTGCAAAGACAAAATGTTCACTTGCTGCCTAAAAATATTCCACCCACTAACAGGTGGCACGATGAAGAGATAATCAGTGTTCTTCACTTCACCAGTCATTATGTTATGTTAAGGAGAAACATCAGCACCGTAAGGAAAAACTTTATAATCCTCCTCGTGTGAGAATGGTGTCGTTTAATGAAGTGCAATTGTGCACACTGTAACTTCGGGACAGTCGCACTGGATCTGTCGTGACTCGCGAGCATCAGGTTGCGCAATCGGCTCGCATCATCGTGATGGATTCAATTAAACTGGTGCGAACAAACACAATGTGAAAGCAGCAAATAACAGCAGCAGTAAACGATTACATTTTTAGTCACTGGTGTGGTTTGAATGCTTATGCATTTGTACACCAGTGCATATTTTGTCTATTTATTTTTTTAAATCAAGCCTGTTAGCGTGCTGCGTTTCTCCGTTACATTCATATAGCATTTGTTTTTACATTTATGGCATTTTGGCAGATGCCATTATCCAGAGTAATTTACAACTGAGCAGGGAAGGTTTAAGGGCCTTGCTCAAGGGCCCAGCACTGGCTGCTTGGTGGTGGTGGGATCTTGTGAGCTTCCGATCCAAAGTCTGATGCCTTCACCAGAGCTCCTACGTGCTTTACTACATTCAAAAGCTTGTTTTTAATGTTTGTATATTTAATTTATGCATATCTCATTTCATCATTATGCAAAATGTAATTAATTATATATTCTAAATGCTTATATCTTCACAACAGGACAAAATGTGTGGGGTTTTTTTTTCCAACACAATTTTTAAACAATGTAGTATTATAATTTATATTGGTGGTCAACTTGCCATCTGCGATGATCATTACAAAAAATACAAATGCTGATTTACACAAAATGCTTCAGCTTGCATATTCAAATGCTGTTTTTGTTTGGGGTTTTTTTTTTACAGAAAGAAAAGACCCGGAATGAGTGAATTTGTTCACAGGAGAAATTCCCCTAATGCACTAATCAACAAGCAGCAACTAGAAGCTTTCGAATGTCTAAATCAAACATAGTTTAACTCAATATACGGCTTTAGCATTTTTTTTTTTGCAAGTACAACTTCATACATGAATACCCTGAATACAAGTTTTATGTAGTTATGATAAACAAAACATTCAAAAAAAGTTTATTTTTTTTTTATCTGATTAATAGTAAAAAAAAATCTGCCGATTAATTGATTGTCAAAATAATCATTAGTTGAAGCCCCAATACATGTGTGTGTGTGTGTGTGTGTGTGTGTGTGTGTGTGTGTGTGTGTGTGTGTGTGTGTATATATATATATATATATATATATATATAAAATATAAAATGAAAGGCACTGAGAAGTACAAGTTGTGGCCTGTATGATTCATTGTTCGTGGTCTTACTCATCTCAGTGTACCTGCACTAAACACAATGCCAGTGTCCTAAATCAGTAGAAATGATGACTAGCCGACTACTTGTTTCCTGACTTGTCTGTTTCCCTAGAATTTGGATCTGCTTTACATTACGTGTGTCTGGCAGATAAATAAATACCCTGTGACTCATTCCAGAGACGGTACGGGCTCTAAACTCCAGACAGCTCACAGCACTCACCTCAAAGTGTCTCCGTCCTTCAGCATTCGTTTGTAGCGCTCCTGGTAGCGCACGGCCCGCACTTCCCTTATTTCTCGGATCCTGCGCCTCCAGTTGAGGATCCTGTAGTGTAAATTGATGTCGTCCATCTTGGTCCCAAAGGAAAAAGAAACAGTGAGGGGGGAGACAACACATTGACAATGTTTAGAATTCTTGTGTTGGGGACAGATATTTAGAGAATGCTTTCAAGCTGCGATCTATTGTCTAAACTAATTACGACATAAAAGAGGCCACAAGAGCGCTTCGCTTGATTGCAATCCAGATGCGTGGAACAGCTCTGGTCATGTGACAGCTGCGCGTCATAACTGAGAAAATTCGCTTCTAGACATATACTTCTTTGTTTACATTTTTTTATGTAACACTTTCAAATAAATGGATCTAATCAAACCTGATTAGATCTAATTTCACATCTAATTTCAACCTGATTGGAGGTTTTTTCGCCGCCATCATTTGGAGAAGTGTCTGATTACATTTTTGGTGTTTGCGTCATGTATCCATGATTCCCCTCTCCCAGTTATTAAACACCTGAATTACAAGGCGCTCGGTCATATACTTGGGCTGGGGGTTAAAACCTCAGTAAATACAATAATGAAAATAGACATTGAAATTGAAGCGACAAAAATAGAGCAGTACTTTAAATTAGGGGGCCAAGCACCAAAAGAGCTTCGTCTTCATCTGGGTAGCACGTCATCCCAAAGAACCATCTGACAAAATGTTGGAACACTGATTGGGAAGCCTCTAAGAAACATTCTGACCAAATTTAAGCCAAAGTGGTGCCAATGCTCTAGCGCCAACACCTGGTCAAATTTGGTCATAAATTAAGAAACTGTCTTTAAGAATTTTGAGTACTTTTATGTCGTCTGTGTTGAACTAATACTCACAAAAACAGAGTGGGCAAAACTCAATGGGCATCTATAGGACCACAAAGTTATGCACAAGAATTTTCGCCAACGCCACCTACTGGTTAAAGGTTACAATAAGCGGCTGAAATTGCTTACATCCAACTGCCCACTACTTCTCTTCCAAATTCTGTCCAATCACCGAATTTACCCCACAGCTCGTTTGTTTAACTAGAACTTTCCTCCTAAACTCCACCAGTGTCCATAGTCAAAACATACACATCATCAGTGAAACTCAGAATCACTTGTGATATAACCGTGATTTTATTTGAGAGGTCTTAACGTGTCTGAGAACATGCTGCTCCCCGAGTCTGGGTGCTTGGCCCCTAAAAATGCTTTTTAAAGCTTCAATTTTTATTATTATAATTATTATTGTTATTGCATTAACATCTACACAAGAGAATCTTTTTCATCACTTTCACCATCCCAGAGTTTGATTACTGAAAAGATGTTTAGAAGAATAATAATTCCTCACAGACGTCCCTCTGATAGACTAATGCAACCAATCGAATCTGTAACTTTAACAAGCTAAACCATTTACTCTTTAACTATTACATGTACTACTTCACACTCACCAAGATCATCCCACCTCATATAATCTCATCCCACCCAACATAAACTCGTCACACCTCATATAATCTCGTCGCACCTCATATAAACTAATCACGCCTCATATAAACTAATCACACCTCATATAATCTCAGCGCACCTCGTTCAATTTCATCACACCCAAATCTACCAAAATAATTGAAAAGAACCTCAAGATCCATTAAAATCCAAACTAAGAATGTATTACAGGATCATAACTGAGTTTCAGAAATGATCGGTTTCCAATGTAACGATAAGTTACTTGTTATTAAGTTATTTGTTTATTACAGAAATGAACGTAACTGTATATAAAAGCTGCATTTGTTCAGATTTGTTTCATTCTTTCAAGAAAGGGTCACGTGGTTAAAGGGGCTTGATATTTGAATAATCCCCGCCCATTTCTCAATAAGCTCCACCCCCTTCAACATCAGAGTTCAATATCTAAAATATGACCTACACAAACAGAATTTCCGGGCCGGAACACATGGCTTTCTCAGTTCTATATTTAGATATAAAATACTTTTGACTTCTGTAGTTTTTAATCTCCGTTGGTTAATTTGGACAAATAAAATAAACAAGTATTGCATTTTTAAAAAAGGTTCAACTCACTACATATATATATATATAAATAAAGAGCTGACAGGTACATTAGCCAGTTTGTTATATTATTTAAATATTATAAAGAAGGAATATTGAAAAAATATATATATACTTTTTTTATTCACTCGTACAACTTTTTCCTCTACCCAAACTTCGCCATCTAAGTTACGGCTAACGTGTTAGCATTAACATCGAACAGTCCGCTCGAGGGAAGCCGATACCGAGTCGCCATTTTGGCTATTTTCATCAACCAGAAAATCTTACCTCATATGTAAAGTTGATATTATTGGGATGCTAAGGCCCCTTGTGTTTAATTCTGGCCACGGACTCCATTAGCTAGCGCGCTAGTCACCTGTGTTTTAAAAAAAAAAAAAAAAAAAAATCCCGGCAGCACTTTCCCCCAGATCACTTCCTGTTTACCTCAGAGACCAGTGAGGGAGGGGGAGACCCTGACACGCTTTTATCCAATAGGAAAGAGAGCCGCAATCCAGCGCATGCGTACTAACGCGCCCCAGTGGCCTCAGCAGTTGTATTGCGTGCTTGCATACTAAGCAGTACAGTAGTGCGCAATTGTGACGCTCTATTCTGAAATACTTCCGAGTGCGCTAGTATGCGGTTCTCCATGAACATTCGAAAACGCTTAACGTGAAAAACGCTTCATACGATAAGACAGCGTTTTTACAAGACCAAAGTCAGTTGACACGTTAATAATAAACCAAACAATATTTTTACGGTTTGGTTGAGTTTGGTCTTTAAAGAATGTTGATTTCTCGCAAGAATCCACGTTAAGCGTTTTCACGGTTTTCCTTAACATTTTTCGAATGGAGAAAAAAAAAACCGCTTAACGCGTTATTAAAAGCGCTACGATCGTATTCTAGACTTGTGTGTTTGTACATAGCGTGCTTTATTATTATTGTGTTTATTGAGTTTGGTCTTTGAAAAACGCTCTTTACCACTTTAGGCCATGGTGTCCCCCATTAACGTGGCCAAGAGCCCAATAGAAAGGCAAAAAAAGGCTTTTAACTAGAAATAACAACTTCCTAAAATAATTTTTGGGGTTTAAGGCTCTGGGTTACTGACCAGAAGGTTGGGGGTTCAAGCCCCAGTATCTCTAAGCTGCTACTCTTGGGCCTCTAAACAATGCCCTAACCTGTGTGCTACAGGAATGCTGTATCAAGGCTGACCCTGAGCAAAGGAAGAATGTCTCTCTGCTGTAATGTACATGTGACAAGTAAAAAGCCCCTTAGGTACACCCAACAACATTGAACCACACAGGAATCCTAGACTCAATACGTTCATATTTTATTGAATAATTTGCATATTTAATATATGTTTTAACCAAAGACAATCACTTCCAATGCAATTTTCTTACAGATTCAGTCACATCAATTCCTACCTACCAGCCATACAACAGCCTGAAGGCCAACATGTGCTTCCACCTAAAACCAGCCAGCCAGATCTTTTCCAACTGCTGCTCATGCTGCATCACAGGGCATCATAACAGATTCTGGGGACGCAGTGTACCTTTTCTGTGTACCAAAGCTCACAGACAAGCATGATTGGCTTATGTTACATTGATTGACAAGGGACAGGACAGAGAGTATAACATTTTGCTCTTGTGAAATCTCTGCCATGAATGACAGTGGCATCAGTGGTATTTAAACTCACAAATACCTCAAGTTCAACCCGCGATGCCTTTAATACATCCAAAAATGTATTCCAAATGTCGCAAGCGTATCTTTATGATGTCATGTCCCAGCATCTCATTTGTTCTATCTGCCCCACCATGGGGGGCGTGGTAAATCAGTCAGAGCGGATTCACAAGGTTAAAATAATTTTCTTATCTGCAGTCCAAGCAGCCATTAAGATATGATCAAGATATGAGCGTGAAAAATGGATTGGCCATGGAATCAGAGTATACATAGATTGTATGTATTGTAAGAGTGTACACTAACAAGGCTTGTTTTCTATTCTGGGTTCTGGTTTCTCTCAAACACCTAATGGTAGGTCAATTGCCTATGAAAAATTGCCACTGGGTGAGAATCTTGCTCATGTGATGAACTGGTGAATCCTTGGTGTATTCCTGTCCCATTCCCAGTGAGCTCCTTAACCATAACCTTAAGCAGGATATTGCGAAATCACTGAAATCTTTATTTAAAGCCTTAGAATTATCAATAGTTAGGAGGATAGCAAGAGCACGATGGACAGATGCAGGACTCTTTGTGAAAGACAGCCAGTGTTGGGTAATGTACACATTTCAGAAAGATATTTCAGTACTGGATAGAATTTCTTTTGGACAGAAAATTGTGTAGAAAAAAACCCCAACAACTTAAAAGCACCCTATTGGTTTCCAAGCCATTTGGAACATCTCCCTACGTAAAAAGAAGCACCGTTTATGCACTTGGCCTTATATGGAAACAGAAAACTGCTGGTAATCCGTTTGCCAAAGTCGATCACCTCTGCCGATATTGCTTTAACAACACCAGCTGGTCGACATCTGAGTGAGATATCTCCAATCTGGTCGCATTTCTAGCGTTCAGGGAACAAGCCTTTCTGTGAAACCCAGGGAGTTTGACTCGCATTTGATAGTTCGAACAAGACCCGGAGCCGAACAGGTCTGTTTTTTGCTAAAAATCGCTAGAATGACTCCTAAATCGTGTTTCTGTCTTTCCAGGAAAGTTTCTAAACCAGTCACATGAAGAAAAAAGATGCTTTATGTGGCTGAGAACTGTCAAAAACGATAAATCCCAGTTTACAGCCCTAGTTGTGGTGGTATTTAGGTGAAAGGACACAGGCTTGGACAAGAACTCGATCGCCACGTCGAGTCAAATCAGTTGGAGTCACCTTTATTTATAAGATGCATTTCAAGGACAAAGCGTCTGCCAATGAAAAAAAACCAAGGTAATGTCGAGCGATCGTAATAATTTTATGCCTCACTGGAACAGGATGACTGGTGCTCTTTAAAGTGTCGCACACGATTATCTGGATAATGTCTTCTCATGCGAGAAGCTTTCGAACAGACAGCTGCCTTTCTTGACGCAATCAAATGTCACGACGGTCTCAAAAAATGCGACATCAGAATTCTGTTTCCAGATTCAGGCTGTGCATCCCTAGATCTGGCAACCATAAATCCCACCATTACATACAGCTGGAGTGGAGGTTATGGTAATAAATCATGGTATGGTACTCGGTCACGTAGGAAAGTTTCTTAGAACTAAATGAACTCCATCCATGCAAGAGTCTGATTGTCGAACAGAACGGGGAATGGTCACCCCTGTACAAACGATTGCATTATTCTCACAATCTGATGATACTGATTTTGAAGCACTCCAACTTGAAAAGAAGTGCATTTTTCTAGAAATGTGAGTATATGAATCTCTTTGCCCCCTCGTTCCCTCTCTCTTGCTCTTTCTCTCGGGGTGTGTTACCATGGCAAATACGACCAAAACCGGTGTGACATGTTCATGTATGGTGCGTTGCACGTATGCCACATTCGTATTTCAGGAAAACAAGTGCTTCCAGATGTGAGAGCGAAAGAAGAAATGCTGGAATGGAGCTTGATCATTTCTGAAAGGAAAAATAATCTCTTTCTTCCCCCACCTCTCTCTCTTTCTCCCTCCCTCCTTTCCTTGCTCTCTCTCTCTCTCTCTCTCTCTCTCTTTCAGTCCCAGCCCCTGAAGGTGTCATAACCATGCTCTCTCTTTCTCTCTCTCTATCACCGCCTTTCAGATATTTAAAAGCTGCTGCTCTGTGTGTTTCTCAGGATCGTGTCCTCTGGCACTCAAGCTGATCGGAGCACTCGAGCAAAAGCTGCGAAAGAGAAACGGCGCTCCAGAAATAGCATCGGCCAGGAGCACGTATGATCGGCGGAGGAGCACAGAAGATGCCTTTGCTCTTGAACTTGACAGCCGTTGTCCTGTTGCTCTTCACTCACTGTGGATCCTGGACTCTGGCCACCCGCCTGAGTCACCACAAGATCTGCCCATCCTGCAAAGACTCCCGAGCTTCCCGGGACCCCATCGGGGCAGCCAACACAGCTGTCCTGGCGTTAGGGGAGCCATGTGGGGTATACACACTGAGCTGTGCCAAGGGCCTGCGTTGCATGCCTCCACCCCGCGACCACAGCCCGCTCCAAGCGCTGCTGCAGGGCCGAGGCGTGTGCACCAAGCAGATCAGGACGAGTCCCACCGAAAAACCCCATACTGCAGGTAAGAGTCTCGATGCCGTGTGCCTTTTGCAGATTGCACAAACAATCCCTGAGTCATGCTGGACCATTTCATGCGGCATTTCGATGCTCTGAGCACGCCAGCATGTAGCAGTGGCATGCGTTTCAGGCTTTACAGATGCCTCATCAGATACTCACCTTGGTCACTCTGCTGCAGTGTCTCACGGATGACGGAAATGCCAGCGGGATAAAGCGCACCGTAGCCTCTAGTCTCCTGGGAACAGCTGTCAGTTTTTCATGCTCTGTTGTGCAAAGGCAATTTGGTGACTTCAGGGACTATCAGATAGATCACTTACTGTCAGAGTGCATGTGCATTTGTGTGCGTGTGTATATATATATATATATATATATATATATATGTGAGTGTATATAATATATATATATTCATTTATAGGATCATATTTTTGTCAAATTGGGCATAAAATGAATTGTATCAAATAGAGGGAAAGGAAATAGACATAAGGAAGGACCACATGTGTGTGTGTGTGTGTGTGTGTGTGTGTGTGTGTGTGTGTGTGTATGAGTATGTCAGTGTCACCCACATTCTCATGCTGCTGATTCATACAACAGACGTCTCCATCTACTGTCCATTAACAGCTATTGCTTTAAGCACAGCCGGCGTAAAACTCGAATCTCGTTCACATTTTCCCCCACAATTAATCCAAATGATTGTTGCTTTTAAGCGCTCTCTGACACGTTTCTAATTGTGGGTTTTGCAGGTCCGCATCCTTCCCACAGCGGTGAAATCGAAAAGGTTGGTGTCGTCTTTTTCTTCGTCTCTCATTTCATTTTCTTCCTTCATATTCATCCACATAGACCTCATTAAACTCCCTCCTTTTTAACACTAGAACAGGATATGAATCCTAAAGCCCCCAAAGCCTTTTTCACCCCCTGATCATTGTAGCTTGACCTCCTAAAAGTCTCAGGTGCACGCTTTTTGATCCAGATAAGCTTTACAATAATGCATAAAGACATCAAATCCAGCATAGGCCATGACACAGAGCTCAATCATGAAACCTCAAAAGGACACTGTACTGTTGCTCTTCGGTTCGTTTTGATTCCCTCTGAGTTTCCACCTTTTTTCCTCTATATTTTCATTTCCTCCTCAGGCGCCATGCCGGAAGCTGCTGAACGCCGTGCTGCGTGGCCTCGAGCTCACCGTTTTTCAGTCCGACCGTGATATCTACATCCCCAACTGCGACACTCGTGGCTTCTACAGAAAAAAGCAGGTGAATCCGAGTACAGTATCTTCAGTCTCAATTGACTGTATGTGTGAAGTGTTGCTGAGCTCTAATTTACTATGATTTTCATAGAAATATAGAAATATTACCTACAGCACTGCATTTGCCGCATACGGCAGACTCCCAGAATGAATCCAGAGCGAATTCTTCATTGCTATTCAACAGCTGAGCAGTTGAGGGTTTAGGGCCTTGCTCAAGGGCCCAGCAGAGGCAACCTTGCAATGTCTTAACCTATGAGCTTTCCATGAGGATCATGGGAAACCCATGAGGCTCTGCTTTGCTGTGATCGCTTAGGCAACAGTTAGCGCATTCCAATTCAATTTGATTCGATCCAAATTTTTTTATTTGTATAAAGCATTAAACAATGGACATTGTCCCAAAGCAGCTTTGCGGAGATAAATAGATATTAAAATTCAACTTTACATATTAGTACCTATAAGTTTATCTCTAATGAGCGAGCCAGTGGCAACAACGACAAGCAAAAATTTCCTGAAATAAAAAATTTAACCTGGAATGGATCCACGTTTCTGAATTGAACCCGTCCTCATCTGGGTGACCCCCAAATGTCCAATCATTACGGTATTATAATTGTTGAGGTGTGAGGTAACCGTTCATGCCAATTGTAGTCCTAAGACTGATTGTAACAAATTGTTGATATTAATCACGGTCCAAATCCATTCTCATAGTTCTTGAGGTTGCTCGGGAACTTCATGGAGCTTTAGGCTGTTTATGTGAAACCATCATCAGCTGTACAGAGTAGTGTCCAATTAAAGTGAACGTGAAGGACAAGATCAAAATTATGTTTAACTTGATAGCGAATAAGAGAGAGAGAGAGCATAGAGAGAGCATAGAGAGAGAGAAAGAGAGAGAGAGAGAATAGAGGGATGAACATCTGTACATGTGAGTCTGGGTACTTGGCACCTGAAAATGCTGCTTGCACCTGAAACTTCGATTCGATAGATTCGATTGGATTCGATTCAACTTTAGTCATTGTGCAGAATACAGGGTCAATGAAATGCAGTTAGCACCTCACATTTTAGCAACCATTTTAGAATCTTCTCAAACTTGGGATATATTTTAGAGTAGTCACTGTGCAGCTTGTGTAGCAGTACAGATTTACTGTCCTCTTGAAACTACTCAACATGCAGCCATTTTCTAAATAGCAGGCAACAAAAGTGAGTACACCCTCAGTGATAACAGCTGTACATCGTGTAACCGTGCAAAGCCACATGTCCTATTCATCATGTTCATGTTTTTTGTCTGCTTGACAGAACCATACAAATTTGTGTATCTTGTATTTGAGAAGTTAAAATTTGGAGCTTCTAGTACAATTCTCTCATACTGAACACTGGATGTTCAACATGGCACCTCATGGATTTGAGAATTAGAGTTGTTGCTCTCCACAAAGATTCTAAGGCTGTAAAAAGATCGGTAACACCCTGAAACTGAGTTACAGTACAGTAACCAGGGTCATACAGAGGCTTTACAAGACGGGTTCCACTCGGTACAGACCTCGCAAGGGTCCATCAAAGAAGTTGAGTCCTTGTGCTGTGTGTCTGGTTTCAAAACACAGATGCATGAGTGCTGCAGCATTGCTTTAGAGGTTTGCAAAAGTGAAAGGTCCGCTTCGTACTGCAACAAGTACATTTGTATGGCCGTCATCCCAAGAGGAAGCCTCTTCTGAAACTGGCTCACAAGAAAGGCCTCAAAAAAGTTTGCTGAAGAACAACCTGTCTAAGAGAATAAATTAATGAAAACATGTCCTAAACGATAAACTTGGTGTACAGCATGTGTGGTGGTAGCATCATGGTCTGGGACATTCTAAAGCAGAACATGACGCCCTCCCTTCAGAAACTGGGCTGAACAGCAGTTTTCCAACATAATAACGACCCCAAACACACTGCCATCTGCCTTGCTGAGGAAGCTGAAGATGAAGATGATGGGGTGGCCAAAGTATGTCTCCAGACCTGAACCCTATTGAGCACCTGTGGGGATCCTCAAGCGGAAGGTGGAGAAGCGCCGTGCGTCTAACATCCAGCAGCTTCGTTTTGTCGTTATGAAGGAGTGGAAAAGGATCCCAGCAACAACCTGTGCATCTCTGGTGAATTCCATGCCCAGGAGGATTAAGGCAGTGCCACATAACAATGGTGCTCAAACAAAATATTGACGCTTTGGACACAGTTTTGACATGTTCACTTAGGGTGTACTCACTTTTGCTGAAATGACAGAGTATTATTTAATACTGTATTAATGCAATATATATGATATTGTCTTTATCACCAGTTTTAAGGCATTACATTGTATTCTTTAGTTATGCTAGAACACATCTGGAGATCAATGTTTGAGATTAATGTTAGATTTTAAAGATCTTCAGTCAGTCCAAATGCTTCTGACTTCCTGAATCTCTTTAAAATCTAACAAACATGTGTATTCTAGTGGTTAAGGCATTTGAATTTAAAAGTCATGAGTTCTATTCCCAATCACACCCAGCTGCCACTCCTGGGCCCCTGAGCAAGGCCCTTAGCTGCTCAGTTGTGTGAACAAGATAAATGTAAGGGTTTCTGAGAGAATGCTGTAAATGCTAAGTAATGGAGGTTATGTTACTGCTTTTTCTCCCCTTGAATTTCTTTTTTAATGTCAAAAATATGATTATTTTATACAGGACATTTTTCAGAATGTCGTAATTTTTATCCCTTTAGAGTTTCATTCTTACACTGTACCTGTCGTTTCTCAGTGTCGGTCCTCGAAAGGCATGCAGCGCGGCCATTGCTGGTGCGTCGACGAATTAGGTGTTACCTCTCACGCCGGCGAGGACGCCGCTTTACCATGCGACGGAGAGTGAGACGGGGCGCGAGGTGCCACACATTCTGAGCCAGGAGGAAAAAGAGGTAGAGGAGGAGAGTTCTGTGAGGGAGGGAGGGCGAGAGGGAAAGAGAGAGAGAAAAAGAGAAAGGGACAGGAGGAGGACGAGCCACTCATGCTAGACCCTGCCTGGCCAGGAGACACCAGGGGAAAACCACTCAACACACGAGGACACACACGCTCCTCGCCCAAACACTCCATCCACACCACCGAAGGTTTCACAACACTGCCATAGAACCAGTGCATAAGCACAAAGCTGACACGAGACACTCCATCGCTCCAAACAAGACCCTCCACCCTGGCCACATAGTAGCATCCATTATCTCTGTGATAGCCATCACTGCCTGTGTCTTCTGTATCTCCAAGTAGGCCGTAAAAGCGGGCTTGGGGTGCCTTCTTTTTTTCTTCTCCACCTCCTCTGCTATCCCCTCTCCCTCCCTCGGAAGATACACTGACTAAATTAACATGTACAAAAGCAAATTACGCCTTTCCTGTTTAATTTATTTCCGGAGTGTTATCGTGTTTCCTTTGAAATGTTATATTTCATGTAACCGTGACCATTGATACAAGAGTACCGTACATGCACACGATCCGCTTCTGTTGTGACAGTCCGAGTGTTAATACACACATCATTTGTACATACTTTTTTTATTTTTATTTTTTTTGGTTGCCATTGGGTGATATGTTCTTGAAAGCTAATGACTATTACTCTATCTGAAAAGGCATATTTTTATATACTTCAATATAATATTTTATATATAGATTGATGCTTTATTTAAGGAACTACGATACCATGTATTTTTATATTGTCAACATCGTTGTTTTGTTGTTGTTGTTGTTGTTGTTGTTTCGTTTGGTTTCTGGTTGGTCATTGTCAAGTTTAAATTCATGTTAAATGAAAAACGACGAAAAAAAAGAAGAAAGAAATTAATATTATAAATGGCACACTCTTCGGATATATTGTACTACCAAACACGTTTTAGCAATTATTCGCTCGTTTGCTGATTTGAATCATTCTGAATTGGTATACGGTCATAAAAAAAAAAAAAAACGGACTCAATGGATATCTATTTTCTCACTCCAGACTGAATAGAGGTAAAACCAAAATGCTGTAAAATAAAAGTGAACACATTCTTCTCATGTCGTATCGTGTGAGTGTGTACGTTCCAGTGATCGCAGGAGGCTCTGCAAAGCTGCAAAGTACAAGAACTTTAAGAAAAATAAAGAACAAAATGCTATATTACTATTATAAGTGACCGTGTGCTGTGTATTATTTAATTTAGATGTAACATAAAACATATTTATATACACACACACACACACACACACACACACACACAAAGCCATATGTGGTTCTTCTCCAAACTGTTACCACAAACTTAGAAGGCACCACATCAACCTCAGCTTTGGAGATGCACAGCCCTCGTGTATGTGTGAACGTTGCTGACACTTGGGCGCCACCTTGTGGCCTTAAAGAGAAGCTTAAATAGCAACATCAAGGCTTTTTTTTGTTGTTGTTTTTTTTTTCTTCATATAAATGATTATTCTATACGTTTACTCTAAATAGCTTTCAATGAGCCAGGAAGTGGTATGCATCGTTTTTACTGACCCTGATCAGGATGTTTTCTTTCTATTACGTCATCAATGTAAACAAACATGGAGCATAAGGGTAATAAAGTTAGCAAATCAATTTTGAAAAAACTGACGTGACAACGCCCCCCCACAAAATAAATAAATAAATAAATAAAATACGATCACAGACGTCATAGTTCTAATATGACGCGACGTTTCCCAGATGCTTTTTTAAAAGACGCGCACGGGACACCGAGCCACACAGCACAGGGGGACACACGATGGAGGACACCGACAATAAAAAGCAGGACGCTGCAAGCCGATTGCAGGAGACACAGTGCAGCATGCAGGACGCATTAAGCATGATGAATGTGGCAGTACGCAAGAGGGAGGAAACAGCACGCAGGATGCGAGACTCAATGTTCAGCATGCAGGACTCAGAAGACGACCTGTACACACCTTGCGTTTTGCAGTACACCGATTTCCTCCGACTGCATCAGACTATGTGAGTCGTGCGAGCTTGTATTTCTGTATCATACCTTTTTTTTACGTCCAAACTACTGAACGAATGCAGTACTTTTTTTTTGTTCATTTGTTTTGGCGACGGTCTAATGTCGTTGCGTAGCTCGGCCTGAAGATGGCGCTCTAATACTGATTGGCAGGCTTCGAAAAACAAGTATGGGAAAACAGGACCTGGTAAAGTCTTGTTGGAATACTTTTGTTTGTTGTACGATTTTCATATCTGGCCTGTCTCAAACGAATCCTGTAACACAAACCCGGCCCTATATTACCCGCGGAATGATTTGCACCACAAACACGGACTCATTCCGTACACTTTGTTGTTGCGGATTGATCTATAAGAAGCGGGGCTTAATCACATATCCGCTCATATGGCTGCTAATTAGAGCGCCCTGCAGTTCCATTTTACACCACAACATTTACGTTGGGGAAAACGTGGGGCGCTGTTGAGCTTGGGATTGCTCGTTTATCAGTATGAACATTTTATGAGTCATTTAGTTAAATTCGTTCCTTTGATCAGAAATAATATAAAATGTACTATTTATAATAAGCATATCACCCAACACGTCTACATACATCTATGACTATGAACAATGCTGATAAGGACAAATTATGATAAACAGAATGAGTATATATATTGTGGTACGTACTGTTAGTTCTTTTGTCACGTGACTCCCATTATTTCTGTAACAATAATGTCAAGATTCAGACAAAAAAAAAATGTTCTATTGCATTGAAGTGTTTATGGGAGTCATGTGATGAAAGAACGAATGACTCGGACTAGAGAACTCGTAAGATAAACTACTCAGTTTTGTTTCCTCTACATAAACCACTGAGATTTTAAGATGCTTGGAAGGCTCATGCGTGTCCTGTAGAAAATGAACGAATGATTATTTGAGATTATATACCTAAGGTAGGACTAAGGTATATATTTTTGACATGCTTTCTTTCTCTTGTTGTTTTCATAGAACACCCAGGCCTCCTAAATCTAAGAAGTTTTTTCGTCTTCAGGCGGAGAGAGAAGAGACCAAAAACATTCAGGGAAAAGCCAACACGCAGATAAAGGTTAGGAAATTTACCACTGAAAGAGATTTTAACATAGATTTCAGACTGCAAACAGAAAAAAACATCATCTGTTTTACAGCATTGAAACGATTTTGTGATTTACTTAGCGATCGTTTACAATTTTTGATAAATATTGCTAATCGCTAATTGATCAAGAAGTAGAATTCAATTTCCCTGACTATACCTAGCAGTTGGTTTCTTTCCTGATAAAACGCACTTGATCCAAGTGCAAAAAGGTGAGCTGCTTAAATGATATCAGCCTAAATGGGGTGAACTGACATCCATTCAGATTTGAAGGAACAATCGAATTGCTTTGACGTTGCTTTTAGTGTAATTTTTTGCAACTTTGTACTGTACAGAATATTTCCTGTAACTGATCTGGGTTTGGTCTGTTTCCTCCAGGATTTGAAGTCCGGCCTGCAAGCTGTGCAAGAACAAAAGGACCTGAAGGATGTCGAAATGCAGATGCGGCGCCACATTAAAAATAGTAGTTACCTGAAGGTATGTATTTGTGGTATAAATTGACATTTATAGTATCATTTGTTCTTTTACTTCCAGCAGTGTCTCTGTTAGACCTGGGAATTGAACCCGCAACCTTCACGAGTACAAAATGCCGAAACGAACGATCTGATGAAACTGTGGCACTTTTTATGGGCTTTTTTCTTTCGCAGCACAACATGGAGCAGCGGTGCATTGCGGTGAAGAAAATCCAAACCTGCCAGGAAAAGAATGAACAGATCCGAGAACTCTTAAATGAGTTAAACAGGGAAATCATTGCTCTGAACAAACATCACCGGCAGCTTAAAAAGCAAATGCAGAACTGCATCCATGGCGAATATATCAGTGCCATTTTAAAGGATAGTAAACAGGTACAAACTTTTTTACTGCTCTTTATTATTATTGTGTTTTAATAAAAATAAGTGTAGATGAAATTAGATTTTATTATGCCACCTTATGCTAGATTAGTTTATTATTTTGTTGCACCATAGAGACAAGATATATAGCCTGTTAAAAGAGCATTATTTTTTATCATAATGGCATTTCTCCATATTCATTGCTATTGAAGCAAAACATTACAACTTACTTATGCATATAGTTGGTGGGGGGTCTAGAAAGTAAGGCTATGTTGAAAACTAAAAGTTGACCGATAGTGTATTTTACCGATTGCTAGGTTCGATCGTACGCCAAAAAAACTATTAATCAACTGAGTTTCTTAAATGGATACTGGATTATTAAAAAAAAAAAAAAAAACACTCCATGAACTGTATTACAATTTTTTAAAGTACTGAATTAGAAAAATGTGCTAAAGGAAAACAATATGAATATATTAATTAATAAATATAATTATTAATAATAAATCAAAAGTATAATTTAGCGCTCTCCGTGCAGCGCGCAGTCTCGCGCGTAAAAACAAACAGCACGTGGTGCCAGTGATTTGCCTCTAGAGGCCGCTCTCTTAATCACAGCGAATCCGAAGCCGGAAAAAAAATTGTTATGGATTTTTGCCGATAGCAGATCGTTCCAGCAATTAGCTATCAATGCCTGGACCTATATTAATAACTAATGGAAATTTTAGCTTGAAAGTCAACCTTTATGATCAAATACAGATATGATATGAGTTAAACATATTTAAAATTCAATTTTAATTTTTAATTCAATTATATGGCCCGTGGGCCGTAGTTCGGGGACCCCTGGTCTAGTATATCTTTAAAATAAATAAAGGAACAATCTCTCAGCAACCAACTTTTTATTCGTATTATTATGCTTGCTCTCAGTTTCAGGAGGCGAAAGAACTGATCGAACATTTCACAAAAGCTAAACGATTACATGACGAACTGTTGAAGAACATGCAAAGCAAGCAGGCAGAAGTGGATAAATCACAATCGGAGACTAATCGCATTAGGGAGGAATACTCTTTTACACAAGGAGGAAATGTGATTAAGATACAACAGCTGAAACTGGAACTTGGAGATTCTATTGGCAGTGTTAAAGCAGTGGTAAGAAGCTATTATTATTATTATTATTATTATTATTATTATTATTGGAGGAATGTTAGATTACGTGTCCTACCAAAACTGGAATACCTCCCTTTATTTGTCTCAGTTAGACAATCAGATCTGACACTGAATGCAAGATGTCTCTAATACTTGGTCGGATCGGACCAACTGATATAACCGTGCAACCATTTACTGACAATATATTACTGAAATGTCCATGTTTCCAGGAGAAACGATTTAAGGAATTACACAAGTTATCTGACTGGAAGACCATGGAGCTGGGGAGAATTAGTAGGGCTATCTACGAAATGTCAAGATATCTGTGGAAGATGGGTATGTCAGGGACAATGAACGTAGAAGAGACTGCTGCACTGCTGGATAAGGTATTGCAGAGAATTCGTATTATATAACAAACGAGTGATAAAGTGTCTGTATTTGTATTTGCATTCAGGTGCATCCGGATATCCGAAACAAATAATAATTTAAAAAAATCACTGATGCATGTGTAATGCCATTAGGGAAACATGACCCAATCCAGAGATGGCAGCTGAAAATGAGGCTTTTGGCTAAATCTGATACATTTACACCACAAATTTAGTGACTAACATAAAAACGCATGTGTTGAATTCTTTCCATTTTCAGATTATGGAGTTTATTCATGATCTAAGGTCACTTTGGGAGAGGAAAGAAGCCGAAAAGGACAACCCTACTAAAAAAGAAAACAAAAAGATATTCTAATCCAAACATTACAGATGGTTCAGTTTCACAGCTAAGCATCGGGGATGTTGTCGAAATATCTTTTAAGAGTCTTTGAATCAAGATCTGATTTAAAAACGCTTGTTACAAGGGACATCTGAAGTGAAGAGCTCCCATAGAACTTCGACACCGGCTTCATTAGTTGAGTTGCATGAAAGATGATGGGCAAAAGAAAAAACCTCAGACCATTAGAGATAAAAGTGCTTGTAAACAGCTTTTATGACCTAATAACATGGCAGTTAGGAGGCAAGCTCAACTAATACAACACAAATATTAATAAAATTTATCACAGACGGGTCTTTTGGTTTTGTTCAACATGTCTGAAATGTGCTATAAATACACATTTGTTCTTTAGTTCCTGCACAGATTCATTATTGTAGTTTGGTTCTGGAACTGGTTTAAAATGAAAGTAAGATGGAAAGATTATTCGGGTTATATGAAGGTCAGTGTAAGAAATTTCAAATCAGCAAAACTTCTGTCATTTAAACCTTCCTTTTGTTTCTATGCAACAAATTAGTTAAATAGTGAAATCACACATGAATTAAACAGTGAATCAGTAAAAGAAAGTTCTGTAGACAGGTAAGTCCAAATGAGACAACTTTAGCTCTAACAGAAGAACTCCTATAAGATGGAGAACAGGAGAGAAGATGTGAGTAGTCGGACTCACCCCCTACAGTCAAACATGGCTGTAGAAGCTTTATGGTTTGGGGTTGTTTTTGGAGCAGAGAATGTTGGAGACTTATTCCGGGTAAAAGTACCCAACATGGCCACCATTTCATACTCCAACACCATGCAATTCCATCTAGAATGTGTCTCATTGGAACAAAGTGTTATATATCATTAAATTGCCTGCCCTGTCACTGCATCCAAATCCTACTGAACTACTCTGAGATGAACTGGATCACAAGGTCAGAAAGTATTCTACATCTAGTGAGAATAACCTTTGGCAAGTTTTACAAGAGGCACAGCAAAGTATTTTAGCTGAATGTTTGGAGAAACGAACTGTCTGGATGTCAAGAGTGTGTAAAGCTGTTTTTCATGGTAAGGGAGGCTTTTTCAATAAAAATAAAAATCTTTACATGTATATATTTGTTTGATCAAAGTAAATCTTCATACAATTACCTATTGGATATAAACAAAAGGAACATACATGTGTTTCTCAAATAAAAAGGGATAAGCAAAAAAAAAAATTCTTTTCTGAAAAGGCTTTTATAAATTTGAATAAATTTATTATTTGTCAGGATATCTAAAAAAAAAATCAAATAAAAACAATTACATTTCCTGAATAAAACATGAGTCAAGTCAAGTTTATTTCTATAGCACTTTTCACAACAGACATTGTCTCAAAGCAAATGAACAATGTCCTTTCTACAGTCATTTAAGGTTATGGAACCAGGAGCTACTGAGCAATTCATAAAATACAACATTTGCGATCATCATAGATCCAACACCAGCTTCTCTATGCCAGAGCCTTTAAACACTCAAATGTCCAAACTCCACATGAGGTGGAATCCAAATGGAGCTGGTACGTCTCTAGATGGTTCGGGATGTTTGCAGGGTCAGCATCTACTTCTTGAAAGGTCCATAATCTTCATGAGGTGGGACGTGACTGGAGCTGGCGCAACCTCAGGGTGCCTCAGGATGGGAAGAGAGAGAAAGAGAGAGAAAAGCAAGTCATCAGCGGACACAATTTGTCGTGTGTTGAGTGTTTTGACGTCCCACGATGAATCCCATTTTTATTTGTAGAGTGCAACTGACATTGTAAACCATCCAGGCATTATTTTATGACATAAGGAAGTGAACTGAATAACACTGATTATCTCTTCATCATGGCACCTGTTAGTAGGTGGGATATTTTATTAGGTGGCAAGTGAACATTCTGTCCTCAAAGTTAATGTGTTATAAGCAGGAAGAAATGGGCAAGTGTAAGATTCGACCGAGTTTGACAAGAGACAAATTGTGATGTCTAGACGACTGGGTCAGTAGTCCAAAACTAATATATATATTATGTACATGTCATAGAGAGGCTACAGGTTTTGAGCAAACATATTTCCGGCCTAAACGGATCACGTGGTCTGACTACGGCGCCCCCTATTGGCTCCCGGATCTGTCGATCTACACTCTCCGGGTTCCGCCCCCTGGTGATCCGCAGCAGACGTTCGCGGGTTACAGTGGATCTGTTCCGTGCGGCTGTCAGGGACTTTTACCCGGAATGGAGCAGGGCTGCACCTCTGACTCTTCTGCGGAAGCAGTGAGGTTTAGTAGAAAACAAGAGGAGGGAAATTAAAAGGTAAAAATCATTCTGGATATTTGTGTGTGTTTCGTTAGCGCGGAACTGTGACTGACAGCTGGGGCGGAGGAGCAGGAACCGAGCGGAACTGATTCGAGGCGCGACGAGGCGGCGGTGATGGCGGCTCTCGGAAACCCCGGCAGCGCCTCCGGCCCCATTCTCATGCTGGCCGCTAAAACCAAAACCAAGAAGAAGAACTTCGTCCAGCAGAAGGTGAAGGTGTTCCGAGCCAGCGACCCGGTGCTCAGCGTCTTTATGTGGGGAGTAAATCACTCGGTAGGTCCTTCGGCTGCGGTGGAACTCCCCGAGGCGCCTCCCTTCCCCTTCTCAGTTAGCTAGCATGGCTGTAAACAGTCGCACTTTTTTTTGCTTCTCCTACCCGTTTTCCGCATAATGCGCTACGATTGGCCCCCTTGCTGTGCGCTATGCCCAATTGGGGGGCGCGTTCAAAATTCCTGACCAGTCCTGACTCAGGGGGCGGGACTTGTTTAATACGGATAGGGGGACGATAACCGTAACACAGTCTCAGTACAATGCGGAAACTGCAATTTACATGTGTGGTATTCAGCAGCTACACGAAAGCAAAGCAACAATACCTGCAGTTTGTTTTGCTGAGTGCATTTGATCATGGCATTAAAGGTTTTTAACAGCCTATATGAAATTCCCTATTATGTAAATATGTCTTCCCCATGACTCATGTTAGAGAGAGACCTGCATGGGGGTGAAGGTCATGCTTGATTTTGTCCAGCAGCTTATCAGCTTTGATTTCTTGCAAATTCTTTAATTTTTTCAATTAGTGGATCTTTGCAGACTGTGATTTAAAATGCCCTTTCCATAAAATCTCTCTCTCTCCTCCTTTTCTTCTTTTTTAGATTAATGATCTCAACCAGGTTCCTGTCCCAGTCATGCTTCTCCCTGATGACTTTAAAGCCAACACCAAAATCAAAGTCCAGAACCATCTTTTTAACAAGTAAATTTCACCACATTTACATTTCACAAATCAACACCTGTGGCATTTTTTTTGTGGGATAAACATACACACAAACACCATATCTCCAAAACTATACACACCTGATTGAAGCTTAGTAAGCTCAATAAAGCAGTGGTAAAAAAAAATAAGAAGCAAGTGGTGTGTATAAAGACATGCTGACAAAACATTTGACCTTCTAGTGAGCTGCTACTGCAGAGTAAGACCTCCTTCTTAAGGGGGGGACGTGTTATTAATCTGGATCATCATAAACATGTAGTTATGTTTTATCGCTCTTTTTGATGATAATGGTTACCGAGCGCAATTTTAATGAAGCTGTCAACTTTGCTCAGAAAAGCCTGATTCCAATCGAGTCAGAATTCCAGAATAGGAATACGTCATTACGGGTTGGAAAACGTATAGTCAGGAATAACGCACAAATCTTTTGCAATGAAAGTTTATTTTTCTCTCTCTCTTTAACAGAGAGAACCTTCCAGGGCATTTCAAATTCAAAGAGTACTGCCCACAAGTGTTCAGGAACCTTCGCGAGCGATTCGGAATCGAGGATCTTGACTACCAGGTACGACACATTTCCAACCGGAAGATCAGCCTGGAAATTTTTTCAGAGTTTCCCTGTACAACGGGATTGATGTGTGACTTGCAATATATGGACAAAAGTATTGGGACGCCTGATGTTTTCGGCCGTGTGTGGTTCTTTTCCTGCAAAACTGGAGCCACACGGCAGTACAGATGTTTTCAAGTGCGGGAGCATGATAGCTTCTTCCCTTGAAACTAGGAGACCCAAATTTGTTCCAGTATGACAATCCGACTTCATTAAGATATGCTGAATTTGGGTTGGGACGGAACCCAAAGGACAAAATCTAGAGGAACATCTACCCAGAAGAGTGGAGGTTAATATAGGGGGGAGGGGGGAATCACCTAATTTTATGGTCAGCTGTCCGCAAACGTTTGTCCATATAGTTTACATCGATTTGGGTTTGTCAGGCATAACATTTATGAGAGGTGAAGTAAAGAACACTGATTATCTCTTCAGCATGGCACCTGTGAACATTTTGTCCTCAAAGTTGATGTGTCAGAAGCAGGAATAGTGGGCAAGTGTGAGGATTCAGGGCCAAATTGTGACGTCTAGACGACGAAGTCAGAGCATCTCCAAAACTACAGCTCTTGTAGAGTGTTCACTGCAGTGTCTATAAAAAGTGCTCCAAGAAAGGAACAAGGGTGAACCGGCGACAGGGTGGTGGGCGGCCGAGGCTCGAGCGAAGGCTGGTCCGTGTGGTCCGATCCAACAGACGAGCTCCTGTAGCTCAAACTGCTGAAGTTGTTCATGCTGTTGATCTTTGACGGGTCAGAACTGTTTCAGAAGCAAAGGTGGGACCAACACAATATGAGTCAGGTGGTCATAATGTTATGCCTGATATATATTCTTGAAAAATACATAGAGAGAGTTTGAAGATTTAGGAAGGTAAAGGAGTACAGATTTGATTCGGATCCAGGAGACGCCTGAAAACTGCACTTTTCTGCTTTTTCAGCGAAATCAGCGGGCCGGGCAAATGCGGAAAAGGTAACTGACCGAAAAGGGAAAGGACACGAGAGTGGCGCTTGGTAGTGGTTGCTTTCCCTTTTGTCGGTTGCTTTATCAGGGGGAATTTTGATCTGCGAACTCCCAAGCTGCTGTCATGAGGCGAAGCAAAACAAAGTGGATGGGGCTTTGGGCTTTCTGTTCACTAACAACACAAATAGCCTTCCTGTTATTCATTTATCGCTGCTTAGCGCACGTCTGGGAAACGATTTTGTTCACCAACATTTCTCTCAGCCTGATTAGGGTTTTTATAACGTTCTCTGTGGAGCTAAATTATGTGTGTGTGTGTTTGTGTGTGTGTGTGTGATCCCTCAGGCCTCTCTGACCCGCAGTCCCCCAGTGAAGGGGAAGGGTCAGGGCGAGGGTCTCCCCTTCATCTCGTACGACCGCACTCTGGTGATGAAGCAGATCTCCAGCGAGGATGTGGCCGACATGCACAGCATCCTCTCCGAATATCACCAGGTATCGCTCTCGAGACTTCACGACGCGATTTCGAACCTGTAACAGGAAATGCGAGCGCCTGCCATATCGCTGTATTAGATTCCTGAGGAAGTTCAAGAGTTTTGTTTCGCACGGAAGCACCCCGGGAAAACATTTACTCACTGCAAAAACAAAATGTAACCCCTGGGCTACGATTAAGGTTTGACCATTACCTCTTTGCTGTGTGGACAGTCCTGTCCTTAAACGCCCAAAAAGACGACATCATCCAGCCCCATTTCTATCTCGTTGTGAAAGTCTCTCATTTCCGGATAAATTCGAGTCACGCGAGGTCTATTTTTATCGCCTTTCTGGCCTTGAGTGAGGAAAAAAATAGGGCAACAGGGTGTACAGCACGTGTAACTTCGTGAACTTCCGTTCTTCTTCATCTCCATCTCACTTCCTGGGTACAGGCAAAGCACTTAGCTCCGAAACTCCTGCCTCCCGTCTCTATTCTGTGATGGTGCAGAAAAATAGGGCGCTTTAATGCTTGATTGTGAACAGGCAGAAGGTTTTCATATACAACACATAAATAGGTTGATTTATTTACTTATTTTATTTAATAATATAAAAAATATTTGTAGATATATTTTTTTAAAGGTTTCTCCGTTGTAACTGGTTCCCGGTTTAGGAAAATGAGCGAGAGAGTAGAAGGGAGGGAGGGAGAGAGAGAGATAGATATGTTTATCTCGGCTATAATAAAGGTAGGAACAGGAACTAAATTGTCCGAGTTGCTAACTGGTTTCCGATTCGCGAGAACTTCATCAGGAAGTAACAGGCCAGTCCAGAGAGCAGAAGAGGAAACGATCACTCGTATCTCAGGAGCGTATGTTCTATCTGATGGTGGAATAACATCCTGCACAAGACCTTCTATTACCACCTCTGTACAAGAACTAAACCTAATAACTGATGACGGCGAAAATCTTTATGCATGTTGATATGAATGAGTTTTTCCGCCATGAGAAAGTCTTCAGGTCACTTTCTGACATCTGCTTTTACCGGCTTTTACATAAGCCACAGGGAGGAAGTAGATTTGAAAGGAAGTAAATAAAGAAATAGCTGCTGTGATATAAGAGGAGTAACAACATGCTGTGAGATGTGCTGTGATGGGAAAATAACCAACCGCATTGATAGTTTCCTGTAACGCCAAAGCCTGCGATGAAGGTCCTCCATTCTTCATCAAACGGAAAAGGGATTTCTCTCGTTCTGACTCTTCCTGTCTTTTCCAAACATTCGCTAAATATAATCGTCACCCTGTTGCAGTCTAAGAAGCAGGTGAGTGACTTTTGTCCATTCCTTCTGCAGGAGAATATCCTTTGCGATCAAAGCGCTCGTTTCGATCCAGCATTCGGAGGCGTCCCACATCCCAGAGGGCTCGATTTCAGGAGCGTTGGGAATGTTCGCTACATCACAAAACGTCTCGATTTTGCTCTCTGAAGGTTTTCTACTAGGTTACATAGTGAGGTTAAAGAATAAGCAGTTATTAAGCTGTAATGTGTATCAGTGCCACATGAGAAAGATCAGTACAGCATTTGGTGGCATCTAAGAGGAATTTCAACTTTTACACCACAGCAATGCTGATTACTTTTCTATAACAGCAGCACTGATGGTTCATTCTGTATCACGTACTGCTTTAATGACGTGAGCAGAAAGGAGCAGTGAAGAGAAATAAAGAAAGAAATGAGCAGTGAAGAGGAAAAAGAAAAAAAGTGATTGAGCATTAAAGAGAAATGAAGGACAAGAAAGGAAGAAAGAAAGAAATTTACAGTAAAGAGAAAGAAAGAAAGACGTGATCGAGCATTAAAGAGAAATGAAGGACGGAAGGAAGGAAGGAAGGAGCAGTGAAGAAGAAAAAGAGAAAGAAAGTAAGAAAGAAAGAAAGAAAGAAGTGAGTGAGTGAGCATTAAAGAGAAATAAAGGACAGAAGAAAGAAAGAAAGAAAAAAATGAGCAGTGAACAGAAAAGAGAAAGAAAGAAGTGTTCAAGCATTAAAGAGAAATGAAGGACAAGAAAGAAAGAAAGAAGTGTTCGAGCATTAAAGAGAAATGAGGGACAAGAAAGAAAGAACGAAAGAAGGAAAGAATGAAAGAAAGAAAGGTGCTTTGTAAGAGCAAACTTAGAATGGAATGTCTGGAATGTTTTACCAAGATAAAGAAAGAAAGTAGTGAGCAGTAAAGAGAAAGAAAGAAATAATTGAAAGACAAAAGAAAGAAAGAAAGAAACGTGTCACATGCACGTTACAGCACACAACTCACTACCTGACTTTACTAACACCCTTGTTATGAGCCCAAAGTCTTGTGGAACATCTTCCCAGAAGACTGGAGTCTGCTGTACGAGGTGGTAGTAAAAAGTCTCGAGTCTAATGGTGTAACTGGTTCTTTTCAGGATCTCACACCTCCTCCCCCACCCTCAATCCATCGTTGGTTATTGTCTTATAACAGTGAAAAAGAGTTTTCTATTCGTTCTATAACTCGTACTTTCTGTAAAGCTGCTTTGAGACGATGTCCATTGTAAAAAGCGCAATAGAAATGAACTCAAACTTGTTTTCCAACACATTATAACACGGCTCATCTCCACATCACAATTTCTGTTCCAGCGTCTCCACTATAGGTTTTGTGTGCGATTTCTTTAGATTATATTATGTGGGTCTTTTCGATAAGACTCTGTCCTCCGGATTTCATGGATTCTCTGGTTTTTTTTTGTCTCTGCAGCACATCGTGAAGTGCCATGGCAACACGCTCCTGCCTCAGTTCCTCGGCATGTACCGCGTGAGTGTGGAAAGCGAGGATACGTACCTCATAGTCATGAGGAACATGTTCAGCCACCGACTTACCGTGCACAGGAAATACGATCTTAAGGTGAGGGGATGGAAAACCTGATTCACGAGCACGCCGTGTTGTGTGATGTTGCATTTTTATTCAACAGCGTTTGTATTATCCAGCTGTGTTAATAAAAATATGCCACAAGGGGGTGTTCTGTTGCAGATGTTTTATGTCGATTCGTCACTTTGCCACTCTGACGAATGTGTTAAAAAAAAAAAAAATACAAGTACGTACAGTCCTAATCATGCTGTTCATGTCCTGCAGGGTTCCTTGGTGTCCCGAGAGGCCAGCGATAAAGAGAAGGTACGAGAAGAATGCTTCGATCAATACCAACGTTACTTTTCCACCAATTTCTTATTTTGTGTGTATATATATATATATATACACACACACACACACCATGTTTCTGTTTTTGTCTCAGGTGAAAGAGTTGCCCACCTTCAAGGACGTCGATTTCAGGAACAACATGCAGAAGGTGTACGTGACCGAGGAGGAGAAAGAAAAGATCATGGAGAAGCTCAACAGAGACGTTGAGGTACAGGAGTTAGTGACTTGAGGTTTTATGAGTGTTGTGTTCCATACTGTTGTACTTAAGTGATTCACAACAGGCTTAACAGTGTGATATGATTGGCGTAGTGTGTGTGTGTGTGTATGTGTATGTGTGTATATATATATATATATATAAATAATATATTAGGGATGCGTGTCTCCATAATTGAGGCCGATCCGATTTTGATAATTCAATACATTTATATAAGTGTCTTCTGAGTATTAATGCAAAAGAAAAACTATTCATTGAAGCCAGACGTTCTTTTCCTGTTCTGTCTTCAGGAAGTTGCAGCTCTACCTCTGCCATGTTAATCTGTATTCTATGTGATGTTTTTATCCTCCCTAAATCATAGAATCTTTATTTGGGTTTAGATGATGTTTATTTTTTACTTTGCCGGGTGTATCGATGCTGACATTTTATGCTGTAGTTCCTGGTAAAGCTGAAGATAATGGACTACAGCCTGCTCCTGGGGATCCACGACGTGGCTCGGGCCGAGCGCGAGGAAGAGGAAGCGGAGGAACCGAGCTGCGAGGACGAAGGCGAGCCGGAGAACGGCGTCAACCCCACGTCGCACGTCGGCTCCTACGGCACGTCCCCTGAAGGCATCGCCGGCTACATGAACTCTTTTAAACCCATGGGCCCCGGAGAGTTCGACCCGTACTTGGACGTTTACGCCGTCAAAAGCGCCCCAGGTTAGTTCCATGGAAAGGTGAGAGGATTTCTTGGAAAGCTTTGGGAAGAGTTGACACATCATTTAGGAAGCGTGTGTGCGTGTGCGTGTGTGTGTGTGCGCGCGCGTTCGAGAACACTAGGTCAAGTAGGCAAGACAGGAAGTGCTGATTACATGTTGACCCTGGTGGCTTTGATTGGCCCGGAGAGTTGTACAGTAAGCATGTGACTTGTGTGTGTGTTTCCAGGCGCTCCGCAGAGGGAAGTGTACTTCATGGGCCTCATCGACGTACTAACGCAGTACGATACAAAGAAGAAAGCTGCGCACGCAGCCAAGACTGTTAAGCACGGGGTGAGAAATGATACAAAAAGCATATTTACGTTATCATCATTATTATTATAATACATCGATCAGGCATAACATTATGAGGTGGAGAACACCGATTATCTCTTCATCATGCCACCTGTTAGTGTGTGAGATATTATTAGGCAGGCTGGACCGTGTGGTCCGATCCAACAGACGAGCTCCTGTATCTCAAACTGCTAAAGAAGTTCATGCTCTTAATGTTTAGGATCAGGACTGTTTTGGCGGCAAACACAATATCAGGTGGTCATAATGTTATGCCTGATCGGTGTATATTCTAATATATATCACACTTTTCTTTATTTTTTTATTGCAGGCCGGAGCAGAAATCTCCACAGTTCACCCGGAACAATACGCCAAGCGTTTCCGCGACTTCATCTCCACCATCTTCGCGTAGTGCATCACCATCGCACTTTATTCCCAGTTGTCGTTGTTTTGTTTTTTTTGTACATATTTTACCAAAACTAACGCGCGAGCGTGAAAGAACCCACACATTCCGATTACCCGCACGTGACCAAACGCACAGTCGTTTGCTTCCATTTAGGACACTTTTTATTCGAAGACATGTGATGCTGTAGCAGTAACACACTACAAACGTCCTCCCGGTCTCTTTCCCTCTCTCTCTCTCTCTCGCTATTTCTCCATCTCTTTCGGAACGGAGGAACATGAACCGCCGTTCTCTGCCGCTCGCTTTCTCCCAGCGGCGCTCGATCGCACGCGCGATTTCTTCATGCCGTTCGGTAGCATTTGCACCTAATGTCTAGAGAAAAGCAATATTTTGAATGTTCATATTTGTATAAACGCCTAGAGTTTAGCGTTCAATGTTTTCTAGCAATTTTATGCAGTTTAGACGGGGAAGAAGAAGGAAAAACACTTCGCAACTTAGAGAACAGAACTAGAATCCGCACGCCGTGTTGTTTCTTTTTTTTTATTTATAATGCGATTCAGTG
This sequence comes from Silurus meridionalis, assembly GCF_014805685.1. Classification (NCBI taxonomy): domain Eukaryota; kingdom Metazoa; phylum Chordata; class Actinopteri; order Siluriformes; family Siluridae; genus Silurus; species Silurus meridionalis. The sequence goes on from NC_060899.1 coordinate 13,734,868, forward strand.
TTTGGACAATTTTTTTCTTTTCAATTTTTTTTTTCTAAAGATTTTCAGTAACTTTTTTTTTTTTTTTTTTTTTTTTTTTATTATAAAGATTTTAATATTTCACACATCAGTTCTTTTGTGGTTTAATAAAGACCTAAGCGCCTTCATACATAGGGGGAAATCAACACTTGTAATTTTATTTAATTTACATGATTGCAGTGTTTTTGTAATTTCACACACACACACCTCTCTCTCTTAACTTTCGGCTGCCAGTTTGTTGTTTCCTGTTAAAGTCCATCGACAACCTCGTGACACGTTTCCTGTTCCAGCCCCGAGCATTTTCATACCTTTTTCATTAAGCCACTGGGGACGTCTGCGTTTTGAGATTTTTGGGAGGAATAAAATATCAATCATGCAATCATTAAACAACGTGAGCAAGAAAGTGAAGCACCTTTTTTTTTTTTTTTTTTTCCTTTGACATCAGTTTTTACTACGGCCTGATGAAGAATGCGTGCGAGTTGAATTCATCAGCCTCAGATAAATAATGAAGGGTCACGGACAGGATTTGCTTGGCCTCTTCCAGAAGCCTGAAATTGTGCTGACAGACCATTTCCTGTTGCTCTAACCACGAAAAAAAAAGAAAGAAAGAAAACATTGTCATGACCGTCCTAAACAATGGATGGAAAAATGCAGGAAGAGGGAAGGGAGAGAAAGCGAGGACCCGATTGTGTGGTTTAAAGTGCTGATAAGCTGCTGCTCGAGGCTGAACAGAGTGAATCGAGGGAGTCAATCTGAAAATGTTGGAAAGCAGAGCCAATACAAAAATTTACACAAAGCAAGGAGATGGGAGATGTTGGTGATGAGAGACGCATGCAGAAACGTTTTGGGGGATCGTCTCTCCTCCGATGAGTCGAAATCAAGTCAACAAATCAATTTTTTTCGTGGCATGAAACTACAAAGTCTTCTGTCTTGAAGATTTGACAAAAACCAAAACTTTTGAAACTGGAGACTCCTTCCATTTTATAAATATGATTCCACATTTAGTCCAAACTTGCTGTTGGAATAACTTCCACTCTTCTGGGAAGATGTTCCACTAGATTTTGCTAGTGGAGATTTGTGCTCATTCAGCTACAAGTGTGTTAGTAATGTCATTTACGGAGGTAGGTGAGGTGACCGGGTGCAGTCAGTGTTCCAATTTATCTCAAAGGTGTTCAATAGGGTTGAGGGTCAGAGCTCTATAGCATGAGATCTTCCATTCCAAACCCATTTAAAGCATATCTTCATGGAGCTGGATTTGTTTCTTCAAATATTCACCATTGATATTCTTTGCTTTTATTATTACTGTACACTAGTAGCGTGTTGGCCATACAAGTCCTTGTTGCTATATAATGTATAAATAATACAAGTACATTAATATAAAGCTGTGATTTGTGATTCCTTCCAGAGCTTCTGTTCCAAAAACAATTCCGATCACTTTATGACTGATTTGAGAATTCCACACGTTTGCACTCTTTGGCTAAACAGTCTCTGATTTTCAGGCTATTAAACAGCTTGTGGAAAACCCGTTATTGCCCTCCTATCCTGTTGAGAGAGGGGTAAGCATGTGTTGAGAATGTTCTGGGGGACAAAAACACCTTCCTCAAAGGGGGTTTATGGACACTGTACACATTCCCTTTCTATGCTGGCATTTCCCTCTATTGTCTATCGGAAATCTGAACTGCCAACAAAAAAAGAGACAAGGGAAAGACCACTCACTCGTGTCCTGCTAACAGGCGAGCTTCAAATCTCTTAGCTCAACTTTGATATGTGTGTAGAAATCAGAAACTCTATGTAAAATTGTTATTCATGAATATGCAAATGGGGTGTCTTTCTTCAACCTAGTTTTATATGCTTGCGATATTCAAGCTGAGTGTGGACATGAAATGATGGCACTCAATGGCTTTCGAAGGAATCCTGGCCTGAGGTGCAGTCAGCGTTCCAATTCATTTCAAAGGTATCCAATAGCAGGTCATTCGGATCTTCCACTTCAGCCCATGGAAAACATATCTTCATTCAATTCATTTGTATTGCGCTTTATTTTATTTATTTTATTTTATTTTTTTTTTTACACAATGGACATTGTTTTAAAGCAGCTTAACACAGATAAAAGTGGTTATAAAGTTGTATAAAATAATGTGCAAGTTTATTGCCTATACGTTCTTCATAATTATTTATCCCCGATGAGTGAGCTTGTGGTGAGGAAAAACTCCCTGAGATGGCATAAGGAAGAAACATTGAGCAGAACCAGACTCAAAAGGGAACCCGTCCTGATCTGGGAGGCACCGAATGTTCATCTGTTCATAACAATTCTATTGTTGAGGCGTATAGTAATAGGTGCTGGACTCCATGGAGCCTATTACTACACTTCAATAGGTCTTCATGGACGAGGCTTTTTGCACAGGGTCATTGCCTGAAAACAGATTTGAGTCTCCTACTTGATGGGAAAAGGGGGAAAAAAAATTATACAATTGTGTGACTCCAACTTTGTGGAAACAGTTTGGGAAAGAACCACATAGTCAGGTGTCTCATAACTTTTGTCCATATAGTGTACTTCTAATATATCTATCCAATACAGGTTTAAACTAGAACTGCATCTAACGATTATTTTGATAATCGATTAATCGGATGATTAAGAATTATAAAATATATACACAAACGTGTATTCAAGTCAAGAGGCTTTTATTGTCATTTCTACTATACACAGTGGTACACAGTACACAGTAAAAACGAGACAACATTCCTCCAGAACCCTGGTGCTACACTAAACAACAGTTACATAAAGTGCATCAAGTGCAACCTAGTGCAAACAGTGCAGATGAAAAACAGTACAGACAGACAACACAAGACAATACACATAACCCAAGATAGCACCGACCAGTAAACCTACTGTATACTTTAAATGTACAGGACTGTGCAAAGAGAACTATAAAAACTATAACCAAGAGTAAATATAAACAAACACAATGCAGTGCAAAAAACAGCAGTAGCAGCAGTCAAGATGTGCAAAAAACCAGCATGTAAACAGTGTAATACGGTTAAGTATAAATAATAATAAATAAATGATGGTGGAATATTATAGAAATGATAAGAAAAGTAAGATAAAGACCAAAAGAAATGAACAAGTTTATAGGCAATACTTCTGCTAGTCATGTTTTAAGGACAAAGACATCATGCTGTAGGGCTCAACGTTACTGGGGTATGGGACATGATTGGACACTTTTCAAATAATACCCAAATAATTCGTTACTGTAATTAAGTAGCTTTTCAAATATCTGTACTTTACTGAAGTATTTCCATTTGTGGAGTCTTTAAATCCACCACATTTCAAAGTCAAATATCCTTTTACTCATCTACATTATGTGAAATCAATCATAGGACTTTTAATATTTAAATCCAATTGAAGGCAAACACTTTTGCACTTTTACTCAGTTGAAAGTTTAAATTGAGCACTTTTACTGGAGTAATATTTTACCCCGTGTATCTCTACTTTAACTCAACTACATGGTTTGTGTACTTCGCCCACCACTGAATGCTAACTGCATTTCATTGGCCCTGTACTTGTACTCTGCACAATAAGAATCAAGTTCTAATCTAATCTGATCAAAGGCAACATAAATAATGCAATGTATTGAGACAGAGACCATTTTTCACCCCATTAGCCAACCTGAATCTGTGTAGAAGAGGAACATTCAACCACCACAAGCTCAATCAACCTCCCTGAAATATTCTGCCAAAATAACTCAAGGTCTTGTATGACGTGTACGATCGCCTGTTGAGAGCTGATAAAGGATTAGGAAATTGTAAGTGCATCAGAGGGACCCTAAAAGTGGAAAACGGTCAAAAATAGCTTAAATTCATAGCTTTATTTGGCTACACCTTTGCAACGAAGTGCTGGCCAAATGTTATTTTCCACATTTACTATAATAACTACAGTTTTATTTATATTTATAAATCAAAAGCTGTGTGTAAATCAGGTACACTTGATGTATATTAAATAAAAACAAAGGAGTCACTGTAACCGCACTCTGCAACCGTGGTGAGCAGAAAAGCAACTCAAAATGCACAACCATAAGGCAGATGCACCACAGCAAAATACAATGTTTGCGGTCATGTCCGTTTCAGTACAATTCTCAGGCCAGAGAGTTGATTCAGTCGAAGTATAAAAGACTAATGATCTCCGTGCAAGTCTCCTGTGTGAACCCTCTTTAAAAGACATTTACAGCATCTATTTAGTTATTTTGTGCAAAATGGACCAGCAGTAAACTAAATGAATTGGCCATAAAAGGGATACTACAATAAATGTGTAGAGGCAGAGGATAATGTCAGCGGTGATAAAAACCTTCTCAGGAATCTTTCCTGCTGTGCATGCCCTACCAGCAGAAAGAGAGAGAAAGCGAGAAAGAGATAGGATGGCTTTATTCTCCAAAGCACGCAGAGGAAACATTAAAGCAGCACCATTTTCAGTCTGATCGGCCTTCATTTCTCTAGGACACTGCTTTATCAAAGATTTTTTTTTCCAATAACAGCTCCATAAGGGCGAGGAAGGCCTTGTTGATTTTTATTTTCACAAGGCCACTGAACAGTATTAAAAAGCAGACTGTGTAAAAGGTGTAACACTTGGCAGAGAAAACGATATAGAAATAGTATAAACAGCTAGGAAACAATCATTATGCTGTATGTCAGAACATATCTTTAAAATATTATATATATATATATAAATATATGACAGTAAATCTCATTTAAGGACCTTTCTGGGGAACAATTTAAATGTTAAAATAATCCTGAATTTCCCAGTTGAAAGAGTAGAACTCTGTCTGTTATACTGAAACAGCATGGGATCTCAAGGGGTCCAAAAACCTCTTATTTACACAAGAAATCATTGAGATTCGTTAGAAATATACAGTCAGCAATGCGACATCCAGTGTCTCTGAATGTAGACTCATCCTGGACCGAGATTCTCAAGTCATGGCAATTTTCTGCTCTACCTGCTCCTGTTAATGGTTGGTTTGGTTGGTGGTTGGTGGCGTGCTCTTCTGCGTTATCACCTGATGGTGGTTTTCACTATGCCTTTCTTCATGCTTGATGTTCCCGTGGACAGGGTTTGTATTGGGGGATGGTTCCTGTGCAAGGTTACTCACCTCATCTACGTTAACAACTTCTACAGCAGCTCCTTCTTCATGGTCTTCATGACTCTGGAGAGGTACCTGAGCATAACTCGGCAAACCACGCCCACCTGCTTTTCACTGCAGCCCAGGCACCGGCACACTTCTGACCCTGCATCTGATGTCCTGCAATACTATACACAAGCTGTTCTTCTCAATTAATTTTTTACAGTGCACTTCATAAATCCTAATTTTACATGATGTAAGATGTGTTTTCTCTGAATTTGTGTTGTTAGAATATATATGGCTACATACAAACACTGAAAAAGATCATCAGGCTTCACTGTAACACCTGAATGTGCACCTTCTTTTTTAAATAAAATTATTTTTCTAAAAAGCATTATTTTAAATCATGTATAAAGCACCAACATAAAAATATATTAATAAATAGCATTCAAGCTTATGGTGCATACTAAAGTGCAACACTTTCATTTTCATTTTTCATAATAGTCTATCAACAGCAAATAAAAATAATATTTTTCCATAAGATGACTGTTTATAAAAGAAATGGATTACAGAAATTTGGAAAGAGGAAGGTGGCACATATACCGCCATATTTTGGCAGGACTTTTCAGCAGATTTGTGGACACCTGCCCTCTACAACCATGTGCTTCCAGATTTAGTTCCCCTTTTTGCTGTTATAATAACCTTCAAATTCTGGAACATGACTGGGAATTTGTGCCCATTCAGCCAAAGGTGTTCAGTGGTGTTGAGGCCCAAGCTCTGGGTGAGGGGTTAATGGACACTTGACCAACCCATTTTTGAACAACCCATTCCACATTTAGTCTCCATTTGCACTTATAATAACCTCCACTTGTCTGGGAGAATGTTCCATTAGATTTTGGAGTGTGCTTGTTATCATTCAGCTACAAGTGTGTAAGTAAAGTCAGGTACGGATATAGGTGAGGTGAGGAGGCCTGGGGTGCAGTCACTGCTCCAATGTATCCCAACAGGTTTGAGGTCAGAGCTCAATAGCAGAAGATCTTCCACTCCAAAACCTGCAGAGCATATCTTCATGGAGATGGCTTTCTGCACAAGGGCATTGTCATGCTGAAACAGGTTTGGGTCTCCTAGTTCAAGTGAAGGGAAGATTTTATGCTCCTGCATCCAAAGGCATCCTACGCAATTTGTTCCAACTTCCAAGTTTGTGGCAGGAGGGAAGAACCTTATATAGCTGGTGTCCCAACCAATATTTTTGTCCATATAGTATAGCTTTAGTCCTGCTACACCATATAATGACATTCTAGTAAATTAGGCAATTGTATGTCAACAGTTTGTTGAGGAAACACGGTTTTACCTGGTATTTTATTATATACTGTTCATGGTGTGGGTGTGTGTGTGTAGAAATGTATTCATTAATAGAAAATGGCATTATATGGCTTCACCACAACACACTTACTAAAGCAAACAAAAAACATTGTCTCCTCAAAATAAAAATTATGTACACAAAACCCATACACACCAGAGCTGCACAGGTTGTTGCTGGGATCCTCTTCCACTCCTTCATAATGACATCACTGAGCTGCTGGATGTTAGACACATGGCGCTTCTCCACCTTCCACTTGAGGATCCCCACAGGTGCTCAATAGGGTTCAGGTCTGGAGACAAACTTTGCCACTCAATCACCTTTACTTACTTTCTTAGCCTCATCTTTGGTGGTGTGTTTGGGGTCGTTATTTTGTTGAAAAACTGCCGCTCTGCCCAGTTTCTGAAGGGAGGGCGTCATGCTCTGCTTCAGAATGTCACAGTACATATTGAAATCCATGCTTCCCTCAGTGAACCGCAGCTCCTCAGCACCAGCAGCACTCATGCAGCCCCAGACCATGATTCTACCACCACCATGCTTAATTGTAGGCAAGACACAGTTTTCTTGGTGCTTCTCACCAGGGTGTAGACATACATGTACACCATCTGAGCCAAACAAGTTTATCTTATTCTCATCAGACCACAGGACATGGTTCCAGTAATTGAAGCTGTGGGACAGGTTGTCTTCTTATTGCCTCGGCCACCTTTGTGCAGAGCAACAACTCTAATTCTCAAATCCTCAGAGTCTTTACCATGAGGTGCCATGTTGAACATCCAGTGGCCAGTATGAGAGAATTGAACTCAAAGCACCACATTTTAAGTGCTCTAATACAAGATACTTAAGTTTGTATGGTCCTGTCAAGCAGATAAAAACATGAACATGATGAATAGGACATGTGGCTTTGCATGTTTACATGAGGCACAGTTGATAAGTACAGATGGCATACTCACTTTTGTTGCCAGTTTTTTTGACAATAATGTCTGTATGTTGAGTTATTTTCAGAGAACAGCTACATGTACTTTTATACATACAGTTATTTATAGTGGAGAAACAATAAAACAAGGAAAGCCTTATATTAGGTATACCCTGGTAATAAAAAAAAAAAAGGTCATGTCTTTCTTGTAAAAGAGATCATTGATCTCAAAGAGACTTCTTAGTAAAATAAAGAAAAAAAATGTAAGCTGCATCCTTGCCTTTTTTTTCCCGTCTGGCCACAGGACCTCATTAACAACTCCCTGGTCAGGCAGTGGGAAAAGTATCACCTAGCAAACACAAATCTGGTGTTTATATGCTTCAGCAGATATATCACCACATGCTTTCTCCATTGCTTGCAAGAGGCTTCTGACACCGAGCTGAAAAACCAAAACCCTCCTCGATAGTGTTAATATTGTAGCAGATAATGAATGTAACAGTGGTCCATGAACCAGTTTTGGACCAGTGGAAGTGTTGTCTGAGATGACAGCCGCTGCTGGTCAGGGGGGAAAAAAGGGAGCTCTGGTTTCCTTATGATTTGAAACCCATTTGAAATTTTGTTATTTTAATGCCATGGATAAAAAATACATGAATAAAAAACCTCAATTAATTCCTTTAGGCTTATTTTCCTCCAGCTTTCGATTTTCTCAGGTTTCTGTCAGAGCAACCACTGCGACTATTGTCCTCAACATTTCTAATTTCTTTGTGCTTTCCCAAAATAGTTTGAACAGCACATGTTGAAACCACAGTCTGCTTTGCAATCTTTGCCTGCGGATGCAGTACAACTACCTTCTTGCTGTGCTCAGTCTTGCTATGGTGTTTGACCTGTGACATGAAACTGTCTTTCACACTCTTACCTTAGTAGCAGAGTTTGTTTGTTCTTTACCCAGTTTGAAACTCCTACACAACTTTTTCAGTTGATGAATGTGTTTCAACCTACATATGAAATTGATCATCATTAGCACCTGCGTGGTAACTGGTTAATCAAACACCTGATTCAGATCCTACAAAATCCCTGACTTTTGGTGCAAGTGTACAAAGTGTGCAAGTGTAGAACTGAGATCCAAAAGCAGGTCACAACAAATATTGATCTAATTTGGATTTCTCTTCTTCTCATTTACTTTCCATTTTCTTACTTCATAAAAATAAACCCTTTTAGGAATTCTCACTTTACAGCATTGTTTCACAACTGTCTAAAGCTTTTGCACTGGATATAATATAACAATCAGTGATTCCTGATGAAGCTTATAAAAGACGACATTAGGACAATCTGGTGCTGACGTTTTAACGCATTGACCTTTATGTTTCCAGATTTTGGGAACGCAGTGAAGTTTAGTTAAGAGTTGAAAATAAACTCGGCACCAAAAACTGTACTCTTCAATTCACAGGGGCTAAGCAGTTATCCAAGATACGTCAGATACACAAAATGTCACCTGGGCTCAAGACTGGTTCAGGAATCTCTTTCCTGCTGAGCGTGCCCTCTTTCCTGCCCTTTGAGAATGTCCTATCAGCAGTGCTGCTTGTGAAAAAGAGAGACAGAGAGAGAGAGAGAGAGAGAGAGAGAGAGAGAGAGAGAGAGAGAGAGGAGGGCTTAATGCCCCAAAGCAGCTGGAGAAAAGTCTAAAGCGACACAATTGTTCTGCCAGATCAGCCTTCATCACTCCAGGATACTGCGCCATCAGAGGGGTCTAACCCTCATAAGAGCTCCACACTCAAGGTAGGCCATGTTTTTATATATATATATATATATATATATATATATATATATATATATATATATATATATATATATATATATATAATGTGTAGAGTAAATGCTTTTTATTTCAAACCAGCACTTCCCTAAAAGTGCAATAGTCAGCTATATTTTTTTCTGACAGCAGTATTTTGTGATTCCTTGACTAGTATCAAATGGAGTACCAAAAAGTCAAATAAATAAGAAGCACATTCTTGTTTTCTAGACAGGATAACTGCCATTTATACCTTCACACTCGAGCATAATCACAAAGTTAGCTTATTAGAAAAATAGGCATGAATATCTCAAGAAAATAAAGGTTCTTGAGATAACGAAGAACCCAATCCAGGTTTTGCTGGACAACACTGTGGTCCATTATTTATTGCTGAAAAAGGAGAAAAGGGTTGGATAGAACATAGTTGTGATTGAAGAAAAAAAAGTACAGTCCTTTAGTGCCTAACAATTCTTGCACTTTGTGCTTAAAATCTCAGATTCCTTTTTGCAGCTAAAAAGTAAAAGAAAAAAAATAAGGATCAGCATAATCCTATTAAATAACTGAAAAGCACACACACACACACACACACACACACACACACATAGTAGTACACTAACTCTTTCCTGTTTCTCCACAGAAAATGATGCTTGATAACAAAACATCAGGCCACCACAATGAAACACTGTGGTTGTATGAATGTAACCTCGAGCTGGACCGAGAATCTCGGCGCATTGCTTTGTTCCTGCTCTACTTGCTCCTGTTCATGGCTGGTTTGGTCGAGAACTGCCTGGTGGTTTGGGTGAACTGGCGCCGAAGACACTCGGCCAGCGGCGTGCTCTTCTGCGTTATCAATATCAGTCTGTCCGACCTGATGGTGGTTTTCACTATGCCCTTTTTCATGCTGGAGGTCACCATGGACAGGGTTTGGATTTGGGGCCGATTCCTGTGCAAGGTTACTCACCTCATCTACGTCATCAACTTCTACAGCAGCTCCTTCTTCCTGGCCTTTATGACTCTGGAGCGGTACCTGACCATAACTCGGCCAACCACGCCCGCCTGCTTTCCACTGCAGCCCAGGCACCGGAGATGGCTGCTTTGTGCCGGAGTGTGGCTTCTGTCTTTGTTGCTGGCGTTGCTTGAAAATGTGCACGTGGACCTGCTTGAATGGGACGAACCGGGCTGCTACATGATGCCTGAGCTGCATTACATTGCGTGGTTCGTCTCAGTTAGTTTCTTCTGCCTTATCTTCCAGTTTCTAGGGCCTGCGTCAGTTATCATCACTTGTAACATCCTGATAGCACGGGCCGTACGGGCCTCTCCGGAAGTCCAGAATCGTAGGGACGTTTGGCTGTTGCACGTGTACTCGCTCGTCTTCGTGGTCTGCTGGTTACCTTACCATATCGTGATGTTCCTAATGATGGTCGATGACCTGAACTCAGACTTGATGTCCTGCAACACTGTAGATATTCTCTACTACGCTTTTAGCGTTGTACAGTGCATCTCGCTCCTCCATTGCATCGCCAACCCCATTCTCTATAACTTCCTGAGCAAGAACTTCCGCACCAACCTCTACAACGATATACTTTCCAGAATTTCCGCCGCACCTGCCAACTCCGCAGCCGGCGGTGCGGGGACAGCTTCACGAAAAGAGCGAAAGCTCAGCAACGCCAGCACCAGTCACTCAGAAATAGAACCATAGGAAGGGAAGTCACAACGAGGTCTATTGACAGATATGAAGAAGCAGCAAATATCTGAGCCCATTTGCCAGATTCCATCGAAATAACTGTTTTACAATATGTCCATGTCTCTGTATCCTAACACCTTCATGTAGAGACCATTTCAGAACAATTATTCAGATTTTATTTGTTAAAAAAAAAAGAACAAGGGTTTCGAGGATCATGCATGTGTATAAACTATTCTTGTGAATTTCTCAGCGCAAGAACTGATCACCAGTCAGAAATAACAATTGAAGACACTGGACAGTTTGTTATATTTGCTTGTAAACACTGGAGCTGGACAAGTCAAAAGTGTATGTAAAAGTAAACAGCTTTAAAGGTTTCTGTCAGTGGGTTTAAAAGAGGAAGGATGAAAGCGCCCTAGATCACATTCCCATAGGAAGTTGCTGACAAACATGATAAAAGGAAGTCCAGCAATCAAATATTTGCAGATGAACAAGATTATGATAATGTCTGTACACTGGATGAAATAAATAATTTGACTTCAATGCTAGTATGTATTACAAGTCTACAAGTGTGTATTAAAGTCTATAGAGCTTTTGTCTAATATATATATGGCATAAACGGTCATTTCTCTGGTGTTCTCTGGTTCGAAAATTGTACAACTCCATGTGAAAGGCTGAGAAAATCAAGATCACGCCAACACCTGCGCATGTTCGCCAGTTCGATTTTATTCAGAACGAGTACGAAACAAATACAGTCGAGAACAAAGTAATGCACTTCTATTTCGAATGAAAACACTTCTTACAAAAGATAATGTGTCAACATAAAAAGCTATAAATAAATAAATAGTTAGAGATCTTAAATTGTATGATAAGGTACTGCTTTCACAATAAAAAAATATTACACATTGTGGAATTCGCCTGCTTAAAAGAGGCAATAGGTACCTTTTTATTTTCATTTTATTTTATATTTTCTTCTGAAATTGCTGTTGGTCCTGATCCTGGAGAGTTGGAAATGACGTTAAAAATGCTACTTCTTTCTGCTGCTTTGTCTTGCTGTTTTTTTGTGTTCCAATTGAATTAGCAAGTAACTGATAAAACATGATAATAAAAGTGAACACTGAGGACGTCTGGGGAATTCTATCAAAAGAATTCCAGAACTATACTGACTGCACAGGATTTGTTTTGACTACTTTATTTTCACTCTTGCTTCTTTAACGCGTACTTCATAATACAAGCACTTTGTGCTGAATTAAAAACACAATGTACAAAATGGCGTGACTAGAACGAATAAAATATAGTGTAAAAAATAAATAGTAAATTAAAGCACGACTTGACCCTCTGTAAGAGGGCGATAGAGCAGGGCACAGTCTTACTGTATATCCTGCCTCGTCTGTACGCTTTCTGAATCTTCCGTTTCTTCTGCAATGCCCTTTCTCCAGAGTCACTGGTGATCCAATACGCCGTTGTAACACGTCGAGATTATATACATTTAGCTTATATTAATTACAGAATGAGTAGAAAGGAAGAACATCACGAGGTAATTCTAAACTAATCATCGAGACCTCACATTCACAGGAGCCCTCAAGACAAACACTGCCATCAAGTGGTGGAGCAACAACGGTACCTACTTCAAACTCTGGTCTCATCACGTGGAACATTTAATAGTGTTCTAATTCTACTTAGTCCTCAATGGCAGTCACGGATAATGAGCAAGGTCCTAAGTATGGAGGCACATGAGTATTCCCCTCAGGTGTCCAGGTTGGGGAGAGGCTCTTTGGAATGGTCGTTGTACATAAAGGTCTCCTCGATGTTGAAGTCAGGAGGTAGGTGATCCTTGTGGAGTTCCATGTGCGACGAGACCATCTTGAGCGTCGAGAAGTAGAGGCCGCACACGGTGCAGCGGTACATCAGGGCGCCAGCGTGTGTCTTCAAGTGGCAGATCATGGTGGAGCGGCCACGGAAAAAGCGCAGGCACACCTTGCACTGGTAGGGCTTCTCTCCCGTGTGGATACGGAGGTGGTAGGTGAACTCGCCAGAGTGGGCGAAACGCTTGCCGCAGTACCTGCACCGGTACCACTTCTGCTTCAGGACGGCACCTGCTTGAGCACAACCGGCTATGCTGCCATTCTGTAAAAGTCCTGCAGGGAAAGGCATACCAGCTTGGATCATTTTGTCTGGGATAAACGTGCCCATGCTAAAGCCCAGGCCAGTGAGTTTGCTAATGCCTCCGGGCTCTAGTGGCGAGGAAGAGGAGGAGGAGAACTCCAGTGGCTGGTCTGCCTTGCGCTTGATTGGCCATGCTTGGGGCTCGCTAGGGTGCGTGCTCAGGTGGTAATGAAATGCTGCATCCGAAGGGAAGGTCTGTGGACACAGGAAGCACTGAAACTCACCCTGTCCTTCTGTACTGCTCTCCTGACTGCAGTCATCTTCTCTGCCTGCGTCACCTTGGTCAGTGTGCAGGGCTAAGTGTGTGTCCAGTAGGGGCCTCTCCAGGAAGGGGCAGGCACACTGTGGACAGGAGTAAATGGCAAGAATGTGGGTCAGCGTGTGCCATAGAAGGGCACATCGCGTGGGTTGAATTGACTGGCACACACCGCAGCGCAACGTCCGCAAACACACGTGGACCTGTACATGCTCCCGGACAGCCTGAAAAGGAGATCATATATTATGTAGTTAAGAAGTGGTATTTTTATTATATCTATACAGGAAAAGTACAACATGCACTATTAATATTATATGCCAAGATATATATCAAGATGCTTTGAAACAATAAAAACACAGAAAAAATACAAAAAATAAAAACACTGAGACAACTGAACCCTGTCGGCCGCTTGTAAAAGTCAGGCATCTCACAAGGTGGGAGATGCGTACATCCTGGCAGCGTCCCAGCAGAAATGTTAAATATTTGTATAATTTCGGCGTATCGCTATTGTCGACCAAAGATCGAAAAATTGTCAAACCATTGGAACTTTCGGACTACCTGTATCCAGTATCATTTTTCCATTGAAAATTAACAACCTGAATGAAGTTTTGCATTGCGTCACATCAAAACCAATAAATCTTGTTAGCATTTCAGCCGATTCTCAGGAACAACAGAGGTAAAAGAAATAAGATTCAATAATTTAAACAAAAATTTAAAACACAGACCTTTAAATCCTTAGGAATGGATTTCGTGCACACAGAACAGTGCATTTCCCCTCCAGACCCCTGAGTTGTGTTCATGAATTGCTCTGGCATTTGGGGGACGCAGCGGGCCACTGACTGACGCCTGTGACGGATCAGTTCAGCCTCGGTGCAGAACTGCAACTCGCATATCTCACAGGAAAACAGCAGGATGCCCACGTGTGTGAGGGCATGAGCGACGCTGGATGCTCGGTCAGGGAAAGAAGCACCGCACACTCGGCAGCCACCCGTCTCAGACAGGTGCGTCTCTGCATGAGTGCGTAAGACACTGTTATCCGCGTGCAACAACACGCCACAGGTTTTACAGGGCTGTGATGATGGTGCCAAGTGGCCCTGATTCACAGAGATGCCGCTTCTGCCGTTCTCTATGCACAGAAGCTCTTCGTCGTCCTCGTCTTCCTCGAGGTAATTTTCTTCATCGTCGCTTAGTTCGATTACATCCCCTGCTAAAGCTCTCCAGTGCTCTCCGTCCTCTGAAGGCCCATCGTGAAGGCTTCTTTTATCTCCGTCGTCTTCTTCCTCAAACAACATGCCGTCTTTGACTGCCCCGACCCCAAGTCCAACGCCCCCTTCGACCACTCGAAGCTGCAGGCTATCTAGTGGATCACCAGAGGAGGAGGATGGGGCGCAGGATTCCCCTCCAGCCTGTGCTGATGAATCAGGAATGGAACACGCTTCAGGATTCGCAGGTTTGTTGACATTAATAATGGCTTGTTCCTCTGAGCTGTGGTTTCCATCCACTTGTTCTTCTTCCTGTTCAGTTTTAAGCTGCAAGTTGAGAGCTGGGAGGATCTCAGAAACCTGAGAGTGGTGATTATCCAATGAACTCCGTTTGTTGTTTGCCAGCTGGTTATAGCTCATATGTAGCTGAAACCCATCCTCTGCTTTTGGTGAGTGGGTAAGTGAGAGGGGGGGCACATGAGAGCGGTTTACCCTGTTTCCTCTGCTTTGAGGAAGGGGGGAAGGTGCTACCGGAGTGGGAGCAGCAGGAGACGACAGAGAAGAGCAGGATGCCACGGATGAAGAGCACATGGAGGCAGCCATAGTGGTAACACGGGTCATGTCCGTTTCCACATCTCCATCAGAGCTCTTCATATCTGGGAAGGTGGCGTGGCAAGCCCGCACCAACTCCCTGACACCCAGTCGTTCTGCCAACTCGTACAGCACGCCGACATCTATCAGGTCAGTGAGGATCTCACCCGTGTAAATAAAAGTCAACACTTTTTCAAAGTTGGCTGCAGAAATGAAGTCCAAAGAGAATGTAGGAGGAGTGCCACCCTGGCCATACGCCCCCCTAGATAACAGACTGCTAAAGTGAGAGCTTGCACATGCAAGGACTGCACGGTGTGCAGGAAAGGACCTTCCTCCAACCTGCAGGACCACGTCGCAGAGGATCCGTGACAGGCGGCAGCGGTTCAGCTCTGATAGAAGCAAGGCCGCATGGCCTGACCTCTGCAGTCGGATCCGCATGCCTGCCAGCGTGGCGTTAGGCTCAATTTAACTGCAACACAAACAAAGATAACTCATGTGAGATTAAAACTGGCTCAAGTTCATATCTTGTGCAAAGATTAACCGTAATAGAAATCCCCAAATTTTAGGCTTAGTGTTTTACCTGCTCTAACATACATACACTATGCTGTTTAGGAGTCTTGAGAAGAGAAAAATATAAACAAACTCTTAACCACTACTATGCTGACATAATGCCCAACAAATTCTCACACATGAAATACTGCAATTAAGAGTCACTAAGAGTCACTAACAGCTGAAACCAAATTCCTTGTATGTGTCAACACACTTGGCCAATAAAGCTGATTCTGATTCTGAACAGATGAGTTACAGCTTTCACCCTGCTCGAAACACAAGCTAAGCTGGTCAAGCTGGTTTTTAGCTGGTTATTACTTGCCCAAATTTCTCATTTCTTGAATAAATTGATTAATAAATGTTTGGAAACGATTCCTCGAGTAACTTGAGCAATTCAAATACAAAAAAAACCATTATTTGTTCAGTCTATTGAACTACAACACGGAGCACTGTTTCCCCACAGACCACTTTTACTAACGCACCACCCGCTAAACACCAGACCACTCTGGGGTCTTATTTAGAAACGTGGCATAACGACACTTACCATGCAAAGGTTGTGATTTAAAAAAAAAAAAAAAACTTGACGGGAGAATGTACGCATCTGTAAATAAACTCTTTCAACGCGTTGCCACTCGCACTACTTCTTTTTATTAGTGATTCCACTGCTGTGGCCACCAAATAATGTTTTCCGGGCCTTCACCTCGTCTACAAGTGTGTGTATGTCAGTGTCTAAGAATTGCTCTTTTCTTATATGTCCCTATTAATCACCCTAACGAAAGAAAAATGGCATAACAGGCTCATTAATATGGTTCATCATTCATGAGGTGGTTTGCATTGACTATTTATAGTTAAAAGTGGCCATGTACAGGGTGGGATTTGAGGCTGATTCATGTACGCATATGATTAATAAAGAGAACTTACAGGTTGCAGGTGTGTGTATTTTTGGGCGTATGCTATTGTTGACTTTTGGGCACAAGTACACTTTAAGTAAGAGTCCTACACACAGTTTTATAAATGAGAACCCTGGACAGGTAAACATAGAAGATGCTGAAGAAAGAAAAATGGAAGAACATGGAGAAAACAGTGAGGGGTGAGGAGAAGATTCAGGCCAAAGAAACCAACAGAAAGTTTCCAACATTTGGGATCATTTCAAACTAAATTAAAAAGAAAACAACACATTTAGATTTTTTTTAAAGCAATCTGAAATGGATTTTTCTATTATATAAGCTACAAGGTGGCACAGTGGTGCAATCAGTGTCTCTCACACCTTCAGACACCCTGGTTTGATCCCAACAACTGTGTGTATAAAATTTCAGTGTATGTCCTCAGTGAACGGTTTCCTTCCTGTTCACCAGTTTCATCCCACTTCCAAAAAACTAGTCAGTGCATAGACTGGTTACTTCGATGTGCATGGTGCATGGGATCAAGGTCCCTTTCAGTGTCATGGCTTATTCATGTGATAGGCTCCATCACATCCCTGACAAAGATCAAGTGGTGGTGGGGTTTTTTTTTAACTAAAAGTGAAGGTATGAGTCAACATGTCAATGATGCACCAGTTGGCAGAGTTGGTCTACAAGCCTACCTCAAGCTCAAACTAAAAGGAATTTGTCAACAGAGGTTGTAAAAACCACTTTAACCCTAAAAGTGTGTAGGAGAATCTCAGGACTTAAAGTTAAAGTCTCCTTGAAGCCACCTGGACCAGCCAATAAGACGTGTCCGGGGCTCGCGCGTCTCCTCGTCAGTGATCTAAATCCCTCGCGCGTCTCCTTGTCAGTGATATAAATCCCTCGCGCGTCTCCTTGTCAGTGATATAAATCCCTCGCGCGACGCAGAAAGATCTAGAATAAGGCAGAAACTTTTTACCTCAGACTCGACTGACAATAAAAACACTCATTAACACAAATGTACGTGTTCGTATAGTAAGAAAGGTAGGTTTCTATCAAGAAAATAATTATAACGAGGCCTTAAACGTACTCTAGTAAAAAAATAAATTTTTATAAATGTTGGATATGAACCTTATATTTTATATTAATAAATAAATAATTAAAAAACCTCCCAAACTGAATAGTTTGCTTGTTTGCTAGTTAGCTAGCTACCGAGTACCACAGAGAATTAGCTAGCAAACAAAGGGGACATTTTTAAATGTAGCTCTATTAAAAAAATAATAATAATAATAATACAAACAATTCAGTATTATAGAAACAATGTTTTATATCAACAACAAATCAGCTAATTAGAAACCCGGCCTCGCTGTGTATAATGCACTGGCTAGGGAGCTAGCCTAGCATCGAAATGCAAGTGTAAAAGACCTGTGCTGAGCTAGCTAATAATAACTAGCCGTCTACTAATTGTAACTATATAAAATATATATATATATATATATATATATTGTGTGTTTACCCACACAGCGGCGGTAGTTTGTCTTCAATGAAGAGTATTCCAGTGTTGCAGTATTTGGTTTTATCAGCTCAGGCTTCTGTCTTCCCCAGCCATGATTGCTAGCTGGCAATAGATACTGAGCCAAAGCCCTTACCGGCTACCAAATGAGCAGCCAGATGTGAAAACATGGTTTACATTCCTTATGAAAATTGCAAGCCTTGTTGAAAAGGCAGTACATTGCATTTAGATAACCCAAGTCAAGCATCATTGTTCAGAATAGACATCTACAGTATATTCTGTAAAAAAAAAAAAAGAAAAGAAAAGAAAGAAAAAAGGTGGGGGGAAAAGATGGTTCCACGAAGGAGATAGATGGGAATTTAAATGGTCCTTGGGGAAAAAAGTGCATCCTTTATCCTCGGCAGGATTGTCATGACCAGGTGACAACAAATTTAATAGCAGCGTTAAAATGCCTATCAAAAGGAATGAACCTGTTTCAGAATGCAGGGATGTGATGTCAAAGAGAAGAGGACTTTATTCAGCAGCTATGAAGTCAAGCAGTCCCATGGAAGCACCAAAAAACTGACAACTTAAAGCGTGTAAGGCCCATCTTTTTATTTGCCCCCCCTCTACCACCATTATCTTCTAGCTAGGTTTTTTCTGACTGAGAAAAAAATAACGATGACAGCATCCATCCATCCATCTCTGTTTGTTGTTTTTTTAAGTAGCATCACATGTTCATGGTCTAGGATTGGATTTTTTGTTGAGGTCAATATGGAATCGGTTAATCATTTAATCTGAAAATACTGATTTGTCCAAGTACCTCAAAGATAACGTGATATAAAAGGGTAAACAATTACTATAAGATAAATGGCAAAGTGAAAATATGAAAATAAAAGCTTAAAGACCATGAATTAGGACTAAAAAGAGCAAAACTAGAGTCCTATCATTAAACAGTGCCACCTATAAATCTTAAATTCATGTAAAAAACATATGCACCCACTGGGTATTTTGTCATAATTGTTTTAAGTAATCAACTAAAGAAAAGCCAGCAGTCTCACATTCATACTTGATAAGGATTTGGTAAATAATCCTCAATGGATGAGCAAGTTCTAGGTCAAGTCAATGCTGTCTAATTTTTAACTCGTGTATTCATTTATATATATTTAATAACCACCTTTTTTCTGGCCAGGGCCACCGTGTAATTAAAAAATCATTCAGACCCTGTTTTGGGAGGGGGAGGAATAAACAGGAGCATCTGAAGGAAGCCCACATAGGCATAAGGAGAAGACATGAAACTTCACAGAGGTAGAAATCTAAGCTCTGGACAAACTGATCGATTTAGATAACAAGATGTAGAAGGGAAGTGTGGGTAGTTTTGAAGTGCACCTATATAATGACTCATAGAAAGATGTTTCTGATGACATGTTAATAACGTACATATGAGTATAGAATTCCAGACTTTGCCTTTGCACAAAAGCCCAAAAAAGATCAATAGAAATAAAAAGTTAACAAAAATTTTAAAGATTTAAGTTTATTAAGTCTAGTACTTAGAAACGTTGCACAATGACAAATACTATTTGCTTCCCATACAAACACAGTGGCCTCATTTCTGTTGCTTATTATGAGGAACAGTATTTTGAGTCATACATAATGTTGAATGGATCTCCACAGATTGCTCAGAGAAGCTCTCTAGGCTACATTTGTCTTTATAATAGATGTATAATTAGCATGTATAATATTGCTTTTGAGTCGTTGAAACAGTATCAGTATTTGATTTCAAGCTGGCTTGATAATTTTATTTTATACAGTGACAAAGTAGGTTTTATTTTGCCTGCTCTGAAGAACCTAAATGGACATATATGAACGAGGACAGAGCAAAACATCCACAGAGAGAGAGAGACATACATAGTTAGTTTTTTGTTTTGTTTTAACAAAATGAAATAAAAACTGTTCTGTTTTTTTTTTCCACAGAAAGGAAGAATCTTTGTATGTCCAAGAAGTTTTTCCAAGTTATGAGACCCTTCTCCTGGAATTGTTACGTCCAATACTGGTGATGCTACTTTTGCGGGAGAGAATGGGAGTTGGCGCAGTGGGCGAGGGTTCATTGGGGCAGCCATGTTGGCGAAGGATATCCACACACTCTTGGCTCCCAGCTTGTTGTGCCAGTATTAAAGCTGTTTGGCCTTGAGGATTCTTGGCTTTCACATCACTACCATACTATACGGAGAAACAGACAAACACTTCAATCACAAAGAAAAAGCACATAAGATACACCAGCCATACGTTATTTCATGCTGTAAGACACTTAACAGTCTCAAGGAACCAATAATAGATCAATGCAACATCTTGTTTTTTTCATAAACAGCATATAACAAAAGTATTAGAGCAAGTATGGGATTGGTATTGCTTTCATATTTTGATATAAATGTTATGAATCAATTCTGTTTATTTAGCAGTTTTTGGAAGGAGTCTCCATTATTAGTATATAGTATTATAAGTAAAAGACAAACATCTGTGTGACATCACTCCTTAAATTACTCAAGTAACAACTATTATTGGCCCATGTGGACTGTATTTCTATTATCACTATATCCTTACTGTCTGTCAACTCTTACCCAGACCAGGAGCTGAGTCATGACCACATCTCCAAGCTGGCAGGCTGCGTGTAAGGGGCTCTGAGGCTGCATCTGAACATTAAGCTGCTCCTTGGTGCTGTGGGCTAAGAGCAGCAGGAGCCTGGGAAGATCTTTGTTGGTGACAGCACTGAGGAGCTGCGATGATGTCACCTCACCTGGGCTCTCGTCCTGAGTTGGCAAGGGCGCCACAAACACCTTCTGCTCATATTTAGCCCGAATCCAAGACTCCCTTTGCTCTCTGGATTTTTACACAAAAAAAAGGCATAGGAAAATTTTATTCTGTTAAGATTTTTTTCTGCAATTGTTTAAACAGACTGCCCCTATTTTTCTTTTAATTTAATCAACCAGTAGATGGCAGTGAGGCTTTATGTCTACTACTCATCAAAATATGTACAACTGAGTTATATAAATATATCAATATAAAGCTATCAATAATAATGTTGACGTAAAAAGCAAGCATTCATCCCACAAATAGCATTTTTGCTTTCACATTTTTCACTCACTAAGTAGGCTTTTGATATGACAAGGTTTTACTTGAACACGAGCTTGGAATGGAGTCATTACACAAATTATTGTTGACAAATTACGTACAATTTGTTCTGCGAACTGGGATTCCCCCAAGACCAACATTAACCTAATTAGAATGAAATTACAGTTCTAGATTCCCTGTGGCATTTAAAAGGTTTTGGCCTGGGTTATGAGAAACAGCAGCGACGGAATCATTTGCAGTTAATTACAATAGTTTATACACAAGACCCCAAGAGGTCCTGCTTACCTTGTCGCCTCAGGTGTCGGTTTTTGGCGTCCTTGCGTACATTTTTCCCAAATGCTGTTGGCCATGTGGTTGCCTATTGCCATTAGCACCTTGGTGAGCTCACTTGGCCAGTCGTCCAGGTCCAAGGAACGGACTCGGGACAAGTGAGTTCCAAGGTTCCTGTGAATTCCTGAGCACTCGATACATATCAGTGCTCCCAAATTTAGACTTGCCCAGGTGGGACCTGGTGAGATAGGAAGAAGTTAAATCTCTAATGTATGCTAGACACACTCTATCGACTCTTCATATGATTTTAGTGATACATTAACAAGAAAACTCACATGGTGCATCACAATCCACACACAGATTATTTCCTTTGGCATTGCGAATGGCTTGTAGTGCTACAGCTTCACTCTGGCTGCTTCTCCGAGGCTGGACCACACACATACAGACACACTGGTCAGATCAGTTTGTCGGATTTTAGTTGTCCGAAGAAATTAATGATGTGAGTTACAAACCCACCTTATTTCGACTTTCACACAGTTGCAGAGAAGCGAGGATTTGGCTTTCGATGGCTTGCACCCAGGCATCCCTCTCCTCCTGGTTCTGGGTGTCAAAGTGCCAGGTCTGTGCTGTGCTTGATATGATAATAAAGTCTGCGTTCTCCTCCTCTGCAAGGTGAAGGCAATATTTATTTACCAGAGAGAAATTAATCGATGGAAGACACTCACTGAACCCCCTGACTAATATATTATTTTCTCATTATAGTGACATGAGCCTGAGAGAGGAAAAGAACGGAGGACAGAGACAGCGTGAAAGATGACTAGAGTGGTTCCATCCATTTGTGGTAATCTAATGATGTGTCGTCATGACTAAGGGATGGGAAACATCAACACAGTACAGAGCAACAGCCAGTCACGCCGAGTTCAACTGCACACCTCATCCACACAACTTATTATTACCTGTTCTGTTAATGTTTCTCAAGCTACCAAAGCTTTTCAATTTCCACATTTTGCGCTTGGCTTGCAGTGCAAGAAATTAGCCCGGGGCAGCAGAGGACAAAGGAAGCGGGAAGTGGAAGAGAAAAGGAAAGAAGCAAGAGAAGACGTAAGTCATAGGAAACAGTATAACTGTTAAATCGTGACAGACACGACAAAAAGGAGGCAGAGGACAAGCAGGGAAATTTAATCAGGTTTCATATAATGAAATACTGTCCGAATGATCTATTTGGTTTTATTATCTAGTAATTATATTTGGAAGGGTTATCAAGCATTCTGGTGCTTACCATCAGCCTGACTGGCTGCAGCATCTCCTTTGACGTTTATACTTTTCTTCCTTTTGGTTTTCTTCCTGTCACTCATGGGGGACGATGGAGTAATGTCTTTCCCCAGAGCAGGACTTGTAGCCCCCTCGATGCTTGACTCTGCTAGGTTGAGGCAGGAGGTTAAACGTTTAGAAACTAAGCCGGTTTCACATCTTATTAACTTTCAAAAAGTTAAATTAATGAAGTTTCTGCAAGCTTTTAAAAGGCTGCATTTGCAGAGCCAATTTACATACCCATGCTAACTGCCTTATTGGACAGGGATGAAGGACAGCGTTTGATTTTATGTTCATCTTGAGAAGACATTACAGAGCCAGCTGCTTCATCAACAGTCAGAAGATTTGCTGGAAAACAAGTCACACTCTAGGTGAAGATTTTGGTTTGAGATGGTATCTAAAGAAACAAAACAGTCCACTTCACTCACATGGGTTTTCCACTTCAGATGCTGGCTTGTCTTTTGCAAGGCCATTGACCCCAGGGGCAGGAGTAGAGGCAGGTGGGGGTGCTGCCCTGTGTAGCCGTTTACCCGGGACTTTCACAGTTACACGCAACAGGTCCATCTCCTTGCCATGGGTGTTCTGCCTATATTCCTGCAAATGGCCGACACATTCTAATTGTTCAGTGTGAATTAAACAGGCTATGAATTCCTGTTTTTTTTTTTTTTCCTTAATTTTGGCTTGATTATGTTAAGACAAGTCAGAAAAAAATAATGTGTTCTTCAATTGACTAATGAAAGTGATTAGAGTTTTTTTGAGGTATAATATTAATACATGGTGTTTGGAGCTAAAAACATCTTAAAGCTACATCACACAAAAACATTCTAGACAATTGTGTATTTTCAGATTTGTGACAACAGTTTAGGGGAAATCCAGATGTGTTCAGGTGTGGTATATAGAGTATAGTGATGTGGTATATAGTATAATATGTATTTCTGACCGGTAACCGCCAACATTTCTCAATAAACTATAATCAACGGACCATCTGAGAAGAAAAAAAGGTTTAGATAATTGATAATGGGTCTCACATTGATGTTTGAATGATAAGTGAGAATGCCGTTGTTGGTGAGTGTGACAAGCTTCTTCTTCCACTCCTTGTTCAGAGAGCGTTCACTGCGTTTCCATAACGTGCCCTGCCAGACAAAACACACGTTTCAACATTATGATGACGCGTATTCAGTCAATAAAGAAAACTAGACCAGAGCCAAAACAAATAACTATAAATTGAATGAAATCCAAAAACTGGCAATGAATTAAAAAAAATAGAGAGAAACTTTCTGTGAAGATACAGAGCCTGTCAAAAGTTTGGAAGCACCTAGTTTTTCATGATTTTTGACAGACACATACGTGTTCCTTTTGTTCATATGCAACAATCTAAGTAATTTAATGGTATGAAGATTTACTTTGACTGAACAAATGTATAAATGTACAGATGTTACTAGATCTTGTCTTAGCATGTATACCAGCTTTACACTTTTTTGGCATCCGGACAGTTTTTTTCTAAACACAGGCTAAAATACTTTGCAGTGCCTCTTGTAAAACTTTCCAAAGGTTATTTTCACTAGTTGTAGATTTCTTTCTGACCTGATCCAGTTCATCCCAGAGCAGTTCAATAGATTTAGATGCAGTGACTGGGCAAGCAATTTAATAATATATAACACTCCAGCTGACTGTTTGCTCTCTAACATCACTGTACAGCGTTATGCTTACAAAGCTTAGAAATGTCTTGTACAGTGATGTTAATTCCAATAAGCCGCAATCCACAATGAGTAGAAATATGGAATGGTTGCCATGTTGGTTCCTTTTACAAAGAAAGACTCCAACAGTCCCTGCTCCAAAACAACTCAAATTATTAAGCTTCCACCTCCATTTTTGACTGTGGGGTAAGGCAGTCTTCTAACATCTTCTTTCCTGTTCTCAATCTTACAGAAGTTTTTCTGCTAGAGCCCAAAATGTAAAATTTGGGCTTATTTGTCCACAGAACAATCTTCTAGGCATTTTTTGTCCAACAACTGCCGTTTAACTAGTTTGCTACATATAAACAAAATGAACATCGATGTGTCTTTGCTTACCTGTCTGATTATAACTGGTTTGCTGCCTCCTGCATCAATTCTGCTGTCCGTAGTTTTCCTCTCGCTATCGCTCCCACGTCGGTTCTACAATGGCAGGCATGAGAAAGCATTGAGGAGCCACAAAAATGAAGATAGCCAAAGACAAACTATGGGATGATGTGAGATGAGATGGGTGAGTGGTTCTCCACTGTCATGCTCAATTTTTAAAACTTTTGATAGTCTCCACTTTTGCATATTAGGAATTACGTTCTCTTCAGTAATCCATCTTCTATATTGGGGTTGCATGTGTTAGGTTTTTAAGCTATGGAGACTGAAGGACTAACCGTAAACAAGGAGGTCCGGCGGCGTGGTACATTTCGCTGAGAGCCTCCCTCTCCCCCTGCCACTCCCCGTAATTCTCTGTGACTTATCACAGGGGTGGAGGGCAAAGAGGAGGAATATTCAATATGACCCCCATTACTTGCCTGAGAGAGTGGGAGGACACAGAGAGAGACAGAAAAGATAGAGGGATGTTAAATGTAACAAATACAGAATGATTTGATGGAGCAGACAAACAAAAAAGATAATGGGGACATTCAAATTGCTGCCATTGTGAAAAAATGTCC
Organism: Silurus meridionalis; assembly: GCF_014805685.1. Classification (NCBI taxonomy): domain Eukaryota; kingdom Metazoa; phylum Chordata; class Actinopteri; order Siluriformes; family Siluridae; genus Silurus; species Silurus meridionalis. Next base: position 13,760,264 of record NC_060899.1, read on the forward strand.
CATTAAAATTATTATTATTATTTTCTCTTGACAGATGTCAACTAAAATCGACTAAAAACACTTGTGATAATGAATGATTATGATAGCAGAAATGAATGAGAAACATGAATGAATGAATTTCCTGGATAATTTGCATTTGTTTGTCTGAAAAGCACCTTTATTTAATTCAAAATTGTCCAATATAAATTACAGTATTTATGCATTAACAGTTCCTCGTATTCAGCATCCCCTTTCTAAAGTAGTTATGCTGAAGTTCTGCATGGCCCAATAATTATCAAGTTCATCTTTGTGTAGTTTACAACGTAGAGTTTGCCTGAGGCAGGGTTTTTGGAATATTATCTAGACCACTGCTTTTGAATACAAGCCTAGAAAATACAATCAAGAAACCGTCAAACGTAAATAAATACAGGCATTCCAAACAAATAAAAACACGAATACGTGATATGAATGAGAAAATTCCTTAAATTTTAAATAAACATCTAATAATAGGCTATTCTATTGTCAATATATCGCAGCATCAATAGTTTTGGTAATAATTCATGACATTATTCACTGCTATTTTAGGTTTATTTGAATATGGCTTTTAAATATAAATTTGAAGGATTTTACATTTTAGAATTTTTAAATACTGCTCCTTCTATAGGCAGGTACCAGAAAAGAAATATAAGCCTAAAAATAAGTCCAAGGTTAAAATTGGGGTTAAATGAGACACCAGTAAGTTATGCCCACAAACTCTGCGCACATTTGAAATGATCACAGAACTCCCTGAAAAATCATTGTTATATCTGAGGCCTGAATACAAACGCATGCACTTAATATTAACTTAAAAATAATATTAACATATTATCAAGCGTGTAACTCAACTGTGAATGCAGCTCTAAAAGATTAGGTCATTGATAAGCTCCAGGTTTTATTGTCCAGGACAGACATTGCCAATTTGCTAAACATTTTGATCAAATTATTCTAAACAAATGACTCTAAAATATTCTGAACAAATGTTATGTAAGTATGTTATGTAACAAATGAAAGTACCTGTCCCAATAATGGACCAGACACTGGCGTGGAGGCTCCAGAGTGGCTGGGGGAGTTGGGGAGGGACTTGCAGGATGCTAGAAGGTTGGCCTGCTTCTTACTTGCTACTATCTTCTGGCACACTGTGTGGTAAAAGATTTGATTAATTAATCAAAAATAGCACCATGATGTAGATGCTATGTAGATCTGGAAAGACCAGGGATCGATTTAGTTTCAGCTTAAATGGGATGCTCATCGAATTCACTTCACAAGAGATCGAGTAATTGTAAGTGTCTTTAAAAAAAATCCTGAAGTTTAACTGATCCCAGGCACAGTGTTTCCTAAGGAACCTAACCTTCAGTAAAGACCCGGTCCACGTTGAGTCCATAGGTGGCACAGGTCTCATAATAGGTACAACGTTTCACATCTGCACAAAGCTGTTGCACTCGCTTATCTTCAATAATGCGAACATTAGTGCTGCTAATCTTATCTGGATAGAAAAACACATCATCACATTGGCAGTGAGTAACCCAGAGCTTCTTGTTATCCACATTATAGCATTCATTAGGTATTTGAAAGTCCTGTACCTTGTGTGCCCACTACTGTGAGCGGGAGGTCTGCAGTGTTACGGTGAGTTCCCAGTTCACTGAAGTTCTTGTACACCTCTTGGAAACTGGCTTCGTTTTCCAGGCTAAACACCAGAATAACTGCATCGACCCAGTTGCTGAACTATTTTTCATTAGTTAGGAAAGGAAATTACACAAGAAGGTGTATAAGTGCAATAAAATGATTAATTGGAGATCATTTATTTGCCAAAAAAAAAGCCACTTTAGAAAAAAAAACCTGCGCAGTGGGAAGGCTGGATTCATCTCGAATCAGTAACAAGTGACTCTGACCATCAACCAACACCTCTTTCTTATATCTTGTACCTGAAAAGGGAAAAGGAGAAACTGAGAAATAGATTTATAATCGTACTTCAGGTTTCTCTCTGCCAATAATAGTTTTACTTCAGCACCTCAGTACTGCTGAATCCAAGTATTGGTGATGTCATGGGGTTTGGGAATTCCATCATTTTTTTTTCTTTTCTTATATGATAATATTAAGTAACTCAAGATGCTACATTACAGCTACTCACAAAGCCTGCTTTTATTTATTTATTTTTTATCCCAGGAAAACTAGGCCTGAGGTGGAAAGGTAGTTTGAATGAAATCACCTGTTTCACCAGAATCGGTGACCTTTGAGTTGTAAAACAGCAACATTACTTGCTTTGCTAATGTTTCTCTTCTGTATCAGTTGTTCAGTATGTATTTTGTAAAATCTCTGTGCTGTCTGTGAATGCAGTATTGATTGCGAACTTCTGAATATATATCTGACTTTATTACGGAAAACTGGTAGTGGTACAGGTGCATTATAAGTAGTTGCATGTTTTTTTTTAGAGCCAAAGATTTTTTGACATATAATAAATATGAATATATATAAACGGACTCATTTGCAGCAACTTGACAACTGTAAAACCATACTGTAAGACTATAGTCTGTCTTAAGTCTTTCCTGGATATTAAACCAACAGTGCAGCTAACCACAGCTGGTTTCATGTGCATTTGCTGTATTTGATCACTAGTTTGGGCCAATCAGAGTAGTTCTTACCTTCATGTGACTCAAGGGGAAGATAGCTTCCTGTGATAAACTTGTTTACCAGGGCAGACCTTCCACTCCGCATGCTACCCAGCACCCCCTATATGGAAATAAACTTAGATCAACTGCATGTTCTTTTGTAACAAAAAAAATAAAAACATACACATACAATAACTCTTTAGAGCTATCAGAATTAATCAGGTGTGAAGCAAACATCATTTCCTTCTTAATAAACCTAATGGGTTTTTTTCTAGTGAAAACCAGCTCGAATTTATTTTTGATAAAAAAAAAAAAAAAAAAAGAAACACAAGATGTAGCAAGAGTATTACAGCAATGATTATAGAGTCATCTTACCAGTCTCAGCTCTGATATGGAACGATTTAAGGTCCATTCCTGACTATTAGCACAGGAAGCTGCAGACACAATGAAAGACATACATACTGAAAATGCTAAATAACACCATGCTTGGGGGTAGAAATAGCAGACAGGCTAAAGTCTACTGAACCCTACAGTACAAGGTCAGTTTTAGGAATACAAGTACAAGGTACAAGGTCAAATATGAGGAATTTTTGCTTTTATTACATATGTAAAATGTGTAAAAGAATTTAAAATGTATAAGGTAAGAACAATTAATTTGGTGGCATTTCCTTAGAGAGCACAGTTTTCTCTAAATGTGATGATATCCTCATGTTTTCAAATGTCCTACAGTTTGAAGAATGGATAAAAAATCAGATCCTGAACTCTTAAATTCAGCATGTCTACATTTAAAGGTAAGACGTCCATAATTTCTGTAAGGTTATATATATATATATATATATATATATATATATATATATATATATATATATATATATATGAAAGACACTCTTTTTTTGGCCGGCTGAGTAACCACTTTCAGCCTACAGTTACTCTCTTCCTGACACACTCTTCCTTCCTCTGTGAAGACTGGCTCAGTCCCAGCTGTTTCGCTGTCAACAGTGACTGATGGGGTATTCTGCCGTCTTTCTTGTGATCATTTCATCCATGACTAACCGGCTGTGGCTTTCTCTGGACGTGTTATTGGGCAACTGAGATTCTTTTGTCTCACGACACTATAAATTGTGACTTACACAGCAGGTGAGGTGATACACCTTCAGGACATTATACGCTGTCTGGTCTCTACTCACAAGCACTAGCTTGAGATAAAGAGAGGTCTAGACCCACTATCTAACACTTTCTCTTTGAAACACCAGTCCTTTACATAAAGAGAACATTCCTTCTTCAGACACCCACCCACTCAAATTCACTGTGGGTTCTATGAGGGCATTATGAGGCAGGGCCAGACAGTAAGACCCTTATGCAGATACCAAGCCCTCTATATGCGGCCGTGTATCCGGAGAGCCTGGATAAAAAAGAATGCTCTATCTGTCACATTCTAAAGCCTGCATTTTTTTATTTCCTCTCATTTGGGATGCTTTTCAAAAGGCTCCCTTACCACACACACACACACACACACACACACACACACACACACACACACACACACACACACTCACTCACTCACACACCTATACAACCCCGCTCTTTCTCATTCATTGGACTGGGGACTCTCTCAGTGGCATCATGCAGCCATACAACAGGCAGCTCCATCTGCCTGTTGCCATGACAACCCCACCTCCAGCTGCTCTGTCAGCTTGCCTGGAGGACACATACGTAAATATTTTTGTGCACGCATGCGTTGAGTTTACACACAGACACGCATTTACAAACACACACACAACAGAGACCCACCTTAACAGAGTCGTATTTATGTATTTCAGGATAACGATTAAGTTCTTTGTTCTTATATATACGGCTTGCTAATGAAGGAGCAAAGAGAAATCAGGGAGTAACAAATGATCGGGTTGGACACGATATGAAACTGGAGATTGAAGGAGGAAAATAGTAAAAGCCACCATAAATAATTTGGGCTGTGAACAGGTAGTGGGTGGAACATCAAAGACGGGATTAGGATATGTGAGTCTGTACATGCACAAGCTCTGGCATATGTTTTATCGAATTTATTTGCCATTCCAATGGCTTTGAATCAGGCACCAGAACAGTGGTTGTGATCAGTTAGAAAGGAGTCACATTTCCTTAACTACTGCCAGAGATCCAGTTTTTACTTTAAGTATCATTTAAATTTCCCAAATCTAAACAGTTTTCTATTTCATTAGCTTTAAGACAAATAACTGTTCTTGTATAATAAATTGCTCTATTCATAATTATTAACTATCCTAAGTACAAATGAATGTAATATGGTTTGTTAGGTCCTGCCAATACCTTTCATTTGTCTCTGCCTTTTCCATATCTGTAGTACAAAGTGTCCTTTTATTGCATGTGTGCCGCAAGCATTCATTCATGCATGTGTTTGTATGCACACTTTGAGTTTTAGTCATGAATGGTTGTGGAGGTGGGCTTTCCTACCTTCATCCTCACTGGATTCTCTCTGTAAGGAGCTAGGAACTTGGGGAACCATGCCAGCACTTGATGGGACTTGAGTGCTCTTGGTAAAAATTCCACTAATAAATTTGAGCATTTTGCGCTCACGAGTCGAGGTCCCCTGCAACTGACCTGTCCTGATGTCTGATGCTATTTGTCCACTTTTTCCTTTTAGAAGGTCCTCAGACAGACAGTTTAGGTCACTGTTGTCCAGTGTACGACTTTTTCCTTTTCGCTGGGGCTTGGAGACAACAGTGACAGGAGCTGGAAGAGATGTAGACCCTGACTTCAGTCTCTCCGCTCTGGGACTTTGGGTCCGCATGGCTATGACAGCTTCTGTAGACATTTTATCCTTATTGCCCCCTTTCTGATCTTCTTGATTGGGTTTGGCCTCACACACAGCCCAGGAGGCTCTGAACGTGCTGGGAGCGGGGCTGGCAGGGGACTGGATCCTTGTTCTGCTGTCCTTACGATCCAGACTCTTAGAGGAGGCATGGATGCTGTCTCTGGCCTCTCTTAGTTCACGACCACTTAGGGCACCACTATGTGTCTTTAGAAGTGAAACAGGTCGCTTGTTAACACGTCCTACACCATCGCTCGTGGCTGGGGGGTTGGATGGTTCAGTTGCATCCTTGGATGTAGATGTTTGAGATGCTTTTGTGGCTTCTCTTGCCCCACCGTTTTCTGCAGTGGATGAGGTTATTGATTTTTGCCTGTCACTGGGTTGTGCACCATCTGTAAAAAGTGCTTTATGGTCCCTGGGGCTTGGAAGTATTTCCTGTTCAGTTTTGAGCTGGGTACCTTTCCTTGCTTCTGGCTCAGTGACCTCCTCTTTTTTCGGATCCCTTTTGCCAGAGTCTGCGTTTGGAGATATTTGTTTTCCTCCGGCATGACTTGTGGCCCCCTCCACACTTTGCCTGGCCTTTTCCATCCCATGATCCTCAGTTGTCTCCACCTTCACCAAGGTTAGGGAGATGAGGTAGGTGGTTTTATGCTGTGATACACCAGTTTGCTCCATGAGGTCCAAGTTGGTTAGACACATAGACACAGACATATATTATATTGGTGTGTGGTGAGCAGATATTCTGGTTTAATCCCAACTGATAAAAATATTACAAGACATTTTGAAGAAGAGGAGAGAAGATTGTTTGAATGGTGGTTTCTTCCCGTAGGCTGGACAAAATTCCGACTTTGTGTCCTTTGTGCTCGTTAGCTGCTCATCTTCCACATGTGCTAAAGCCTTGAAATATTCATTTCCCTTTGACTGGGATAGCTCTTCAGTTTTAGGGCATTTGAGCACACTGCAGCTCTTCAACCACAACCTTCGTAACCTTCCAGCACATGACACATGTACATTTAGTGTGATGGACAGGGATATTACATGTTTTTCCCCCTGTAGATTAAGGCATGCTGTTTGTAGCTGTACACCACAGTGTGGATGCTACCAGACAGAAAGGAGAGATAAAAAGAGGTGAAGCATGCAAGAAGACTACCTGGAACATGGATCAGAAAGAGAAGCTTAGGGGAAAATCCAGAGAGAACAATTCCAGGCTTTCCACGAGCAGTCTATCTATTATGATTCCTGTGATCTGAGATTTCCACCATGCGCTTCAGGCAGCAAGGATATTAATACAGCAGACTTCAGTGTCAAGTACCTGCGCATCCTTGGAGTCCCCGTGCCTAAAAAACTTCACCGTAGGTCAAGACTTGGATCAGTCATCTGCCTGGAGCACAGGAATTTTTCAAATCCCTGTGCTAGATGCTTTCTATAATGCCCACTCTGCACAGATCACAGACGGAAAACCTCGCTTCACTCTCCATCTCTTTCCTCTCCCTCTGCCTGCCTGCCTGCCCTTGTCAACAGCCAGACAGTGCACAGCCTCTTTTTTCCACAGAAATTCTCCCCTCCCCGTCTCTCTCTCTCTTCCTCCCTCTCACCATCCTCTCTCTTTCTCTATCACTGGGAAAAAAAGGGATAGGCGATGATGTGCTTTAGAAAGAGGCGGGCACACCACTTCACAGGACGAAAGCCAATAAAATGCTGGTGAAGCAAAGGGGGAGGAGTCACAGTAAAACTAATCAGCAAATGAGAAAAAAAATCAAAGAGCAGCTAATAAAGACAACAAATCAGTAGAATGTCTATTTTTTTTATAAACAAACAGCAGCGTAGTGCTTCACTTATCAGCAAGTGTGGTTTGCAAGCTGCGGTATCCACACACCACTCCCCTCCACCCCCACCCCCCCTCGGCCGATGAGGCAGCTTGTTACCAAGGTATACTGGAGCATAAACTCCTCCTCCTTTTACCACCTCTGTCTACTCTTTATTTAATCTCCATCATGGTCTGTTTTCTTTTTTTGATTTTTACTGTATGTATTAGGATTTGTAGTTGCCATTAAATAAGCACTTGGAGGTTTATTAGGGCAAATCATTACTGATGTAATTTATCAGCATTTTTATTTGGGTATCCACTCAACATTCAAGAAAAATAAAAAAATAATTGGTTTACAAGGGGCTATTTTTTTGTACCTTACCCTCTGTATTAAAGAGCAAGTGTAATACTATCAGCAGGGCATTAATGGCAGCATTTTAGAGATCAGAAATGTCTTGCACTGAGAGAACATCTGCTCTGGTAGAGCACTTATCTGATAAGACTTTTTCCCACTATAGAGCTGAACAGCCCTTTTTAAGCATGGTAGTATTGTTCTTCTTGAATGAAGGACAGCTACAAACAGGTTTAAACGAGATCAGATGAATTTATCAAAGGATCACTCAGACCCCTCGCTACATATGTTACATTTGCAATACATCTCAATGCATCATAAGCAACAGCAAAAGACTTTGTATTCACCAGTGTAGCAAAGTTCATGGTTTTGCATGGAAGTGAGGTACCTGTTATGCCATGTTGCAAATAGCTTGGACGTTTTAATCCTGACCAAGTCTCCAACTCATTTGTATAAATGCAGCCCAACACTTGCAAGGAACCTCAACCATGCTTCACTGTTGCCTGTAGACACTCAATATTTTACCACTCTCCAGCCTTTCAGTGAACAAACTGCCTCCTGCTATGCCAAATATATAACATTTTTGACTCATCAAACAGGAGCTCCTACCATCATACTTTGCACCCCAATTCCTATGTTTGTGTGCATAGTTGAGTCGCTTTTTTTCCATGCCTTAGGTATGACTTTTTTGGCCACAATTCTTCCATGAAGACCACTTCTGCCCAGACATTCTTCAGACAGTACATGGGTATACCTGGGTCCCACTGGTTTATGATAGTTCTTTGCTGATGGTAATGCTGGACTTCTTTTGGCTTCTTATCCGTCTTTTATTTGCTGCATGATGTTTGCTTGTGTATGGTCCTCGACATTGCCTATTTCTTTGTGTTCCTTTAAAACATCTTTAAACCCCAGTCTGCTTTGGCAGGTCTTCAATGTTGGGAGAGACCTTGCTGATCCAGTAGAACTACCTTGTGTCTTTTTGCTGTGCTCAGTCTTGCCATGGTGTGTGATCTGTGATATGAAACTGTCTTTCACAACCTTGACTAAGTAGAGTTTGGCTGTTCCTCACCCATTTTAAAGCCTAAACAACTGTTTATATTTCAGCTAATGACTTTGTTTCAACCTACATATGAAATTGATGATCATTGATGAGCACCTGCTTATTGTAATTGGTTAATCATACACCTGACTTCTATCCTACAAAAATAAGAATTGAAAGCCAGAGGGTGGTCACACAAAATATTGGCTTGATTTCTTCTGTTCACTCACTCAAAATAATCAATTAAGAAAAAAAAATAATAATAATAAAAAAAAATAATAAATATATATATATATATATATATATATATATATATATATATATATATATATATATATATATATATATATATATTATTTTTTTCCAGTTGATTATTTTTTTGGAAAGCATTCTTACTTTACAGCATTTCTTCACACCTGCATTAATTGATTTGCAAGTGCTGTACATAATGATCAAGCAACATCTCTTTACATATACATTTCTTGCTATTATCCTCAGCATCTGCTCTACTTTGAGGCTTAGATGAAGGCAGTGATTTGTGACAGTGATTTATTTGCACATTGTGATTGCTAATAATTATTTATGATAATATCTATACATGGAAATTGATTTTTGGTGAATTGATATGGATGGATTTCTGTTGTTGAAAGTTTTGTTTGGACGGTGCAGATTTCCACGTGTTCCTATAAGTTTCCTATAAGTATGTGTTCATTTTCAGGAATTGTAAAAAGATTTCAGAGTATCTGTAACTCATTGGCAGAGTATTTGGGCTGAAGCTAGTCGCCACAGAAGACAGATCTGAGCTACCATATGGACATTGACATCCATTTTGTCTGTCTGCATGTGATAGGATCAGCATAGAAGGATGATAATAACAGAGTAATTTAGTTCTAAGCCAAAAGCGAATCGCATTTCTCTGTTTGGTTAAGCCATTGGAGTAACAGAACTGGCACTTGTTTTTATGTTTACAGTGTTTTCATGCAGGTTTCTTTTACTTCCTCTATCAGCACACACACTTTACACATTTTAGATAAAATTTAGCCTAATGGTCAGAGATAAAAACATTCTTACTAAATTCGATAAACAGTTCACAGAAGTCATATAAATCCAACTTGCATGTTTTCAGTAAACAGAGGGTGAGGTGACAACGAGCAGTGTCACATACAGGACAATGACGTAAAGGCGATGCATCCGTTCCTGAAGTCACTGTCATTTTTCTTTGTATTTTCTCTTCCTGATAACGGACACTAATCATTCACACACACACACACACACACACACACACACACACATACACACACACACACACACACACACACACACACACACACACACACACACACACACACACACATTAATCTGTAAGGTGAGCAGGCTTGGCCTAAAGTAAAAACCAGATTGTACTTGTATGACTTGTACTGTAGGACCCTCTGATTTACTTAAAGAAAATGTGGCATAGTTGTTGAATCAGTCCTGCTACTTGCTGATGGGAAGTGGGTTTCATGTAAAAAAAAACAAAAAAAAACTTGTTATTCAGCAAATAACCACAGACTCTTGGTAAGGATGATTTTACAGTCTTCATGCATAGTGAATGATGAGTTTAAGCATGTGTGCCCACAATTCAGCAGCAGAACTCTACAGTGCTTTATAACTAAGTAATACTTTATATCTGTTTCTCTTAATAGCTCTTATTTAGATTTGAATCAGAATCAAATCCACTGTGTCAATAAATCTCTAAATGGATTTCTAACGATGCTGTCTTTTTTAATATTCACGAGTTTTTTCCACTCTCTTGCGTTTTGCTAAAAATATCACATTCCTTCAATCACCCTTTCAGTCGCACGGCAGTAGGTCCTATTTAAATATGTCAGTTTTAAACGGCAACACCACCATTTCCAGTATTACTGTAAGCCGTCGCTCATTTTTTTAAATTCATTGCTAGTAGGTCATTTTTTTTCTTTTTAGGATCTGTGCATGGTATTGAGCGACCACTTAGATCTTTATTAAATCTGAATCATTAATGAGACACTGCTGGTGTCAGTGCACTGTTGATCCCAGTCAGTAAAAGTATGACTAGTTTGGCCAGCTTCCATAAATAAAAAAAAAAAAAGAGCGTTGCAGAAACGTATTTTTTTTTATCTGCGATCTATCTGATGCTGTTGTCAGCTAGAAGAGCAGTAATTACACACAGGAGAGGAAGTCGTCGGAGGAGGAAGTGAATTATGGCGTGTGTGGGTCGGAACGACCGAATGAAAGTCAAATTAACCATTGTCACAAGATCCTTTGACCGCTCGCCCCTTTCAAACATGTGTGCGTCTGGTAATGCGTAATTGAAATGTAAATTACCCTGCCCTGTATTGGATGTCTGTCTCCTGTCTAAAGGGCACTACGAAGCATAAGACGGCACATAAGATTTAGATTTATATTAATATACAAAATTGTGATATTATAAAATGTTACATATTCTTGTTTATTTTATTTGAAATTCAGAGTACAAGCCTGACGTGTCAGATGGTGTCTGAGATGGAGAGGAAGTGGCTTTTGGGGCAGCGAGACAGGAAATGGGCCCATACAAAAGCCTGCTACCAAGACGTACATGTGAGAGAGATAATCTTGCAACACAAGCCTTTTAACGTTCATATCCACAAGCCCGATTAAATATGTAGACTAATGTAATGGATACGCATTTCAACTTGACTTAATGAGCTCTAGTGAGCCTGCAGCACACACAGGAAGTGATGTGGCAGATATTACTGCTTTACCGGTACATGATTTCTGGGACATCACCTCACTCGTTACGTCGTTTTCCTCTCGACGCTTACAGAAGTCTTAACGTTCGAATTGCTTTAGGCAGCAGTCAACATGAACCCTCAAGATTTGTGATTGCACAAGAAAACCAACAAACAAACACAATTTATCACCCTACATGAGGCGCAGTGCCTTTTTTCTCAGGTTTGCCTTTTGAGACTTGGGAAATAGACTGGAGAATTTTACATTTGGAACATCTTGGATAGCGAAAGACAATATAAAGACATGCATATTCTGTGTTTTTTATTCAATTTTTCAATCTTGAATCATCACACTCAGGGAAGACGAAATGAACAGAAAAGATATGGCTGCACAGAAGCACCTGAAGCACCTACATAAAAACAGGCACATGCAAGGTGACTTGACCCAGATTCTAAAGACTCAAAATATACATCACACATTACATTCATCTCAGTGACGGTCTCCTTCTTCTTATTTAGATCTAGTTTTGTCTTGAATAATAAATTTGGGGTTTTATTCTCTTTTTTTTCTTTCTTTCAGGATTTACAGACTGTTTTCTACCATATTGCAGGAACTACTTATCAGGCAGGATGGATAAAGTTCAGACTCACCATGTTTTCTTGTTTTTTTTTTAATAAGCACCAGGTGGACTCACCTTGCACACCATGGATAAAAACCTTCAGGCCCGTCCTGAGCTGCTGGTCCTCGATTCTCTCCAGCTGTTTCAACACTTTGTTCAGAGTTTTCTGTAGGCTGTCATGCCGCTTCACTTCAGCCCGAATTGCACTCGAATGCACCACCTTAGTTGAGTTATGCATGTTCATTCAGGTGAGTCTGACTAAAATGTCCAAATTTATCCCTGCAACCCATTGGCACGTTTAACTTCTCGTTCCATACTCTCACTCATAACCAGAGTCATTTCGATGTGAGACAAGAAGAACAGCAGAAACGTAATTCAGCTTGCATGCATTTCCTCTGTGTGCATCTGAGTTCACTTCCTGATTTCAAAAAAGCTTCGCACTCTCGTAGTCTGTTCTCTGACAAACAGAACTTTGCGGTGAATTGACTTCAACTGAAAGGAAAAACGCATCAAAGGGTACTTTCTCAGCAGCCACCTCAGGCGAGAGAAGGAAGCTTAGGTTGTTTATCCAGTCGTCGAATAAATATATATTTATAACTCGAGGTAAATATAATGTTAGGAATAAATCGAATATATAAAAAAAACTACTAATACATGTACACTATCTTAATAATGTGTCATTAGAGTTGATGATTGAGATGCACTGGTACACAGTAACCTTGTAAAGACATTCACTACAAAACATGCTGGAAAATGTAATCCATTTGTCTATAAATACACTCTTCTGCTTTTCACTTTGTCTCTCTTGGGAAATCCTTTAAAGGTTATATTCCTTCAGAAATCGAGAATTAAGCAGTGCAGTGGAGCAGCAGGTAGTGCTGCTGCCTCGGATCTTCAGAGTCTCTATTTTAATCCTGAACTTGGCTTACTATCTGGGCAAGGTTCTGCATGCCCTCCAGATTCTCAGGCTTTCTCTCACCTTCAAAAAACATACCAATACGTTGGGTATTTGTATTGCCCCTGGGTGTGTGAATATGTGCACATGACGTCCCGCAATATATTCTTGTCAGATCCTGGGTGTATTCCCACCTTGTCCTTTGTGTTCTCGGGATTGGATCTCTAGTAAGTGTTGATAATCCAGTGAGATTTTCATTCCTACGTTTTTAACGGAAAGTGTCAAATATTGCATTTTACAGTGTTTGTAGTTAGAAATCATGTGCATGATGTCATAATATTTTTCACACATATGAAAGTGTGTTTTTTCTGGCAACTTATTTTATTACCATCTGTGGAAAGATGGTCAAATACATTACTGTAGAATGATTGATTTTTAATTTTATCACCATTCCAGCAATAATTCTTAGAAACCCACAATATGATTGCAGTTTATACCCCGATATGTACAAGAATACTTCTCGTAACCACGTCACCACCCATTTAAAGCTGTCACGAAATCAAATTTCAAGTGTTTAACATGCTGGATTTAATGGTTAAGAAGTGCATGCTCCAACACACTGACCGTCCCGTTCAGAAAATATATATTCAGGCAAAATGTACACGCTCTCTCACTCCGATGATGTCATTCTCCACCTTAGTTTCTCATCAGGATTTCTGTCTAATTAAATAAAGTGTCACGCCCATAACTTATTTCACCATTCTTAACTCACATTGGCAATACTGTACATTCCACCCATATTTATACTGTATATACTGTATCATATATACATTCATACTACTGTACATAACTATATCATGTCATTTGAGTATACTATCTTCTGGCTCTTTATAATCTTTCACAGTATAATGTGTATTACTATATGAACCATTTATTACTACCTACTGCACCTTCTGTACATTAATCATCTCATCCCTTTATATATGGACCTCATACCCCATTTATCTACTGTTATCTACTGTAAATAGGCACTTATACACTTTTGGTTAGATGCTAACTGGCTCCGTATTGCTCACATCCACGGTCCTTACTGTCAGTTACGGATTAGCCTGGCCTTTTGAGTTAAACAAAACAATGTTTAAAAAGGAGAAGGCGACATCTGGCCCTGAAATTGTCAGCATGTTCATTTCATGGCACTTCACAGTAACTTTAAAGGAACTTGTGACATTTTTAGAGTGACGTCAGTAAACAGTGTAAAGAGCCCAGTCTCGATTTTGAACGAGGTTATAGCAGTATTGGCTTTAGGGCTGTGAAAATACAGACCCAGTGCTTGGTTACAGGTATAACTGTGACCTTTCTGATCACGGCTTGAAAAGATCATTGACATTACAAATATCCGGCTCTCACTCGTCTGTGAACTACTCACCATGGCAGATAATCTGCTGCGTGAACGTTTTCAGTTCACTATTTTAATGAAATTGACATGTTCCTGTCCATGAGGTTTATAATGATGATGATTACGATGATCATTATGATGACGATGATGATGATGATGAATATAATGATGATTATAATGACAATAATGATGATGAAGATTATAATGACAATGATTATAATGATGATGATGATGATTGTGGTGGCCATTATGAAGAATATAATGACGATGATGACAAATACGATTATTATAATGATGACGATGATGATTATGAAGAAGATTTTAATGTCGATGATGACTGTGATGGCCATTATGAAGATTATGATGATAAAGATTATGATGACGATTATGATGATGATTATGATAACAATGATGAAGAATATGATGATAATGAAGATGATGGCACGCATGTGAAGCTCTTCATGTTTTTTTTTTTTTTTGCTTCATGTAAACTTGAAGATTGCGATTCACAAGTCTACGAGCACTGTATAGAGACCTTTTTGAAATTCTCAACATTCTCGGGATACTAAATAATTATTCCGGTTCTGCTCTTTATGATTAATAATCGATCCATCCATGGAAAGAGGATTCTTCCAGATTGATCAGATCGGATCTCTACCCAGAATGCCCTGCGCAGCGCCCCTGGCGGTGTGTACTGAGTGGTGCATCTGTTTTCAGTAGCTGTTCTGTGTGTGTTTGTTTCTCCGCAGGTTGGATTGTTAGCTCGCCTCGGAGACTGTCACAGTTTACCCACAGCGGGGAGAGAAAGAGAGACAAAGAGAAAGAGAAAGAGAAAGAAAGAAAGGAGTGTTCATGCCTCAGGGTTGTTCATGATGGTGTGTGGAGGATTCACCTGCTCGAAAAATGCTCTCTGCGCTCTTAACGTCGTTTACATGGTGAGTCATTGACGGCTAGTTAGCTTTGTGCTAGTTTGTTAGCTCAGACCTTCTTCTGGCCGAGATAGAGCTGTTATCAGGTGAACTGTTAGATGTGAAGGTGTTCATGGAGAAGAGGAGATCGTGGGTTCACACTGGACTGGGTTTATATAACAAATAACAGCTGAGAGAGAGAAGGTTGGAGGGTGTAGGAATCATCACAGCCAGTGTTAGCTTTTTATATGTTATGCTAATATAAAACGGTAAGCCGGTTTTTCACCTGGTCTTCACCCAGGAACTTGTTATTTACGATAAATATGAACTCTTGATTCTATTTCACTTCTTGGACACAAATCTTTATGCTCAGTGTTGATGAGATAACCAGCTAACTTCTCTCCAGCCACGTCAATGCTAGCACTGGATACGGCGTCAGTAGTAACGTGTATTTAGCCTTAGTGTTGTTAATTATTATTTTATATGTATGATATATATATATATTTATTATTGTATATATCTAATATAAACAAATTACCGTGTTTTATGGGTGTGATCCTGTTTACATGTCTTTACTTGTGCCGGAAGTTAAAATAAAAAAAAAAAAAACGACAGAATGAACACGTGAGTGATGACGTCATTAATTAGGCGAAGTGCTTCAGAGACAGGAAGTAATATTTTGACACTAGTATTAGTAGGAACATATTTGTCTATTTTTTTCTTTCTCATTTGCCCTTTCAAGAGGCTGTCCCTGTTTTTTTTCCTTCTTGTGTCGAAGCCAATTTTGTGCTTTTGCTGTTTGTTCTTCACCTGTGATGAGTGTAAACAGTGTCTCATTAGAGTAAAAGTGTGTCCTAATCTCTGATTGGTCCGTCAGTTGGTGGGGCTACTCCTGATTGGTGTAGCGGCATGGGGGAAAGGCTTCGGGATCGTGTCCAGTATCCACATCATTGGAGGCGTGATTGCTGTGGGCTTTTTCCTGCTGCTCATCGCCATCGTCGGCCTCATCGGAGCCGTCCATCACCACCAAGTCTTGCTGTTCTTTGTATCCTTCACTGTTCAGTATGTCAGGGTTTTGTTTGTGACGCTTTTATCGGCAGCTGTGTGTGTGTGCGCTCAGTAGAGTTGTTGAATATTTAAATTTCCCTGCTCGTGTTTTTCCATTTAAGTATCAAAATGGCAGGTTTAATTATCCACAGCGAATAGCACAATGAAATGAGCAGTAACATCATTTCAGGTTCATTTTTCATGCAATAGAAACACGGTCCAAAAAATCCTAGCGAATTTAATCACTTTTGAATGATTATTAACATAAAGCATGAGGCGATACACCAGTTCTTGTCTAAAGGTTAGCTATGTTGAACAGATTTTATTTTTAATGATCTTCATTTCTGTGACCGATTGGGAGAAGAAGGAACCCTAGGCAAATTTCATCGAAAACAGGGCCTGTGTGTTAATCGCACATCATAGCATATGAGTATATAAGTGTAGCGGGGTATTGTGGCAGTGAAATGTAGTAGTAAAGTGGAAAGTGCTAGAACCCGATACACTATATGCACAAAAGTATTGGGACACGTGATTTTCCCAGCTGTACGTGATTCTTTCCCAAATTGTTAAGCTGAAGGCACACAATTGTATATAGTACAATATAGTGGATGTAGTAGCATGAAATTTTCCCTTCACTTCAACTAGGAGACCCAAAACCTGTTCCAGTATGAACACTTTTGGGATGAATGTGAACACTGACTGCACCCCAGTACCTGACTTTAATAACACTCTTGTGTCTGAATGAGCACAAATCTCCACAAAATGTAGTGGAACATCTTCCCAGAAGAGTGGAGGGAATTATATTTGCAAATTGGGACTAAATGCTTTAAAAAAGCACATATGGCCAGGTGTCCGCAAACTTTTGGCAAGAGAGTCTGTAGATTAGCATTATTCTCATATAAGAGCGAAAGAAGTTCCAGCTGTAACACGACAATAATAAAAAACAAGGCTCGTAAAAAAATGACCGTCTATCGCAAGAACAGGAACTTGTCTCGTTCCACAACGTTAATTCAAACTCCAGACCGTTAAAATGTGCAGCGTGGTGTTCATTAATAAATAAAACCTCTTACTCATTGGCTGTTAAAATCATACACAGAATAACACACTCCAGACCGTGCACTTTATAATGCATTAGCGGGTGTAGTTGCACCACACTACTATCAAGTTTACCAACGTGCCAGATGTTATCTTAGGGAACGTGACATATCAAATGGAGAACTTTTTTAAACTGTGACGCCATGTTGTGTGTAAATCAAATGCCGTGAGAACTTCCTGGGATTCCTGGGATCTTTGGCGTGTAACACTCTCTCGTGTATTTTTAAGGTGCTAATACTCAGGAGTTTAGTTATTCACACAAAACCCAACCCTGAAAAAATGAGTGGTCTGTTGTGCAACAACGTTTAGGGACACTGCTGTAACTCTCATTAGGAAGTAATCGCTGTGAACCAAGTTTGTATAAATGTGTGTTTATGTGTATCTGTGGGTATGATTGAGTAACTTCCCTTGACCGTTCTACTCTCCAGTACATGGTCATTCTGTTCATCGTGTTCCTCTTTCAGTTTGGTGTGTCCTGCTCTTGTCTGGCCGTGAACCAGGATCAGCAGGTAGGTTCTTATTAAACGCTAGTAACGGAACGGTGTATTAACGGATGTATCAGAGTTGTTGAACTTGTGGTTGCTTTGCAGGAGAAATTGCTGACCTCTAGTTGGAGGATAATGAGCAATGACACCAAGAGCGATTTGGAGAAAAAGCTGGACTGCTGTGGCCTGTTCAACAGCACCGCAAACAAACAGGAGTTTGAAACCGACTTGGCGATATGTAAAGCTGTAAGAATTCCAGTACTGCGCTGTAGATTAATGGATTGTAAACAAACAATGTTAAAACAAAACATGTGCATGAAGTTGTTCGAAAATCCATTTAATATTAATCATAAGTGCCTTATATCTGGAGTATTTTATGAACATGGTTACATAGTTGATAGCAATCATATCAGGTGGGGGGGTGTTTTGGTAAACAGAGCGGATCCTCTTCCCAAATGTTTTTATTTATTGAAGGCTTTTCATTGTAGCACTTTTTTTTTCTTCCAAAAAAGATCCGTGTTTGTTCCCCACTTGTGTGATTGCTTTTGCTGTGTAACATATTTCAAGCCCTTCCTTTATCAGAAAGTATTTTTTCATCCTCAGCTCAGACTTTCCTCTGTAAAGATTGTGAAACAGTGATGCTCTGATGTTCTTTCGTCCCCCAGAGCTGCCTAAAAACTTGCAGGACGTGTGGTGAGAAAATGCTGCAGCATGCCTCCGAGGCTCTGAGGATTCTGGGTGGTGTGGGTCTCTTCTTCAGCTTCACCGAGGTCAGTCCGATGTCCTACAACACAGTATTTTTTTTGTTTTATTATTTATGTTAGTAATTATATAGTTTACATATATACTTTGAGAGGTAATAGATGGAAATGGTGTTATTTTGAGGTTTTCATATGTCATTCTGACCTCTAGTGGTTCAACCCTGCTGTTACATCATTCATGTCTGGGATGTTTTGTTAAATGGGGGGAAAAATGGGGGTCTGTTTTGTCCTTATTATTCAATCTGTAAATTCGTCGAGCAGTTGGACAGCAAACGGTGTCCATCAACAGTCTACACCAATCTGATTAGCGTTTGGAGTTAGAGCTGATTTTGCTGCTGCATGGCCAGATCTTTGTAAAGTAATCTGTCATGCAGGATTTAAAGCCGTTCTGAGTAAGAGCTGTGTAAGAAGGAAGGCCGAAACCTAAAGAAGCACACACTCCTTCATTTCTTTTTGGTTAATCCTGAAATAGCCACAGACTCCCTGAATAGCAGCTGACCGCACCTCCTGCTGGATCTGTGAGCCAGACGGCCCAAAATCGAGCAGTACTGATCTAACAAACCACACACACCCACATCAGCAGTGACGTGTATTACCCTGCTGTTCTAAGAGCTCGATTCTGTTTAACCCGGTCCAGTCTGAAATCTGAAGCTCGAAAGTGAAAAAGCTCAATCTCTCGTTCTGCTTCTCCAGCGAACATCCACATTCCCAAAACTCACACTGAACGTTTATGAGTTTTTCTTCTAATTGCTTACATTTTGATGGTCAGAAACCATGCTCTTTTTTTTTTGTGATAAATTCTATTATTGTCTTGAAGTCCATCTATTCAGAGCACATTGCATTTCTCCAGCACTACAGTTCTGCTCTTTCTCTCAGTTTCATGCGGCTACAGAACACACTGCAGTGTAAAAAACGTGACTTTGCCTGGGCATCTGAGTGAACGTCAGTCAGATTTTCTGATTTCATCTCAAATCCATAAAGAGTTATTAAAAAAAAAAAAAAAAAAAAGAATTTATGATCTAAAGCAAGATCACTTCCTATATGTACATACATTTTTTTCTAGCGATATTTCAGATGAGCATGTAAACAAAAATTGTATGTGTATATGTATATAAAGGTATCGTATTTTTCGGACTATAAGCCGCTACTTTTTTCCCACGTTTTGAACCCCGAGGCTTAAACAACGAAGCGGCTTATTCATGAATTTTTCCTGGGTTTTTCCCGGTTTCACAAACTTCAAGCCAAAAAACTGAACCCCATAACATTAGACCAATGAAATTTCTGAACGGAAACGAAAAAACGCACCTCACCTGTGTTCTGAGCTGCACGGCATCGGGAGAAAAAACTTTTTTTCTAAACGCACGACGATGCCAAAAGGTAAACTCCTGAGAGAAATACAGTGGAACCCGGTTATGTCCATGTCCTAGGGGGTCGCCAAAAAGCATGGAGGTAACCGATGATCGAGATAAACGAAAATCAAAATGGCGGCAATATATTAACGTGCTTGAAATTTCTTTATGTACATGATGTGTGTTAATAAATGAGAATGTGCATGCACGTGTTTTTGAAGGGGTGTTTTACACAACAGTGTTGCTGCGATTTGTTTGATGAAGGCATGCTATAAAAATACATACAGTACATGTTTATCTGTCAGGAATCCACCTGCCATGCCCCCTTCGGCCCCCTTCAGCGTGTCAGGTGTTTTCTCGGCCGCTTTCTCTGAAGCTCTCGGCTTCAATCGTGCACATATGGTGCTCGTTTATCATCATCACCAGCTCCTATTTAAACTTCCACACTCTCACTGT
Source organism: Silurus meridionalis (assembly GCF_014805685.1). Lineage (NCBI taxonomy): Eukaryota > Metazoa > Chordata > Actinopteri > Siluriformes > Siluridae > Silurus > Silurus meridionalis. Next base: position 13,780,651 of record NC_060899.1, read on the forward strand.
CCGTTATTGTTGGTATATGTTGGTTCACGGCGGTCGTTGTTATTGCGCATGCGTATCCCGGTACGTGTCTTCCCACCGGCACTCTCTTAACGGCTGCTCTTTTCTTCCCAAAGCGCATCGCGCCCCTACGAACACTACAAACACTAGCACTAACTAACAGCAGAGATTCACCAGTATACAATACAACACCTGTAGCAGCTGTAAGCCTTGATTTTTCCGCCACTTCCGCGAGTTCTTCTGCGGCTGCACCGAGATAACCGACGTTAAATGGCAAATTTTTCCCCGATATAACACATAACCGATAAAAAAATGCTTCGAAAAAGCGAGAATTTGGCGGTTCCACTTCAAAAACGTCGACTTAATAGGGTTGTCGAGGTAACCGAGGGCGAGATAACCGGGTTCCACTGTAGTTGTAAAAGAAAGGAGGAAGACAGTGAACAATGACTTTCTTGGTCGGCTACTGTTTAGATACAAGCCGTGTAACGTGTTGAGTCAAGGTGAAGGGAGCAACAAAAACGTTATAAGCACAGACAGGTTTCCAAAACTCGTGCTTCTTTATTGTTTATGTTATTGTTTATGTTTATTTGTTATTGTTTATGTTTATTTATTCTTGACAACAGGGTTATGGGTTAGTCAAAGAAACTTAGAAATGAGCATCAGAAAATAATAAGGACATATTCCTCTGTCTTGCACACAAGCAGTAATAGCGGAAAAATGCGGCAGCAGGCTATTCCCAAAATACCGCTCTGCTCTTAAAGGAGCCACATCATATTTCACCCGTGTAACAGACACTGTCTTTCGTTAAAGCCTGTGTAAAGTTCATTAGTTTCAGTGTAGACGGCTTATAGACAGGTGCGGCTTATTTATGTACAAAATAAAAATCTTTGTCAAATTCGGTGGGTGCGGCTTATATATGGGTGCGCTTTATAGTCCGGAAATTATGGTATGTACATATGCAGGTATTGATGTAGATGTCTGTCTTTTTATATATATGTGTTCTTTTTCTTTGATTAAAAAAAAATAATAAATTGCAAACCCAGAATCTCATGTTGCTTGTTAAAAGTCTATTTTTAATGAATCTTTTTTTTCTTGTTACAGATTTTAGGAGTTTGGCTGGCTATGCGCTACAGGAACCAGAAAGATCCACGGGCAAACCCCAGTGCGTTCTTATAGTCTTGCAGCATCCACTAGTCCAGCAGTGTAGATGAGCAATTCCTCTTCTCTTAGTGCGCGTGCACACACACACACACATACACACACACATATGCACTCAGACATTCAGCACAGATTTCATACTGAACGCTGACATTCTGCTCACTACACACCATCTATTTGATTTTATGGCACCACGAGCTAAAGAAAAAATCCCTCTCAAATATTTGTTCCCCCCCACCTAACCATAGCGAGAGCAAACAAAAATGGACGTCTCATGAATGATAGGATGTATTCTTGTCTCGATCTCCAGTCCTAGTAGTGCAGCCTGCCCCAACCCCATCCTTGATTTGAGAAGGAAAAAAAAAAAAAAAGTGTCCTGGACGGCGTGAACTCATTCATTCTGACAGCCGTTACTACGGTTGGTTCAGTCTACATCACTACTCCACCTGCCAGACTGTTCCTCGGCCATTATTGTGTTCCGTATCGTATAGTTTTCTCCTTAGTGAAGCGATTAGTTCCTAGATTTTTACGTGACCCGGTCGAAGTGTGACGTCTGTGATACACTTTCCCTTTCCTGCTTGTTGATGTGAGTGGTGCTTGTTGTCCCGTGGGAGTGCTAGCTGAGGATTTTTACTTCCATACGTCGTGTAACTGAGCCATGCAGAAGCCAGCAGACTGTAGCCCCGAGTCCGTGTAAAATAAGACGTTGTCTACGTGACGGGTTGCTTTTGCCCACACGTGCGCGTTTAGTTCGATTCTTGCTCATGTACCGCCCGCACTGGAACTTTAACCCTCGCGTTATATTTGGTATTACTCAGTGTTTCTGATTTTTTTTTTTGCGCGTTAAAGCATCTCATATACCTTCTGAAGCCAGCGTTTAAGTTCCTGTGACACCTTATTGTCACTGATGGAAAAGATTCTCTCACGTTCTTTAGATGCCATTTATGTCTTCGCCACTAGGTGGCATCCAAATTTGTGACATGTTGGGCAACCGACTACGGGGTTGTTTTTTTTTGCCGAACTGTATCTACTTCACAACTTTTTTTTTTTTTTTTTTTCTTTTGCCTTTAAAAGTATTAAAATTCAGGCCATTCAGGTTTGTTTAAACATAAGTTATTTGTATGTACTGTACTTAATAAAAATCTATCCTCCGCCAATCGTACTTTCTCTAGGATAGTTTTCTGTTTTCTTCAATTATTCTTCACACTATCAGTCTTTTTTTTTCTTTTTCTTTCCTTCTGTGAATTCAGTTCACTTTCTGGAGCACGTACACACAGCTTTTGTTACAGAACTCCTTTCACGTCTCATTTCACTTCCTATAAGTAGGATGCACTGAATTTTCACACTGCATAATAATGTTGTGTATATGTGCTAAAGGTCATTGGGGTAGTAGTTGTGGCTGTTCTGCCAAATATTTCTGCAGCCGTTTGTTCTTGTTTTAATTTATTGACTTTATAATCAGCAGGCCGTGTTCTCTCTTTCTCTCGTTCATTTTCCACTACTCTGTACTGCACCTACCACTCTTTCCCCCCTCCATTCCTGGATGTTCCTTGTATTTTTTAACCTGATTTTTTTTTTTTTCCAATTAAAAACATGTTTGAGCAAAAGTTTGGAAAATGACCATGTGACTCATTTTAAATACTTTTTTGATACATACGGAAGTCTTAAGAGGCCATACATTTAAAAAAAATAAAATTTCTTGTGATCTTGACATAACAAACATTGTCTCCTCATTAGTGTTACTCCCCATTTGCTTTGAGAATTTCATCCACTCCTCTGGGAAGATGTTCCACTATGTTTTGTGGAGATTTGTGCTCATTCAGCTATAGGTACTGATGTAGGTGAGGGTGATGAGACCTGGTGTGCAGTAAGCATTCACATTCATCCCAAAGGTGTTCAATAGAGTTGATGTCAGAGCTCTATAGCAGGAGATCTTCCACTCCAATCCATGTAAAGCAGATCTTTATGGTGCTGGATTGGTGAAACTGTCACAGGTTTTGGTCTCCTAGTTGAAGTGAAGGGAAAATAACATGCTACAGCATCCGAAGACGTTTTATACAATTGTGTCTCTAAAACGTGGTGGGAACAGTTTGCATAAAAAGCACATATGACTGGAACAGTCTGGTGTCCCAATACCTTTGTCCATATAGTGTCTAATGTGTAAAAATAATAATAATAAATCTCCACTCTGATTGGTCGGAAAGGTGTCAATGACATTTCTAGAACAGCAGCTGTGACTTGGTGTGTTATGTCGGAAAAACAGGTTCACAAAAATCTGATCACTACTATGAGGTTTTCTGTAATAATATTTCATGTCTGGTAAGAGGTTTACACAGGAAATGATTGTGAAGCACGATGGTGAGTCATGGAGTTTTGGAGATATCCAGGATCAGCATGAAACCATGACTAGGTAAATATTTGTAAATAGGAAGTCCAAATCAAGGTGTTGTAGATATTATTGAGTCTTCAAAGTACCACTGTAAACTTGTTCATGCTTTAGTGTAAAATAAGTAAACTGGTGTTTTTTTTTTTTATCTTCAGTTTTTCAGAATCTTTTTTTTACCTCACGATCTTGCAGGCGCATGGACGCAGCTACAAAATGGATTCCCTTCCCCTGTAGTGTTCTCAGGCTTGTTGCCAGGCTTAACCTCCCACTGCTGGGTCTGTGTGTATCCGCACGCTTGGTTTTAGCTGCAAAACTTCACAGCCACCACCTGTCCACTCGCTGAGCGAGCTGCCGACGTGTGAAGTCTGTGGAAAAGAGAGAGAAAAAGCTCAGGGAGGAAGATTTGGAGAGGCGAGAGGTGATGTGAGAAATATAAAGCGGAGACGTGTGGTCATAAATATGTATGTAACCTTTTGTTTTGTTTTCTGGTTATTTCATATTGAACTCGCTCGCTCTGTAAAAAGTCCACTGGTCTTTACTATGATCATGAACACACTCACACACACACACACACACACACAGTCTCATGGGAGCTTTATGGCACAAGTAGATCAAGCCACACTGTTTCGGAGCTTTCGTTCGTACACAACTGTGTACCTGCTGACTAAGCGTGATGAGGACACTCAGGACAGAGATGCTTGATTAAGATTCCACATGCACAGTGAACAAACAAACAGTCATTTCTCCTCTTAGTTCACAGAGACAATTGGGTCAATAGCAGTCATTAGACTGGCCGGATCCGTGCTGCCTGCGCAAATGAAGACGGAGCAGACCGTAGTCTTATGATGTATTGATGTGTTGGGAAGGATTTTCTTTTTGGTGTCTGTGGAGTTGTGTTTCTTCTTATTGCTTATTTTATACAAGCAAAACTATATGGACGAACGCTTGTGGACACCTGACCCATTCCACCTTTACTCCCCATTTGCCCTTATAACACCCTTCACTCTTCTGGGAAGATTTGCCACTAGATTTTGTGGAGATTTCTGCATGTTCAGGGAGAAAGGTTTTAGCAGAAATCAGGTACTGGTGGAGGTGAGGTGAGGATCCAAACAGGGTTGATATCAGAAATCTATAGCAGGAGATCTTTCATTCCAACCCATGTAAGGAATATGTTCATGGAGATGGATTTGTGCACACTGTCATTCTGAACAGGTTTGGGTCTCCTAGGTTAAGTGACGGCTTCACATCTTGTAAAATTGTTTCTCTCCAACTTTGTGGTAACAGTTTGCTTTAGGAACCACATATCGCTGGAAAAGTCAGGTGTCCCAATACTTCCATATAATGTATAATCAGTTACTTCCTCATTGTCCATTTTTATTTCCTCTCTTTTGATGATTGTAAGAGAAGTTACAGCTCACAATGTCACTAAAGAAACCATAAAGGTCCTAAAACACACTACATCATGAAAAGTATATGGACACCCTCGCAGTCATCACACCCATTTGTAATTTCTGAACAGCCCATTCAATTATATGTGTGGGTTATAAGCTGATCTCACTTTTCTAACACATATAATGATGTACATTTACATTAATGGCATTTGCATTTTTACACTGTGCATTTACTTCAATCAAAAAAGAAAAAAAAATGAATAGTTTCTCACTTAAATTTAGACCAATTGTGGAGATCCCCAGAATTTCTGCTCAGTCCCTATCTGACTAATAAAGTACACTGATTATCTAAAGCAGGTGTTGAAAATGAAATCAAGTGAAAGTGAAAATAGACCATGAAGGGAAGCTGAGCTGTGTGAGATATCCAGCACTACTTAGTGTTTTTTATGAGTCAAACAATGATTGATCTCTATTACAATTATCATGACCCCAAAACCTTTTTTTCAACTACTAAAAAAAAAAATATAGTGAAAATGAGGCCACGGGTGTTGTGGCGAGTTCGAGTCAGGCGTTTCTACCATCATTTATTCCTCTCTAAATATTCTGCTTGCTGTTGAACTGACGCTGAACTGTGTGTTGGTGATTAGTAGATACGGCAAGCGGAAATCAAGGCAAGTTGGAACTGTGACTGGAAAAGTCAGGTGTCCCGGTAAAGGGTGCTTATAGTGTATTATAACGTAATAAGAGGAAAAAAACAAACTGCAATAAAAATGTAAATGAGACTGTCAGAGTCTGAGGATAATCTGTGACATTCTCCAGTTGATTTTCTTGATAATGTGCACAAATTGTACCTGAGACTACAGATGTTTTTTTTGTTGCTCTCTGCTGAACTGCAAAGTGTATTGTATATGTAAAAACATTACATTTTTCAAGACTGTTTTAGTGCCTTGTGTGTAAGATTTATTTTTAAATTGGATGCCAATAAATCTGAAGTTCATGCGTTCATGTCTCTAGGTGAAATATGACGAGGGTAAATTTTGGTGCATTTGAGTGTATTTACAATAAAATTAAAAGTAAAACTACAATACCTACTTCTAAAAAGCCATTTGGGGAACACTCTTTCTCTCACTCTCTCTCTCGCAGACGATCATATTTCCCGGGTCTCTAACACGTGAGCAGTGCGTCATCCACAGAGATCAGCACCTCGGACAGCGGCGCCTGTTAAAAAAAAAACAAAAAAACCCCACAGCAATTCAGCGCAATTCCGCTTTCAGCTCTTTACCGAGAAGTGCAGCAGAACCAAGAAATGTGTGTAAACGAGTAAATGTGATGTTTCTCCTGCCAGCACGCAGTGTACCCGAGGGCTGCTCTGACTCATTTTGGCAAGACGTCCATTTTCAAGGAGGGAGAAAAAAAAAAAGCTTGTAAAGGCTGCCATGATTTCATTCCCAGCGACTCCGGACGTGTGAAAGCACCATCACCTGCTTGGACTAGAAGATACCAAGATTCGCCGGATGGTGCGGGGTTCAGTATTTTTTTTCCTCCCTCATTTGATTTTTTTGCGTCCATCTTTCTTTTGAACGACGCACAAGCTCGACGGGCCGCTTTAAGGGCGGGATGGTGGTGGACAACAAAACCGAAACGAGCTGCTGGGATTTTCTGTTTTTGTAGAGAGTTTGGGCATCGATTGTCTTGTGGGGATTTTGTGCTGTTTTATTATTATAATTATCATTATTTTATTTACTATACTATATGTATAGAAATGCGAGCTCGAGGGATCCCGAGTCTGGGGCTGGTCGGATGGGAGGTGGCATCAAAACATGTCCACACACATCGATGAAAAAAATGGCCAGGAAACGAGCTGAAGGATTCGTCACGATCAAATAACAACCATGAACCATCAAAAGAGACGTGTATGACCCCAATCATCCTGTTCTCCAGCACTGGATTTGAGTAATGACATGACTGTGGAATCATGACTTCTGCTTTTCAGTTGCTTATCTTTTGCGTCTCCGCGCCTTCGTTTGTGTGATAATCGGATCACATCACCTCCCTGGTTTTTCAGGGTTTCTTGTTTGTTTGTTTGTTTGTTTTTAAACCCGGGATCAGGGCATTGACACGTTTCTAAGCTTGTAGAAACCTTTGGATCGCTGCTGTGCTTTAAACCAGCGACGCGCCTGCTATTATTTAGACACAAATATTTTAAAGAGCGCGTCGGACGTTTGGCTTCCGGGCCGGAAAATCTCTCATCCGCACTAACATGCCATCAGACAGCAACTAAAACGCGTTCTAGACTGTCTCGGGCTGTGATGTGCTTTCACAATCTTTTCCCTTAATTCCCTGAGTAAAGTGTAACAGAATAAACAGGCCTGGAGCCCAAGATTACACACCAGTAATAATAATAATAATTAAATAATAATAATAGTAATTATAATAATAATAATTTATGCCAAAACAATAATCCACGCGTCCCCCTTTTTTACATCTGGCGCACTCCACACGCATGTAGTGAAAGATGTTCAAGAACCGGATCCGCATGTTTTTCAACGAGCTGAAGCTCCTGGTGTTCATGCGGTCCGGTCCTCGGCAGCCCAGCGTGGACGCAGGCGGGAGCATGCGGGGCCTGAGCTCTGTTGGAGGCTGCGGGTGGCGCACGTTCTCCCGATGCGCCGGCGACCACGACCACGACGCCGAGGAGTACTACGGCAGCGAAGCTGGCGCGAGGCGAAACGCGGCGGCGTCGGGGGGACTGGACGAGCGGGACGCACGGATGCACGGGAGCGCGGACAGCGTGTCCCTGAGCAGCGGAACACGTACACCCCAGTGCCGCATCTGCTTCCAAGGACCTGAGCAGGTAAAACAAAGAAATGTTATATACAATATAATTTATTTATATAATAGTTGTATTTCTACACTCGGCGTGCACTATTTATTTTATTTTAATTAAATGTATGATTTCAGCAGAAGGATCATTAAGATTGATTTTGCACAAAACTACTGTGTATTATTGATTGTAATTGTTTTTTTTTTTTTATCGCTTTCCATCTTAATTTTTTTGATTCATCAAAGGCACACGGAAACACATCTCGATCGACTGTGATTGGCCAGAATGCTCAGATCACGCATGAATACAGATCGCTGATTGGCTCTCTGACTCCTGCTACATCAATAATGCAAAGGTTAATGCCGTTAATGAGACACAACCTATTGTGCAGCTCTGATCTGATCCTGTCCCGTCATCACACCAACCTTTGGGTTTTTTGGGGGAAATCTGACAGCTAAGCTGATTTACTCATTGCTTTTTGTCTCCCTTTGCTCATGTGGATGTCTCGGTGAGTCAGACAAAAGGCAGGACGAACGGTGTCGGGTGCAAATAAACGCGGTCCTTTGTTTATATGTACAGGATTTTCGGGCCTATCAGAGCCTGCCGTCTGTCTGGGCAACCAATCACAGAGAAATTCCCAGTGCTGAATTAACACCTAAATGCATTAACAACCACTGCTCTTCGGATGTGTGCACGTGCGGGTGTTAATTCAGTAGAGTAAGTGTGATGAGGGAATGCAGCACAAAGAAACACATGCGCGCGCGCGCACACACACACGCTTCTCATTTAACCATTTACCCTGAATTTAAAGATATTTTAAAGATTTAACCTGAATCTGAGAATAAACCCGTGTTATCCGAATATATCAGGTATTTGTAGACAATTTACAGTTTAACCTTAAAAAACGTGAACACTTCATTTTTCTATGTGATTCTGGACAAATAATTTGCCTTTACATGTTATTAAAAAAAAATTCTCCTTCACATGAGATTGTAGATAAAGAGTTTGCCCTTATGTGTGATTCTAGACAAAATTTACCTTCAAGTGTGAATCTAGACAAAATTTACCTTCATGTGCGAATCTAGGCAAAATTCACCTTCATGTGCGAATCTAAAAAAAAAAAAATTTACCTTCATGTGTGATATTAGACAAAATTTACCTTCATGTCTGATTCTAGACAAAATTCACCTTTATGTGCGATTCTAGACAAAATTTACCTTCATGTGCGATTCTAGACAAAATTTACTGTCATGTGCGATTCTAGACAAAATTTACCTTCATGTGCGATTCTAGACAAAAATTCACCTTCATGTGCGATTCTAGACAAAATTTACCTTCGTGTGCGATTCTAGACAAAATTTACCGTCATGTGTGATTCTAGACCAAATTTACCGTCATGTGCGATTCTAGACAAAATTTACTTATCTAAATTTACCTTCATGTGCGATTCTAGACAAAATTTACCGTCATGTGCGATTCTAGACAAAATTTACCTTCATGTACGATTCTAGACAAACGATTCACCTTTGTATGTGAATTTAGACAATTCACCTTCATGTGCGATTTTGGACAAACAATTTGCCTTCACGTAAGATTTTACACATTTTAATGTCACTTTCTGTAACAATTCAGTCATATTCTCTCCCATCTGTGGGAAAAAAATATGACTCAGTGTGTGGGATCAGTGTGTTCCCAATCTAGCAACCCAGACATGCAGTAATCTTGTATTTGTTGTTGTCTCATTAGGGTTTTTGATACAGTAACTGAATTATTACAGTAAACAGCTTCTTTTTAAGCACTAAGTCCAGAATTCATCTGATGTTTCCATTTGTTAAGCATTAAATAAAAAAACCCCACAAGAAATAGAAACTTCCTTTAGTAGTTTGTAACATTTCTGTTTATCAACCAGGAAAAAAAAACATCCACCATAAATACATAAATAAACACAACACATTACAGAAAACTTACATTACCTTGTCCATGCTTACAGGTTTGTTCCTCTGCAACAAGAATCAGTTCATTATAAATTTTTAAGATTGTACAGATTATAGTGTATCATTTATCATGCGTGTATGATTGAACTGTTGCTATAGAAACGATAAGGGATTCGATCCGACGCATTATTAAAACGTTTGAATTACAGCCAAGACTTCTGTCAGAGCAACTGAATCAGCAGCTTCTGACCAATCAGAATGGAGAATTTAGCAAAGCACTACATAGTGACTATGATAGTAAAGAAATGTAAATCTGGAATGAACTGATGCCAGCATTGTTATTTACGTCACATATTTGCAGAAAAAAGTATCTATAAGGATTCTTTATAGATGCCATGTTATCTTTATAGCTATGAATATTGAATGTTGAATGGGATCCCGGGAACTTTTCTGCAATCGTCCACACGTCCAGATTCCGTATTATTTTGGTGAATTTCAATGGAGACTCTTAGATTGGGCTACATTGTTCTATCTTTCTAGACTATTCTTACTTTATTTCGAAGCTGTTCTGCCAATCAGTGAAAAGTCCTTATTAGGACAGAGAATATTCAGGAGGGCTAGCAGATGGATGACACACTGTTTTTGTTACAGACAGGATGGTGAATAGATGTTTGGTGTGCGGCCAAGATGTGAAAGAACAGATGCGCGGAAGTCAGTAAAGCTCGTCTAATGTAGGTTAGGTTTGGTCGTTGGCTGATTTTAAAACGCGGTGGTGTTTAAAAGAAAGAAATAATAATACAAAAAAACAGACACAATAGGATTTTTCAGGATTTTGTAGTCATCCTCTCACAGGTTAGATTATTTCCGATTTTAAAAACGTCTCATATGGCAACGGAACCGAGAAAGGGAAAAAAAGGAAGTCCAATAAATAAGACTCTTTAACAGCAATCTTGGATTCCCCCTCCCACAAAATCTCATTTCCGCCGCCTGATGTCCTTGATAAAGTGTTAGATGCCAGGTCCTGCATCTGTAATCGGTGTCTTTGATCATGGCGGGACCGTTATTGAATTATCGAATTATCCTGATAAAGTCCCAACAGGTGAGAAAATCACATCAGCTTTCTGTGTGTCAAATTATCTCAGTAAATATGATTAGTCAATGGATGGTGCAGTTTGGAATATCAGTCTTCATTAGCCCACTGTCAATGTGTCCAGATACATAAGATCAGAAGAAGATAAATAGCGCAGTCGTTTCCAGGTGGTAAATGGGAGGCTGTCTTTCAAACTATTCGGGGGCGCTTACATTTACTACATTCAGCTGATGATCTTGGTGCTTCTACAATCTGTAATTTCAGCAGTTTTATAAAATCACTATAAATCACATCGTGTGACATGTATGTAGACTTTGTGTATGTAGATGAAACCTGTTAAATCCTAGGCCACGACGTAGAGTAGTATAGAAGAATATGATGTCATCAGCATGCTCAAGCAATAAACAAACAGAGCGAGATGAATCATGGTTTGGTGATTGTGGTTTGTGTACTGAAAGAAGAAGAGGTTGGAGGAGGAGGAGGAGGAGGACATTGACTTGGTCATGGCTGGGGTTAGGAAGGGAAAAAGAGGTCTAACTGAATGGCAGTTTCATAAAGGGAGCTTGAGGTAAGCATTTCTAACTATAAACTTAGCCTACATGCAGAGTCAGACTATAGATTTGTGATAACTATAGATTTTAGAATCCCATGTACCGGTATTCCTTTTAGTTCCTGCGTGGTTTTTAAGTTTCAGCGGCATGTGACGTTCAACAATACACGATGTTGCATGTCACGTTCTTCAATACGTTCATGTCGCGTTTTTATTGGCTAGTCAGTAGTTGTAGCAGCAAACACACGGGGTGAGGGTGATACTACATTTCTGAGACTATGGTTGTCTTTGAACATTACAGTACAACATTTAGAAGCCACAACCTAAGAAATCTTTACGATCGTTTCATGTTGGTCTCATGGACGACCCAAAATCATAGTGTACACCACCGATCAGGTATAACATTATGAGTGGTGAAGTGAAGAACACTGATTATCTCTTCATCATGGCACCTGTTAGTGTGTGGGATATTATTAGGCAGCAAGTGAACATTTTGTCCTCAAAGTTGGCGTGTCAGAAGCAGGAAAAATGGGCGAGAGTAAGGATTTGAGCGAGTTTAATAAAGGTCAAATTGTGACGTCTAGACGACTGGGTCATCTCCAAAACTGCAGCTCTGGTCTGCAGTGGTCAGAATCTATTAAAAATGCTCCAAGGAAGGATCAGTGGTGAACCGGTGACAGGGTCGACTGGGTCACGGGCGGTCGAGGCTCATTAATGCAATATATATATATATATATATATATATATATATATATATATATATATATATTAAAACATACACACGTTTGTGCATCACAGTAATCGAAATCTTTATCAATCAACCGTTTACAACCAATAAATGTTTTTTTTATTTTATTTGGCACTGAATTTGATCCTATTGATTTTTGTCACCATGTTCTACAAACGACAAACCACATAATGATGCGAGTTACAGCGATTTTATGATGAGTAAGGGTTTTTTTTTAGGCATTCTGATTTATGTCAAGAAGCTTATGGCTTTATTAGCAGACCTCTCAAGATCATCCATTTCAACTCATGTAAAACATCTTCATGTAACTGGCTTTGTGTACAACAGGGGCATTGCGATGCCATAATACTTGTATCCATATTAGAATGGAATGGAATGTAAATTATTGTTATAGAAGCCTAATCACTACATTTTGACCAATCAGAATTGAAAACTCAAACACAAAGTGCTGACCTCATGCTCTGTACTGTAAAAAAGTGAAAGCTATGAGATCATTAAAAATGACCAAGTCTAGAAATGATTAAGGAATACAAGCAGCTGAGCAGATTCTGTGTTGAGATGATTGAACATCTTGGAGCGTTCGCTCTATAAGAATTATAATGTTCTATAGTTGGAGCAGCTTTGGCCCAAATAGTAGCCCCTCATCTACGACTGCGCAGGCTTTAATCGGCGATATCTGTTCCAGTATTTGCCCACAACGAACAGTTAGATGGAATAAGAGAGGATGGGTCAGTGCAGTCGCAAAACAACCCACTGTCAAATCTTCTCTGGGCTAGTTTGACTAGACTGGGTCTATCCCACTCCCACAGCAACACGAGACTTTTAGACGTGAGCTTTTCCAGACTAGAGATCAGACAGAATTAGCAGGAGGGTTTGTTTTTTGTCCTAAGATAATTTTATTACGTTTCTATTCTACTGGTGTTCTACTCGCATTTCTGCTTGACAGAAATTTGGAGCTCGAGCGAAAAAAAAAAAATCTAGCAGCTATTGTCAATGTTTCATACATTTCGCATTCTACATTCTCATCACACCTCAAATTCCCTCATGTGTTGGGGGTTGAGAACAGCGCTGCACAGTTAACAGATCAATGCTATTAATGCCCACAAATTGCTTTCTCTCTCTCCGTCTCTCTCTCTCTCTCCCTCTTTCTCTCGTGTTTATAAAGAGCAGGATTTTGTTAGCTAGCCTGCCATATGTTCCCCACCTATTCACCTTTTCCTTAATTTTCTCTGTACTCATCTCGTCATTTTTTTGTAATCATTTTTCATAAAGCTTGATATATTCCTCAATCTCTTTGAACAAACATATAACAATCGCTGTCGATTTCCCGCTTTAATCGAACTATGCAATGGACCACTTTTTATGCCATATTTCTTGGGATTCTATGTAAGCCCACCGCGATCGGTCTTCAGCTTGTGTTGTGTGTTCGGGATAAAAGTGAGCAGGGCTTTGAGAGATCTGCACAATATGTGCTGTGATTGCAGCTGGCTGTGCAATCTATTGGAACCTTGATGTGACATGGTTAAAGATCAGCCTTTGTTATTTATTAAAAAAAAATTATTAAATGTCCATTTGCTGGATTGTGTGAATGCTGTGATTCATCGAAGCTGGCACAGAAACACTCGTCTGAGATTGGATTGGACACGGCTGGACAGAGCACGCAATTAACACGTGTAGCTGATTACCAAACACTTCATATCTAGAGGTACATAAAACATGTTGAATTTATTTTAGACGATCCATAATCACCATCTTAAAGTATGTGATTACCAGAGACGAGTATTTTAACATGTACTGAGGGGGGATTTTTATAAAAAAGAATGTACATGAACATTTTATCCATATATAGTTACATTTAATATTGTACTTAAAGGGTATTTATAAAATGTATAGTGACGAATGAATTGATATTTTTTATCTATTCATTTCTGTAAAGCTGTGCATACAATGTCAACTTGATATTAAATTAGATCAAATTGATTTCATCCTAAAATCAACTCACTGAACGCTTTACCATGTGTAAAACCTCATATGCAGATTTCTCTTTATAGCCTGCAGCACACAAGTCCCTTTGCCAACTGTTACTACAGAGATAATCATATATTTAAGCATGGTATTAATATTAAACCTGGCACATACCTTGCAGTACGTCTGTTATAGAAAATCAATCGAAACTTTGACTAATCAGAACCAAGACTGATTTAACACTGCTTTGGTATTAATGGTTGCACGATCAGGCCACATTTGTAACCTATAATTAACTATTCACCTCTTCATGAAAGAATGAAAGAAAAATAATTTGTACCTTACAGAGTCCCAATTAGAACCCTGAAAGATTACACGAATTATGTCAGTAGGAGAACTTCAAATATCTAAAAGAGGAGGCTCAAACTCAAACACTAGTTAACATACAATTTATATATTTAAATGCTGTGATTTATTAAATAAAACTGCTGAGAGTTAGTAACCTTACAAAGGTACATTATTACTAAAGTAACTTGTTTTAAAACTTTGACCATCATTGATACAAGCATTTCTAGATGCATCACCAGCCGGAAGCTTTTTATTGCAGTTTAATCACGATTATTAACAACAGTCTGGTTGTTGATTGGGAATTAAATAAGGAAGCAGGAAACTTTTGTGGAACTTATTAACTGCTCATGCTCGGATCCTAATGAGATTCTAAATGAGTGCTTTATTAAAGGCAGGCACAGTAACAGAGTGAATCATTTACGCCGATAGGGAAAATTGTGTTTGTATTAACTGTAAAATATAAATATGCAGGCTTCCTAATTACAGTCACAAACATTTGGGTCTTTGGATTAGATTAGATCTGGATACCTCTGATGAAATAAAGTCATTTAAACCATTTCTCATTTCATTATAGCCCAATTGACTGAAACAGTTCTAGCCAGTTTGATAATGCACTAGACTTACAACCCGATTGTAGAAGCTAAAAGACTGCAACCAATTCTAGAACCCAAAGGACATGTAGCCAGTTCCTTAACCCTCTGGACTTAAACTTTATTCTAGAACCCAACAGACATGGAACCAATTGTAAAACCCAAAACACCTGCAATCAATTTGATATCCAAACTAACGACTTGAGTTGCTAACGATTTTAAAACTCAACGTACTTACAACTAATTGACCACTAATTCTACAACCCAATGGACTGTGATCTAGATGGCAATAGTTTTGCAACCAATTCCAGAACCCAAAAGACAACAAATTCTATAACCCAATAGATATATAACAAATTCTAGCAATTATTATTATTATAATCCAATTTTATAATGCAAACAACTTGAAATCAATTTTAGATTTTAAAGCAAACTTGCATTAGACTGGCAAACTATTCTAGAACCAACTTCTAAATCCCACTAGACCTGCAAACCATTTTAAAACCCAACTAATTAGTGTATTCTATAGCCATATGGACTGAGAACCAATTCTAGATGCAGTACCCTTCCAACCAATTCCAGAAACCAAGTCAATATACAATTTCTCCTAGCCATTTTCAGAGCCAATAGCAGCTTCGCACATTTTATAGTCCAGAGACAATATAACTAATTCTAGAACCAAATGATTTTGTAACCAGTTCTAACCAGTTCTATACCCAAATGCACTTACTGTAAATTCTAACCATATCAATACCGCATGTGGACTTACAACCCTTTCTAGAGGCCGGTGAACTTACAGGAAATACTAGAATGGAGATTTTCTTGTGCCGGGGGAATTCATGTCTGATGGGTTTGAGACCAGTATTGATTGTTTGGCTGAATGTAGGAGGGAAGCAGGAACAGCTCAACTCTTATTAACCTGCATGTTCTTCACATTACTCCACTCAGGCCTCTACACCAGCTTCATGCAAATGAGCAACTTTATGAGTAATATCTCATCTTATACATTCAGTCAGTAAGTTTGCTCAAATTGCCTTAACTGGATTTTACATAATATCATGGGGATTTTAATAGAGAAGGCAGGACACAGCTTTAAATATAAGAAAGAATAGCATAATGGTCACTGTAGCACAGTATGGTGGTTTTGAGTTGAGTTACACACATGCAGAGAGGATTTAATATTGAAATTGTGCACATTGGAAATTCAGACCTCGGGCAGAAATCGAGAATTAAAAGCTCTTCACAGGTTGGACGAGTGTTACGCACGATTCCCTTCTTCTTTTGGCTCGAACTGTATTTGAAGCTCATTTAACACCTGCTATCGCACTGAAATTCGTATTTTTAACTGGTTTTAGTTTACATGCATAAGACTAATGAGTGTAGGAGCCATTTTTGTTAACCCAAAGTAAATGTGCAGTGATTAATGTGAACTATTCACGCAGTAATTACACTCAGTCATTATACTCTACTCCCATGAAATGTTTATTTCAATGCCTTGCTTTTTCTCATTATTATATCTTTGTACTAGTGGTTTTATCTTCTGAGATTATGTTGCATCATTTGAAATGTAACCGCAAATAAGCACTTTTTTTTTTGCTTCTTTGTTTTGTTGTCAAATATATTGGGATAGAAATACGTGGTTCTTCCCAAACAAAGATGGAGACACACAATTGTACAGGATCGTTAGATGCAGTACCATGAACATTTTTCTTCACTTGAACCAAAAGATCTAAACCAAACTAACTTTACTCAATCTCCACAAGCACACTCCAAAATCTAGTGGAACATCTTCCCAGAAGAGTGGAGGTTACTATTACAGCATATGCGATTATGGATTTGGATGTTCAAAGATCACATATTAATCTTATGCTCAGGTGTCCACAAACTTTAGTTCACTGGGATGATTCACATAAATCAGAATATGAACCCAACAAGATCTACCTCATTTTGTTTAGAACCTATTTTTAACCTACCTTCTTAATATTTTTTCCGTCATTTCAGTACAACAATCTACAGCACTGTAACTAGGCTTCAACAACTTTTTGGGCGTATACTGCACTCCATGGGGAGGAGAAAATATTCCTTCTGTACCTGGTATGTATGATGCTGTTATATAGGGACATCGTGTGCGATTGGTTTAATATCAGGTGTGAACAGATGCCACAACGGTGGCTCACAGCTGGGTGCGAATCAACTGGGTGAAGCTCAGATACCTGCTGTTGTTTGAGTGCATACTCTGCTAAGTCTGTGTGAAGCAAATGCTCTTGTTCTCAAGCGGGAGTCCAATCTGAGATGTGGCATTGTACTTATATGTATATATTATTATACAGTGTATATATTTGTATTGTTATATATACACTATACTATACGTAATATGTGTTTGATTACGCTGACCTGTGAACTTTAGATATCTAGAAGTTACTTCTAATTCTGGAGATCAACAAATTTAAGCCATTCCCATAAAACCCAATGTATTTACAACTTTTATCCATTTAGCTTGCACCCAGTTATAGACTTCAATAGGTGTTCAACCCATTTGAGAAACCAATGGACCTCTAAGCAATTTTTTTACCTAATGGATGAACTCATTCAAGTATAATACAGGTGGTCCCTGACTTAGGATGGAGATGTGCTCCGATGACCCCATCGTAACTTGAAAAAAGTCGAGACATAATCCAGCCGACCCAGGAGTCTTAAAGAATACTGATCAGTGTATCATTATACGGTCATTTGTTAATAATTTAACAGGTTACAGTACATAATTTAGCAAACTGGAGAAATCCAAAGTACTGTAATTTATAAAGTTGACAGAATATATGTGTGTCAGCGAGCGTATGGACAAGAGAGACAAAAAGGAGAGAGACAAGAGCTAAAATTAGCCTTTGAAACCCCAAACCTCCGGTGCTGAGAGTAAAGCATCTCACATGTGTATCGTACACATAAAATGAAAATTTTAATCATTACAAAAATATATTTCGGGTCACCATCATCAATGTAAGGCCTAAAAATCATAAATCGAACCATACTAACTCAGGGACTACCTGTATTACCTCAGGTATAGCAGAGTGAATTCTAGAGCCCAAAGAAGTTATGGCTAATTTGATATCTCAATAGACTGAGAATCAATTCTAGAAAATCCAATAACTGTTATACCATATTCTAAAGCATAAAAGACAACTTATTTTAGCCAGCTGTAGAACCCACTTGACATATAACCCACTGGTCCTACAATAAATTCTGACCAATTCTGGAATGTAGATGTTTTGGGGGATTTGTTTCTGAGACCAGTATCGTTGGTTGGCATTCGGTATAACAAAAGGCCCATGACCTTACTCACTAATATTTTGTGATCATTTTTCCATCAGGGGGAGCTGTTGAGTCCATGCCGCTGCGATGGCTCCGTGCGCTGCACCCATCAGCCGTGTCTCATCCGCTGGATCAGCGAGAGGGGCTCGTGGAGCTGCGAGCTCTGCTACTTTAAATACCAAGTGCTGGCCATTAGCACCAAAAACCCCCTACAGGTGAGAGTTCAAGAACAAGTTTTGCAAAAAGAAAATATGATTTGCTTCCCTCCTCCCCCCGTTCCAACACCACCAACAACACTTGGCATAATCCATAAATATTCTGTTACTTCATCTTCTTTGAAACGTCCTTCGATTTCAAGACAGTAGCATGTGATCTATGATTCACTTTGCCCATAATGGATTTCCTGACTAAAACAGAGCATGGGGGAAGTCGATAACTTCAGACTGGAGTCATGCCAGCTCCAAGCACATCAATTAGGCAAATGAGTCATTGTTAAGTATTATGACACCCACAAGTTTGTGCATTTATTCTATAAATCTAATCTATAACATTAAATGCCAACGCACTAATATCACTTCCTATTATATTAAACAATAATGACATACTACCAACCTTCACGATTATCCTGGTGCAGTCTCGTCATTGACCTTCAGCTCTGATGTATTCCTCTAAAGACGGAAATACAGAATGTACAAACACGTGTATGAATGAGGATAGAATTGACAGAAACACATTAATAAACCCTGTGGTTCACAGAGCGGCTGTTCTAGAAAATGACACACATATGAAATAAGGTTTGTAACATCCAGGAGGCAATAATCGAAATTTTTTTGACCTATGGTAAAACAACACGATTGTCACATTTTGTCACACAATCAAACCAACGTTGCTTGGCTTTTGCGTTTCAGTGGCAGGCCATCTCTCTGACCGTGATCGAGAAGGTGCAGATCGCCGCCATCATCCTCGGCTCGCTCTTCCTCATCGCCAGCATCTCGTGGCTGGTTTGGTCGTCGCTCAGCCCCTCGGCAAAGTGGCAGCGTCAGGACCTGCTCTTCCAGATCTGCTATGGCATGTACGGCTTCATGGACATCGTGTGCATAGGTGAGAGCAGAAAGCGATATAATTAAACACACAGGGATCTGCTGGATGACCTTTACTGTGCTCATTACCGCGGCCACCAGCCATTAGCATTCGGCTGTTTCTGTACTTCGGGTCGACTTCAAGAGACTGTGACTCACGATGTGACTCATTTTACAATCATTTTCCTTTCAGCAAAATGAATGTAGTGTAGAACTGTTACTTAGATATTACACATATTACCTGTGATATGCCACATTACTGTACCGCATGAACCGTATGCACTCCTATAAGTCAGAAACCCACACCAAACTGTATTTGCCAAGCGCTTGTGATCAGTTGCACTCTCAGGAGAGAGTTTTGAGATTCACTGTTAGTAAATAATTCACTAATCTTGGAGCAGTCTAGAGCATTAGTAGAATTTGTGCATAGAATATTAATAAAGAGGTTTAAACTGAACCTATTGTATCAAGAGCTGGAAAATGCTGCAGGATTAAAGTGAACATTTTATTTGCTAGATTTTACATTTTTATTCACAGTCGTGCCGATTTAAAAATCATGCGGAGTAGACGCATTTAATCGACTTTCGAGGTCGTATAGTATACAGGCATTAATCTGTCTGAGGAGCTGGCAGTGAAACAAGAGCTGCAGATTAAATATCCATCAGCGACTAAGAAGCAGCTTTACATGAATAGATGAAACTGTGAATTTATTTCACTGAACAACCAAACTAACAAAGTGGAAGAAAGTCCTTTAGTCCAATTCTGTAGTAACGTTTGATATATTGTGAAAGTCCCATACTACATACTCCACATTACCCACAATGCATTGTGTTTAAACTGCAGACCAAATTAATAATTGCAAAAGTATTATCTGTCTGTTGTCTCTCTGTAGAACCATGCATTTTTCTTTCCATACATTGGTCCATCCAACTGTCCATCTATCCATCCATCCATCCATCCATCCAACTCTATCCATCTATTCCAAAAACATTCATCCATCAAATAGTCTATTCATCCATCCATCCATCCATCCATTCATCCATCCATCCATCCCATCCATCCATTCATCAATCCACCCAATTATCAAACTCCATCCATCTATTTAAAAAACATTCATCCATTAAATAGTGCATCCATCCATTCATCCATCCATCCATCAAACAGTACATCCATCCATCCATCCATCCATCCATGCATCCATCAAACTATTCATCTGTCCACCCAACTTTATATCCATTCAACTATTCATCCACCCATAAACCCAACTGTTTATCCATTCAACTATTCATCCACCCATCCGTTTCTCACTACTCCTCATTTCAGTGTACATCAGCACAAGTTGGGTGTTTTTTCTCTGAAACATTCCAAGATAAATAAGATAATTTCAGACAATTACATAAACAAACAAACAAATCCACTTATTTAAATGATGGAAATTTCCCACACTGGCCCTCATGTGAACTTATTAATCCATATTTCCTGCAGGTCTAATCATCCACGAGGGTTCATCTGTCTACCGGATCTTTAAACGCTGGCAAGCTGTCAATCAGCAGTGGAAAGTACTGAACTATGAAAAGGCCAAGGACTTGGGGGAGCCGATTAGCTCGAGCAGTAAGGCGACGGCGCGTGGTTCGCGCTCCAACCCTCACAGCCTGGGCAGTGGCAGCAGGAGGAACCAGCGCATACGGAGGCTCAGGACTATCCTCAACCACCACTGCGGCTACACCATCCTGCACATCCTGAGTCAGATGAGGCCCAGCGAAGCACGCCTCGCCTCCACCTCCAACCGCGAGGTTGTCATGAGGGTCACGACGGTATGAGGACGGCGGTGCATTCGCTCTGATCTGCCGAGACACGGCGTGCAGAGACTTGTTCTGAGCAGCAGCTGTGCCGAGACTCATCTGGTGACGTCTCGCTCGTGTTTCTTGGGCGGCGTGAAACACGCACGTGTCAATAAATGGGAATCTGAACATAAAAAAGCGGGGAACTTTGGAATTACATGGTTCATAAAAAAAGAACAAAAAAAAAAAACCAAAACAAAACCCCCCACCACAAATACACACAAGAAAGGGAACTGTCTTCGTGATCTGACACACAAGCGCATTTTTATTTCGTCTCCTCTCTGGTGTCGTTTTATACCACTATGGTTTTTACTATGTTTCATTTTCTAAGGGGAGTGTGGTTTTATGAACGTACGCTGCTGTACTGAATATAACGGCTTAAAAAAAAAAAAAGGACAGTGATGTTTACCTTCAATTGAGCAAGAAATAAATAATAATAATAAAAACAAAAAACGAACCGTAACCAAACCGTCACAAATGCACAACAACCAGGGAGCAAAGAATTCTTTACAATACCAATAAATACATTTAATACGAATATCATGAAAGGGGTAGGGTGCAATAAGATAAAAATAGAGGGATTATACAGATTGTTAAGTACATAAAATATTTAAAGGATTGGGATCTTCTCTGCAATAAAGATACCTGTACATTTTTGCAGTGAACTTTGCATGAGGGTAAAGTTTTGTGCCTCCTCGACACGAGGATATGATGAATCTGTTTTCATTTCGAATGGTGCTTGTTTTAATAAACACTGCTATTCATCAGGTGTTTGTGGGGGTCCCCATCTCTAATCGGCGAACCCGTAACCGTTGACGTGGCTAATCGAATTGGAGGGTATTAGGCGTCCAGTAGGGGGCAAAGACATTTTCTCTTGAACAATGAACCAATGAAGGTAAATTCAATTGAGAATTCTAGACAATACATACACGTATAAATCTTAATAATAACACTCACTCGCTCTGCTTTAGCTTTTTAAATGCATTAGTGGTGTGCTTTATAGCGCATGGACCAACACAGCAGGGGGATTTGGTGAAACTCATTAACCTTAAAGGTGAAGGGGATTCTTCAAGGGAATTTAAATTCTATAGTTCTTTTAACGAAGCTGTGGATGTAGATTTAGAATATGAACGAGCAATAAGCGATCGAGGTAAAACACAAGGAAGTAATGAAGAAAAAAAAAGCCCCCGTAATATTCACAATTAATTAAAATCTAAGAATTGATTGACGGTATGAACGGGCAGTTTGGACTAGATAGAAATCAGCTTTTTCAGATCACAATGGTTCCACCAAACATGAATCTAGTGGGAAAATGGGATCACAATTTGAATGTTTAACCAGCACATAGACATGACGGTCTGCTGTCCACATACTTTTGGAGCAGGCAGAAACCTGAGCTCAGGATCGTACGAGGACCCTGAGACAGTAACTCTACACACTGCACCACCCAAATATTGATTTCTTTTCTCTTCGAAAGACAGAATCTACAAGCACTTTTATACCAGTTTCTAAAAACCAGGAAAGATATGATTCTATTTCGGATAAAAGAAAAAAATGTGAAAATTAGAAAGTACAAAATGAAAGTAGGAACAAAAGCCATTTAGGCTGACATAATGTAGAGGTCATGGCCTTGCAAATGCCCCCGACTCCGACCGTTCTCTACTTTCTGATTGCTTTTAGTAAACTACCCTCATTTCCAGCCATAATGAGCTCTGTAATGGCTGCACAGGCCGATTTGGCGTGTCGTTAACACGGCCCTACGCCCTGCTCGTGAAATGAGCTATCGGAGTGATGTATTTAAGATTTGTTTAATCATCGTGTAAACATGAATGACGCTCATTCTGGAGGGACAATACGGTGATACACATTCTGGACATGAACACTTTTGGAATCATTGTTTCTTGTTCATTTCCTAAAAAAAAATTATCGAGAAATGTATGGAAACAGTACACACGATAGTACAGTACAGGATAATCCATCTCATTTTTGTCTCAACTCACAGGAAAGTAGAGTCATCATCTTTGAAACCAAATTTGATGAGCTTCAGTCAAAAAAAATAAAAAAAATAATATATATATATATATATATATATATATATATATATATATATATATGTATGTATATATATATATATATATATATAAACCGAAAGTGTTGAATTTTACAACAAACAATTAAGTCATTAACATCATTTCATCTTTGTATGCATAATGATTATAAAAGTGTTTCCTCAGACTCATTACTGAGGCAAAAATAAACAAGCAAGTGATGCCACATGAAGTCTAGGGCATTAGTAAAGTCAGGTACTGACATGGGTGAGGTGAGGAGGCCTGGGATGTGGTTAGCAGATACATTCACCCCAAAGATGTTCAACAGGATTGAGGCCAGTAAAGATTCAAAGTAATTGTGTACCTCTAACTTTGTGCTAAGAGATAGAGGGAAGAACCACATATGGTTCGAATGGTCAGGTGTCCCAATACTTTTTCCATAAAAATGAACTACAAGACAGCTTTACTCATTCTGATTAGAAAATGCAGACCTCTTTCTGGAAATCTCTCCGCCGTGTTTTCTTCCGAATCCGATCAGCAAAATGAAGGATGCGAGAATTAGATCAAATGCATTAGCTTAGATTAGATTCAGCTCAGCAGGGGTGGCAAGGCTTCACGAATGGGGGTCGGATTTATTGACAAATTCACCCGTAGTTTCTCCCCAAACTCCTCTTCTTTGCACATTTTTCTTGTGCCCTGCACAAAAACACCTGATCAAACCACTGAGCTGATTACCGGACCCACTGAAGCAACACGGTCGTGTGGACACGGAAATGTGAGAACGTGGCCTGGGACTTGCTGCAGGAGGAGGTTTCGTTAGGTTCACTCATCCATTTGACGTTGATGTGGTATGGGATAGTTTTGTACAACCTTCAGCAAACAAAAGTCTTTTGGGTTTAGGGATTAAGGTATAGGAACCTTGCGACTACAAACACTGCGGCTTCTGGTCCATCGTTTATACTTCTATTTGAAGGAACTAGAGAATTAGTTTGGAGTTGACTGAGGCACACAATTGAAGCTTACGGACTTTGGTTGCTCTTTAGACAATGTAGCTCTGATACACTTTGATTGAATTTAATTAATACAGCGCCAAAACAATAGATATTGTATTGAACGCTTTCAACAAAGAACCTTTCAGAAATCCAGATGGAGATTCAGAACTTCAAAAAACTATAATGAATTTTCTAATTAAACAATTGCATTTTTTTTTTTACTAGATAGTACATAGTTATAGAATGGACTAATAATCGCAACCATCGTCATCCTCATCACACATCCAAATATGGATAGGCTCCACTTTATCCGGTTCCTCTCAAAATATCTTCCTCATGTTATCTCAGACGTGTGCTTTGTGACAACATCCACTATTAAAAATGCTATACAAATACAAGCAAACTGAAATCTTAAAAAAAAAAAAAAAAAAAAAACCCCATTGTCTTCTAGAGTGATGACAAATGCCAGTGTGATTATGATGAATAAGCTTAAAGAACAAAATGAACACACGCACCAGGGGGTTTGAGTCCTCCAGCTGGACGGGTGAGCAAGCAGTCTTGGTTGGTCACTTGGTTTGGCAGCTCGCTTTCGCTCGATCCTCATGCTGTGTACTTGTAACTAGGAATATTAGATTGATGTGCTCTTTTTTCCAGAACCCAGCCGTTAGGGTTGCGTTATGAAGGGCATCCAGCGTAAAACACGTGCCAAATCAAATATGCAGATCACGAATCAGAAATTCATACCGGATCAGTTGAGGCCCGGGTTACCAACGACCGCCACAGGTACCGTTAGTCAACCGGGTACCGGTGGAAATTGGGCTACTGTTTGCCAAAGGAGGAGAAAGAGAGGAAGAAGACGTCTACAGAGACAGCAGGAAAAGATAATTGTAGGGGAGTGAAGGTTCCGGTTGGTACACTAAATGTTGGAACTATGACTGGTAAAGGGAGAGAGGGAGCTATGATGCAGAGGAGAAAGGTAGAGATATTGTGTGTTCATAAGACCAAGTGGAAAGGGAGTAGAACCAGGAACATTGGAGGTGGATTTAAACTGTTCTTTCATGGTGTGGATGGAAAGAGAAATGGTGTAGGGGTGATTCTGAAGGAAGTGTACAGTAAGAGTGTAGTGGAGGTAAAGTGAGTTTCTGATAGAGTGATGAATTTGAAGCTGGAAGTTGAAGGGAGATGTTAGAAATGTCCCCACTGTGGGATGAATAAAGGTATATCCTATCAATGTCATCAGTGCTTATGCTCCTCAGGTGGGTTGTGAGATGGAGGAGAAGGAAAAATTCTGGAGTGAGTTAGATGAAGTGGTAGATGGTGTACCTAGGAATGAAAGATTGGTGATTGGCAGACTTTAATGGGCATGTAGGTGAAGGGAACAGAGGTGATGAGGAGGTGATGGTAGGTATGGCTTTAAGGAGAGGAATGTGGAAGGGCAGATGCTGGTAGATTTTGCTAAAAGGATGGAAATGGCAGTGTTAAATGCTTATTTTGAGAAGATGGAGGATCATAGGGTGACATATAAGAGTGGAGGAAGGTGCACACAGTTGGATTATGTTCTACGTACCAGATTAGAGACTTTTAGCTGTTGGTGGGGGACAGTGTGGCTAGAGAGCATTGGATGGTGGTCTGTAGGATGGTTTTGGAGGTGAAGAAGAAGAGGAGAGTGAGGACTGAAAGAAGAATAAGATGGTGGAAAATGAAGGAGGAAGAGTGTAGTGTGAGGTTCAGGGAAGAGGTCAGACAGGGGCTTGGTGGTGGTGAAGAGGTGCTGGATGATTGAGCAACTACTGCAGAAGTGATAAGGGAGACAGCTAGAAAGGTACTTGGTGTGACATCTGGAAAGAGAAAGGAAGACAAAGAGACGTGGTGGAATAAGGAAGTGCAGGAGAGCAGAAGGGGAAAAAGGTTGGAGAAACAGAATTGCGATCGACAGAGTGATGAGAAAAGTAAACAGGAGTACAAGGAGATGTGGCAGCAGGTAAAGAGGGATGTGGTGAAAGCAGAGGATAAGGCATATAAGGAGCTGTATGAGAAGTTAGACACTAAAGAAGGAGTAAAGGATTTGTAGCGATTGGCCAGGCAGAATGGGAGCAGCCGAAAGAAAAAGATCCTTTTTTCCATGATCATTAACACGCAACCGTTTCCAGACATGGTCTCATTCTTTTTTTTTCTTTCTACACACAGTGCAGCATCATTTATCTCCAGATGTCTCTCATACAAGTTGTGTATTGGGTAGCAAAGGTTTGGAAAATGTCCGATAAATTTCCAGAAACTTTCCATGAGAATTTCCATGAATTTTGGAAATATTCCAAGTTTGAAACTTACCAAGTGTACAATGGAATCATTTTGTTGCACAATAGCTTACCACAGCACAAGGAAGTTTTAAACATAAATGTCATATTTATGTAATTTACATAAATACTCGGCAAGATGGACATTTTATTAACGTAAAGGATTCCAGAAATTATGTGTTATGGAGGAATGCATGGTGCATGTAGGGGGCGTGGCCTCAGTAGCCCTGCAGTAAGTGTGATGTGTGCATGTGATTGCTGAATGTGGTTGTTTTAACTCAAATAATCCTGTTATAGGCTAAGCTGCAATTAAGTAAATCTGCAGTTTATTCCCATTAATTCCAGGTTATTTTCCATATTTATTTATTTATACATTTTTCCCATAATTCCCATGGAACATTTCCAATTTTAAAAATTAATTGAATTTTGCAACCCTAGTTGTGTACAGGGACATTGAAAATCAAGATATTGTAGAAGAAATATTGTTTTTAACATTTATAAAAATTCAAATTTTCAAATACAAAAAATAGGCAAATTCACAAGTTTTCTCATACATAAGAACAAACCTTCATACTCAATCGATATACACAGAGAACACAAGCGCTCACAAACGCTGTACACTGAAAATGTTTATTGTGCATATACAATATGTATATTTTTCATAGCTTGATCTACTTTACACTCCACATTCTGATCGAAGAGCAGAAACAGCCACAATTGCACAAGTCGGATTGATTCTAAATGAACATGGGACCAGCCTAAAAAGCACCGATTCACTCATCTTCTAGTCAGAGCAAATGTCACTAATAAGAAGCATCGTGAAAAGCAGGCTTCAATTTTTGTCACTCGTAATCAAACGCACGTTGTTACTAAAGCATGGGTTTATGAGCGCACACTTCCACGTTAACCTTTAAGTGCTTATCGACATCACTGACTGCACACAAACACTTTATACACAAACACCAGCCTCCAACACGTTACATCATCATCTCTCGCTCTAATCGTTTTGCTGATGCAGCCTAAAAACATTTCACTATGTAGCGCCTAGGACTCTACATAAACAACATGCAACCGTCAGCACAATATCCATTAACACACACACACACACACACACACACACACACACACAGACAGAAAAACAACGTAACGAAATATATGCATAAAAAATATTAAAACATAAGTGCTAATAGATTTAAAGGCACCTGTAAATAAACAGTGAAAATAGTAAAAACAAAAGGATAAGCAAAAACAAACAAACAAACAAACAAACAAACAACCCTATTCGGACAGGATTAGGTTACATTTACAGGATCTCGTTTTGATTTAATTTCACCCTCCCTGCTAATGATTACTCTCTGCGTGGAGAAGCAGGATGAGGCTGATTCTTATCGTACACAATACCATGAAACACTGTTTCTTCTCTGGGGAAAAAAACAAGAAAATTTGCATCATCGAACATTAGATCCCGACAAACAAACAATTTCATTTGTTTTAATCGCATACAAAACAATTGACCTCGTCCTATATCCTCTGAACTGTCTCGGGTTCTATCTTGGAGTCACAACGTTATTCCTGAAGTCACTCGGAGAAACTAATCCCGTCTGAATATGGTAAACGTTACGTCAGCGGCTAACAGCTGTACAGTAAGAGTATGATGTAAATAAAAGTAAAAACGTGTTTCAACACCATGAGGAGTGCTAATAAAGCATTTATACAGTCGCACCTTCCATTATATGTTGGGAACAAAATGTAAACCGATGCCACACAAACAAATATGGTTTAAACTCTACGGTTTAAATTGAGCTGCATTAAAATAAATGTTACTACATAAAAACAAATCTAGTATTAAAACAATGGCGAGGAAAACCTTCAGTAATTAAGTCCTGTAGTGAGGATGCTGTGCTTTATGATCAGGTGTCTCACAGGTAAGGGTACTGGTTAAGTTTCCTCTGGCTGGGGGGGTACGGCTGCCCAGGAAGCTGCTGCTGCTGGCAGTGTGAGGCGGTCGATTGGCCCATCAGCCCCATAGCGTTGCTCTTCTGCAGCAGACTCAGAGAGGCGGAGTAAGGTCCGGCAGCACGTGTGTGCCTAATCGAGGAGGAGCTGCTGGAGTTGTGCAGCTGATCCACGGCCTGCGACACCGAGGCCAGGGCAGCCGATGCGGGGTAGGCGTACAGGTTGGGGGTGGAGCTGAAGAGCGACGCCTCGTGCAGCCGGTACGAATGTGACGGACCGGTGGGAGGATACGTGGGTTGACGTCTCAGGGATCCACCCCCTGAGCGGTCGTGAGAGGACATCACAGGCTGCTGGACCTGCAGCAAAAAGATGCACGAGGGAGGAGGAGATGAGATTTCCACTGGACTAATTAGGATACGTGATGTCTGCTGTCCAGTGCTGAACTCCAGTGCTGTTTTTGGCACCACGAGG
Source organism: Silurus meridionalis (assembly GCF_014805685.1). Lineage (NCBI taxonomy): Eukaryota > Metazoa > Chordata > Actinopteri > Siluriformes > Siluridae > Silurus > Silurus meridionalis. The sequence goes on from NC_060899.1 coordinate 13,809,619, forward strand.
CAGTTTTAAACTTGTTTCAGGGAATTTTGGCAGGAAAGCTTTGCCTAAAAAGTTACATTGATCAGAACAGGGGCCACCATAGTAACAGCCCTGATGCGTTGAATTTATATAAGTGGTGGAATATTTTCAGTACAAGAGTCTTACTGAGGGTTTAGAAGTAACTCAGTAGTTAAGGCTCTCGGATACAGACTGGAAGGTTGGGGGTTCAAGCCCCAATATCATCAAGCTACCACTACTGAGGCTCCTTACCCTCTGTTCTTTAGGGATGCTGCATCATGATGCTCTGACCTCAGATTTCTAACGCTGTTATATGCGAAGAAAGGATTTCCCTGTACTGTACGAATATGTGACAAGTAAAAGCCTCTTTCTTTTTCTTAAGCCAGCATCACACAAAAACTGAATCACAGTCATGCTGGTGCTGCTATGATACTATATCTTCTGACCAGCTATGAGTCAGTAACTGTATGTAGGCTGAGTTGCAGTAATGGCCATTGTGCGTATATAGTAAACAAAACAAACAAATACAAAAAAAAGAGCTAAATTGAATTGAATAGTAATAAAGTGTAAATGGCAAGTGTGAGTGTTTAAGGCAAACATTTTGCAATAAGCAAGTAAGACATTGCATTTTTTTTTTTTAAATCTATCAAAGCTAAACATCTATATCTTACAAACATGATGCTGAATGGGAAAAGCTGTATCTACACAGTGTTCCTTGTCTACTGGGTTCCTCTATCTAGTTCTTAGGAACCTGTGTTATAAGAAGCATCAGTGTCTCATACAAACTGATATTTATTCCTGGTATTACATCATTGCTCTATTACAAAAGCGTTCTCCACTGACTAGAACATGATCTTCCAAAAACACACTATAAAAAGCAACATGAAAAAAAGAAATTAATAAGTAAAAACAAGCACGTAGACTATTCATGTTCTTCGTGTAACAAACAAGTTCCAGAGGAACAGTCTGAACAGTACATCTGAGCTGCTGCTCCTATCCGTGACCTACTTTACCCTCAACCAGCCGCGCTTCTGGCACACTTCTCTGTTATAATACTCAAAGGCCAAAGGCTAATACTCTGAAACAACTGACTGACTGATGGAACGGTTGCCTGTTTAATGAGTTCATGTAGTTCTTAAGAAACCAGCAGCGACTGCTGCTTAAGCAAGCTGCATATTAATTTTAATATCGCAATACAATATATATTTATTCATTTCAGTTACTCCTATTGCACAGTGTATAATGTGTAGGTGTATCATTTCATTCACGGCTTATTATTTAAATGCAAATTGTTGAATTGACCTTTGTAATCTCGCTGTGATTTTAGCCTTAATAGATCATCTTGGTTATAACCCCATGAGTGTAGGTGCAGGCGGTACATAAGTTGCCTTTGTGGTCGTGATCGATTGACCTGATTGACTTTTATTTCGTAAACCGCTTGTATGAGCATTTCCACAATATAATCGGAATATACTCTTGCTTCAGGGTGTGTGCAGACTTGTGCATTAAAACACTAATGCATGATGCAGACAAATAATGCAGACAACACAAAAAAAAATAAAAAAATCATTTGATTAGTATGAAATGAATTGAGATTTATACCAGATTGTTAAATAAATTTGTGAAACTCTCTGATGGTGTCTCAGGTTGTGTGCTGGCTTTAATCTACAGCAGAGCGGCTCTACCTGACTCAGATTGAGAGGCTGTGATTTGGTGGTCACTGTTCTCTGATGCCGCTCACTGCTGGGCAATCCTGAGCGTGAGGACTGTGGAGCTGACGTCTTCTTCGATTTCCCGCTGGATGTTGTGCTGCTCAGCTCTGAAATGTGGGGAGAAAATAAAAACCACATAAGAATGACAGACCAATCAGAATCTATAAGTATTAATCAGAATTTATTAGGAAGATGCACCGCTGGTCACTCCGTCCCATGGCTGAGTTTTCAGTGAGGGCGTCACGACAGCCAGAGACTTGGAGCCTGGTCCGGTGCTCTCCGCAAAGTTGGGCAAGCGTTTAGGACTGACAGGACTGCAGGTGGACGAGTCCGAGTCCTGAGAGTCGTGCACGGTCACGCAGCTGATGACGTTCGCACGCTGGTTTGTGCTGCAGCTAAGAGAAAATAATGAATAATTTTAAATATGAACATGCTGTTTGGGTGAGGACTAGTTACGCAGGGTTTATAAGAGAGTTGACTACGCTTGGTTCTTTTAATCATTGTGTTAAGACGTCTTAAACTCAAGACTATTAGAGAACATCATTTCTGTCCAAGACTTTTCTGCTTATAGACATACGATCATACAACATTTCCAGTATATAACATGTTGGAGAATTCCACAGAAGCAGCAGAAGGTGCATCAGGTGGCCGATGTGCCAGATGAGAGGGGAAAAGTGAAAAAAAAACAGTAGCTATAGCCATCTACAAAGCAGGAAAAGTGAAATTGGGTTAAACGGGTACTGATATGGATTTGAGCAGCTGTTGTACAAAGCCTGCATGAAAATAAATGTGCGAATTTGGATTTGGATTCAGGACCCTGAACGGGAAAATATTTTCCACTAATATTCCTTTACATCGTTAAATATTGCCAATTCCGAATATAAATAAGTAAATTATATATTTTTTAGCTTTTGCATTTTTCTTGCTAATTTATTTCTTAAAACCCATTTAAAACGAATTCGCTAGCTTTAATTTTAGCTGATGCATAGTAAAACCAGATCCTCCCCACAGGCATGACCCTGAATGACTGCCCCTTTCTCATCCCCCAAATGCCCACCTACCCTGCTTTGACCACTGAGTGCTGCATTAACAAAATTGATAAATAAGTGCCGTATGGGAGATACCAGTGTGTACAAACGTAGTACAATTGTTTCTAAATTCGGTTTCTACCCGTACAAATGATCTTTTGTGCTATGAGTAGTGCTACAAGAATTAATACTACTGCTTTTTCCCCCTCATACTGTAGGATGGGATAAATTAGGATTTGTACTTGAGACTTGCTTTGGGATAAAAATACTTGTTTACACTTGAAAGCTAATGACTTGCCTCGCTGCTGCTGAATGAGTAATGAGGAAAATGCTGCGGAATGCACAGAATGCTCCACGGCAATAAACACCAGTCACCTTGTAGGCGGGACTTTGGTGTCATCTTCGTCCTCGGTGTCACTCGGAATGGTGATGATGCTGACGGCGGGACTGGGCGTGTCCGAAATGATAATGGGCTGAGAGGGGTCACCGCTGGTGTGCACCGCAGGGGACATGGGTCTGCAGAACACACAACGATTCAATACACTCCATACGGCATATACTAAAAGAATGAACATTAACGATCGTGTTATGACTACTGTGGACACCAAAAATCTTTGACATTATTCATATTCTCTGTGGTGGTCAGTTCCCAGCAGTGACATAGATTAATCATTTCCAATAAGTTTAAATGGATTTTTACCTTTTATGGGCATTTTGTTACTTTCATAAAGCCATTTTTTTCATGTACATCATATTTGAGTCTAATTCTTATTATTCTAATTGACTGTTTAGATGTTAGACATTGTTGACTGTTAAAAAGCAAATGAAATTTATTCTGCCAGTAAGTCAGTGTTCATAAGTGAGTCATTGCAATTGAATGAATGAATGAAATGATTCGGTTCAATCGCATTGACTCATTTACACGCAAAACAGTGCTGTGGGTGTGTTTTGAATGATTTTTGTTTATTAAATTAAATTAATTATTGAAACATAACTTTACCTTGGTCTGCTTTCTGCATGCCGACCTTTGGACCTCTTGACCCCGCTCTGCTGCGCCCGACTGTTGGCTGCGCCTGTGCTGAGAGTCTGCGAGGCCATGTGGCACCCCTGTGCGGCATCCTGCTGCGTGGCATCACACTGGCTGCCATTTCGCCCCCTGATGGAGCACAAAAACAGCACACAAGCAGCACCGTGAAGACACAGGAATGAACCTGCACTCACTATAAGATCTATAGGTTTTTAGTGTGTGCTCTGACCTCCAGTTGGCACTGGACTGGGTCGAACCATCGGCCAATAGAGAGCCCATAGGAGAGTCAGCAATGACGGGCTGCCCAGTGCCATGGATGGCCATGCCTGGCATCTGTTGCCATGCCGACGGAATGAGGATCTGCTGTGTTCCAGCAGGCCAGCCTTGCTAAAAACACACAACAAATAGAAGATTGCTACTCCAGTTTCATATGAGCATTCGTTTTTATTACTTAAAAGTTCGGATATCTCTTGCTTGAAAAATGCATGACAAGCGCATGCAGTATAGAGACAGATATTTGGGTCAAGTCAGGCAGATTTCCTGCTCTAATACAGCAAAAGCCTCTCCAATAAGCTTCTAAGAAACTATTCAGAGATCTACAGCAGAAAAACAAACAAACAAAAAAAAACGCTCTAAACAAAGGTCATTTTAGAGCCATGGCGAAATCTGCTCTCGGCATGCGTGCAAATCCTTTTCACGTGGACAGTGTTACTGAGCCGCAGAGTAGCTGAAATACACCATAACTGCATGTGAAAGCACAAATGACAAACATTTTCCTACTCCAACTTTATGTGTCCTTCTGCAGACTTTAAAGGTCCGTAGTTGTAGCTTGTAAGAAAGATAGAGAGGAGCGTGAGAAGGTGAGAATGGAATCTTGTTCAGCCACAGGATCAGGAATTTGGAAAAAAATTGCACTAGAAGATTCCTACAGTAAGAGTAAGAGGACCAAAGGCAAGGGCGTGATTCTAACATATTAACAAATCAGCAAATCCCTTCCTCGGTTCATTCTGATGGACTCCACCTGTAGGTCAGTCACAGTCAAAATAATAACACAGACGATTATTCCTGAAAGCCTCATATGTGAAAATCTAGCTGTAAAATAAACACAACATAATCATCAGTTGTTAATGTAATCTTTGGAGTATCTGCATGATCGGACTCGCACCTCATCGTAGTGTGTGAATCTTTAAAATGCATTTAGAAAAAGCAGAGCGCTAATACATAAGCGTTTATATACACCTACATGGTGCCATGAAGTTCAATAAAAACAAAGCACTCTAACAGCTGAGGATTTCGCAGCAACCTCCAAGCACCTCGACTTCCCTGAAATAAGATTCTTACCATTCAGTTTTTTCCTCCAGGCAGGTTTTATAATCTGCTGAATGATTTCCCTTTTGATCGGCTCACATAAATCTGAGCATGTTTCATGTAAACCATATACACGTATGGTCCAAACCTTACCATTACACCCATATGTGGTACTTTTTCCAAAATTTGCCCACAAACTTGGAAGCACACATTTGTCTAGTACGTCTCTCAGCATTTATACACATTTTTCATTTCAAAATTCTATTATTTTCCAGACTCAAATTTTCAGAGTAAAGGTTTTTAAGACTGTATTTAACATCGGAAATAATGATTTAAAATTCCAACTATAACATGAGTCACTTTACAATCTCTGATGCATGTCAGAGTCAGAATCTCTTCGTTTATTTTAGTATTTAGTTTTCTAAAAACGGATGTGTTTCCTCGACTTCACTCAAATCAAATTCCATACTTTTTTATACTTTTCCAAAATGATGAGGAACCCTGATGTCTGTTTGCTGACGCATTGCAATTTCCTTTCACTGGAACTAAAGCCAGAGTGAAATCTGATAGATAAATCATTTCAACAGAATTTCAGGTCATATGACCAGAGATATTATAAAACCATGACTGTACTTAGTATTCAAGGATCAGTTTGATATTTTGTGTGGATCAATTCTAACCCCTAAAATAACTCCTGGCAGCGACCATCAGCAATGTGCAGGAGGCCTGTGGGGGGACGGAAGAGTCACACTGTATGGTGTAGCTTGTGAATCGCCAGATAGTTTCAATAATGTTGTTTGAATTCACACATAAACACAAAGGGAGTCATGAAGGGGAGGAGAGTTCGGGCAGAGGAAAAGTTATAAGTTTGTTAAACCTCATATGGTCTTGAACGTCTGTAATACTGATAATTAAGGACACAAGCACCATTTGGAGGGTACTCATTTCTCAGAATCACAATCCCTGTAATTAAATTATTTCCTCTGGGTATTAAACTCCATGCATGATTAAGGCTGGGAATTAAAACACAGTGAGTGAGTTTCTACCAGATTTCTTTTCCTGCAAACCCAGAACATATGAAGATGCCATCACTTTACTGAATAGTGAATTTATATAGAGAGAAAACTATTGTGGCATACGCAAATTTAAAATGAGGATTTGTGGCAACAAAAAACAAAACAAACCCGATTTTTCCTTCTAATCGGTTTCTAGTGCAGAAAGAATGGAGAAAGTGTCATTAATCCAAAGCAACTACAATGACTTTGTAATGGGAAACCTTTCCTAATTGCAAAAAACTAATTCGGTTCAAAATACCAAATTCGGTGTGTAATTAAAATATCATATATATATTATATATATATATATATATATATATTTCCTTTCATAAATCAAATTCCACACTTTTTCATACTTTTACAAAATGCAGAGGAACCCTGATGTCTGTTTGCTGAAGCATTACATTTCCTTTCACTAGAATTAAAGCCAGAATGAAATCTGATCTAAATCATTTCAACAGAATTTCAGGTCACATGACCAGAGATATTATAAAACCATGACTGTACTTAGTATTCAAGGATCAGTTTGATCTTTTGTGTGGATCAATTCTAACCCCTAAAATAACGCATTAAAATCACAATTTTGACATCTTTTGACACCTATCAATACTTTCATTTCCTCTCAATTCTCATGTTTCTTGCACGTGTACACACACACACACACACACACATACCTGCGTCAGCATGCCAGGCTGGATGTGTAAGGACTGAGCAGACTGGTTCTGAGGGACAATGGGGACAGAGTTGTCCATCCGGACCGGATACCCCGAGTGCTTACTGGAAGGCTGAAGCCCTGCTAAAAAAAGAAAAATCCTGAATTTACAGCAATTCCAAGAAAACCATAAAATATGCAGTTCCTTTTAATCAGGTCTTAATTTCCCCAGTTAATGCTCAGATATGATTCTAATCAGATATGAAAGGTGTGTGCGTGCACAATAGTGTAACCTTGTATAGTGGGTGGGCAGACAATGAGGGTCTGCTGAAATGGTTCAGTCTGAGTGCACAGCTGTGTGTGTCTGGTCTGCAGTGGGACGCTCTGCTGTGTCAGACCTGGGATGTTGATGGTGGCCTGTTGGTACAGACCCGGCTGGTAGTTAAGCAGAGGAACGTTGCTGCTCAGAGATAGAGACTGGCCACCAGAGGGTGCCATCTGCTGAAAAACAAAGGACAGAAGTTGATGGGTGTGGCGCTCCAAAGAAAAAGACTACTGATTTAATTCACAAAAAAAGGTCTTTTGCATGAACATTTATTTTCTATAGAAATTTCAACTTGTGGTGGTGAAAGAATAAGTTTGGCTGCAGCTAATTGTCATATTTAGTCTCATAGCTCACACATATAAAACCCCTTCCAGTAGACACCCCCCTAAATATAAGCCATTTTTCAATCATAATGAATAATGGATGCTTTTTGAATATTTTATTGTGAATTTAGATTGTTTCTGAGACTTTGATCTGGACCAAAATGAGATAAAATCCGATGTTCATGTTGTGGATGGAGTGTATCCGAGGAAGCAGTATCTGTGTCATGCTTTGTGTCATCTGGCAATCATCAAACGGATTACACAAATACAGACTGGAAAAAGAATAACAAAACAGTCTTGATTATGTGTAAAGCTTTCAGTACATCTGTCTTAAAGAGTTTGTGTGCCTACCTGACTGTACTGACTGAGCTGGCTGCTGAAGGTCACGGTGAGGTTGGTGGCTGTGCTCGGCCCGCTGTTGCTGCTAAAGAGGTTCTTGTTGTTGTCAAAGGCGGTGCATCTGCGTTTACAGATCTCCATGTTTTGGAAACAGGACTTTACACTAAGCCAAGAGAAAGAAACGAGATGGGGGGAAAAAAAACTCATTAAACACTTACAAAAGTTTATTTTTCTACTGAATGTAACTTTGCAACATCACCGAGCTGAATTTCCATTACAGATCAACAAAACAGCACATTTATATCTTATATACTATAATATGTTACTATATTGGTAGAAGCAGCTTACTGTGCGCTGTGGGGAAAGTGCAGAAGATGAGTCATGGTTACGAACGGGTGGTTGAGGGTCTTCATCGGCGTGATCCTTTTATCTGCGTCGAGAGCGAGCATCTTCTTGAGCAAGTCGATAAACTCGCGCCTGTCAGCCTTCTCTGCCAAAATGTCTGTGCCTTCCAGATTAGTCATATTAACCTGCAGGAGAGAGATAGAAACGTGGCTCATGCTTTGTAGATCACAGTTTCGGCTTCCATTCCAAAAAATCTGCAGCAAACAAGTTTATTCTGCATCTACACTTGATTACGTTTCACTTAATTACCTGCATCATGTCATCGAGACAGTTGAAGATGTATTTCCGAGCCTCTTTAGACTTAATGCCAAGCTCTGACTCGTGCTCTGCGGGCATCTAAAGAAAGCATTAAACAACTTTAGGATTAACTTCCATTACACGTTTTCTTATATCATAAAAATAAAAAGTGGAAGAACTAAAAGACCTTGAGCCTCCACAGGGGGTAGCTGGAGTCTGGTCCTCGGTGGAAGAATCGGCTGGTCTTTGTTCCTGCGCTCAGGAGGTACTCTGCTGGTAACCCTTGGGTCTGGGAAATGTAACGAATCTGCAAAGACATTATTCTTCTTCTTAATGCTGGAAGAGGTAAATATAGTAACTCTATAATTATATACTAGTTAAACTCCACACACATTCACACTAATTCTAATTTTAATTCAGCTGATACCTGGCACCAGCATCTCACAGTATCTGAGGAAGCTCTTTACTCATTTGTGTGATAATGCCAGGCTTTAAGATGATCTGTGTCTTCAAAATCAGTGTTATTACACAATCAATAGACAGAATTAGAAAATATGCGGAATCTAATACCCAGTGTTTTATTACATATTGTTAGTCCCTAATATTTAAGTCAGAATAGAAAACCAGATACCACTGCAATAAAAGGAGGCACCTTTCACCTGCTCTGTATTCATGTGCACTGAACCCTGTGCTGAGTGCTGACCTGGTCGTATTCGGATGCTCCTGGATAAAGCGGCCAGCCGAGGAAGAGTTCAGCAATGACGCAGCCTAGAGACCACATATCGATGGCCTCACAGAATGGCAGCCCCAGGATGATCTCGGGAGCTCTGTGTGAAAAGAGAATGAGGTTCTCTAATCAATCCAGAAGAGAAAACAGTGTAGGAAAATCAATATTTTTTTAGTAACGTTTTTATTTTCATTTTTGTTTAGTAGTTTTTTAGTTGCTATTGTATTGAAATGCAAAGATTTTATAATAAACGAATGTTGAACAGTTCAAAATATAAAGAAAAAAAAAATATTGCATACTTTTTTAAAATTTATATATATATATATATATATATATATATATATATATATATATATATATATATATAATATAAAGAAGTACAACATTTTGCTCTCTAAAAGATAAACATGTACAAATTCCAACCCACCGATAGTATCTGGACTGCAGGTAGGTGGAACACACAGCCTTGGAGACGTGGCTGGCAGAGCCGAAGTCAATCACTTTGACCCTGTATGGCTGCCTGATGGGGTCCACCAGCATGATGTTCTCTGGTTTGAGATCGGCGTGGATCAGGCCCAGGCTCTTAAGCTTCATCAGCGCAGTGGCCACCTGCTGCAGGACGGGCCGGATGCACTTGAGCATCAGTGGGCTGAACTTACTGTGCTTCAGGAAATCGTACAGGTTCTGCTCCAGCATCTCAAACACAAGGCAGGTGTGGTTCTTGTGCTGAAAGCACTCGTACGAGCGCACAAAGTTGAACTCGTCCGCGTTCTCAGTGCTCAGACGGCTCAGGATGCTAACCTACGAATGAAGACGGAAGCTTTTAGTGGTGCCACTTGGCTTTTGTAGCTCCTCCACTGAAATCACTTCATCTCACAAATCCTTATTACCCTACAGAACAAATAAAAAAAAAGACAAATCACCTCGATCTGGCCCTGTCGAGCGTAAGACGGATGGTTTTTGAGAATCTTGATGGCCACTATCTCGTTGGTGCCACGCTTCCAGCATTTGGCGACCTGGCCGAAAGTGCCACGGCCAAGGAACTCCAGCACCTCGTAGCTGTTTGAGACGGAGCAGAGGATCTCATGCTGCACCAGCTGGTAGTCGCCCTCGCTGTGCGAGTTGCTGCTCTTGGCGGTGGAGGTGGAGTGAGTGATGGACTGCGCAGTGGTTGTTCCTCCTCCTCCTGCTGCTCCACCGCCGGCCCGGTTGGACAGCACAGGGGCCGAGAGCTCTTCCAGGATCTGCACGCTGTCACTGCTCTCCACCTCCTCGCTCTTCCTCTTAACGCCGCTCTGTTTCTGGTAAGCATTTTTGCTTGATGCCGATGAGGTCGAGGAGGAGGACGAAGAGGAGGACGGGGAAGGTCCAGGGACACTGCTGGTGCTGTCGGCGGCTCGTACGACCGTATGCTCGCGGCCAGCGTTGGAGGAAGGAAAGCCGAGGCTGCTCGAGCCGTGGTTGGCGTTGAAATCCAGAGCTGAGGGTGACGACACTCTGGCCTGCCCGGGGCTCTGCAGACCATAACTGTTCTCGCTGTCCCATGCAGGCTTCTCCAGCTTGAGTTTCTTAGAGCGGGAAAGACCGCTGGAAGAAACCGAAGGAGAGGAGAAAGCATGGAGCTGGGAGGCCATTTCTAAAAGAAAAGACCAGATGAATGAAAAAGGCATCACACACACACACAGACCTGGACAGCAATCCAAAGGTGTCAGAGAGACTGAATGTGATGTCGGAACAAACATGGAGAAGTAGACACAACATAAAGACATATCATCATAGAACACTCTTTCACTAACACACACACACACACACACACACACACCTCTTTCTTTCACACACACCCATGACGATAAACACACTCACACAAAACTCTCTTTCACACACACTCAAACACACCAATACACACTCACACACACACAAACACACACCAACTCTCTCTTTCTCTCTCTCACACACACACACACATCCAAATCTGTAGTCTTCTAGACACATTTTAATACTAACCCTTCTGACAGATTATTCCACACACAATTTAAACGTAAATATAAATAAAATGCAGTAATAAGTCTCAGGTTCCTGCTTCAGATCTTCTGCAACATTTCCGTTCTTTCACACAAACAGGTGAGCCGAAGATGCCTCGTTGCCATGACAACCGTCAATCCCACCGTAGGAAAGAAAGACGATGGAAAGGATGACAAATAAAATACCAAACACGAGATGAAAATAAAAGTGACTAATGAACAACCGGACACGTGTTATATTTCATAAACAATGTAATTTTTACGCATTTTCAGAAATGAACAGCGCTCGTGCTCATAGCGGCTTTTTAAATCGCGCAACGGAGTTGGGACTATTAGTGAGAAAAAATATAAACATTAAATGAAAAACACCACATTCTAAGGGAAATGTTACATTAAATGAAATATATGACGCTGAGGGATATAATATAAAGGTCGCATGAAAGCTGAAAGCGGAAGAGTTAGCAAGGTAACGGTTGAAGCTAGCTTGCTAACATGGCTCTCGTCGCGCGCACCGTATTATAGCACTTAAAACAAAAAACATATCTTTTATAAACGATTTAGGCGAAATGATTAATAAATAACCACAATTTTCCACATGAACAGTAAAAATATTCAATAACACCTTCCTCACCTGATTACACGGAAGCCAGAGGGACTCAAGCTCGACTCTTCGCCCTGTTAGGCCTCATTTCCCCTCAGAAAAATAAATAAATATGTCGCTATCCTCGTTATTCTCTTTACAAAACCTTCCTCGTTCGAGTTTAATGGATGACACACACTGTAAAGGTGCATTGTTTTCGCCCGGACACACGGTCATGTACACGGCATCCTCTCACACCGGCCCTCGCTGTGTCTCAGTGAACCTCTCAATCAGCAGGAAAAGCCATACATACAGGCCGCGCTCCAAATCAATCGCCCTACACTAAGAAGGGCGCCTAGATAGTGCGCTGTATGGCAACAAGAACGCAGTAATATGCCGACTACATAGTAGACTAGTGTGCGGTTTGATATGCGGCGCGGTGCTTACAGGTCATGGTGCTTGGGGTCCTAATTACTTTCTGTAGAAACTTATTTTATTTTTTTCTGGGTTTGTTATAGAAAAATGAATCCAACACCTTTTATAGAATCAGTGTTGAGGTATTAAGTATTAGCAGTGAACTAATATTTAAGTAATTACACTGAAATATCCTGCTATATTGATATCACGTGTTATTACATCGAAATAACAAAATATTAAGATGAAATGACGTCACTTTTTCAGCCATACCTTTTCCATTTCCAGCTTCAGATCCCTAAACACATTTGCATTTTTTTTTTACATCATATTATGATTTTATTTAGGTGCTGAACCCAAACTAGTTACAATGAACAAAAAAAAAAAATACTGAAGTGTTGATGGAAAGATCCACTGGACTTGGAATGTGAAAATCATAAGCTCAAATCCAAAGCCACACCAATCTGCCTTTCCTGGACCCCTGAGCAAGGCCCATAATCCCAAAGCTGCTCGTCTGTTCGAATGAGATTAATGTAAATTGCTCTGGATTAAGGGTGTCTGCCAAATGCTGTAAATGTTTTTAGGTGGGCACAAATTTCAGTATTCACACTCAAAACCAGATCGGGGAGAGAAAAAAAAAATCCACATTTAGTCCACATTTGCTGTTATAATAACCTCCACTCTGCTGGGTAGATGTTCCACTAGATTTTGTGGAGATTTGTGCTTATTTGAAATTGATGTATTTGGGAAAAAATAATAATATGATCCTTGTTATTCCCCCCTCCCCCAGATGTTTGCTGGTTATTACACAAGGTGGTATCAACTGACTGGTGCTGTTCGGACTAGAGGTCGGCCGATATGAGTTTTTCTCTGGCCGACGCCGATATTTAGATGCACGATATATCGGCATGATATTTGATGCCGATTTTTTGGCCCATGAAGATGCAGCTCGAAGGTCTCCATTTTTACACTGTTGTGGAGATCCAGCGCAAAATGCAAAAGGTGTGTAAAAAGACTTCCAGGACACATTCAAGAAGTGGCAGGAAAGCCAAGAGCTCTGTATTGCTGTGGACTATTTTGCAGGTGATAGTGTATAAACGTAGGTAAATAAAGTACTTTCTTGTAAACAGAGCTGGTCTCTGAACTTTTTGGGTCCACCTCGTGTATGTGTAGTCGTCAGTAAAAGAGAAAGAAAAGCCATACAAGTGGTTTAGTGGCCTCTAGAAAGAGAACAAGAATTCTCGTGCTGCTCACGTTCGGCCAAAACGATACGCTTTTTCTCTTAGTTTTTTCAGAAAATGTAAAAATGTAGGAAAAAAACAAACTTTATTTCAAATCGTGTTGAAAGATATTGCACAAGTTATACCATAAAAGCCAAAATTAAAAGTTTTCGTTTGTGCGTTAGAAGTGCGCAGGTCACTGTGGGAAAAAGAAAAAAACAATAAAACAGACTGAAGTGTTGGAGGTCCACGAGAAAGAGGATACAGAAACTCAGTAGGAACAGCATTTTATTACGGAAGTCCATTGAGGACTTTTTTCCTTCCTCGTTTTCTCGTTATCTCGACGTAAACATTCAGTCGTGATCACGAGAAAACAAATAAGAAAATATATTATAATGCATGGCCCCTTAGGACTTCTGTATTTTATTGCAGTAATAGATGTAATAATAATAATAATAATAATAATAATAATAATAAAAGCCTTCTGGCATGTTAAAAGGACAGTATTTCTGGATTTGGTCCACATCTGTCCAAAAATGGGTTACATTTAGTACAAGGGAAACAATAACTCATGTACAATACCTGTCAAAAAGTCTAAAAACACCAAGTTTGATGTTTTCAAAACGTTCCTTTTCATTCTATGGAACAAACTCGGTAAAAGGCAAAAAGACACACTGAAAAAAAGTTAACAAATAAGTCCAAATTTGCCTTTTTTTTTTGGCTCTAACAGAAGAACTTTTATAAGTCAGAGATGATGTTTGGGGTTTTTTGGAGCCAGGAATGTTAAACACTAATTCCCGGTGAAAAAAACACAACATGGCAACCATTCCATACTCCAACACCTTGCAAGACCTGGAGCGTAAATCCAAGCTCTGTAAGCGTCTTTTAGAGAGCAGACAAGTCAGATGGAATGTTCTCCATCATGGCCTGCCCAGTCACTGCACCCTAATCATATTGAACTGCTCTGGGATGATCGCAATAAAGAAATAGTGAAGACCTCCTTTGGTGAGTATTTCAGCTGAACGATCGGAGAAACGAAACATCCGAATGCCGAGAGCGCGTAAAGCTGTTCTTTATTCCAAGGGAGGATTTTTTGCGATGGAAATAAAGTGGAACATCTGGACATTTATATATTTGTTTGGTCAAAGGAAATATCGTTACATTACAGAGTTTGCTGCGTAGAAACAAAAGGAACCTGCATGTGTCTCTCAAAAACCATAAAAGACCTTTAACAGACTGTTTGACTTCCTCGATTTTATGTCTGTGAGATATGACCTACTTTTTGCTATGAGCATGTTTGCAGCCACACAGCATTTATACGTTTTTCCAGAATCCCATGCCGCTGATTTATTTTCTATATCAGCAGCTCGAAAAGGAACTCATCAACTGATTCGAATACATTGGCATCATTTCCATAGTAGCAGACACGTGTACATAGGGTGTATATTCTTTGATTTGACAACGGAGACACTTTTTAAAGGCGTATGGATGGAATCTTGAGCTTTAGCGCTTTCTAATAGCGCACCGCACTTTTCAAACTGCTGAGGAAACTCTTTACAACTGTTGGGGTTCACTTACTGGACCTCACAGATTCCAGGTGTAAAGAGCCATCAATGACACGCACTCTTCTCCTTCAACATCGTGTTTGTTTAAAAAAAAAAATAATAATAATTTGTGGCTAGAACGATCCCTGGCTACTCGTGTATCTCATGAATAAAATGCGAATTCGGTTTCCTACCTGCAATTGTTTAGTTTTTTTAAATATATATTTTATATAAAAGCACCATCATATGTGTGCATAAGATCATTTTTCACATCAAACTCAATCGGACTACTTCATATCATTCTGTATGCACTATAAGGACAAAAGTATTGGGACACCTGCCTTTCCCAGCCATATGTGCTTCTTCCCCAAACAAAGTTGAAACTCCATGAAGATATGCTTTACATGAGTTGGAGTGGAAGATCTACAATAGAGCTCTGACCCTCGACCCTAATTAACACATTTCAGATGAACTGATTGCAAACCAGGCCTACTCACCTCACCTAAATCTAGAAGTATCTTCCCAGAAGAATGGAGGTTACCATAAAAGCAAATGTGGAATGGGATGTTCAAAAAAGGACATACGAATACGTATGGGCAGGTGTCCACAAACTTTTGTCCATGTAGTGGCATTGATTATTTTTTCCATCTCAGTAAAATATGAACAGAAGTATTAAAAAAAAAGGCACAGAAAATGATTCCGGTTATAATCTGGGGCTGAATACAGACAGAAAATTTACCTATAAATATCCTCCATACCTCGACTGTTTATACAGCACTCCCTAACTCGCCATTAGCCCTTCTGACATAACGAGACGATGCCGCTTTGTTGTTGTTTTTTTGGTTTGAGTTCAGGTCCGGGCCTGTTCTTGTTTATTCCTGTGCGATGCTCCGCAGCACGTACTTGACCGTGTATGCGAACGCGGCGAAGCCGACTATGACGAACAGGTTCGTGAGCGCTCCTCCGAGGAGTCCGTGTTCTCGGTTGACCTGCGGGTGGTTGTTGGGTGCCGCCATTCCTGCATGCGCGTGTCCGTTCTGGGTCTCAGAGTCGGGCACGACGTCGGGGAGAGGCAAAGCCTGAGCGCAGGAACTCATCTCTTCTTCTAGTCTCTGCTTCTGCTTGATCTCCTGTCAGGGAGGAACACGTGAAACGTTATATTTACATTATAAACATTCTGTTCAGGGGTGGACAAAATACACCAACCAATAATGGTTGATTTGTTTTTAGAATATTTGTTCATCATGTTTCAATCCATGTCTGATGCAATCTGGTTGGCTACTAAGAAAACTCTTGATACGCTGACTCCACCCACTAACTGCATCTTGTAAAGCTGTAAATACAATAAGTCAATATAACAGTCTATAAGACTACATGCTTTTTGTCCGGGTGTGTGTCCACGCCGTTGAATCGACACAACGGAGGCGATATTTCGTTTATTTTTTCACCAGAGCTCCAGAGCAGTACTCACCTCGACGACACCCGGAAACAGTTCACAAAACACTCTGTCCTTGAGGTTAAAGGCGAGGCTTTGTGAGGCGAGTTGTCTTTTCTGAAAGTAAAACGAGACTACACTTGAGTTCTGCTGTAAATACGAACGAATTCATTGTTATTAATAAACAAATTCACACGCTCACTGTAAAATCTGATGTTTCTACGCTGCCCAGAGTGGGACCTTTTTCCAGCATGAAGCTCAGGAGGCCAGTGAGGATGGTGGACACGGACCACGCAGGGTTCCACGTGTCCGGGTGGAAATCGGTGATGGAGAGACACAGCCTGAATTAGTAAGTGATAGAGATAAATGGAAATGAAAGAAAAAGTATATAATTAATTAATTAATAAAAATTGTTACAATATTCAATTTACTCCCAAAAAAATAAATCTCAAACAGAACCCTTGGGGTATGTAGAGCAGAATGAATGGGCGGAGCTCCTTGGTTACGAATATAAATATAAATATAGGTTCTTTTTTTCCCCCCATTTCCCATTTATTTTTTTTCTCCAATTTACCATTACCATTTGTACGACTTCATTGGGAATTTTTTTTTTTATTGCTCTTTTGACCAATAACGTGGATTTGCACTCAGATAAGGAAATGTGTACATGTAGAATACTGAAAAATTGAAAAAATTTAAAATGTATTTGTAAGTAAAAAAACTCTGTGTTGTATTTAAATTGTACCTTGTGTTACATTTAAACCTGCCGTTGGGTGTGATCATATAGATGCTCGGTGGCTTGAACGGGAATTCGCGTGGAAATACGACCTTCCCGTGATAAAAACCTCCTGCGAACCAACACAATTGTAAGTACGAGAAAAAGTTTGTCCATTTATAACACACATATACATACACCCCCAATCAGGCATAACATTATAACATGAACTGTGAAGTGAATCTTCATCATGGCAAGTGAACACTTTAAAGTGAACTCTTGATGTCACCCAAATGAGGATGGGTTCCCCTTTTAAATCTGGTTCCTCTCAAGTTTCTTCCTCATAACATCTAAGGGAGTTTTTCTTTGCCACAGTCGCCATGGCTGCTCATCAGGGATAAATGCACACCTTTCACCTTAACTGTTGATTTCTGTGAAGCTGCTTTTAGACAATGTCTGTTGTGAAAAGCGCTATACAAATAAACTTGACTTGATTTGACTTGATGTTAGAAGCAGTAAAAATGGGCGAGCGTAAGGATCTGAGCGAGTTTGACGAATGGTGACGTCTAGACGACTGGGTCAAAGCAGAGCATCTCCAAAACTGCAGCTCGTTTGATGTTTCTGGTCTGCAGTGGTCAGTATCTATAAAAAGTGGTCCAAGGAAGGAACAGTGGTGAACCGGCGACAGGGTCACGAGCGGCCGAGGCTCACTGATGCCAATGGGGAATGAAAGCTGGTCCAACAGACGAGCTCCTGTAGCTCAAACTGCTTAAGAAGTTAATGCTGTTGATGCTCGAAGAGTCCCGACTGTTTTAGCAGCAAAAGTGGACCAACACAATATTAAGCAGGTGGTCATAATGTTATGCCTGATCAGTGTAATATATTATATATATATATATATATATATATATATATATATATATATATATATATATATATATATATATATATATAGAGAGAGAGAGAGAGAGAGAGAGAGAGAGAGAGAGAGAGAGAGAGAGAGAATAATATTGGTATGTGCTATCTGAACATCCCATTCCACATTCAGTCCTCATTTGCTGTTAAAACAACCTTCACTATTCTAGAAGAAACTCTCTTTAATCCCTGAAGCACATTACATACGACTGTCACAAGATCACTGACACTGGAGACTCCTTCCAAACACATTGATATGTAAAGAAATGAAACACACTTGTAATTATTATTATTATTTTACAATTTTATATATATATATATATATATATATATATATATATATATATATATATATATATATATATATATATATATATCAAAACAAGATCATTTATCTGGATTATAACTGACACTACTGTCAAAGTGCTACTGTGTATTTCTTTTTATAATAATTGTAGCCTGATCAATCAGAATCTGTTTTGTTAGAGACTGAACATAGAAGAAAAAGGCACACAATAATGTATAGGTTCTTTGGTAGCATTAAATGTTTTTGTTTCTTACTTAAACTAGGAGACTCAAACCTGTTCCAGCATGACAATGCTCCTGTGCACAAAGACAGCTATATGAGGATATGCTTTTCATGGGTTGGAGTGGAAGATCTCCTGCTATAGAGCTCTGATATTTTCAATTCAATTCCAGTTCTGTAGTGCTTTTCGCCTCAAAGCAACTTTACAGGAGAATTCTAAGTGAATACAATGCAAACTATGTGTATTCATCCCCAATGTGCAAGCCTGTGTGACTGTGGCTCTTATCTTCTGAGGAACTAGACTCATCCTCATTTGGGTGACACCAAGAGTGTAATTATAAATCATAAAAACCACAATACAAACACCAGAGTGAGAAATATCATGAGCACTGGAGCATGTGATTATATAGTCTAATACAGTCAGTTGGAGGATCTCAACCCTACTGAACACGTATTGGATAAATTTGAATGCTGACTGCGCCCAATGCCTCCTTACCTCACCTACATCCGTACCTTGACTAAGCGGCTGAATGAGCACAAATCTCCAAAATCTAGTGGACCATCTTCCCAGAAGAATTGAGGTTAATTATTACAGCAAACGGGGACTAAACGTAGAACGAGATGTTTAAAAAGCACATAAAATCTTATTGCTCAGGTGTACACATTGATTTAAGAATGTAAAGTAATACCTTCATAGGGTGTTTTCTCAGGACCACGGACAAGGTAATGCCTGGAAAGACCATTTGGGGTTTAGTCAGATCAGATCAAATAAATAAATAAATAAATACAAATCTGACTCAGCTCACACAGATGAAGGGTTATTACCATTCAAGGATGTTTGAGGGAAGCGGTTCTGCACATATGTACGGGACCGGATCTTTCTTGATCCGCAGGTAATCCTGTTTTAATCTCTGCGTGGCTGTCGCCGGGGCTCTCTTATTAGGATTGCTGCTCATCTGGAAACACAAATCCACGTTTATTTGCATTAGATCCGTAACATAACACGACATAACAAACATAAACCCCACCCTTTATAATTAATGTGTGATCAAACTCGTTTTGCTTGACTCGTCGGCTCATGCATTACTCGCACTAGAGGTGGAAACCCCACACATGAAGCTGCAGTAAGATCATAACCCTCACATCGATCTACAGAGAGCGATGCAGCAGCGCTTTAGTGCTTCCCCTACAGTGACTGCTTAAAAGGATCCGCTTCATCCAACACCACTGTAACTTGGTGCAACCGTGTCATACACCTGCAGTGAATGCTGGGACCCGGGTCCAGTGCTTCCTCCAGCAGCTACAACACCCCCTGTCACCCCTTACGGTTTAGATAACAATCTATACAACTGCCCCAGCCATGATAATGTCCCCCTGTGACGTCAGTGAGTCATCTTCTAGCTGCTCATGTAAGTAACATAAATACACCACCAACCAACAACACAACAAACATATCAATATCAGATAATCAGATATATATTACAAATAATATTTATAATGACTTTCAGGGTGGAGTTCAGCTATTAAGAAACTTAAACACACACACACACGTATATGTATATATGTGGGTATACACACACACACACACACACACACCCCTAGCTTATGCTAACAGCTTCTTACCTCTTTCACACCGGCAAAAAAAAAACTCAACTGACGTTTATTTCTAATTATTTCTAGATAGTTCGATTATTCCGAAACACGAAATGAAACGCTTAAAGGGAAAATGAAAACATATTCCGCCCGCAACCAGCTGGAAATCATGTGTGCGTCTTTACAAAGTGTCCCCATGTGACCCGGAAGTGACAATACCGAGAATAATAGTTCCGTTTATAAAAGTTAAAAGACAGGAATTTAAAGAGACAGTAAGTGGACCCATGAGTGACATTTATTTGTCTGTCTGTATGTCTATCTATCTATCTATCTATCTATCTATCTATCTATCTATCTATCTATCTATCTATCTATCTATCTATCTATCTATCCTTTGTAAATTGTTTACTTTGTATGTATGTATAAATGTATGTTGTTTTCTGTCTCATACAATATGTATGGTCTGTCCATCTATCCATCCATCCATAGTAAGTGATTTATGTTGTCTAGTGCAGTTTATCCCAACTGGGTGTGATGTTAGAATACATCACAGTGCAGCACACACACACACACACACACACACACACACACACACACACAATGCTACAATAAATCTTACAGCCCTGAATGTTGGAGATGCCATACAAACCCAAAAGACACAAAGGTTTTATTTCAGTTTATTTATTTGTTACAAAATACCACAAGTTTCATGATATATTAGCATTTTGCATCTAAAAAGTACTGTACATGTACAACATGCTGCTTTGAGTCTGTGACGCTTTATGGGAACTGTACAGAATAAAAAGCAGGATGAAGGTAGGACTACACCAGCATAGTCATCACACAACACACCATACATACACCCTCATCGAGGCAGAAGCAGAAACTGACTTTTCCTTATGGGCTTTTTTTGGTACGTACATGCAGCCACTAACGCAGAAGTCATGTCCTTTAATAAGAACTGTAATGATGTGAGCTTTAATATGCCACTAATCTCTGGAAGACACAATATTAAAATACACTCCGAACAATGATGCAGAGAAAATGAAAAAAAA
Organism: Silurus meridionalis; assembly: GCF_014805685.1. Classification (NCBI taxonomy): domain Eukaryota; kingdom Metazoa; phylum Chordata; class Actinopteri; order Siluriformes; family Siluridae; genus Silurus; species Silurus meridionalis. The sequence goes on from NC_060899.1 coordinate 13,830,772, forward strand.
AAAAAGGATAAGTCCAGCTCATCCTCATAAAGCTACTAAAACATTTCTGTATTTATAAAATGTATAAAGGTCAAATAAACATGTTTCTAATGAACTGTAATTGATATTACTGGTATCTGAATTGCTTGATAAATAATTCTAGCTTGTGCAGGCTGAGAAACGTGAAATATAACCTCGATTCCAGCTGCCTGGAATTTTTGGACTTGTGTGCTACTGTCTTTTATCCACTAGATGTCCTCATTGCTTCTCATGTCATCCTGTGTCTGTCTGACACATTTATTATCACCACCTGTGTCCTATTTCCTTGTGTTTCTTTTTTAAGGGATTATGTAGCATTTTCTCTTGTTTTTTCTTGTTTTAACTTTTGGGATTTTGTTTGGACTTTATGAACCTGTTTTTTGCCGTCTCCATTTAAAAAAAAAATTCTTCGACTTTGATTAAAACACTTGGAAATTTCTCTCACACTGTGAGCGGGTCAGACTGTCACACGGTCCTCCCTAGTTCATGTCCCAGCCCTGACCATCCTCGTCCTTCAAACTCTGGAGACACAAAATATGTAATTGGTTTGCATGAAAAAAAACTTAATTGCCTTTGAATTCAGCAAATTCGATCATTTAAACCCACAGTGAACCAGCGATATCAAGTAAAGCGTCCCCTGAAGCACCAGAGAGCACGCCTTCAGGAGTTTACCTAAAGGAGTGGCGGAAGTGAATGCTCCTGCGTTTCAGCTTCTCGGGGTTGTGAGACGCCATGTGAGAAAACTCACGGAAGATATCCAGGTACGTGGTGTCACCTTGAAGAGAAGGGAAAGGATGCGCATGTGCTTTACAAAACACTCAAGAAATCAACTATAATCATGTGAATTATTTCTGATAATACAAATGCTGATTTTCGAGCAGCTTTTCAGCAGAGATGAAAAAAACACATCGCGATACCGTGCGAGTGAGAATAATTATGAGTTTCATTAACAGCACATGTTGGACGTTTTGGAGACAAGGTGAGGGAGGCTGAGATTGAGATGGTTTGGACATGTGCAGAGGAGGGACATGGGGTATATCAGTAGGAGAATGCTGAGGATGGAGCCACCAGGTAGGAGGAAAAGAAGAAGACCAAGGAGGAGGTTTATGGATGTGGTGAGGGAAGACATGCAGGTAGTTGGTGTGAAAGAGGCAGATGTAGAGGACAGGGGGGGTATGGAGACGGATGATCCGCTGTGGCGCCCCCTAATGGGAGCAGCCGAAAGAAGAAGATTAAACGAATATTTTCCCATAACACCAATACAGTTCTCCAATTATTACACATTTTTTAAAACAATTAACAAACACAATTCTTTATAAATCGATCTCATCTATTTAGTGTTGCATTTCCTTGTTCCTAAAACTTCCTGAAAATGTTCCTGAAAATGTCCAATAAATGTTTCAAATTGTCAAATAAACACCTGCTTACAACACAATACAAAACTCCATCCTGTTGGTGATTTTTTTCTTCCGTTAAATAATACTATTTTTTATAATTCGATTTTCAATTTGCATAATTCGATTCGGATTCACGTCTCTATGGAAACGGTCTAAAACCCGCTAGAACTTGCGTCCTAAAGAAAAAGACAACAGAAACGTTTGTGATATATTGGAAATGATTACGATTATTTGTTAGCTTTCTTTTTCAATGATTGTATAATGATGTATATTATTATTCTATTAGGCAATATAATATAACATAACATATTGTAGAATTTGCAGGTGATTGAACCCATTTTGAATGGCAGAAACGGAAAAAAAACCCGAACGAACTGCTCCTAGTCTCTATTGTCTCTCGGTGAAAGAGTCACAGGGAAAGTTTGTGTTTAGCAAACAAGTAAATGTGTCATTTTTTCATTCAGTGTTTGGTAAATGCTGGAACAATTCAATAACTAATAGCAAAATTGCAGCTACATTATATAGACAAAAATTGGTGGACACCTGACCATAAGATTTGTGTGTACTTTCTGAACATCCCATTCCACATTTAGTCTCCATTTGCTGTTATTAGAACCTCCACTCTTCTGATCAGATGTTTCACTAGATGTTGTGGAGATTTGAGCTCATTCAGATACAAGGGTGTCAGTAAAGTCAGGTAGGGATGAAGGTGTGGTGAGGAGACTCAAGATCTTCCACTTCGAACCCCATGTAAAGCATATTTACTATGGTTTCAGGTTTTAGGTCTCGTAGTTCAAGTGAAGGGAGAATTTAATACTACCACATCCAAAGGAATACTATACAATTTTGTGGAAACAATTTTGGGTAGGAAATACATACGGCTGTAAAAGTCAGGTGTCCAATCCCTTTTTGTTCAAATACAATATATCCCCTGCGGATGTTTACTTTTTTAACTAAAGTGTAAAGTATTTTCCTATCTGTGTAAACCATAGTGAAATTGCAGTAAGGAAGAAGAAAGTAAATGCAGTTAGTCTCACACACAAACGAAGAAAGCAGAAGAAAAAAAGGTTAAAATTTCGCTCAGATCTTTTCTTTATTGTCAAATTTTTTTTCACTCAACTACAAAGACAGAGAAAGAACAGAGCGAGAGCAGGGATTAGTTCACAGAGGAAAGGAGCGAATGACGAACACGGCAGGTTATTGTACAGGAGTTGTAGTGAGACAGGAGACAAGAGAATACAAGTTCCTATCTACAGCACAATCTTTTATACGGTGTGTATTTTCTCCCCCATTTGCATTTCGCAAAAGAATACGATTCCTTACATTTTTTTAGTCTCTTCAAAGTGAACAGTATTTTTTTCTTCTTTTTTTTTAAATCAAAGTGCTACAAATGTTCACAGGCCTGAGGGACAAACGCACGTCTGGCATCCTTCTTTTAAAAAAACAACAAAGGCTACATCAAAAGAGAAGCTCATCAAAATCTCACAACATGATAAACTGGGGGTGGGGGGTGCCAAAACTTTTAAGGCTTAAAAAACAGGGTGCATTATGTAACACTAAATTTATTCTCAATAGTGTTTCCTTTAAAAGAATAACAAAAAGATCTTTTTTTCATTTTCTGTATTATTATTATTGATTTTTTTTATTACAGTCCACAAGCTAATTCAGATTGAAAACAAATTGATTCAGATCCAAATTAAAACCTTTATAAATTTTTTTGACACCCCTGATTAGATAAAATAATCATTTTGTTGTCAGATTTTGTATGAAGAATGAAAGAGTGTGTTTTTTAGGATAGAAATGCGTCTGTGGCCTCTGAGCCGAAAGATATAGATTTAAATTTTATATATTTAATACACTATACGGACAAAAGTATTGGGACAGCTAACTTTTCCAGCCATATGTGCCTTTTGTTTTTTACAAATTGTTCCCACAAATTTGGAGGCACACGATTGTCAAGTGTCAACAAGTGCACAAAGTCAACTCCATGAAGATCTGCTTTACATGGGTTGGAGTGGAACATCTTCCCAGAAAGGCGGAGCTTATAATAAAAGCAAATAGCGACTAAATGTGAAATGAGATGTTCAAAAACCACATTCGATCCAACATATCATAGCTCTGGTGTCCACAAACGTTTGTCCATATAGTGCACATCTTCTGAGGTGATTATATATCCAGCAATGGAGCTTTATAATCATGTGTTCTGGATATTATTGTCCTGTGTATGTAAGATTATTATATTGTGTGGAGATTCTTAAGACATTGAAGGTTCGGTGAGTAAAAGTATGATGTCAGATTGAAAATTTTCAATTCAAACACCACAGACTTGAAAGATAACAAATATTCACACTCATACAATCACATACAGTAGAAGTTAGCGGCGACAGTCCCCTGTACACTACAGAGCAAATAAAAACAAACAAACAAATAAATTAATCAGAAAACAGATTCTGATCATTTCACATCCGATGATCAGATACACCAAAGTTCTACAGTTACAAATGATCCCATTTGATATTTGGTTCATCATCTGTTATGGATTGTGGATTTTTTTTTTTCCTTTTGGAAATATGAAGTATATTTGTTTATCTAACGGCAAAATGATGGCAAAGTAAAAAAAATACTATCTTCACTTTTTTCCGATCAAACGCTACAAAAAAATACTGATTATCTCGAGTGAAATCTTCCAATCATCTCACTCTCACACATTTCTTTATGTCAAAAAAAAGTGCATAATACTTCTCAGCTCTACATAACAAACCATTTCCTTTTTAGTCGTTTTTTTTTTTTTTTTTTAACGATATATTATACATCACAGTTATTTCAATCGAGCCCAAAATTTCTCCAAGATTCATGTATTTGATAGGAGAGTCGGTCCAGGCCCAATCCTTTTAAATGAGTGCATTTAAAAGCTCAAAAAAACATTAGAGAACAGCTGCCAAACCTGTTCTAACAGGGCGATGCTGCTGTGCACTAAGTGAGCTCCATAAAGATCTGGTTTAAAGAGAGGAAGCTCTTAAGAGGCCTGCTATAGAGCTCTGATCTCAACCCTACCAAACACTTTTGGGATAAATGTGAACACTGACTGCACCCCAGGCCTCCTCACCTCAGCTACTGTACATCAGTACATGACTTTACTAACACCCTTGTGGCTGATAAACACAAATTTCCATGATCGCACTCCAAAATGTAGTGGAACATCTTCCCAGAAGAGTGGAGGGATTTATAAGTGTAAATTGAGACTAAATGTGGAATGTGATGCTCGAAAATACATGCCGTACTTATGACCAGGTGTCCACAAACTTTTAGCAATATAGTATATATATATATATATATATATATATATATATATATATATATATATATATATATATATATATATATATATTAGGGCTGTCAATGGATGAAAATACTTCGTGATTAATCGCAACTCAATCACACATTTTTATCTGTTCTAAATGTATTCTTTTTAAGTTTGTAATAATCTAATCAACATGGGCATCCAAGTGTTTCAGGGAACAAAAAAGTGTGTTTTATGCATGTCTTTTGCTTTTTCCAGAGATCCTATTGTTAGATTAAGCAGAGTAACGGCAAGCAGTTAGAAAGCGTCTGATGGTGGTTTAGGCTTAGAAAGTGGTCCCAAAGTATTGTTAGTCTTTAGCTTAGGGTTAGACATTTATGACTTTCACTCTATCCAACAGCACCTCATGACATCATCATATTATTACTATCATTATAATTCATTACAATATAACTGATGGTCTGACAAATGATTAATAAACCCTGATAAACGTTGATATCATTTGCTAAAAGATATCCATCAATAGTAGAAAACCTACAACACCAGCACCAGCTGAACCCTGTTTCCTGTATAAAATATGAATTTGGTCACAGAAAGAAAGTCCTTTATTTTCCTGGGCGCTGATGTCTTTCCGCAGTCTGTTCTGTTTGTGGTTTAAGTTTTAAACAAGGTTTTGGAATCCCTACTTATGAGTGTCTTTGTATCAGACAGACACCTGACTTTCTTCTAATATTCCCCTCTCAAAACATTTGTAAGAAATTACAGAAAATAAGATTATTTTATTACAGTTATTATTACAAATGGTAACCCTATAATATTATTCCCTTATACCACTTTACCCCCCACAGTGTTTAGATGTGCTGTGGTATAGGTGTGTGAGGCAAGAGATTAGTAAAGAGGGAAAAAGATAGAGAAAGAGAATGAGAGTCTATGCTACACAGGAACATCTAACACTCAGCTATGTTGAGGCAAATAAACTCCTTGATGCATTTCTTGTACTGCTGCTCTGTAGGACTGTTGCTTGGGTATTGACCTGGTTGCCCCAACGGCCCCTCGGACTCCCTCATCTCCTCGTTCATCCGAGCCAGACGTAGCCTGGAGAAAGAGATAGAAAGAGATAGAATGTAAGAGAAATAGAGAAAGATTTCGATAAGGCTTTAATACTTCCATTCATCTCTTCCTTCTCCCCAACCATTGGGAGTGATAAAACATGATATAAAAGAGGCAGGGCTTAATATAAACCGTGATCAAGTCTGGAATGGAAAACTAAAATCAAATGTGTGATGCTTACAGAATCTTCTGTTTTAGTTTAATGCTGTTAGATTTTCTTATTAATCATCATCTATGCATGTCGAAACAACAACATGTGTGATGACGGGCCGCTGACCCACGCACAAGGAAGAGCAAGTGCTCCATAGACAACTGCCAGCAGGGTGCTGAATGGACAGCGCCGATTCAGCACCACTGTTGTGGAGAGCCTCGGCCTGCCTGGCGTACCCCGCTCCTTCTTCCTCCAACTCGCAGGCCTACACGAATCTTTACTCCCCCCACTTCCCTCATAACTTCTTCTCTTCCCCCTTTTTCGCACCTGAAATCACGAATAAAAAAGCACGACTGAATGCCCAATTTCTGTATCCAGTGCCTGTGTTTGACTCTTGGCTGCAGCGAGACACTACACATGAATGACACATTCGTTCAGTGAGACACCGATTGTCCATAATGAAGCATTAAAGCTATTTTTAATACTGTGTTTGTTCCTGGTTGACTAATGCAGCGTTTTTCTAACCTTTTAACCAAACGCTTTTACATAACCCCCATAATGATTCACCTGCAAATAGCACTTTTCTAATAACAACACAATTTACTCATAAGTAGGCAAAGCGATTGTAAAGAAAGTCTTCAGGCTTTGAAGTGAAAGTCACGACATCGGTGAGTAAGTAAAAGAAACGCTAAATTACACACGGGTATGAACTTTACGCAGCTAAGAAGGCGGTATGTTTTTCCTATGAAGAACAAAAAGAGTAACGAGGTATTTTAACTACTCATCATCGTGTAATTTGTGGTGATTGATGCCGGTCGCTTACAGAGTGACGATGTCGGCGTTGGCCGCCTGCACCGCAATGCTGAGAGGATCCTGACCGTCGTCGTCGCCGTCGTTCTGTGTGGCTCCACGTTTCAGGAACAAACACACCTGCCTGCAAAATACAGGGTACAGTCAGACAGAGGGTATTCAGGGGGTGTGTGTCTGAGTGTGAGTGTGAGTGTGTGTGTGTTTACATACCCCGTGTGCCCTAAATACGTAGCATGGTGTAACGGCCCTCGTCCTTTCAGGTCTATTTGGTTGACGTTTGCTCCGTTTTGTAGCAGGAACTCGCAGGCTATTAAAGAACCCTATCCAAAAAATACAATTACTCAATTAAATTCCAGCAAAAAATAAACACATATTAAATCAGGGGTCCCCAAACCATGGCCCACAGGCACAATATGCCCCGCCCCCACATTTGGAATGGTCCTTTGAACAATGCCAGAGTCATGAATATATGTTTTATTAATATTATATCTGTATTTAATAATAAAGGTTGACATTCAAACTAAAATTTCCTCTATTTTCCTTAGCAAAAATCCCTACCGATAGTTTTTCCAGATTGCTGTCAGCTGTAATTACGAGAGCGGCCTCTAGAGGCAAATCACTAACGCTGTTTGTTTTTTTACACTTGACTACGCGCTGCACAGAGAGCGTTATTATATTTATAATTTATAATTTATTAATTATATGATTATATTTATGAATTAATATTTATTTCAATTAATCAGTACAGTTTTTTTTTTATTTGTGTAATAAAGTTTATTACTATTTTGGTAAAATGTTTTTTATTATCGGTTGATTAATCGGTTTGTACGAACAAACCCAGGTATCGGTATCAGTGAAATCCACTATTGGTCGACCTCTGGTTATTGACATAGCCTAATTATTTGTTCGATTCACCCCAACCATATGCATATGTGCGTAAATGTTTTGATTTCAAAAGCATTGAATATGAAAAAATGTCTATCATTTCTTGAAAAGTAACGCTCTGTACATCGCATAACAAAATAAACTTATCTAGCATTAGGTGGCATAATAAATACATTTAAATTTTAATTAAATCTCCACAATGATACTGGTAGTCATTCCGGTCCGTGTCATTTTCTGTTACAGACCGACCCACATTAAAAAAAGGAAAAATAATGTGGCCTTCACAAAAAATATTTGGGGACCCCTGCATTAAAGAAATGGCTGACTCACTCCGATCACGGCCTGTATGAGTGGGCTCTTGCCCTCGTCCTCGTCGTTGGCAGAGTTAACGTCAGCGCCGTGTGCCAGTGCTTCGGCCATGACGGGCAGGTTACGAGCCTTGCAGGCTTTATAGAGCAGCGCACCAGGATGCAGCTCACGCACATCCTCTGGGTCTGACGCCTCCGGCTCCGGCTCCACCTCACCACTCGACTCCTCAGACGCTTCACACTCTGTGGATGCGCACACACACACACACACACACACACACACACACACACACACACACCACAAGATGGCATGACAGTTTATGTATCCGGTGATCTGGATTGGATGTTCACTCTCAGTTAAGTTTCACTGTACACACACAATTATCTTAACAAGAAAATAATAACAAATGGAATTAAATACAGAGTTATTTACTGATTCCGAGCTATTTAGAGTGTCAGATTCTCCACAGCAACATCAGGAAAGTTACCTTGATTTTGCTTTTTTAAGAGGGAACATGGCAAGATATCATTTATCAAGATTTACTTAACTTTAATTTCTCTATTACATACAATTATACAATCTAAAGTAGTTCACCGCCTTCATTGGACAAAAGCAAAATAAGCACAATTTTCATTCAATATGAATTAGTATTAATATTATATAGTAGGTGCGGAGTTGAGATCTAATCATACACATCTGTATTACCAAAATCGGGTCTAACTAACTAAACTATTTAATAAAAAGATAATTTTATCAATTACTTAATATAATCAATATAATAAAAAAAGTATTGCATTCATCTGATTTGATCTTTTTTATAAATTATTATAAAATTAAATTTTATATATTATTTAACCAAACAGCCATTTTTATTTGAAATCATTACAAAAATGTAAACAGTTGATCACAAATTTTAATGATAATAAACTGTGTTAATAAAAAAACCAAGCAATTTAAGGTTTTGCATTTCTTCCCCTCTAACTGTACTGAAATTGTACAGAACCGTGAATTTTGTGTACATTTACACCCCTAATATTTATATATTAATCCTTCTCCTATTCTTGCAATATTTATTATCTAAACAGAACCCTGGCAAAATATGACTTCTTGTTCAACTTTAATAGCTGGTCATCTTATATTGCATGAGTGGAAGGACAAATCTGCACCTATTTTTAGTCACTGGATTAGGGATCATATGCAGAAGATTCAGAACTCCACCAAAGGCTGTAGTCAAACTTAACTTAATTTGCTGATATACATAGGAGATATAGATCCAAATTCAATATTTGCTGTTTGACTTTGCTGTTTTCATTTATTTTTCCTTTCTTTTCTCTATGTTTTTGTTTTGTAAAGAGTGTAAATAATATAATGTATAATAATGGTGCAGGGGGGAGGAGAGCTTCTGTGCCAAAATTTTCATTGAAATTGTTGTTATATTATGTAAAATATAAAAAAAATACAGTGTCGGATTCTCATGCCAAACATAGCTGAAGATGCATGTTTTCGGATAAGTTTTAAAAAGTTCGAGTATAGATCTTCATGATGTCATGAAGGTCGAATTTCGAGCGAGAGTACACCCATCACCATGCTTCATTCTCTTTCAGACTCGGAATCCGTTTCTGGATCAAATATGTACTGATCTGATTGTTAGCCAAAGTTCTTTAAAGATTATATATTTTTTTGTCACATGGAGAGACTTTTTTTAATTCAGTATCCATTTTAAAAACTATAGACGAATGCTGAGGATGGAGCCGCCAGGAAAGAGGAAAAGAGGAAGGTCAAGGAGGAGGTTTATGGATGTGGTGAGGGAAGACGTGGTTTGAAAAAGGCAGATGTAGAGGACAGGGGGGGTATGGAGATGGATGATCCGCTGTGGGGACCCCTAGTGGGAGAAGCCGGAAGAAGAATTTTAAAAACTATCAATTGATTAATCGGTTATCAGTAAAATTCACTATCGATCGACCTCTAGTGTAAACTTAGTGAGAGTGTGTTAAATGCTGATGTGTAATTTATTCTCGGGCCTCACCCTCCTCAGTGACGCTGCCCACCACCGAGCCAAACAGAAGGACGTCGGTGCTGCCGTCACTGCTGCCTCCCAGACCGCTGTCACTGCTGAGACCTGCGGGACCAAAAAGCGCCAAACCACGGACGTGTTACACACATGCACTTAACAAAGGAGTATCATTAAACAATGTGAGTAGTAAGTATTGAAATACTTTCAAGTGGCACCGATAATAATGAAAACATCAAACACAACAGTGTTTTCTATAAAGGATCATCATTGTTCTGAGGATAATCCTTCCCTCGGTCTTATATGGACTATAAGACTTACTGCGAGGCCCTGAGCCGTTGTCAAAGTAGGAGAACAAAGAGTCTAGTTCGTCAGGACAGAAGAGCGAATCTCGCCGAAACTTTCTCTCCAGCGCTGTGGTGGCTGAAGGGCAGGAAGGAACATGAAAGTAATAATGAAAAGTTCAGTCTCTACAATCCCAATCTAATAGTAATTACCAAAGACCCGAAGCTGAGACACGTTACCTGAGCCGGGATTCTGTCTGTATTTCCGCCGGTGTTTGGGCACGGTGGCGGCGCTGTTGTGGCGTCGGCACTTTTTCGTCGCCCACCGCCTTTCCGATTTCCTCTCGCTGTTGGCCAGGGCCTCTGCCGTCGCCATCTTTTTCAGGAACCTCTTCTCGACATACTTGGCTCGAATCCATGCCTCTTTGTCTTGCCTGCAGTCAAAAACGAATGTGGATTACAGAATTAACTCTGTAAAGGGGAAAGTGAGAACATAGTGCACGGTGCCTCTTTAACCTGGTGCCGTTTGCTCCTGGTTTCTTCATGCCCTGCTCCTCGCACGTGCCCTCGTAAATGTGGTTTATAACACTGTTACCCAGATCACACATCAACTGCAACGCAAAGCCACAAAGTCATGTGGATTAATGTGGGCTTGGCAACAACATTAACCAATTCATTTCTTGGCTCATTCATTTATTACTCATCCATGCAGCACTTTTTCTTTATGTTGGAGAAACTGTTACTGTTAAATGCTAACGTTTACCATGTTTTCTGGGACTGCTATGTGATTACGGACTATTGGAGAAGAATACATCTGGCTTTACAGATTCCTTTTTAAAAGATTGCTTTTAACTACTTTGTCTTTTTTTTGATGTGTTTGATCTTTGTTTCATTCTGGCATGTTGAAGAGGCTGTTGTGTTGTTGGTTAATGCAGTGTTGAGGTGTTCACTTGGATGTGTATTTTAGGAAATAAAAGCTCACGAATCACGGCTTTTTTGTTGTTGTTGAGGACTGGTGCATTTTTCAGCAAAATGGTCTTGTACTGTTCAAATCAGATAATCTAAGACTTTTACTCAAGTCATACTGGAATTTTACCTTTAACCTGTAATGAAGTAAGTTTTGCAATTAGGGATCTATAAACTTTCTTTCGGCTTCAGTTAGGGATCTATAATTGTACTAAAATGTATGATTTTTAGGTACTCTTTACACCTCTGGAGTACTTTACATCCGTGTCAATTTTTTTGGTGTGGTGTGAAACAGTAGACGAGATAGATTAAGAGGATATAGGAAGAAAAAAACAACAACACCTTGAGTAGTTCAGGTTCCCAAGAGTCCAGAGTGAGAGACCGGACTTTGGAGCAGTGCACTCCCAAACTCCTGCATTAAGAAAACACACACATACACAATCAATACAGCTGAGCAAGTAAAAGCCTGCTGTTTAATTAGTATCTGTGTGACACGTGTCTGGCAGTACAGTACACGGCTCTCACAATGAAAGTAAAGGCGTTTGCTATAAACCTTCACATGCTCATTATATACTACACGCTTATATGCTTTCACACAAATACTGCCTGAACTAAAAGGGCATCTCAAACTATTTCAGAGAAATAGTTATTTCTGAAATTACAGTGCTGCAGACTTGCAACCCGGAAAAAAACAACAGCTCCGACTCTTTTTCACATCTGCGTACAATGCTGCGTGTCCTGGGCAACACTGTCACAATTAAAGACCAAATGAAAAGAAGAGAGTTGCCTGAACCTCGGCCATGAGAAAGGGAGGGAGCATTAATATTCACAAGGCGCTCTGAAACAGGGGGAGAGGACTGAAGGGATCTGCATAATCTGTCTGTGCAGGAATATAAAAGACCAAGCAAATAAAAGAAGCAGGGGAGAAAAATCCGTAGAATTAAGAATCTTTGTAAAAAATATTCGGTAAAATTTATTTAAGGAAGTGGGCGTATCAGAAATGCTATAATAATTATTATTATTATTATTATTATTATTATTAGTCAACCAATAGTGGATTTTACCGATACCAACAGCTAGGTGGGTATAACTTGCCAATTAAAGATAAATAAAGCGATTTTAATGAATGGATACTGGATTAAAATGAACAAATACTCCATTTAAAATACTGAATTTACTGGAAAATACTGGATTACAAAAAAAAATCTAAAAATTTACTGAATCATGAAAATGTGCTAAATTAAATAATAAATATGAATATGTTAATTATATTATAAATATTAAGGAAAATAATAAATAAAATGAATTTAAAAAGACACTTCAAATAAACAGCATGTGGTGTCAGTGATTTGCCACTAGAGGCCGCTCTCGTACTGTATAACGCAACCTGGAAAAACTATCAGTATGGATTTTTTTTTAACGATAGTTCCAGCAATTGATGACATTGGCAAAACCGTTGAACCGGTCGACCTCAATTAGTTTACACACACACTCGATCAGATTTCATAAATAAGGGAATGCAAAAATATAAATAAATAAATAAAAAACATAACAAAATGTAAAATAATACCGAATCAAGAATTTGTGCTACATGAAATTAATTTGAATATATTTATTATGTCAATAAATATTGATGAAAATATACGGCATGCGTTTGAACTGGAACTAAAAGTAACACTCTGAATAAATAAAAAACGTTACATCCAAAATGAATAAAAAAACGCCACTTTTACAAACAGTACGTGGTGTCAGTGATTCGCCGCTCTAAGACTGTATAAGGACAGCGGATCTTCTCAGTCACTCGAGCAACCCGGAAAAACTATCAGTATGGATTTTTCCTGAGAGCGAACTAATATTTGTGAGTCTGCACAGTGCATACACATATAAAGACCCTCTGTGTTACCGGTGTATGCCGGAGCACTCAATACAGAGCAGGATTCCTAAGTTGATGCTGGCCCAGGTTGGATCGGCTTGACCGCAATCACAGCACACGCCGTTGCCCGGGACACACTGCACCCTCTGCAGCACGCTCTCGGCCCGTAGGCTGCGCTCTCGAGGCTCACTCGCCGAGTCGATGCTGCTGGTAGAGGGAGACGCCGTGCGGTCCAGGCGCTGAGGGGGAAAAAGAATACAAACATATAAAATCCCATTTGATATTGTTTTCACAAAGTGTCCTGAAAAATGCCTTATATGTGCTGACCTCGGTGCAGTAGCTGTCTGGACTCTCTCTATAGGCCGAGGCAATGCTGGCCTGCACTGCTTGGATCCAGGCTTGGCGGAGTTTCTCAGACTCAGCCTGCAGCATACAGCTCCTGCAACACATCATCATCATCTTCACTATAATCTCTTTCACTAGGAAGGTCATACCATGCTAGTAGGATCCAGAATTTACAGAGGTAGGACTCACTTGAACGGAGACACCACTTCAAAGCAGAAGCGTCTCTCGATGTCCTCAAAGGGTTTGACTGAACACAGTCTCAGGTCTTCTACTACTACAGTCAGTGAGTCCTACAGGAGACAAACACACTGGATGAAATAGCTGAATGCATGTGGAATAGATGTGAAGAAGACAAGGACACAATCGTAGGCGGAATCACATGAGCTGGTGTTTCTGAAAGCCGTTTCTGAGAACTTATTTGCATATGAATATGGATGTTCTTCCAGAAGCATACGTATTAACAATGCTTGTGAAAAAAAGAGTACGTATGTGTGTGAGTGAAGCTTTTGACCTCATGCGTCTGAACGAGGACGACGAGGAACACTTGCCTTCAACTTCTTCTGATACACCAGCTGACTGTTCTGAATGGAGAACCACCGCCTGAGAAAAGCACACGAGGAACACACATGAGTGTATCAGACCAGTGGACTGATAAAGCCGTGCTCTATTAGAGATGGTTTTGTATTTTGGCGCCATTATTTTCACGTTTTCTTACCTGTTCCACGTTTTAAAGGCGTTACTGGACCGTTTGAACAGGTAGCCCTCCATCACTACGCCATTGGGGGCATCCAGGTTGAACTCCACCTTCTGGTCGTTGTAGGCAAAGTCCTGATCAGAAGACAGAGTGGAGGTTTGGAATATAAAAAAAAGAAAATGTCATCTTTATGGAAAGAAGAGGTGAAGATCAGACTACCTGCTTAGATAAGAGACCAAGACACAATATGAGGACAAAAAAACGTTGGACATCCCATTCCACAATCATGAGGCGTTAACGACAATCGTGAGCTTCCAAATTTGTGGTATGGCAATCGGAGTGTTAAAAATAAAGTACGTTTTACAGCATTTAGTAGATGCTTTATATCCAGAGCAAACTGTAATCCATGTATATACTCTCAATATACACCAATATTTTGTCTTATAAGTAGTACTCGAGTAGTTTTGAAGCTTTTTAACTGCTTAAATGCACTAAAATATATAAATAAAACGGATATTAAGGTGATAAAGCTGTAACGTGTTGATTATAATTTATTTATTAATGACCACTAATGTATTAGAGCTCCACTGTACACCACTAGCACTCTGAAAAAAGCCCTGATGTCATAATGAAAACTAGTTAAAATCAGGACAAATGCAAATATTGGCATTAATAAAAAAAAATTTTGGCAACATTTTTGGAGAATATTCCCAGGCTGGAAAATACTCTTAACCATTTCCACGCTTTATCTTTCAACTTTTTTCAACCTAATTTCATGTAAAGAAAAAGTGAGTTTACCCACCGGCGTGAGGTTTAACTCGGCGAGAATCTTCTGCTTTACACTTTTAAGGTATTTCCACATCATGATTTATTTAACATTTACACACATTGAACTAAATTTCTGAACGTCCAACCCACCGCTGTCAGGAGCTCCAAGCACCAGCATGCATCTCTGAGATATGTGCCGTGCATGAGCAAAACTCGCTGCGTTAAAAGCACGAGACCCGTTTTGCCATGGAGACGAACTAAACCCAAACAAATCTCTGTAGTGGACATGTAGTGGAAGGCCAATAGGGCCAGCAAAGCCAGGTGGCCTAAACACTATCAAAATCACTAACGTACATGTTAATATAATTTTTACAATAAATATGTATGAAATTCATGTTGTCAATGAATGCCGTTGTCAATTAGTTGGGCTGCTCGTGTTACAGTTTAGCGAACCATTTATACTTTTGCGATTTCTAATCCCCAGAAAAATCGTAATGCACAGAAAAAATGCACAGAAAATACGGGGTATTATATTTTATGAGGTTAATATCAATGCTTCTGCTAAAGATGATGTATGCAGGTGGTGCAGTTGTGGCTACAGTGAAAGGAGACTGAATTGTGTTCATTGGGCTTCTTGCTCATCTTTGATCCTTTGCTCTTTAATACTGCGTTTCTCTATAATATTGATGGTATCTATAGCCGTTACGTCATGTGTCCAATTTCCCAGAGTGTGTATTTAGATCACTCTGCTCCTTAAGTGTTTAATGTTGCCCAGCTCTTTTAAATCCATGCCAGTTCCCTTGTCATTCAAGCTTGTAGATCTTCTCAGACCTCTTCTGTAGCTCACTGATAAGTGTGTGTGACACTTAAAGGTTCAAGTCGTGTCCCAGACAAGTGGGACACAATTTAAGTGCTAACGCTGGAGCTCTGAAAATCAGACTACTAATGATGTCCAAATATCAGTCAAGAAAGAATTAATATTGAAGACAGAAAGAAAAACTGACCTGTAGAAGAGTCTGTGAGGTGAAGATCATTTTCAGTCGGTCAAATAAAAGGGAAATAAAACAAAAATAATTCAAGTGAGATTTACATTCCGGAAAATCAATTTCTACTGATGATAAACCAGATCGACAAAAAAATGATCAGACATGTTCCACAGGACAAACTTAGATAAATTGTTTCTTCCATAAATTCTATTTAATAGTTGTAACAATAATAAATATACACTAGATGGACAAAAGTATTGGAACACTTGAACTGTTCCTTCACTTAAACTAGGAGACCCAAAAAAGTTCCCGTGTGACATCCACCTGGTGCACCAGGTCCAGCTCCATGAAGATATGCTTTACTGTATATGGGTACATGAGTGGAAGATTGTCTGCTATAAAGCTCTGACTTCAAACCTATTGGGATGAATGTGAACCCTGACAGCACCCCAGACCTTCTCACATACTTCAGAACCTGACTTTACTAACACCCTTGTGCCTAAATGAATGTCACATAAAATTAACAATTAGATCTCCACAAAATCTAGTGGAACATCTTCCCAGAAGAGTGGAAGTTATTATAAGGGCAAATGGGGACTAAATGTGGAATACGTTGTTAAAAAAATCTCAGGTGTCCATCAACATTTGTCTAAATATTGGACATTATATAGAAATATATTTTCTACTCCAGGTAATTAAAGAGTTGACAAACCCGCTGTTGTATCGTTGCGTGTTTGTGCTCCATGTCTCTTTTCTCCATCGCTGAATCGATCACCAGCTGGTCCAGCTACATATGAAAACACACACAAACACACACACACACACACACACACACACACACACACACACACACACACACATATATATATATATATATATATATAGACACACAATATTTTTTCAGAACGTACATGTAAAAATCTAATAATATTAATAATATTCTCAATAACAAGCCCAAAAATACACTATATGGGCAAAAGTATTGGGACACCAGACTTTCCCCACCCCTACATCAATCTTTCCCAAACCGTTGCAACAAATTCGAAGGCACACAATTGTATAAGACATGTTCGGAAATTTAGACATTTATGAATGAATAAATGTTTATAATTAGACATGTTTGGAAATTAAACTAAGAGACCCAAAACCTGTTCCAGCATTTCAATGCCCCTGTGCTCAAATCAAGCTCCAAAAAGATCTGCTCTACATGGTGTTGGTGTGGAAGATCTCCTGCTACAGCGCTCCAACCATATTGAATACCTTTGGGATGATTTGGAACGCTTCACCAGAGGCCTCCTCACCTCACCTACATCAGTTCCTGACTTTACTAACACCCTCGTGGCTGAATGAATTTCACACTAATCTTCACCAAATCTAGTGCAACATCTTCTCAGGAGTTATAGAGGTTAATATAAGAGGAAATGGAGACTAAATGTGGAACAGAATGTTCAAAAAGCACACAATCTGACGCTCAGGGTGTCCACAAACTTTTGTCCATACAGTGGAGTTGTGAAGCACGTTGGTGGTAGCACCATTTCTCTGGATTATAAAAGGTGTAAAAACATGAATCTGATTAGGTTTTAGTTTAAACTTCTTTATGAGGATGTGGTCGTCGGTCACCTCGGCTGCCAGCTTCTTCATGTAAGGGTCGATCTCATTGAGCAGGTTGAACCCCTGCTGGAAGAGCGAGTACTGTGCGTGCATGAACGACAACATCTGCAGGACACAGAGGAAGAAAGGTTTAAAGGAATGAAATGAAAGACCCGAGACAAAGCCAGACTGTATAATGTGCACCGAGACAAGAATCTGCACAACCCAATCAGATTAGAGCAATCCGATCACACTGACGTGGAACTTACTGCGTCTAGAATCTCGAATTTCTTTTTGGCCTGAAGAACGTTGATCTACAGAGGAGGAAAAAAACAGCACTCAGCAGATGCTTATTAATTAGAGTTCAGTGAAGGGGTCTCTAGTGTCAGAAGGAAAGTGGAGAGTTTTCCAAAACAGTAGGAACAAAGAAGAACCTCTGTGTGTGTGTGTGTGTGTGTGTGTGCATGTGTGAGGGTGTGTGTGTCCGTTTGTGTCTGTGTAAACATGTGTGTGTCTGTGTGAGGGTAGGTAAGTGTGTGTGTGTGTGTGTGTGTGTGTGTGTGTGTGTGTGTGTGTGTGTTACCTGCAGAACGTAGTCAAGTGCTAGGTGGCGGTAGCACTTGCGGGTGATGTTGAGGGAGCTGGTGGCCTCCTCCACCTCGTGCGGCTTGTTCCTGGGCGCCTGAGCGTTCTTCACCTGAGTGATCTCCAGATCCTCACGCACCCGATCAAGTGCTTTTCGTTTCCTTGAACTTTCGCACATCCCTGACACACACACACACACACACACACACACACACACACACACACACACACACACACACACACACAATTGTATAGTCCTACATCAAATGTATGAGATGCTCTAATCATTTTTATGATTATGAATTATTTTATGAACATGGCTCTTATTCTATAAGCGGTTTGTTGCATCGTATTAATATGATATAAAACTACTTACTCTTTGACAAAATTGTGCAGCTGCTGCTTGACGGATCTCTGTGCCTGGTCAAACAGGATCTAAACACACAGAATGGCAGAAAACAGTGTTATTTAAAAATAAAAATACATACTCCACATGACTAAGCGTGTACAAACAAGGTTTCTGCCAGCAGATGGCGATCACACACTGGGAGGGGAGTAAGACAGACAGCCACAGCTGGTGGAAACAGTGACATAATAGATGAAGAGAGAGAGAAAAAGAGAGAAGAGAGGGAGAGAAAGTGAGAGAGAAAGAGAAAGAGAGTGAGAGAGAAAGAGAGAGATATTGATGATGAGGAGGAGGACGATGAGAATGAGGCTACTAAGTGAGACAGAGAAAGGAAGAAAGAGAGGAGAAAAGAGAGAGAAAGAGTAATGATAATAGATAATAGTAATAATAATAATATTGATGAGGCTACAGGTGTGACACTGAAAGAGAAAGAGAGAGAGAGAGAGAGAGAGAGAGAGAGAGAGAGAGAGAGAGAGAGAGAGAGAGAGAGAGAGAGAGAGAGAGAGATGATGAAAGCTACAGGTGTGCCACTGAGAGAAAGCGAGCACTTGGGTTTTGGCACCACTATGTTCTGAATGTTCTTGATGATGCAGCACACAGGCTCTTGTTCCATCATCTCAGAGGTGTGTTGTAGCCGCACTGCTAACGTTCCTGTGGCTTTACGTCAGTGTGATACGAGTGGTTCCATTACCGCTGTCAGTTCTTTACCGTGCTTCAGAAATACGACTCTATCGGAGGCAGTAAAAAAAAAAACAGAGGCTTTGGGAGAAAACTTGGTGAGTCAGTCTCCAGGTGGCCACTTCAGCAGAGGCTCTTTAACACTTTTATTAGCCCATAAAACTCTGACTGGCCCTGCACGAGTCAAGCCAGAAGGAAGAACAAAAACGTATCGAACACCTTTATAACTCAAGCACGTTAAACACGAATATACTAAAACACTTGTCGATTGCTTCTGTGTTTTTGTTAGTTTTTGTCCGCCATGTTGCTGCACTGATGTCATCTAGAGACGTCACAGTGCGAGAACAAACAAGGATCAGTTTTGACTCCTCAGTTTGATATCATTCTTCTGATTAATCCTGAGGAAAAATATTTCAGGAAATGTTTGTATGGCAGAACTCCCAGAGTGAGCCCCTTCACCATTTCACATATCCTTCACCCTTTCACCGTCCCTTTTCTGACACTTTTTTCGTTTCCTTCCTTCCTGTCATCTGTAACGGGTCAAAATGTCATGAAAATGTGCTCATCTTTGTGCCGTCTACATTTTTAAAAAAAGGACAAAATGTGGGATTTTCAAAAAGGAGCACATACAAATCGAATGCCCAGGTGTCCACAAACTTATTAGTACCTACAAATGATCATTATTTTAAATTTTTGAAATGTTTGAAAATGATTTCCTGCTTTTGTGCGATGCCTCAGAGCTCCAATCCAGCTGCTGTTTGCCTCTGTCTTCTACAACACTCACCATATTGTGTAACCCGATGGCACAAATAGGGTCAAACCGGGTCACTGTGTTTCCCTGTGTGAGTCGACCTCGGCCATTAACCTCATTTAGGACAATTTAAGCTTCCAGACATGATCACATGACCCCTTGTGCACTCTACAGAACAACAAGAGCGCTAAAAGGGTTAGGGAGACTGAGCACTGTAGCGTTTAGAAATCTTGTACAATACACTGGACACTGGATCCTGATCAGCAAGTGGCATATTGGTGGTGCTGGGATTTGAACCCATGACCATTCGATCAGAAGTCCAACATCATATCCACAGAGCTACAGCGGCAAATTAGCAACTAATGATAGCTAACGTTGTTATCAGTAACTTAATGTACAGTCAGGACTAGGGTTGCAAAGAGGTGGAATATTTCCAATAAATTTCCAGAAACTTTCCATGGGAACTTCATTTGGGGAATTTGGGAAATATTCCAAGATGGAACTGATAATTGATGAAGAATTAAAAAGAAATTTGGGGAAATGTGTATAAATTTATGTAAATGTGAAAAAACGCGCCAAGATGGACATTTTTGGACATTATTTTGTGTGCAGGATTCAAGAAATGGTGTGTTGTGTGGTGTGTTATGGAGGAATGTACAGTGCATGTAGGGTGAGTGGCCTCAGTAGCCCCGTGTGCATGCGGGTGATGAATGTGCGGGTAGAAATTCAACTGAAATTGTAGTAAATCTGTTTTTACGCCACATTTGAGTTCCATGTTTTAGGCTCACCTGCAATTTTTATAAAATCCCAGTTTATTCCTGTTAATTCCCACAGAAAGTTTCCAATCCTGTAAAAATTCCTGGAATTTTGAAACCCTGGTCAGGACACATGTCTCAGTGGTCCGCTCTCTAACCCTGACCCTACCAGTCACATTTGTGGAGGAAACCAGCAGGACGTACCATGTGGTAGTTCACGATCTCCTGCAGACTCTCGCCGCACTTCTCCAGACATTCCTGTCAGCAAACAGAAAGAACAAAGAGATGAAATGCTGAACAATCCTCATTCATGTTTCCAAAAAAATAGGTTGGTGGACATCTCACTGTAAGATCGGTATGTGTTATTCCACATATAATCTCCATCTGCTCTTCGGGATAGATTATTACTATGATCACTACATTTTGTGGAGATTTGTGCTCATTCAGCTACAAGGGTGTCAGTACAGTCAGGTAGTGATGTAGATGATGTGAGGAGGCCTGGGGTGCAGTCAGTTTTCACATTCATCCCAATAGGGTTTGAGCTCTATAGCAGGAGATCTTCCACTCCAACACCATATTAAGCAGATCTTCATAGAGCTGGATCTGTGCACAGGAGCATTCTCATTCTGGAACAGATTTGGGTCTCCTAGTTCAAGTGGAGGGAACATGTCATGCTACAGAATCCAAATACCTCCTGCAAAATTGTGTGCCTCCAAGTTCCTGGTAAACATTTGCGGAAGAGCCACAAATGGCTGGAGAGGTTTCCCAACACTTTTGCCTTTAATGAGGCCCTTAAGTACAAATTATGACACTAATGTGTGTGTGTTCACACACATATACACACACACAGACACACACACACACATATGCAAGCTTACTGATATCATTTGGTCCTTCTTGCACTGGTGAGACAGGTCCCGGATGCCGTTGACGAACAGCTTGTTGGCGCTGACGTACGCCTTCCCCGCTTCGATCATCCCACTGCATAACTTCACCAACTACAGAGAGAAAGAAAATGAGAGGGATAAAGAAAGAATAAAAGAAAGAGAGAATGAGAGAGTTAGTAGTCATAGTAGTTGGAGTAATTAATAGTGGGTTAGTACTAGCTACTACCAGTCTGCTGAAGTGAAGAGAAAAAAGACAGGAAGATGAATGTGTGTGTGTGTGTGTGTGTGTGTGTGTGTGTGTGTGTGTGTGTGTGTGTGCAGACAAGACTTCTTCTTCCCCATTTATCAGCCTCTGCATCTGTCCTGGTGTCAGTTATTTATTACAGTTTTTCTCAGCTCATCCTTAATATTTGCAAATCAGTGAGTGCATTTCTCAAAACAATGCGTACATACAGCACAACACATTGGTTTTCTTGCAAAAGCATGTACTTTTCTCAAAATCCTTCGTTCATCTCTCAAAAGTGAGTTTTTGTGTGAATGAACATCTCAATCCTATCAGAATAAAAAGTCTGTTATTGATTACAAACAGAATCGTCAAAATGTTTATTTATGTTTTTAGTATGATGCTGCACAGTTTCAAGATTTCTTGATATAAAACTATGGTTTGGATCACTGACTAAAAAATGGACAAAATTTGACTTCCTTTTTTGGCATTTATGAATTTCAGCAGCAGAAATTTATTTATTTGATTGCATATTAGATTTATATTGATTGCAAAAAAAAAGACAGGATTCACACTTTTACTGTACTGTACAAGTGTTTGTTTTAGAGAACTGGTTGATTATTGGTTGATCTGATGCCGTTCACTTGCCTTCGTTAGTGACAGTCAAGATTCATCTGCACAATTCAACACATTTACAACAAAATATTTTAATAGAAATTTTATATGAAAGAGTCTGACAACCATTTTGCACACACACACACACACACACACACACACACACACACACACACACACACACACACACGAGTGACAGGTAGAGTTTCCTCTACAGTGTAAGAGCTCTGTTTCCCATTAAAATCCCACATGAAGAGCAGAAGAACAATTTCCCACTTTCCCCTGCGTGCCACTGAGCCGCAGCTTCACACACACTGACACACACGGACACACTCAGACACACACTGCCGTCTCATGTGGCTCCGTGTTTGTTTTAAGCCCTCAATTATCACCCTAGGTCCTGTGTGTGTGTGTGTGTGTGTGTGTGTGTGTGTGTGTGTGTGTGTGTGTGTGTGAGAGAGAGAAAGAGAGAGACATTCTCAGGTGGCCTCCATGTGTGAGACTGTACCAGAAGGCAGTCATGAAACTTTGGCGCTCGAGTGTTTAATCTGCTCTTTTTTTCAATCTTACTCTTTCATTTGCTTTTCTGCTTTTCTTCCCTCGCTCTCTATTTTCCCTCTTTAATCGGGTAGAGTCAGGAGATAGATAGATAGATAGATAGATAGATAGATAGATAGATAGATAGATAGATAGATAGATAGATAGATAGATAGATAGATAGATAGATAGACAGACAGACAGACAGACAGACAGACAGACAGACAGACAGACAGACAGTCAGCTTGGTAAACAGACAGGCAGACAAATCAAACCACTCGAAAACATTAAGGTACAGCTGTACCTGACTATTAGAAAGCACTGAAGACTCCTTACAGAAAACCTGCATCGCTTCTGACACACAAACACGTGCGCACACACACACGTGCACGCACGCACGCACGCACACAAATGCCTGATAAGAGGACAGGAGGGGCGGAGTTATGTGATTTGACAGCTGTCACTCAAGGTCATCTACAACAGATGGAGCCATGACCTCAACAGCATCAGTGCAGCATCTGATTTTAGCTGAGCGCTGAGCTGAGACACCGCAGAAGCACTTACTGCTGCTCTAATGGACTCTTCACTATCCAGATTGGAAGAAAACCACAAAAACTGAGTTCATGATCTGATCTCAAGGCAAAACACAACCACAGCAATAAATCCTGGGATCCCGAGTCAGCACAAAAACCCGACCGTCCACCTTCAAGACTAAGGGATCATGCGGACAAATAGAAAATATATTTTTTATACAATATAAAATATCCAAATAGTAATTAAAAAAATAAAAAATAAATATATATATATATATATATATATATATATTATTTATTTATATATATTTATTTATATATATATTTATTATATATATATATATATATATATATATATATATATATATATATATATATATATATATATATAATAAACGAGTTAACCTCTGCTTTATCAGCAGTGTATAATGGCGTTGTCATGAGCACTTAACTTTTACTCTTGTTATGATATGTGTTGGAATTCGTGTTCCCTCTTAAGCCACGCCCCAAATTTTAGTTTTCTAAAAGAGACGCCTCCTTTGTTCTCTGATCAGATCGTTCATCCTGGAACAATACGAACGCCTGAAGTTACACAGATGAAACATCTCAGACACTCCAGAAGAGCCATGTCTGGTGTTACATGGTTTCCTAATGCAATCTGCAGGATGTAATGTGATTTATTTGCTTTATTATGTTAGCTTGTAGTGAAGCATCTCACCTTGTCCAGCTTCGCTTCAATCTCCACCACTTCAGTCTCTACCTCGTCGATATTCGCCCTGGAACACATACAAAAAAAACCTGAAGTTACTGCAATGCTCCATGAGAACTTATCTATTCTCCAGCACCACCATCACCCTCACCATCCTCATCAAGATATATAAAAGTGTATTCGATCTACTCTGGCTCCCACACTTTACCCAAACTAATACATTTGATCTAAAAGTTTACATGTGATTTGTAGGTGATTCTTTTTGAACATCCACATTTCATCACCATTTGCTTTTATAAAAATCTCCACCCTTCTGGAGAGATGTTCTGCTGAATTTTGTGGAGATTTGTGCTCATTTAGCTACAAGTGTGTTAGTAAAGTTAGGTACTGATGTAGGTGAGGTGAGGAAGCCTGGACTGTTTTCACATTTATTGTTTAATAGGGTTGAGGTTCCACAAGCATATCTTCATGGAGCTCTCTTTGTGTACAGTCAACTGGAACAGGTTTGGGTCTCCTATAGGGCTAAAACGAATACATAAATTCTAATCAGTTGCCTCAATGCTTCATTTAGTCCATGCAACTATACACAGAGCACAGTTTCCCCACGGACCATTATTACTGACGCACCACCCGCTAAACTCTGTAGCGCTATGGACAGGTAAACGGCAGAAAGTTTCCAAAGTTTGGGAACATTTCAAACTAAAACATAAAGAAAACACCGTTGTTTTTAAGAGTAATCTCAAATGTAGTTTAATATTTTTATTTATATATTTGTATTTGCATTTTGATGCAAAAATCTTAAATGTTTAAATCTTAATTAATTAATGAATTAATTAATCAAATTAATTGATGAAATAATCGGTAGAATACTAGATAGCTACAGTCTCTAGTCTCCTAGATCAAGTAAAGGGAACATTTCATGTCATCGCCTCCAGAGTCATGTGTCCCAATACTTTTGTCCATATAATGTATATACCTGGCGGCTCTAGAAGCCCATTGGTTGCCATTTTGCCTGAAAATAGACAAAGAAACTATACAAACTATCAACACACAAAAATATTAGTTTTATTTAATGGTCAAAATGTGACACTTAGAAATGTACCGTATAATCAGTCTTTTGCACTCGTTCTTTCCCTGCTCTGTGCAGGACGACAATGTGATCGACGAACTTACAGACGTGTGGTGATGATGGAATTGTTAAATAGAATGTGTTCTTGTGAAAAGTGAAACGGTGAGAATGTCCTGAACCTCAGGAAAGGGAAGGTGTAGTGAGTGGTGCTGAAGTTATTTCAGTAAAATGTGTGTGTGTGTGTGTGTGTGTGTGTGTGTGTGTGTGTGTGTGTGTGTGTGTGTGTGTGTGTGTGTGTGTGTGAGAACTGGTTAAGAGGAAAGCAAGATATGTGACAGATCTCAGGCTGTGAAATGATTCATTCGCCACTCGCCACGTGTCGCGATTTCACCCCCGTCTTGAAGCATGTATCGAACAACAGAAAGTTGTATATTTTATTTCTATTATAAAGCAGGTTAGGGGCCTTGTTTAGGAGCCCAACAATTGCAGCTTGGTAATGCTGAGCTTTGAACCCCAACCTCCAGGGCAGTAACCCAGAGCCTTAAACACTGAACCACCACCACTGCCCTGAGAACATGGTGTTGGTTGCTGACATGCCTCAAAAGAAAAAGTTGGAGCTAGTGTACAATGTAAAAAGTCCAATACTTCCTGCATTTGAAATGCATTAATATTGGATTCTTTGTTAAACACTGAATTTTTCTGATTCGTATTTGTGAAGCCTTTTTGTCAAAACTCAGATGTTTTTGTTGATAAATGATGAAACGTTGCTTAGGAGTGAAGTCAAAATCTGGGAGACAAGGAATTAAAATATAACCGAGACACAGTCTCTGCCCAGTGTGAGGCAGTGAACTCATCTACACAATGTCTGCCAGCTAGTGTGTGTGTGTGTGTGTGTGTGTGTGTGTGTGTGTGTGTGTGTGTGTGTGTGTGTGTGTGCTCCACTGAGAGAGTGATGAGAGTGAGAGAAAGAGATTCTGACTGCCAGTAATTCGACACAGACAAAACAGAGAGGCAAACAGCGGCTGGGTAACTGTGTGCCAAACCTCCATGTCTGCGTGTCTGAGACGAAACTGGAGACATTTTTTTTCTGTCCAGATGTAGACGAGATGTTTATTTAGACCGTCCTGACATTCATCCTGTGGAAATCTCCCGTCTCCCTCTGCTGAGACCTTCTTAAAAACAAACAGACTTTCTAACCTCGCAGCACCTTGTGGTGGATATGATGGAAATCTTTCGAGGTTGCATCAAAAGGTGTCAAAACTAGTTTTGTGAAACGCGAACAGATGGCAGCACAAGGTGACACGCACAGTCACAGGGTGCACTGACCTTTATAAGTCAGTTTGCCAAAAGTCTGCTATTCTGACCACAAGCTCTCTTCACACCTAGTTACTAGTAATACTGCACTCCAGAGACTCAAGAGAGGCTTGTGACTGTCTAGTGTCATTGTGATTGACAGGCAACCCGGACCACTTGCATCCCTCACCATGGATATCTGTGACATTTCTGAGGCAACTTACGTATACCTCATCCTTATGACTTAAAGTTACACCTTTAATTAGAAAAAATCCAAGACTCTGAAGTCTCCTTCCATCTACCTCACAGCCATAAAGCCCTTCCTAAAGTCCTCTCTTAGTATATATCACACATTTGTGCTTCAAAATACTACATTAATATCAACTTATATCTTTAATAAGTCCATTTGAATCAACATGCACAGGTCCAGACTGCATAGTGTACACAGTACAATGTGTGTGTATTTCCTGAATGGAAAAGCACATACTTGGCGGACAGCTGCTCTATCTGACCCTCTGGCTTTCTCTCTCTGTCCTACTTCATCGCACATGGCACTCCGAAGACCTCCGGGCATGTCCCCACCTCCCCCTGAGGACTGTATCTATGGTAACTGATGCTGGCAGGGGATGATCTGTCTCACTAAACTCGCCATTCAGTCAATGGAAAAACGATGATGTCATTTCTGCTTTCACTACACTGTACAATAAGGAGGTGTTGAATTCTGGATTCTGATATAATAAGAATAATCACATGATTTTGTGCAAGGGGTCCTGGCCGTGTAAACGAAAGGTATTCTTGTTCAATGTTTCTGGTGCACCTGCCGATCTTTACCGAATCGCACCACACCACCTGCTGCACCGCGCACTTTCGAGTTAGATTGCGCGAATTATGGAACATATCCAAAATACCGCCTTGTTTACAGTATCGCAATGAAACTATACATATTGCAGCCCCTCTATCGTGATACATATTGTATCGACAGATTCTTGCCGATACACAGAGCTAATTGCGATGGGGTTTAAAAAAGTATTACACCTCTGTCTCATGCACACACCTCTAGCATCATCTATTTCCATTCCACTGGAAAGTACAGCCTGTCTGAGGTGCAGCTGCACTTCGAATGCCTCAGTGGCGATGATGGATGTCGTTATTGTGCCCTTGAGCGAGGCACTTGATGCCAAGCTGTTTCAGGGACGCTGTGTGCTCGGACTGTATCAAAAATCTAAATCACGTCGTTGCAAAGCTTAGACTCAACCAGCTGCGTTTCACATCATCGAAGTGATATATAATAAAAATATATAATAATATATAAAAATATATATAATAAAAATATACCTTCCTGCTAGTTTACTAGCTCAGGCACCAAGAAAGCTAAAATTATTACTAAGGGGCCAAGCAACAAATATGTGCTGGCCATTGGCGTAAAATATGCCTAAAACAGTGGTGGGCAGAGTCCACAAACCATGTACGTACTTGATTAAAAATAGAACAGTATTTGCCTTCAAATGTACTTGGTACTTAAATGTACTTAAATATCCAAAGTAATATGATGTATTATGGCTATAATGTTCCAATTTGCATTTTTGTACAAGACTTTTACTTAATCAACTCTGTTTATGTGAAAAGACTCTCTTAGCAAAGCGATCTATTAATGGAATGATATTAATAAGCCAAACACTGATAGATATCTCTTAAAATTATCATAAGACCAAAATGGTGACCTGCTACATGCTTGATCAGTTGTTTATCCACTAATAAATAAAAAGGAGCAACTGATTTTGCAAAATAAATAGAAATACTTCAGTAAAGTACAGATACACAAAAAAGCTGCTTAGGTACAGTAACAATGTACATTTACTGTCCACCACACCCCATGGTTATAAATATATCATCGACCAGAATCCAAAGCAGCTTAGAATTCAGCAAGGACACCATGCAAGCGGGGTTAAGGATCACTATGACCAGCACATCACTAATCCCACCAACTCGCCTGACCTCAAAGGTATGAGATTTATTTGTTGGTTTTGTAAATCCAAGTTTGATCCGTTCTCTATAATCCTCGACCAACATGGCTCCTCCTACCATCACAGTCCATCGACTCAGTCAACGCCTCCCACAATGTACCCGTGCCTCCAGTGAGAACTCTTGGCAGTAGCTCTCAGGTGGAAACTGATTTTGGCACAGACGCAGGGTCGGTCACGAAACGCAAATACAGTACATGTGGGTGGTATCTTTCCTCACACACCATTCCCTCGGGCTGTGGTTTGGAAATTGTTGGTATGCTAAGGCCAGCTGGACTCACTTAAGCCTGCCAAAGAGCTACTAAACATACGTAGCTCACCACAACTCCGCTGTCAAGCCTAGAATGTGAAGCATCAACAGACGGAATCTAAGAATTAGGAAAAAACGAGGGTGTCCTTCTCCTCTGGCTCACGGTGCACTTCTCTTGACTGCTTGCATTCCTACTTAACCAGCCCAAGTCCGACCCAATTCCATCCAGAGATTTCGAAGGAGTCTATCTGCAATGCATTTGCCGAGCGCATTCTTCTTTGCCAGCCACCGTGGACGAGGAATACCACTCAACTAAACCAGCATGCAGATGTTCGGAGATATTGCATGGGCGAACAGAAATCGTCTGTTAACCAAAGGGCGCTCGGATCAACAGCACTGTCGACGGTTTAACTGCTACACTGATGTGTTTCGGGCAGCTGTATACTTGGCAGAAATCTCGGTTCTTAAAGACAGATCAGGACAGCTGAGAATGCTTCCGTTAAACTGGCCTCCGTTCAAATGAAAACAAGAAGTCGAGCGTGCTCGTTGTGTGCGAGGGAGAAGTTATGTTCGTGCTTCCCATGGCAGGTTGGAAAGCGGTAAATAATGGTAACATGTTTCAGCTCTCCGAGCTTGGCATGCAAGTCCTCGATGAAACTGTCAGAGGCAGATAGACAGGAGTGTCCAAGTCTCTTGGAAAGATTAATACCCTTTTGGCTCCGAGACACCGGACGTTGCTCATTAAGCAGCACAGACCTTCTCCCACAGATAACATTCTGCAGACTATTACTATTCCCCTTTTGGGAGTCCGACTCTCTTATCGCTTATTCACTGGCCAAAACCATTTGCTGAACTCTTAGAGTGTGAGAGATGGATCTGTATCTGGGGTAATCTCAAATGGTTGTAACATTATGCAATTCAGGTGCAGATAATAGCAAAGAAGTGCATTAAGGTTAGAGGATTTCTACATCAGAGTAGATCACTGCGAACCCTTTCAAGACCTAAAAGAGGAATGTATAGCAGTTGAAGGTTTACCCTTTTAAGAAGTAGAAAAACTGTTAAGTAACCTCTGGTTTGGTTCGAGCACAAACATCTGATCTGACTATGTAAATGGGTCTGTATATACTGTACCTCTGGGGTCTTAAAACAACGTAGGTATCTTGTTACCTCATAGTTCCAGGGTCTCGGATTTGATTTGGAGTTACCTACAGGTTCTCTCTGACATTTTGTGGAATACCTCTGGATAGGTTATGCCAAATTGGCATTAAGTATAAATGCATGATACCATGGAATGGACTCTTGTGCAATGGACTCTCAAGTTCCCAAGTTCTCTATATGACCCTGACCAGGATTGAGCACTTACCAATAATAAATGAATGAAGATTAGACACTTGGTTAACCAATTACTTCGCAATGACGTCTTACTTCAATGGTGGTCATAAATTCTACTTGTTTCTAAAGTTGTTTGTGGTTTTCAGGGTAATGATGATGGTAATGATAGCCAAATCCCCTCAAGTTACATATTAGTATCATTTATCACACAAAAACAACTTCTCTGCTGTAGAAATGTAAAGATTGGTTCCATGGTCTGTTATGTACAGTTGTTGTCTTGAGAATAATTCAAATGTTATGAATTCAGCATTTAACATTCTAGCCTTACAATATGACATGTTTTAAAGGTATAACAGGTTTAGGAGAGTTACTTTTTCGAATAGCACCACCCGTGTACTCACAGACATTCACACTGTATTGTCTTTCGCACGCGATCAGGAGGAAAAAAGCAAGGAACCAGAGAGGACAGATCCTCTGCAGTGACAGCAATGTGCGAAACCTCCTTCCTTCCTGTCATCCTTTACAGAGCGAAACTGCGTCAGTTGATAACACTCTGGCCTGAGTGATATGGAACAAACCATGGAGTGTGTTAAGGCGCTGATTCATATCGGAAGGGAAAAAAAAATCTGAAAAGGTACTGGAAATTCTTAGGACTCGGACGATTTGTGAGAAACAGCTAAAGGGAAAATATGCCTCTTAGCGGGTTCGTAAAGTATTTTCAGGAATGTAGATCTGACATTGTTTTGGCAATCCCTTCAGGTTATTTATTTTATTCAGGTTAGAGAGAAGAAGGAACGTTGTTGCAGCAAAGGATATTGCAAAAAGAGTATTGCACTCATGGATTTGCATTCTTACACTGACCAAAACATTTTTAAGCAGTCATTATTATCAGTGCAGCTTTGCAGTTCAAGTACCAGAAACTGGTGCAATGGTGAAATTCTAGCCTCCGCATCTACTCTTGATTGACATAACGATTTGCTCCAGTAACTTGCTGCGCATCATCACAATCAATTATGAATTTCACAGGAAATGCAGCCAAATCCCCACCGGCCGTCTAATGAGCTGATTAGTCACTTTCAATTTAGCCAAAGTTCAGGCATGACATTCTGAGCGCTGATCAATGACCCCTGCCGAGAGGGCAGCTGCCCCCACGCTGCCCCAAGGCCCCTTCCCCAGCTGGGATTAGACGACTGTCAGGAATACACAGGGCAGGAGGGCACAGTCACTCCACACACTTCCACCCCCACACACAAGTTGGCTGATGGACTCTGGCCAGAAAAGGCAGGGTCCAGTCCTAATGGTTTCCCGCTTTTTTCCCCCTGCCTGACATTTACAAAACGCAGCAAACCCTTGGACCGAAAAAAGTTTCCGTTTCTTAATGTATCCCTTCTTATTGCAAGAGTGTAACAATGTACAGATTTTCAGCAAGCATAAGAACAAATTAAAATTTCAGGCTGTTTTCCAACTTTAAACTGAAAGTTCCTTTCAGTTTATAAAAAAAAAGTGCTGATGTTTCTGGCCCTCAACTTATCCTTGTCTTCATCACACTATCTTAGACAGCCAAGATAAGCATCCCCTGTGAGAAGTATCACTCAGCACGAGAGGATGTCACTTTCGACTATCAACACGTGATTAGTCAAGGAAAGCACGGGATACGATACGAGATTGCAGATCTGGAAAGCATCAGATTCTCAAGTTCTCGAGTAAACAGAGGAAGCCTGGGAGTCACGAAATGTTAATAGAGCGTTATGAGCTTTTCAAGTAAGCACAACTTTATAGTCTCGGGCTACGTCTACATTAATCCAGATACATTCATCTAAAAGCACTCTGCATCCCCATTTTAGTTTTGAATCGCTTTCCAACAGTTGCTCATCCACACTGAAATGCCTGACATCGCTCAAGTCTCTGTATTGTGCACGAGCAAAAGGTAAAAGGCTTCGAACTGCACCCTTTGTACCTGCTGTTTATTTATTTTCCCCCTCTTTGAAAGTTCTCAGCAATGACTAAAAATGTGTAATCTCTTCCGAAAGTCCCCACTACGACGCGCTAACATCGTTTTTAAATGTATCCTTTGTTAGAGGGCATTTTCAAAACGCTACATTTACTTTGACTGGAAATGCCGTCTCGGTGTGAATGGAAGGTCAAAATGGATAGGAACATTTTTTATTTTTTTATTTTCAAACAAAAACGTATTAGTGTGGACATGGCCTCAATAAGAACAAATGACTTGGTTTTCAGAATGGCTTCATATTCTCCAGCAGATGCCTAATTAGTGTGACATGCTGTCCTCATTAACCATGTCCAGTGTTCGCAAATACAGTGGGATGATTTGTCTGAAAAAAGAGGGTCTCTGAACATGGCAGATGGCACTGGGTTTCACCAAATAGTCCATGTGACTCATACGTGTCTTATATTATCCATTGTAGAAGATAAGCATCCGTATAGAAACACTTTCATCGGAAGGACTCCCCGATCAGGGCGATGCAAAAGATCATGAGGATATGGGGGAATTTATGTTCATTACAATGTCTGACCTGTAGGATCACTGTTGTTTCCAGCACCTGATTTTCTTCTGAGATTTTCACCCATAACAGTCTTCATAGTGGTGCGGAAAACAAAAAACACATAGAATACAGATTAACTTGGTAGAGGCACAGCTGCATCTTCTTGGAAACAGACAAGTAAAAGAACGTCTGGTTTTATTAAGTTTTTTTAACTAGTTTTTTTTTGTTTTTTAACTATCTGTATCATATTGAATTGCATAGCATTATATCGAATTGTGTTGAAACAAATCGAAATCGGATCGCACTGCATCGTAATAAGGGTGAATTGTATCGCATTGCATCGGTAGCTGCTTCACATGTATCTTTAATGTATCGTATCGTTGGCTTTGCATTCCGTTTTGGAGATGCCCTAATGTATAAAAATATATAAAGGAGAAGCGTGTTAAGGAACGACCATTCCTAGCTATTATGAAAGGTTCTGACTTATCGGGTGCTGCACAGCTTTAAACTCACAGGAAACAAAAAAGGTCAAACATTCCTTTGTTTAATAACTGAAAAACTTGCCAGCATTGACAAGTACACTCACTATAATCATATTAGATTATTTTCCTACATTAAGTACATTCAATGTCTTACATCAGATGCTTCTTGGAGATCTTTGTGTCCTGTGTTTAGGCTAACTCGAGAGTGAAGGATTCACATTTCAAAAAGCGTCCTGCCACCCCAGTAAGTAGTAATTTGGCCTGGTCCTTGGGGAACACTTCACACACACACACACACACACACACACACACACACACACACACACACACTAATGCACACTACACAGAACAGTGGCCCAACAAAGCCTGGCATGAGGGAGATGTTGTGAGATTAACCCTTTTAGGTCACTCTGAGCAGCATTGTGCTTTTATTCGTCCGCTTTATGCCATTGAGCCGCTGTATTCAGAGTAGTTAGCGCACATTCCTTAAATAAGAATGCAGTGATTAATGCCAAAAACCCCAGACTTAAGCAACGCAGCAGTTCAGACCGATCGCGTCTTGGTTTCTAAATCTCGTTTTCTGAGACTCGATGTTCAACACTCAATGATATTTTTTGTTTTGCAATCAAGTTTAAACATCTAGAAATGTAAAGAAAACTGAAATTTGCTCCGCCCACCGCTTCATTGTGTTTTAAAAGTGCTGGGTGTTCATGTGTTGTATTTGTAGAATCTGTGCACAGAGAGCAGACAGTGTGGGGCGACTCATGTAGAATTTAGTACGGGGTGGTCCATCATGACTACAGCGCGCAAAAATGTCAGTAGATATACAGGCGGGAACTGCATCTCACACACACACACATATATATGCAGGCTGTGAGAACCCTCATACACAATGCTCCATTGTCCACTGCCTCTCATTCTCCTAGTTGAATGGAGGAAGATCGTTCCACGCTTGGGATTTTGAAGTCTTCTGTCACGTTCAATGAATGGGAAATGACCACGTCGTCTTCAAAAGGCGCCTTCGGGAATTTTTTCACGCGCCATGCTAAGATGTGGCGCGAAACTCCATCTTGACCATTTTGGGGTTTTTTTTTTGAAATGGTGACTTGGAGTACGTCATGAAATGTAAGACGGCCCCCAAATTAAAATATTACCAAATATGATGTAATGTGGAACATGCGACCATAGAAATCATTACATTACAGCCATAATGAAGCATAGTATTTTGGATACTTAAGTACATTTGTCATTTGTAATATTTTACCTACTGTATCTCTACTCTCACTCAAGTACATCGTTTGTGTACTTTGGCTAATGCTGTTGTTACTACAGAAACGATGGGAGATTAGAATGAGCATGTTCAGTAAATACCTGTCATTTATTGCTAATGCTAACAATTTCAAACAAAAGGGTCTGCCAGCTGAGTCAAGAATATGAAATAGGTTTGAGGAGAAAGAAGATATTAGAAAGCGAGACACAAACTAGTTTTTCATTACTGAAATATTTGATATTACTAGCTTACTTTTTTATTTTACTCAGTTTGCAACCAGTCATAAGAAACGAAGAAATATTTGGTATAAATTATATTTCTTTGTCATCTTTAAGGTGCAAACTTTTAATCTCACAACAATTAGCATGGTTTTCACTGAACAGAGGTTGTATTTTATAAAATCCTATGACCCTTTGTTATCAAGTCACCTTTGTAATTTTGTGACTGGAAAATAACAATGGCCCGACAAAAATAAACATTCGCAAAACCAGTGAAAGGGACATAGTGAGAACGAAAGGCTGGTTTCATCCTTTTTTTTTCTCTGCAGATGTTTCCGTTTTTTTGCTGTGTTCGCCTTGACGTCATCGTCGTGGATTTGTACCAGGATGCTACTGAACTCATACTCGTGACTCGAACAAAGTCGCACTAGATCGCCAGAGATCAACCGCGAGGAAATGGCCATCAATATGACGCGCATTGCATTATTAGAGAATGCGATTTCACATCCTGTGGAGCCCAGACATGTAAACTTGTTGTTAAGACTTGTCACATGTACTTTACAGCCCAGTGAAAAACTTACTTCATATATCCTAGTGATGTTAGGAAGCTGGGGTCAGACATAATTAGGGTTACAAAATCCCAGGAATCCTCAAGACTGGAAACTTTCCATGGAAATTAACAGGAATGAATGGGAATAAATAAGGAATTTACCAAATTTCTGATTAGCCCAAAACAGGGAACTTAAATATAGTTAAAAAAAAATCTGACAGGATATTTTGGGTCAAAAACAACCAGATTTAATGCAATTTCAGTTGAATTTCTACGCCCCCTCTATTTCCAAATCTATATTAGTTTGCATGAATGTCATGCTTATGACGTACAAATAATATGTTTATATTAATTTTTGTATATGATACAGTTTATATCAATGTCCTCAAATTTCAAATTAATTGCCGCAGGTTCGCTTAAGTTGGCAAAATTTTAAGTTGCCAAAATCCCCAGATGAAGATTTCTGAGAAAATGTCTGGAAATATTCCACCCCTAGACATCATACAGCCCCCCTGAAACGCTGAGGTTTAAGGACCTTGCTCAGGGGCCTCAAGAGTGGCAGCTTGGTGATACCAGGGCTTGAACTCCCCCAACCAACCACTCTTCAATCAGTAACCCAGAGCCTTAACCACTGAGCCACCACCTCCTCAGAAGGTTGGTCACGATAGATCCAGCTGTTTCAGATGATGAAATTTCATTAATTCTCCATACCCATAAGAATAATTGTAGGTGAAAGTACAAGAGAGAATACTGTTTGCATGGTGGGAAATGAAAAGTGAGTGCTGTCCTAATGGGCAGCTGGTCTACACGGCACAAACAGACCACCGTCACATTTAAGAAGCTCCTGTTACGCCTCAGTGAGCACCAATGCAAACCGCAGGGCCTTTAGAAACTGCAACAATAACAACATCGCAGCTCCAGCATACCACCAGCAGGGGTAAAGGGCTGGCACCGAGCCTGGCAATGCCTCTTAACCCTCCTGTTATCTAAGGGGCAGTTTGGTCACATTCAATGTTTAACATCTGTAAATACATGATTGACAATTTTTTTGCTTTAGATTCAATGACCTAATTTAATCTGGACAACTCTGTAAACCTAAAATAAACATGATATTTTTCTTCAATTTCCTCTACACATTTTGTAGCATCGGTGTTCTTTAAGGTTAATTTGTTTATACACTATCACCTATAAAATAGTCCTCTTGCACAGGAATCTTCGGGAAGAAAGCGAAGTGCACAGAGCCAAATCTGGAGAGTAGGGTGGGTTCGGAAGTGAGATGCACATTGTTCCTGACGATCTTTATGCACGAGTTGCCGGATGGTTTCGACATTTTCAGGGGTTGAGCTTGTTGAAGGACTTCCTGATTTCTCGTCGTCTTTTAGTAACGTTTTTACACTCTTAAAGCGCGCATGCTGCTCCAAACACCTCGTACGACCCGTTGCAGCGTTGCCGTATATCAAACGTACGTCGTGTCGAACGTCTCTGTGGCATATTTGCCCATTTTCACGAAAAACGTGGTCAGAATAGCACCAGTTAGCACTATTAGTCTCGAAAATGTTTGATTCCACCTCTTAAACCAATGATAGTTCACATGACATGGGGGTAGGGGAAACCCTAATTCCCTCATAAATTTCCTATGGGCGACAGAGAAACTTGATTATTATTGAAAATGGAGGAATTACGGCAGTCAACAAAGACATAAGGTACTTCAGACAAATTTTTTTGTGTTTTTAAATTGCTGGGGTCTAATCTGTTATCAGATTTTAGGGTAAAAGAGGGGTTAAACTAGCCATGGTACTCTAGCAGATGAGTAACACTTCTGCTCGACGCCACCCTTCATTAATCATGTGGTTAATTCAATATGACTACATCTTCATTAAAAGTCATTTAGTCTGAAATATGAATAAATTTCACTTCAGGGCAAGATGCTCCAAGGGCTGATTCAGTCCTGAGAGCAATGCTGAGGTCAGTGACATCAAAACACACATCCACACACACACCCTTGCTTACTAGGCCTGTGTTAATATTTCAGTGGGCAGCGTCAGCCTCAACTGTTTCCTGTCGTTTAAGCTGCAGTTCGCCCTTGAGCATAGTGGAAGATTAGTGCACAGGCTGGATCAAATCAGAACCAGATGAGCTGCAGATGTGAGTCAGCAAACATCTTGGCACCATCACGACTTGGCTAACGGCTGAACCGTGTGATTCTGAGTCTCACTGAACAAATCATGGAAGAAGAACTACAGAACAAAGGCACAGAAGTAACTAGAATGACAAGTTTGTTCGCTCAATGTGGCTACTTCCCTTCACACATAAGTGCACTCAATGAAGGGGTTTTTGATTGCGTGATCAGAGAGGGTTTCGCTGAAGGAAACGCATTAGGATCCGGTGCCTTTCCAGAGCAAGCGAACAGAGAAAGAATTGAAGCGTGGGTTTGTGATCTCTAGTACATCGGGGAGTTCTTCGCTTCCTGATCAAGGGGAGATGCGAGTGATGAATACACGGGCACGAGATGTATGGACATTCCTGCTCAGGCTGTTTAAACACATGGAAAATTCCCAGCGTGCTCCGTAGGAGGCTTTAGTCTGACTTTGTTCGGGGCTTCCAGGGGAACGATTTCACCCGGTTGCATGAGACGGCTGCACTGAATCATGGAATGGATGGGAGCAAAGATTTTATCCCCAAACAGACAAAAAAAATGGTTTGAATTCATTTCTTAGGAGAGCTTGTCTAAGGCTTCAAAAATGGGCTAAAGGTGAAGACCTGATCCCAAATGATTACTCAAATCTCAGAAGTCTAAATGATTCACACCAAGACAGACGACTTCGATTAGTTTCTTTAATAATATTAATAACAACAGTATATTCCAAAATAATATGGTAAAATGACCTCCTCAAACCTTAATGCCTTTGTATCATGGCAGAGAAACTGTGAAGACAATGTGAAGAAAATAATTAAGATGTAAAGATTGCTGAACAACTGGCACTGCACCTGAGCCCCACCATACATTCTGCAGGTGGTGAGCCTTTAACATCACATGCTGTGAGCAATGACTAAAGAAATAAGGCTGTCAATGCAGGTGTTATAATTGAGGTTCCACAAGGAAACGCTACACTTGAAAGGGTTTCACCTTCTAAAACAGAGACATGGTTTTAGACACCCAGAAGTAACCCATAATGATGTGAGGGAAGACCCCTGGAAAAAAATGTGTCATAGGACCGTTTTTTTTTTCTGTTTGCTAAGAGGCATTTGTAAACTGCAGTACTAAAGTGCAGCATCTTTTCACATTATGTCTTTTTGCACCAAATTATACATAGTATTACAAAATGTACACAATTTCAATAACTAGTTAGAACTGTACCTAGACAGACCCAAATACCAATAAAGAGATTCGATTTTTAAAATCTCTGGAGATTTAAATTTGGTGGCTAAGTGATTGCTGAGGCTTATTTTTGCCTTGTCTCACAATTTGGAATAGCAAAACAACAAGTAACACATGCTGGGCAGTCCTTACTATACTTGTGATTCAAATTAAGGCAAAATGTTGTCAAATGAAGTCAAATTTGGCCCCTAACATGCCCTGTTTCTTTCTCCATGACTCCAAGCTTCAGATAAAAAAAAAATGCTCAAGGCACTGCTGCCCCTGCTCCTGTTACAGTAAATGAATCAACACCTTCTGAGCAGTCAGAAATCAAAAACTTGAAAAGAAATACAATTTAGAATAGCTGCGGAGGCTAAAAAATAACAGTCCAAACCCTCATTAACCACCCTAACACAAGTCCAGACCATTTACCAGCAAGCTGACTCATTCAGAGAGGCCACAGCCCTACAGCACATCTGGTCAGTCAGATCCGTTCGAAAAGAAAAGCGTTCCATGTAGCTCGACCAAAAGCTAATAAATTTTAACAGGCAGACTGGCAGCACATCCTGCACTGGGTGAGAAAGCGCATGCACACACAGTCATATAGGTAATTGTTTCCAATAAGATGTACATGTTGGAATCGTAGAAGTATCATATAAGCCATTTTTAAAGGGATTAAATTCACTCTAAAGGGTAGAATTGCCATGTGGTGTCATGCTGAAGAAGTTTTTCAAGAGGGGCCAAAGATGAAAAAACGCAGAGCTTGACCTGTAAGTGGACATTCTACCCCTCATCATGGTCGTTCACCTCTTTACCCTGTGTATGCGGGTGTGAGAACATTAAAGGGTACATCTGGTGCCAAATTAATAAATCTCCACCAAACAAATGGATATGGTACACAATTAAACATCTTGAAGTTACTCCTATTTGATTAAGGGTGGGCCATCTATAAATAGCATTAATCATTAATTCTCACTATTAGTTCTTTGGAACTCAGGGTCCCTGGTGGTCTAGTGGTTAGGATGCGGCGCTCTCACCGCTTCGATCCCCGGTCAGGGAACCAACCCCAGCCACTCTTAGTGCCGGTCCCAAGCCCGGATAAATGGGGAGGGTTGCGTTAGAAAGGGCATCCAGCGTAAAAACATGTGCCAAATTAAACATGCAGATGATCCGCTGTGGCGACCGCTAACGGGAGAAGAGCTGAAAGAAAGTTTTAGTTCTTTGGAACTATTTTATCACGCATTATTTTTATATAATTCAACAAACGGCAACAGAAAAGTCCTTTGCTCTAGCTAGCAGAACTACCCCAAACTAAACCTGGCCAGTTCCTAAACTTTGAAAAACCTTGAAAAGTCTCCAGCTTGACCAGCTAAGTTTTTATCCACTCATAAATAAAAATGAACAACTGAATTTACAAAATGTAGTTGAGTAAAAAGTAAGATATTTGACTATGAAATGTAGCGAAGTTAAAGTGAAGTTTCAGCGAATGGAAATACTTCAGTAAAGTACAGATATGTAAAAATGGTACTTAAGTACAGTAACAAAACATTGTGAGCTCGCTAGGAGTGACCACATCCTGAGGAACAAGAGTCTACACCAAGACAACTCAAATCACATGATGAGGCACAATCCAATTGCCTTTTACTTAATAAACCGCATAAACGCACTCGGTGCCCTCGGGTCTTTATTTGTGCTGACTTTCCCCCTCAGTGGCCCTTTGTCATGTTGCAGGAGAGGGTCTATTGAGATAAATTAGCAGGCTGCTCAGATGTGGCAGTCTGCGCCGAGTGCTTTGTGTTCGATCGGACCAGCTATTCAGAGTCTGCCGAAACAGGAAGGACAGCCGGGCTTTACACGGTGCCCCCACAACAAAAGACTAAGACACATGACATCATTGGCAGGAGTCAGACAAGGATTCAGACGTTTCTTATTGATGGGAGAAAGAAACTACCAGTGAGGTGTCCACTGTTTTCCATACACAAGTGATATATTTTGGGGCATCATCATAAAAAAATAAAAAATAAAAAAAAGTTTAGTGATCCCACTTTCAAAAGAAGTTAAATCGGGTAAAAAAAGAAGCTGCAAGAAAAGGGGGAGGGAAAACCAAAACAAGAAAAAATCAAAAATTAACAAGTAAGGAAGTCAAATTCTGAGTTTTGTTGCTTGCTCTAATTCCCCCACATACCACCATTAATTATCTCTGTTGTTTACTGGTACACGCAACTTATAGATAGTTCTGAATTCCATCCTAAAAATGAAAAATTGGTGCATCACAAGACAGAAGAACTCCTACCATATGGCTTTAGTTCATTTTCTAACCACATTAAAAATAATCTTCCTCTTCAAATATGCGCAGAGCTGCAAATCAAAGAGAAAAAGGGATTCAAAGCTTTGCTCAGATCCTCAGCCATACTGTAAAGCCTGCTCTCTTTTTCCCACATTCCCTGTGGCTTGCAAATCCCTCTTCTGCTTGGGAATGCTTCCTTCCAGACCCCTGAATCTATAGGGATCCTCCAACCAGTACCCTGAAAATGAGACTGGCTATATGAATGTCAATGGACAAAGAAGCTGCAATTGATATTCAGAAAGATGATATCTTGGAAATATAGCGAGTTAAGGAACTGGGGGAATTAAAACGTTCTTCATGGTTATTAATTTAAAATAATTATTTCCAGGGTCACTGGGTTCTGGCTGGACCAAGGTGATGTCTGTATGAGTCTTGATACATGTCTGTATGGGTTTCTTCAAGATTCTATCCAAAGATTTCTAACCACTTACCAAAAACATCCCTGTAGGTGGGCTACACCGGAATGTATCTAGTCCTCCACACATTTAAAACCTGTTCTGAAAGAGAAACCCTGTGTTTCCAACACTTTAGGGGATTCCCTCAGAGGAACAACTCAAATAATCCCCTTTAGAGTGGTAGTTGGAACGTTTCCACCTTAGAAGCATAAGGAGCAATCACCTTGTTGCTTTGGAACTGGATATAAACAAATAGAATGTGGGCTAATGCACGATTATCCAAGGTATCCGACTTTAATATCCATTGTTTGCTGTCACCTTCTGTGGTCACCCCGAACAGGCCAATTCACTAACACAACTAACGAGAGATCAGGTGGTCTTCCTTCTTCTCAATGTAACATTCAGAACCTAGGCAATGATCTGAACTGAATTAAAAAGGTTGGATTGAGATTGGAGATACAGTATATTGAAGACCACTGATCAGTCTTAACATTATATTATTATAACATTATGAGCGGTGAAGTGAATAACACTGATTATCACTTCATCATGGCACCTGTTAGTGAATGGGATATATTATGCAGCAAGCGAACATTTTGTCCTCAAAGTTGACCTGATAGAAGCAGGAATAATGGGCAAGCGTAAGGATTTGAGCAAATTTGGAGAGTAGGACATTATAGCCATAATAAATAATAGCACAGTATTTGGATACTTAAGTAGATTTAAAGGTAAATACTTTTGTACTTTTTTTCACTCAGGTGAAAGTTTAAAGGGACACTTTTCCTGGAGTCATATTTGAACTACTTGTCTCTAGTACATGCTTTGTGTACTTTGTCCACCACTGCTGGTTACTGGCTTTTTTAACACAAAAGATCATTCTGAGGAAACCCCAAGAAGGGAAACTCTGTGCCAAAGTGGCGCTCAAAACAGTCAAGCTCGAGATAAACGTTTAGCCAGAAACAGCAAAGATAATGAAGACAAATTATTTAAAAAAAATGGTTTAACCTCCAACCAGAGCCTTAATAAAATAAAAAATGTATAGAGTTGCAGACTAATGTAACATGGTTTAAGTGTTGCAATCTGTATACCACAGTGTCACATACTGTAACCCTTAATTTTTTCCTGGTGATATTTAAGATATCATTACATAGCCGGTAACAATAAAAATTGCAAAGCATAAATCCTGAACTGAAATCAAACAAAATTATGCACAGCCGGGGGGGATGGGTGGGTGTCGGGAAAAATTCAAAATTTTCCAAAATTACATTACAATGTAGGCCTTAGAAGACAATAGTGAATAAACCCTTTGCTAGAGCACTCGTAAAAATCAGGGTCTCTCATGAGTCATGAAACTTACTTAACTCCCATGTGGTGGTTCATTCATGTGTCTTTTTTTTCCTCTCATGTGCTCATGATCCTGAGTCAGTAAGAAGTCTCATGGTGAAGAGGCCTCCACACATCCGGCAGCTGCCTCAGAAAGAGCTTGGCCAATGAACAGAGCCAGTTTCACAGCGGAGGAACATTAGGCCGGACGAGATACAGGGCAGACATGCATGGGAATTAAATAAACCTTGGGAGAGTTTGAGAGATTTTAAAGATCCTCTGTAAGTTTATTATAAAGAAACCGAAGCTTGATTCATGACTAAGCGAACAGCTAAATACAGGATTTTTTTTTTATCTTCAGCTCGATCGATTTCGCAGCTGTAGAACCGTAACACTTGACGCTATAGTTGAGTTTTGACCACAACTACAAACACAAGAACGTTTAACTGTATGCTGTCACTAAGAGTCAGTGTGTGCGGTCATTCGTGCTGCAAATAGAGTCATAGGCTTCCTGTTACATGATTCAAAAATAGTTCAGGAAAAACTGCACATCAGTGCATGTGGCACACTTTTCAGCATTGCTATTGTACTATCTAGGATCCATCAGGACGTGCTCTTGGGCCCGTTTTTTTTTTTTTACTACGCCTCGTCTATTGCTTTCAAACAGAGATAAACGAGACTCATGGGAAGTTTTTCCGTACTGAAACGGTTTGATTGAGTCTTACGATGCAATCAAACAAAAATTTCCTATTTCACTCTGAGGAATGTTCGAGGGCTTGACTCACAGGGTGACACAGCAGTCTTAAAAGAGGACTAACTAATAATATTTGGTCAGGTGGCTCCAATCTGCTGGACGCCACATCTTTCAGCACCAGAATTATAACTAGAGAGGGAACGTTAGGGGATACCGGAGGTTGTTATTACAGTCAGAGGAATTCTGCCATGTGCGCACCAAGTTTTGAAAATGAACCCGGAATCGAGGTTAAAATCATAAATTGATTTCGATTAGAAGTGTACGCACGTGTGTACCGAATGCAATTCTTGTGCCAAACATAGTTACAATCTGAGTTCCCTCACGAACATGTTACGTTTGTTTCGTTTTCACCTCACATTTTGAGCGCAGTGTCACTGTTCGATTCGTCCCGGGAACACGATTTGTACTGCGTGTTGTATGCGTGAAACAGCTGCCACTTCCTGTCATCGCCGATGTCTTGCGATATGGATTCGATTCGCGTTTTATGTCCAGCTTTAAGAATTTCTCTTAAAAGGAAAAAATCCTGACAATTCCACACATCGAGGCAGTAAATGAATGAATAAATGAATGAAGGATGAAAGAAATGAATTGATTTATGAATAAATAACTATTTTGTGCGTTTCTTAAATGTAGACATTTGTTAAAGTATTTGGGAAAATCATTGAATGTTAAATGCAAAAAAAACAAAAAACACAAACATACGTATATACACACATCTGTATTACCAAAATGGGGTCTAACACACGTGTTCTATTTTATTACTCAATTTAATTTGTGCCTATTTCATCACTGACTAAACGTAATCGATATATTTAAAAAGTGTATTGCTTTAATTAGATTTTATTGTTATATATTTGATTTTATTTAAACTAAGCAGGTGTTTTATTGAAAATTGTTTTAAAATCTGTTGATGTTCACAAATGTTAATAATAATAATAATAATAAACAATGTTGATTCAAAAAACAACAAGCTATTTTACGTTTTTGCATTTCTTTCCTCTAAACTAAACCGAACCTTGACTTAAAAACGTACCGAATCGTGAATTTTGTGTACCGTTACAACTCGAAATCAATCACACAAAAAAAAAAACCTGTCCAATCCAAGGATGTGTTCCCTCCAAAATTTCACAAAAGAACAAAAAAAATCCCATTGAGCCTTCGGTCCACTTTGGAAAACCAGATCCAGCCTGGAAGTCAGTTTAAAAAGAAATCCTCACCAAGACCTGGCACAGATCAAACCAGTCTAATGAATTAACATTAATAAAGAGGTCGTTTGAGGTAGCGTGTGAAAGCACCCATGCAGTTACCACGCTCAGCATGCGCCGTCACACGAAGGAAGCGGAATACATT
The DNA here is from genome assembly GCF_014805685.1 of Silurus meridionalis. Taxonomy (NCBI): domain Eukaryota; kingdom Metazoa; phylum Chordata; class Actinopteri; order Siluriformes; family Siluridae; genus Silurus; species Silurus meridionalis. Next base: position 13,875,465 of record NC_060899.1, read on the forward strand.
GAGCATTATGAACGAAAGCAGGCTTTTCTTTCCTTTCGTTCATCTCTACCTCCAGGGATGTTATGTAACGGGTTTTGTTGCTTTTACCTCCCTCATAAGATCTAATGCACCAGGCTCCTCTCAAGCTGCTTGTTTGGTCTGGAAACCTTTTCGACAGCATTATGAAACTCGAGTTATGGGTTTTTCTTGAAACCGACTCGGCACCAGACTAAATACCAAAAAAACCAAAACAACACTGCTTATAAAAATCAGGGCGTCAACCGGCCACATTTGATCGTCTTCCCGGGACCAAAGAAAAAACAGTTGCAAACTATTAAAGAAGCCCAGACAGAAAAAAAGGTGTCCATGGACAGCCATTAAAGAGCAGATTGAGAAATGGTTATTTCACACATAAACATGAGTAGGTTCCTGTAAATATCTTTTGCTCTACAGGCCTCAGATACACAGCCAGATGGCAGCCATTACTGCGAGTGAGTCTGGAAGTCTTTGATTTGGAGGAAAGATGGTATCTGCTGCTTTGCTCTTACACACTCTCACGGCAGAACACTCACTCTCGCTGTATCTGTCACACATGCTGCTGTGAAGGGGATGTGGCTGCAAAGGAATGCATCCTTTATTTGTCTAACCTCAGCCGCACGACCTGTAGAGTCGGCCCAGTGCACCAGACTCCCCAATGGTCCTTTGCTCCACGTCCATCTCCGGTTTTGGGGTTTTATGGTCATTTGGTTGGAATGTGTAAAACTACTGTTACTTCAATGAAATTACTTAAGTACAAGTTACCAGTCTAAAAATCGACCCAAGTAAAAGTACAAAAGTAGCAAAATTAATACTTTTTTCAACTGCAGGGGGACAAAGATATAAACTATTACCTTTGCAAATTAAATTAAATAAATTAAAGAGCAAGAACAAAAAATCTATAGAATACATTCAAAAACACTACAGTTCATGACTTGAGTTTAATGTCTGTTATGCACTTTTGCAGAAATAAATAAAAAAATCTCCAGTTATAATTTTATTTGTGATAATGAGAGAAATCGCAAATGCAGATCCAGAATTCAAACAACTTTAGTTTCGACAGCATTTCACTATCAGCTGAGTCCGCATCACCATTGTCTTAATTCAGTCTCCATCTTTCTTTGGCCATTTTTCCATAAATTTAGGGATTTTCTTTTCCATGGCGGTAAAATTACAATGAAAAAGACCATTAAGTGCAGGCCCTGGGTAACTTCCAAAAATAAGAGTGAACATCTCGTCTTCGAAAAGGTCCGGCAGATTGTATGTCCTTGCACACACACACACACACACACACACACTAACCTCCTTCCAGTGACCATTTAACGGAAAGTGGTTCTCGCTTAGTCATTGGGATTCCCGCAGACGAAACCCGGCATGACTTTCCTGCCAAATGTTCCATTTTTGTACCGAGAGGAAACGCAAAATTTAGCCAGAAGTATTTCCAGTTTAACGCAAGGTTGAAATCGCAACGCCACATATCGGGCTCCTAATGTTTAAAGGCAAACACTCTGTGACAAAGTACTTGAACTGAACCGTGTGTCCACCTGCAAGCAGTGCAAAAGATGAGAAGGAAAAGAAATGTCCTTTATAAATGTTTAAAACATCTACCAATCAAGGAATTCTTTCATTCCCAGTTTGATGAATTGTTCTCTGATCTTTGGTACATTTTCTACACCCTCCAATATCAGATGTCTGAGATTAGACGATACTTCATAGAGAGCTAAGAATGATGTTCCTCTAAGTGGTTAAGTCTCTGTCTGAAAGCTTCTGCCTAGTCTGGAAAATTATTCAAATCAGAGGTGGGTATGTGCAGGATGTGATGGCAGGATGATAAGAGTGGTAGATGCATCGTCAATTAACACCATTAAACAAGGCAGTGGGTTTAAATGAGAAATTTGAGACCAATGTATTGCATTGAATCAGAGCGTCTGTCAATTCTATATTAAACTGGCATTTTCGTTTCCAGTCTTTTCCTTAAAAAGCAATGCTTTGGACACCTTATGAGGATGTTCAGTTCCCGCTACAAAAGGATGGACACACTGAGGTGGACCCAGGACCCAACTGAAGAGACTATATTTACAATTATAGCATTTGACAGATGCCCTTGAATCCAGAGAGATGTCCTGAGCAGTTGAGGGTTAAGAGCCTTGCTCAAGGGCCCAGCAATGGCAGCTTGGTGGTGCTGAGATTTGAACTCATGACCTTTCGATCAAAAACATCTTAACCACTAAACTTCCCATATATCTCCCAGGAACATCTGAGGCTCTTTCAGAAAAGAGCCAGAGCGACTTACATTTATGTTCCTTTATACAACTAAGCTGTTCAGGGTTAGGGGCCGTGCTCAAGAGCCCAGCTTGGTGGTGCTGGGATTTGACCTCCTAACCTCTTGATCAGGCGTCAAAGATCTTAACCGCTGGGTTACCACTTCCCATATATTTCAAAGGAACATCTGGAGAACCAGAATACATGGTTGGGAGTCTGGGCTGACCTTCTCAGTTTGTTGCCATGCACTATGATCGCCAAAATGAAAACAACATGAACGAATGAATAAATGAAATAAGGAACAGATAGACAAACAAATTAATGATTGTTCCCTCAAGCACTCATGAACAAAACATTTGACATACTCTGCTGGGCTTTGCTACACGAATTCACCTGATGAAATAACTTTTAAGCTTCAACCAAATGGAATTTGAAGCATTTCGTATTCGAAATTGAACAAAAAGAAGCGTTTCATCCATACTCCTCACAAGGTCTCACAACTCTGCCTGGGCTTCCTGTCCTCATGTTATTCACTCTTCTCTATTCTTTTCATCCCCTAACACAAACTGCCCCATTAGCCTTCGGGTCACATTACACATTTGAACACCAATACCTTTATTCAAAACGGTGTTATGACGTCATAACACGCAGGTTACACCACTAGCTATAGATTGCGTGCACAAATGAATGAATGTTGCTATGAATGACACAACCCGACCATAAAACAAAGGCATTAAAACGATTCTCTGCTTCTAGGGCTTTGTCAAATCTATTTTCTGAACAAAAGAAAACTTTCGGCGCTAATTAGCGTCGGATCTAATTAAAATATAAATTCCGAGGTGCGTTCAAGAGCGCAGGAATCAGCAGTATTGAGACCATTCCGTTTTTTGTAATCATCCAGCAAGGACTACAGGTTGTTGGGAACAGGATTGGAGGAGCATTTTGTTCTCATTTCATTTTCAGGACACAGATATAAAAATAGCATTCCAGGATTTTATGCAAAAATAATGATGATAATAATAATTTGCAAATATACGATTGGACTCTAAACCCATGAGGATGTCAGACACGCAGTGAACAGTGAACGCTCCTCCAGAACTGGATCTGTTATCCTGGATGTGTACGTTTACAAATAAATAACAAATGAATAAAATAAATAAATAAGAATAATGAAAAAAAAAAACAACAACAACAATAGAGGGGTATATAAAATGAGAAATCCAAATCGCCAATGACATCATGTAGATGTAAATGGATAAATATATAATTATTTGAAAAAACCGACCTAAAACGGGGTGAATCTTTGAGGCAGTCTTCAAAATCCACCGTCATGTTGGTCCTCCTTTTTTTTTTTTTTTTTTTGTTTAAAGAAAAAATTGCATTGCAGCAAAATACAACAGAGAGAAAGGAAAAGAGAATGAGTGGAGATGAAGAAGAGCAATCCTGAGTGAGTCTGTATGAGCCGGTCTACAGGAGTGGAGGAGGAGGAGCAGGAGGAGGAGAAAAAGGAGGAGAAAGAGGAGGAGGAGGAGTGTCACTGCAAGACCAGAGCTTAGAGGCTTTACAGGCGCAGACTGAGAGTCAGGGAGTGTCGCTAAAATGTCAGCTCTGTTTGAAAACGTCAAAAGAAAAGGCGTGCACATCCATCCATCTATACATCCATCTATACATCCATCCATCCACCTATTCAACAATGAACACAGATAATATGGTGATAAAAAATGAATATGTTCTTTATAAGTGTAAGTTTGTCCCTGATGAGTGAGCCGGTGGCGACTGTGGCGAGAAAAAAGCTCCTTAAGATGGCATAAGAAAGAAACCTTGAGAGCAACCAAACTCAAGAAGGAACCCATCCTCATCTGGTTTGCACCGAATGTCCATTTATTGCAGATATACAAGGTTGATCTATCTTAATCTTGCTGCAGATGCACTTTGAAAGCTCTGAGTGTCTGATCAAGGATGTAAAAATCTTAGTTGTTGTGCGCCTGCACTACAAGATGTAAAGCATCTCCATGGAGCTGGCTTTGTGCACAGGAGCATTGTCATGTTGTAACCGGTTTGCGTCTTCTAGTTTAAGTGAAGGAAAAACTCCATTTTAACGCATCCAAAGCAAATTTATTTCATTGTGTGCCTCCAACTTTATGAGAATGGTTTGGGGAAGAACAACATATCAATTACATACAGATCAATTTTGCACCTCTGATCAGGGCAGTGTGGATCAAATTTGTCTGAACAGCTTCATACACTAACATAATTACACGAAAGGCACAGGAGCGGAGCGTCGTAAAGCCGTAATCTGAACCGAAGGGGCACTTACATTTCTTTTAATGACAAGCTCTAGGCCACAGTTAGGCCATGGGACCAGGTTAAATTAAAAACACACCATAAACAAAAAGGTTGCTCGTTGCCGTAATGACATGGGATAGACATAATTAGAAAGAGAGATCTAATTATGTTTTTTGTGTGTTTTATTATTTTATGGATGTGACGAAAATGACCAAAATTTACAGTACACATGTTCAACGTGGACTCGATTATAGGCCTAGATTCTGAACAGGGCATTTCTGTAAACGTGCTGCTTTGTGATGATATCTGCAAATTTGCATGTAATACAGTAGAATGTTGGGTCAAATACAACCAGGATATACTGAATACCAGAAGGTCTACAGTATGCAAAGGGAAGAATCTTAACTTAGCTCCAATTTAATTCAACAAAAAAATCTTTCCCCCTTCATTTGAACTACAAGACCTGAATCTATTCCAGCATGATAATTCCCAAATCTATCTATCTATCTGTCTGTCTGTCTGTCTGTCTGTCTGTCTGTCCGTCCGTCCGTCCGTCCGTCCGTCCGTCCGTCCGTCCGTCCATGTCAATCTGTCTATCTATCCTTGATTAATATTCTATCTATCTATCTATCTATCTATCTATCTATCTATCTATCTATCTATCTATCTATCTATCTATCTGTCTGTCTGTCTGTCTGTCTGTCTGTCTGTCTGTCTGTCTGTCTGCCTGTCTGTCTGTCTGCTCGTCCATCTTTCTGTGTCAATCTGTCTATCTATCCTCGATTAATGTTCTATCTATCTATCTATCTATCTGTCTGTCTGTCTGTCTGTCTGTCTGTCTGTCTGTCTGTCTGTCTGTCTGTCTGTCTGTCTATGGGATGTGGTGGAAAGATGTTTGCTTAACCGATCCACTGACTCACACATTTTTTACTTTTCTGAGGAAACTGGAAAACCCAGAGGAAACCCTCATTAAATTTTCTTTCATGCAGTAACTACAATCGAATCAGAGATCTGGCAACAAGGTCATCATTTTAGTCACAGAGTCCTGACATTTGGAGTTAATTGGAGAACTTATGTGGTCAATATGGGTTTTCGGTTCCTTCCTGCTCAGATCAAAACAGCACCTGAAACCCAGTAGGGAAGTGCAGTCAATATTCACTTATAATTCAGAGCAGTAAAGAATTTATTTTTTTTTTTAGTAGTAAATTTTGTTTCTTGATTTGAATCTAAGGTTCAGGTATTTTAACTTACCTTTAACTTTAACTTTTGCCTTTTTAGATGATAAATCGATGCTAATTCTCCTAAGATTTTTATCCATTTTATTTTATTTTATTTTATTTATTTGATTTGATTTGATTTATTTTGTTTTCCTCAAGACTCTTGATCCTAGCTTCATTACTGATATACACTAAATCTAAATATTCCCTTAGCATTAGCTATTTGAAATCAAGCCTAGTCAGTTTATGTTACTCAAATCTATGCTAGTTTAATCTAGCAGAATTTTATAGCTAACTCTTGCCAGATATCTTCGAATCTTTGTGTAATCCAGCATATTAAATATTTGAGTAAAGCGAGGTCTAGAACGGCCATCCACAAGTTAAACAATGGTGGTACTAATTACTAGAATTGATGCTACTGTAGTTTAACTTGGCATTAGCAGGAAAGCAGAATTTCTTAGCTAGTTCGTGCCTGAAATTTGTTTAGCAAATTAGCAAAAAAATTACCTCAGCATACCTTTTCAAACAAGACAGAATTCAAGGCTTCTAGTGAGGCAAAGGAGACGCCTCAATCTCATACCAAGAACTCATTCGAATCTTTGCATAATCCATCATATGAAATATTTGAATGAAGCGACGGTATGACGAACATTCACAAGCTTATACGTATCCAGATACACACAGATACATTTACATTTACAACATTTATCAGTCAGACTTATCCAGAGTGAGCTCAAGGGGCAGTTTAGTGATGGTGGGATTTGAACTTATGACATCTTAACCATTGAGCTACTCTTTCTCCTTATAGCATTAACCACATTGGTAACGTCATTGGATGCTAAACGGAAATGATGGGTTGCTGAATGAAACATTAAATTAATTTATAGTGTTACATCGTTGTATTGGACAAGAGATGATCCAAAAGTATTAAATACCTATAATAACAATTCTAGATGTATTGTTTCCACTCAGATGTTTGATATGGGTTTGGTTGCCAGTCAGTTGGGTTGAGTTTTGTTGGCGTCTTGTTACATGAGTTTAGAATGAAGAGGAGCAGGTGGAGAAACTCCAAATGGCTGAATAAAATCACTCCTCTTCTCTTGTCTCCATGTCTCCAGACATGCCCTTATAATCATCACCACTACTGTTGTTTTTCCCCCTACAAAAAAGTAAGTTCCCTTTCTCAGTTTTGTTTCTCCAGTGTCCACGCATCAAACAAATGTTTGTTTTTGTCTTAGGAACATGAGCTCTCTGGTTAAATGAAGTCAAACGCTGTTTTAAATGAATATATACAAGATTTTAAATATTATTTTTTACATTTAATTTGCACTACATGGTTAAAAGTTTGTGGACACTTGAGCATAAGGTTTGTAAACATTCGTTTCCACATGTAGTCCCCATCTGCTGTTATAATAACCTCCGCTCTTCTGAAAACATGTTTGACTAGATTTTAAAGTGTGGTTGTGAAGGTAAGATGGTAGTCAAGTCAGGTACTGATAAAGGGTGTGGTGAGGAGGGTCTGGGGTGCAGTCAGTGTTCCAGTTCATCCTCAATAGGATTGAAGCCAGTCACACTCTTCCACTCTAACTCATGTAAACTTATTCGAGAGATGGCTTTGTGCACAGGGGGCTTTATGTCATGGTAGAACAAGTTTTGAGTCTCCTTTTTGTGAAGTAAAGAGAAATTTCATATTGCAGCATCCAAAGACGTCATATACAATTGTGTATCTGGTAACATTTTTGGGACGAACCACATATGACTGTAAAAATTAAAAAATTTCCTACATTTTCCTAAGTGTTACACTGTCTTGAACCTGAAGTTTGGATCAGATCTGTGAGGAACACCTCGATTCCTCGATTCAATACCGTTCACATCCAAAGACCTGTAATGCAGTAGACGTGTAAATAGCACTGCTTCATACGTCACTTTGAGCAGCACAGACCTGAACACGACAATTTCGAGTGCTTGCTTTTCCAGGCCAGAAATAGAAAATGTTATTAATTCACAGGAAGTGGAACAACGCCGGGGGAGGGCGGCCCAGCGTTTCAGTACAGGCTTGTCGGAGTGTGCTATTGTTCAGAGGTGCACCATGTAGGGAGCCTGAGCTACTGATTAGCAATGATCTCATCCTGCCCCATTTGTCTGGTAGAGGAGTGTCCAAGAGGGTGTGTGGGGAGTGTGTTCACAAAATTGGAAAGAAAGCACACTGGGGTTGGGAAAGACACCAGGTTTTTCTGCTGACCATGCTGGTAGACTGTAATACAATGAATTCCTGCTTACTTGTGTGTCTTGATCACATATTGAGAAGCTTGCAATGAAACTGCTCCGAGTAACTGGAAAACAGAAAATATATCATTTGTAATGTTACTCTAAATTATTGGAATTCTATTAAACAAATATTAGGATCAGGTTCTTTTCCCATCATCAAGCCAGTAATCTATTCAGATTTGGCCCAGAAATGTCTTGCAACACTTGTGTACCAGATTGGTATATGCTTTTTTGAACATCCCATTTCATATCTAGTCCCCATTTGCTCTTATATTAACCTCCACACCTCTAGGAAGACGTTCCACTAGATTCTGTGGATTTGAGGTCAGGTACTGAGGTAGATGAGTTGAGGAGGCCTGGAATGCAGTCAGCATCATACAATATTGCTATCAATTTGATTCATTGAAAAGAATCAACCTCAGGGTTGTAACCGCGATTTGTCTTCGAGGTTTTTCCCATTAGGGCACCTGTGTTTTTTGCCTTACGTACACACGGCACCTTTAAAACATAACCGGTTTTCCTCTGGTACAACCTCCTTAAAGCTACTTCCTGTAAATCCACACTCCACACTGCAGCCTGATATGGAAAATGATTAGACATGCAAAAACCCTGAAGCAGCATCCAAATCACAGCCAAGTAACTAAGACTAATGGATCCTGCTCCAGAAGTGCTTGAGAAGTTCCTCCATGTTTCTGTTTCTTCGCTCACATTCCTGCGTCTCTTATGTAAACCTCCTCCACCGTAGTCCAGGGACTAAAATTAGCTGAGCTCGAATCCACTGCGATTTCTCACACTTCCCACCTCTCTCCTTTACTTCCTCTCTCTTTCTCTTTCTCTCAAGGTTCAAAATGACAGTCTTTCTTTCTTTCCTTCTCTCTTTCATTCTTTGGAAGCTGATGAGTCAGCAGCCTGGAACTGGAAAAGGAACCGAGGGAACCTTTTGATATGAGTTTGCTCATGAGCCAGAAAATTGAAAAATCTGTTTATAGTTTATATCCGTTTATAGTGAAAAAATGGCAGCAAAACCAGTTTGTTTCTGTTATTACCTAATGTTAGAAGCTCCTTCCTTAAATATTAATACTAATAAAAGTCCAGGTTGTTAATATAGAAACGATAACATCAGTCCAAGCTTGGAAATGAATCAACAGCTTCTGACTAATCAGAATCAAGAATCAACATGTGGTAAAAAGAGACACAGAGGGAAAACAGGAACGAATCACGCATTTAGTTTAGATTTTTTTTTGCTATTGATGTTGCCTAGCAGCATATGCAGCATGAACTTCAGTCTGATTAAAACAGAAGAAGCTTGCAGGACCAGCGTGTGTGTGTGTGTGTCTGTGTGTGTGTGTGTGTGTGTGTGTGTAGACAATATGGAGTTTCCTGTCTGTCATTTGGTTTTTATCTCCCTCTTATGGGCGACACGTGCAGCTGAAATGAGATGTGAAGCCGAGGCTCTGTGTCTATGACCTACTTTCTCTCCTTTCTTCTTCTCTCCTTTCCTTTCCTTTCCTTTCCTCTCCTCTCCTCTCCTCTCCTCTTCTCTTCTCTTCTCTTCTCTCTTCTCTTCTCTTCTCTTCTCTTCTCTTCTCTTCTCTTTCTCTTTCTCTCTCTTTCTCTTCCCCTCCCTCTCTCTCTCTGCTGCATCCCTGAACACTCAGCTTATGTTATTCAGACTCTAGGTGCGAGACAGAATCCACACCCTCTGGCGTTGCTCAGATCAGAGACATTTTACAGTTTTCAAAAGATAAAGCTTCTCTCTCTCTCTCTCTCTCTCTCTCTCTCTCTCTCTCCTCTCCCTCTCCCTCTCCCTCTCTCTCTCTAATCCACTATAATTCTGCATCAACCACCCAAAGACCTTTAGATAGGCTAAATGAATAAACGGATTTAGGACAAAAAGTGTGTGTGTGTGTGTGTGTGTGTGTGTGTGTGTGTGTGTGTGTATGTGATTACCACAGATAATTACCACAGATCATAATTCAGACGTTTCCCTCGACTGGGAAAAGAACAGCAAAGAAATCCTGAGCTTCACTTCCACTGGCAGCCAAAGTTGTTGGACAGCTGACCATAAGATTATGTGCTTTTCTTAAACATCCAATTCCACATTTCATCCCCATTTGCTCTCATAATAATCTCCACACTTTTGGGAAGATGTTCCACTAAATTTTGTGGAGATTTGAGCTCATTCATGTACAAGGGTGTTAGTAAAGTCAGGTACTGATGTAGGTGAGGGGAGAAAGCCTGGGATGCAGTCAGCATGAAAAATGAATCCCAAAGATGTTCAATAAAGCTCTATAGCAGGAGATCTTCAAACCTTAACAATGATGGAACTGTAATGAACAGACATTCGGTGCCACCCAGATGATGACAGGTTCCTTTTTGAGTCTGATTCCTCTCAAGGTTTCTTTATCATGCCGTCTCAGGGAGTTTTTCCTCGCCACATTCGCCACCAGGTCACTTGTCAGGGACCAACTTACAATTATGAAGAACAAACTTATGCATTTTTTTAATCGCTTCATCTCCGTAAAGCAGCTTTGAGACAACCTCTACTGTTAAAAGCGCTCTACAAATAAAAATGGATTGAATTGAGATCTTCCACTCAAACCCTGGATTTGTGCACAGGGGCATTGTCATGCTGGAACAGATTTGGGTCTCCTTGTTCAAATGAATGGAAAGTTCATGCTACTCCATCCAAAGATCTCTCCAAAGAGATAATTGTGTGCTCCGAAGTTTGTGGTAACAGTTTGAGGAAGAAGCACATAGGGCTGGAAATGTCAGATGTCCCAATACTTTTTTCCATCTAGTGTATAAAGAGAATGTATTTAGTCAGGAAATGAGCAAGAATTGAAAAAAAAAAGGGGGAATGAATTCGTATGGTTTGATTTCTTTGAACATTTGAGCCTCATAAGCAACCCGACAGGCCGAGAGATGAGTCAGCATTTTTCCGCCGTTGAGCGTCAAAAACACCTGAGGTAGCTGACAACCCAGATATGTTGAATTTGACGTCAAACATTCAAATGATCATCTTGGCATACAAAATGAGTGCAAAAGGAGGCGCGGGGGAGTCTCGGGAGTGCATTGGGTTCATTTTTGCTCATTTTCCGAACATTTCCTTGCTATTGAGACCCAAAAAAGCTGATATGAATCTTATAAAGCTTTTTGACTTTTTGGGCCAAGACATATATTAAAAAAAAAAAAAAAAATGCTTGAATGTCATATCCGTATCAGAATTGAACACAATCTTTCGCTAATTGCTAATCGGCAGAAAGGGGCCCTGTTTAAGACGCCAAGAATTGAGATGTCGCTCGACCTTGCCGGAAAGCCGTGTTAATCGCATTAGAGCGAGCCTAATCACGTACGAAGGCCTGCGCCTCCATATAAAGCATATAGACGTTGTAAACCGGCTTTATAGAAAAGTCATGGACAGTCTAAAGCCAAAAGAAAGCATATCAAGTTCAGAGATAAATGTCAGTCCAGAAAGATGCACAAGGATTTAAGACTTTCTCCAACGAACGTCGGAGCGCATTTCGCAGCCAAAACATTTCAACCACTGAAAGACGAAATGAAGAATATTGATTGGCTCAGTAGACTCAGTCTTTGAACTTGATGTGTTGTAAGCAGGAAAAAATGGGCAAGTGTATAGACTTTGACAAAGGATAAATTGTGATGGTTAGATGTTTGAATCTTCAAAAAGGCAGATCTTGCCTAATGTCCTTTCACAAAATACCATAAAAGGAAAGTTCACACAGGGGTAAAAATGATAACTAAATGGCTTTCCGGTAAATCGTCCAGTAATGCAGCTCAGCCACTGCAGCGCACACTAACAAGTTAGAAAACAATACAACAATTCAGATGAAATGGGCAATGTACGTATAAAACACTCCCGGCTGATTGGACGAGAGTTCTGTAACTCAAGATATCACTTTCACCAAGACTTTTAATAGTGTGGCTTTAAATACAAGGAAAGGACATCAGGTGAACCAATGATGGGGTGATGGGATCCTAAGGCTCACAGATGCTTGTAGGCCTGTCTGGTATGGCTTAATATGGAGTGCCCATGTGGATCCCTGCATACCATTGGAAACAATGTGAAGGTGCACCAGAACTGCACCAGGTACCAATGAAAGACCAATTGGACCAAGCCAAAGTACATGAAAAAATTCTGCACACAAAAAAACCCCCACAAATGTAAAAATTGTCTTTAAAACTTATGCCACCTTTCAAACCCAATGCCATCAGCATCCACAGAGGAACGTAGGACGCCTCTGACGTGCTGAGAAATCAACAGACCTAACGCAAAGTCAAGGGCCACCTTCCAGAAGGCCTGGTTTGTGCCGTAAAAATCTTCTCAACACCTTCTCAACCTTCCTGGACTGCCGCTTGCATCGACAGATTAATGTGTCAGGATTCGCTAGCGGAATATTTGGCCTCGGGACTTCTCTCTCTTTTCGCTCTTTCCGTTGCTTCCCCTTGTTCTTTTTGAAAATCTGATGAACATTCCCTCATATAAGGTAGAACATAAATATTGCATGAAGGAGAGAGTGCGTTAATCTAGAGTTGAAAGTCAAATAAAGAGCGCCATCTGGTGGACTGATGGTGTATGAAAAAAACTGGTGGTGAAAGACGTGGCATACAAAATATTGGAAATATATATAAATACAGATCTAAATAAAAGACACTATTACTATTTTAATGTTTTTACCTTTATTAAGTGGAAGTACACTTTATGAACAAAGTTTGTGGACACCTGGACATACAGTATGTGCTTTTTGAACATCGCATTCCACATTTAGTGTCTATTTTCTGTTATAAAAACCTTCTGGGAAGATGTTTTACTAGATTTTTGAGAGTGTTTGTGGAGGATTGTGCTCATTCAGCTCATTAATAAAGTCAGGTACGGATGTAGATGAGGTGAGGAGGCCTGGGGTGCAGTCAGCGTTCACATTCATCCCAAAGGTGTTCAATAGAGTTGAGGATTGATGCTCTGAGCAGGAGATTTTTTCACTCCATCCCATGCAAAGCATATCTTCATGGAGTTGGCTTTGTGCACAAGAACTCATGGTTTGGGTGATAAAGTTTGCAACCGCAATTCTGTTAAAAAAACAAAAAACAAACCCCAGGACCATATACAGTACAGTATGTGCACAACTGAAGCCAGTAATGAACTTGAGTGATGTAACAGAGGCTGAGAAACTAAAAATGAAACTATTTCTCTTTCTGGGAATCAAAAAACCCAAAACAAAAGCAGTTGAGGTCACTATACAGATCGAGATCATGTCAGATTGTATAACAGATAAGTGTTAGAAGTAACACATGAGTAATTGGAAAAAAAAAAGTAAAAAAAAAAATGTCCCATGACTCACTTTGAGTTAAAAACCTTGAAAAAGCAAAATGCGAACCAGAATCGCAGCAGCAGTGATTAGAACACTAATGATTAAAAACCTTTATGTTACATGGAACCTTGTGTTAATCAGAGAAATATGTTGGGAAAAAAAGCTAAAATAATTAACAAGAAGAAGAAAAATAAGAAAAAACTCACAGGGAGGAGCTCATGAAATCTAAAAGTAATAATTACAGATGCTTTTTCATAAAGTTTTTCTTCATCAGGAACATGCTGAAAGCACTTTTGGGGGAAGAAGTAGGTCAAGAGATGCTGCAGGCTTATGCAGCAGTTTGCTCCGGTTCCTTGCAGCGACTCTCTGGAAACACAGATCTTTAAACACAATAAAAAATGTGGCTTGTTACAAATCACAGTGAAGAAGTGAAGTGCTGCCATTGAATGTCAGACCGAAGCCTCAGGACGACACTGAAGGTGCAAAGCGCATCGTTGTTACATCGGTTCTTTTAACCACTTTTTTTTTTGCAGCCAAACTCGCACTGAAGCTCCAAATTTGGGATTCATGACCTCAGAACTGACTTCTTCTTTGCAGAGTTTCCAAACAACTTGGTGATAGAAATTGGTGTTCCATTTCCCATTTACTGTTGAATCACCTCCACTCTTCTGGGAAGATGTTTCACTAGATTTTGGATTGTGCTTGTGGAGATTTGTGCTCATTCAGCTACAAGGCTTTACGTAAAGTCAGGAACCGATGTAGATGTGGTGAGGAGGCCTGGGGTGCAGTCACATTCATCCCACATTCACAGTCAACCCAAAGGTGTTCAGTAGGGATGAGGTCAGAGCTCTATAGCAGGAGATCTTTTAACCACCAAGATCCTGGAAATTCCTGTGCAACACAAGATCTTTGAGGATGGATCTGGACTGTAATTAATATCAACAGTCTACCACAATGGATGACAGGATGTATTTCATCTCCCTTCACTGCACACCTTAACGATGATGATGATGATGATCTGTAATGAATGAACATTCGGAGCCACTCAGATAAGAACGGTTTCCTGTTCTGAATCTGGTTCCTCTCTAGGTTTCTTCCTCACACCATCTCAGGAAGTTTTTCCTCACCACTGGCTCTCTCATTAGGGATAAATGTACAATTATAAGGAACAAACTTATGCATTCTGTTTACTGCCTTATCTTAAAACATTGTTAACAGGTGTCCCAATACTTTTGTCCACAGATTATATTAACATAGTACATTTCTACCACAGATTATAGTTACATTTGATGTTGTGGAACATCCCAGAGAAGAGACAAATGATTTCCTTTTCTCACTCGCCAATTCCGTACGCCACTTCGCATTCGCTGTTACTGAAGACACAAAAAAAAACACAATGCTTTCTTTTTGTGTTCATCTGAAAATAATGGAAAAAATATTTTGGATATAAAAAAAATGTGGCATGAAAAAAAAAAAAAAAAAAAGAAGATTCTGAGTATATGCACAATACATATGCAAATATTAGCTGCATTATTATTATTATTATAAGTAATAGTAATAAAGCTTGCCCTAATGGGATGCTTTTGGAATGAAGCTGTAACATTCTTGCCCTTACATAATTTCTTTTTAAACTTGGGGGTCATGTGACCCATCTGATCTAATATACTGATCTAATCTAACCCACAGGAATTTGCAACGTCAGATTGCGCACTGTTAAATCGACCCGAAAACAAACACCTACAGCTGAACTGCTGAGTTGGTAGATACAAAAGAAAATAGAAATCATTTCCATACAAAATGTATATGAGAGTCCCGGTGGGTGAAGGTCATTAAAACATCTCTGTATTTCTGAATGTGAGTTACAGAGCAGAGGTTGAGAGGGGAAGAACATATGCCTCATGACTTCCTGTATGCATGTGTTTTTATGTTCATTGTGCACCACAGAGGTAGAAAGAGGTTTTCCACCAGTGTGTGAGCGAGACGGCTGACGAGACAGACGGAAAATAAAGTGGCACATGTCAGAAACCTGCTTCGCCCAAGACTGAATCACACACAACGACCTGGTAAGTTGTTCAAATATGTTTTATACAAAAGAAAAAATCTGTTGCGTTAGTGTTTAAATGAAGACCTGAAATGGATGTTGTGATTATCGGATAGCAGCAGATCAGTTCTTGTGATGTACAGGAATTCTAATGGTTTCCACTACAAATACCATTACACACCATCAGCTGTTTAAAACAATTAACGGTTTTCATTACATGGTGTGTGTGTGTGTGTGTGTGTGTGTTTATCACTGAATCATTATCTTTAATTAAACCAAAGAATAAAAATAACTTTAGAACCTTAATGGATTCTTGATCATGTCTTAATGGTGTCCACTATTGGGGTCCAGTAGATACCATCATTTGATCTCCAATCTGCCAAACATGTTGGTGCCTAATGGTATAAGTAGAAGGCAACAACTCGCCCTGTAGAGTCCCACAGGGTTACACCATTCCAGTTTTCCATTGAAACCAATCCAATTTCCATTAGAACCATTAAAGCAAATCTAATCTATGTGTTTATATTGTTGCTATATAAAGAGTTTGTCAAGGAAAATAATTTACTAATATATATATCAATTTTTGTAAAAAAAAAAAAAAAAATTCAGAACCTCGAAAAAATGAACACCTCCAGTAACGACTCCTGCGACGGCGAGTGGAGCGCCGATTTCCAGTTCTACCTCTTCCCCATTACCTACATCTTAGTGATGGTGTTCGGTCTGCTGGGCAATCTGGGTGCTCTGTATATCTTCATCTTCAAAACAGAGCACAAGTCCCCCTCACGTGTTTACATCATCAGTCTGGCGGTGGCCGACACCGCCTTCCTGTGCGTCCTACCATTCCGAATTCACTATCACCTCAACGGAAACGACTGGACCTTTGGGAACGTGGCATGCCGCCTGACGGGGACGCTCTTCTTCTCCAACGTCTACATCAGCATCGCATTCATGAGCTGCATCTGCGTGGACCGCTACCTGGCCACCGTCCATCCCCACACGTACCTACGCCTCCGCAACACACGCTGCTCGGTAGCAGTGTCCGTCTGCGTTTGGGGGTTTGGAGGGGCGACTATTTTAGCCTTCATGCTCACGTCTCCGGACATGCACAAGACCCAGGGGAGAACAAGCTGCTTCGAGAACTTCTCAGAAAATGAATGGAAGACAAGTCTGGCCCCGTACAGCGCCTTCAGTCTGATTTTCGGTGCTTTGCTTCCATCAATCGTCATCCTGGTGCTCTACCCAGTTGTGGCGCGTCGCATCGCGCGGATCAAGACGCGAACGGCGCGCGGTGCCCTGAGGATCATTTACACCATCCTGGCCATCACCGTCCTCTGCTTCTTGCCGTATCACTTCGTGTACTTTCTGCACGTGCTGTGGAGAACTCAAGTCATTCATAACTGCTTGCTGGCGGACGGTATCTACAAAGCCAGACGCGTTACCATGGCGCTGGTCAGCATGAACAGCTTACTCGACCCAGTGCTTTATTACTTCGCTACCAGCCACTGCAAGTGGAACTGCAAGAGAAACTTCAAGTTGCTAAAGCCGAAGAAGAGAAGAGGCATCTACGCCATCTCGGAGAGCTTATAAGCTCAGTGAAGAAACATTTATATATAATGTTATACTGATATTTGTACACACACACACACACACACAAACTATAAGGGCATAACTATCAGGACACCTGACTTTTCTAGCTATATGTGATTCATCCTCAAACTATTAGCACAAAATTGGAAAAACACAATTGTATAGGATATATATACACACACACACACACACACACCGAGCAGGTATAACGTTATGAGCAGTGAAGTAAAGAACACTGATTATCTCTTCATCATGGCACCTGTTAGTGGGTGGGATATTATTAGGCAGCAAGTCAACATTTTCTTCTCAAAGTTGACGTGTTTAAAGCAGAAAAAATGGGTGAGCGTAAGGATTTGAATGAGTTTAAAGAGCTAAATTGTGACGTCTAGACGACTGGGTCAGAGCATCTCCAAAACTGCAGCTCTTGTGGGATGTTCCTGGTCTGCAGCGGTCAGTGTCTATTAAAAGTGCTCCAAGGAAGGAACAGTGGTGAACCTGCAACAGGGTCATGAGCCGAGGCTGACTGATGCACATGGGGAGCAGAAGCTAGTCCAACAGACGAGCTCCAGTAGCTCAAACTGAAGAAGTTCATGCTGTTAATGGGAGCAAAAGGGGGACCAACGATATTTGGCATAATGTTTTGTCTATTCGGTGTTATATATATATATACACACACACATACACACATAAAGAAAATGATCTGGATTACGGCAGAAGTGAAACGATAAGTGGGGATTTTTTTAGACACAAAAGTCCACAGAGGTCCACAGACTCTGATCTGAGTCGGAGATTTTCACTGAATCACTGAAGTTGTGTATGAAATGAAATGGTGAACACGATTTCTGATTTATGTAGAAACTTCTGATTCAGTCTTTGTTGAAGCAAAATAATGCTATTAAACTCTGTCCAGGTCAAGATTTCTGCTGCCACAGCAGTCAACATCTGTATATATAATATAGAAAAGAATATACAAACATGAGCAGAGAAAGTTTGTTAAAAAGAATAAACAATCATTTTCTCCATAGTGTAAAAAGCATGTGTATATTTAAATGACTATAAACCCACTCGTACATACCTACACACACACACACCACACACACACCACACACACACAGAGAGTGCTCTAGTTTTTTCACATCCTAAATTTAACCTGTATTGTGTAGAGTGTATTGTGGGTTAGAGGGGGTGTACATACTTGTGTTTGTGTGAGTAACATTCTTGGAAACGGAAAGTTCGTATTTTTATATATATTTTTTTATTTAATATAAAAACTAAAAAACATTTGTTCTGAACAATATCAGTAGACACTCACAACCCAGAGGGGAGACCTTTCTTCAGCAGATTAGAAAGAAAACTGCCAAGCTCTTCATCCTATAAACAAATAATTTAATCAATCTATAAATAATGCATCAATATATAATAAATATATTAATGATTCCACTATAAAGTTCATGAATAATTTTTGTATATAATAGTTTGTATAATATTATGAATATTTCGACATTTTAATGACCCGTGACTTTGCACTATAATGACATCACTTCTAATGAAAACATGTACGATTGTGTAGAATGTGTTCATCTTTTTCAAAATAAACAAATTAAGTTTAATAAGCTGTGGTTTGTTCCTGCTAAATATTTGTTAATAATGTTTCACTCTGTTTTGACTGAACTGTAATTGGTTTTGCAGCTGAATAAAGAGACGTGTTTGTTTGCTGGATTATTATAAAGAATGATTTACTTTAACTAATGTAAGAGAAGGTAATGATCTTGGGTTTAATTAGATTTAAAGTGTCCCGTAATGAGAGGGAAAACAAGCCGTACAGTTGAAACTTGTTCCCGAGACTTGTTTAATGCAGACGATTTATAAAGTGTTTGAGAAGGTGTACTTGAAACCAGTAGAACCTTGAGGAAAGAGCAGTGTCCTCTGCAACTGGAACTTACTATGTAAAGCAATTTTTGTCAAAAGTATTTACATATAAGAATTGCTTCAGATTTCTCACCAAGGGAAATGTAGTCATGTTTTAATAATAATACGGTAATCCGCCGCTTTACCGCCGTTAGAATCTCGTGCCCCAGGTTTATCGCCGAATTGCATTTTCCACATAATCTGTTTTGATGATTTTCCTGGTTTCTTATGGATAGCACGAAAGACCCGGAAAAACTATGTTGAAATAATTAAATGTAGCTGTTCTGCACCCATATGATTGGTGAATTGGTGAAAGATCAAGTGTTTCTAATAATGTGGCTTGAGAGAGTATAGTGGAGGGGAAAAAGCTTGGCGAAGTTGGCGTCCCCCTTATTTTCACAAATCCCTCTTTCATATCCTCAACTTTTGAATCCTCCTATATGTTTGGTTCACTTCCTTTTTCAGTTCTGAACAAAAGATGATCATGTGAATGCTTTTTTATAAGCCTGTTGCATGATGTTGTGGAATACTAAATAAGTAAACGAAATGACATAATAAATACCTTCTGCAACAGCAAACTTTGGTATTGAATACAATTTGTGGGCTCTGATTAATGGTCCGGTTCACCGACATGGTCGATATGCATGTGTGTATATCAGTGTTTCTCCCTGGCATTCACCTGATAACTCCAGGAGAGCAGGATCACTTTAAGATGAGGCTCGTCGCTTGACGAAGACACTTTGAGGACGATGGAGTCGACGATAACGGTGCCGTCGGGAAGGTGCTGCACGGTGTAACCCCTCAGCATGCTAATGACCCGCAAGAAGGAGAAGAAAAAAGAAAAAAAAAAAAAAAGGGTTACCAATTAAGGTCAGGGGGAAAAAGCCCACAAAAATATCCACAAAACAAACACACTGTACACTGGCACATTGTCATGACATTTAGAAGCTGTGAAGGCAGCACGCTGTGTGGGAGGAAATGAGTCACCTACTAAACCACTGTTTTCATTTACCGATGGAAAAAAGCCCCCCTGTGTATTTAGTGCTACTTTTTGTTTTTTTTTTACACATTACACGTTCCATCGCTGTGTACAGTGCAATCAGAAATGAATGACAGCGATTCAATACTTTGAAACAGTTCATAACTAAAAGAAGTTTAAGATGCTGAGAATATTAAACTGTATTAAACGTTCTATATCAACTAATTATGACTATTACATTCATTTTTTTTCTTTTCTTTTTTAAATATAATGAATTTTGTTACACATACAGTATGATGACAGTTAAGTCGATTTCCATTTCTGGCTGTAGCACTACAAATTGTATTTTTTTTTTTTATTTATTACAACTAAAATTGTACTTTATTTAGTTTATATAGATTATACTTTTTATTTATCTACCTTCTTTTTTTTTTTCTTTGTTATTTTTCTCCTCATCCTATTCCCTCATGCCGGACTGTCGTAAAAAGCATTTCACTGCATGTCGTACCCTGTATGTTACCCTGTATATTTGATTTGATTCAATTTGATTATGTGGAAAATTTCAAGAGGCCTGGATTGACAAATTTTAAAGGTTAGCTGCCCTACTATTATTTTTTTTTATTGAAATCCATTTTCTTTTAACTATGCAGAATTGTACATATTGTGTGAGTACAGTATAATGGGGAGGGGGTGAATACATATACATATATATATAAAATGAATATGTGTGTGTGTGTGTGTGTGAGACCTCTTAAGATGGCTGTAGATGCGGGCAAGTGTGTCAGCGTCGCTGTGAGGGTCCTGCAGATGCACACGGCATGTAAATCGCAGCTGGTGCTCAGAAAGTCCCAGCTCCTTTAAAGCCTGCTCTGGGGACACGAGCCTCAGATTCTACACACACGCAAAAAAAAAAAAAACTGTAATTTTAAAAAACATTAATCAGTAACAAGAAGTAAAAAGATCTTAATAATTCTTACATTGTCCTTCATGATCAGGGTTCCATGCATGGTACGTGGCTTCTTAGGGTCAGGTAGAGGACCTGGCATGAAACAAAATGATGTCACTTAAGCATCACTGAAATAGCAAATGAATGTATAAAAAATGTATAAAAAATGTATTAAAAAATTTAAAACTCAAACTAAAAATCAACGATTGACAATAATCACATTATATATATAAAAAAAGATTTAAACATCAACTTGTGCAGATATCAAGTCATCTAAGATGTCCTTTATGCTGGACGTACTGTTTTTACTTTAATGTACAGTAAGTGTGTTAACTCTTGGGGATTAACTGCGTAAGTGTGCCGGCTTGGTGTGTAAAATAAACACCTCCCAGGGCGATCTCTCTCTTCAGCAGGTTGAGCGAGATGTCCACAGGTACGCTCGGGTTAGTCGTCACCGTGGTGGTCTCGCCGTTAGCCGGCATGAAGCAGCTGACATCTGTAACGGTTACAAGACAAAGGTTGTTGGTTCGAGATTTTTGGACCACATGTATACGATTCAAACAAACAAAAAAATAAAAATAAAAAAGACTTGACGTCTTTCATGTGCAAAAATACGTCTTTAAAAAGTCATGGTCAAAGTCATACGTTTTGCTTTAAAGAGTATCTGATGTTTATCGTACACTTTTCTGTCCACACACTTTATACACAGGGTAATTGAGACTCTTTTTCGAAGCAGGAGGATGATGAGTAAAGGAGAATCTCAGTTGGTCTGTGGGTTTGGGGGCAAAAAGTTTTGTGGTCGACAAATGGCCTCTTTCTTTAAAAGTTCAAAAGGATTTTGACATTTACACCCTGTGAAAACATTTACCATAAACTATATCATTATATCCTCATCGCGTGTCATTAATGCGGGGTCCTCGTTACTGTTTTACTCACTGAACTCCTGCTCGATCTTGTCTTTGAGGAACTCCATCTTCTTAGCCTCGCCGTGGACCAGCAGGATGTTGTGAGGTTCGGCCATGCGGATCAGCTGCATAATGCCTTTAGCGTCGGCGTGAGCGCTGAACGACATGTACTCCACCTGCAGCTTCACCTCCAGCTGTCAACACATAATGACAATATATCAGTATAGTAGAGGAGAAAGGAAGAGCGCAGACAAGATCAGCCAGCAGCTGAAGCGTAGTGTATTACCGTGGCTCTTCCCTCCATCTCCAGCTTCTTCTGGCCGTTCAGAATCTTGTGGCCGACTGTCCCCTGCACGCAGTACCCGGGCATAATGACCTGGGAAGGCAAAATGCTCAAATCAGACACAAAATCTGCTTCTTGAGGCCATTTTAAAGAAATTGTTTTACGTCCAAAAGTAGAAAGAATAAATATAGCTAAAAAAAGTAAATAAATAAGTGAGTAATTAAAATAGGGGTTTCCCCGCCTAAAGATTTACAAAGTCGAATCATAATTGTTTTGCTTATAGTCGACTGAGTCGAATCTTGTGTGTGTGTGTGTGTGTGTGTGTGTGTGTGTGTGTGTGAGGGGGTTGATGACACGAGATAGTAGTAAAACAATTCCTCGTAATATTTTCAAGCCACGATGTACAGAACGTCACTAAAAGGTTTACAAGAAACATTTAAGATCAATAAACCTAAAAAAAAAGAAAATAATAACACACGGGGTCACCCCTTAAAGTAAACAAACAAATACACACAGGATATAACATGAGGTATACATTTCATCTAATCTCTTACCATGTTCTTCTCATTGCCCGCCCATTTCTTAAAGATCTGTAGCGACTGGCCTGCGTGTAGCATCCCAGGAGTAGCGAACACCACCTGAAACGTACAGACCCCGAGTTTCACATCAGCACATCGACAGGCTTTCGTTCGATGTTTTCGTGATAAAATCATACCATGGGCCCGGGATTGTCTGCGTAGGAGCGATCGAAAGCTTTGATGTGTTTGAACTCGAACATGTTCCTCTGCACGAAGGTCTTGCGAATCTTCTGATTGGTCCACGTGATGAAGAGTTTGTAGTAATGGTTGGCTTTCTCCGTCAGGCCCGTGGAGAAGTATATGGGTGCTTTCAGATTCATTCTCTCCCTGTTTTCGGCAAACACATACAGAAATTCGAAATGTCTTTCGGAAAAAAAGGTATTTACAGGATGTTATTATTACATTTAAAAAAAATACATTTATATACACACAGAATATAATTAATGGAGATTTCTCTCTCCTGAAAGATCAGATGATGCTACCAGTGGGGTTTTGGAGGAATTGTGTCTTACCAGAACGTTTCCAGGAGAATGCAGAGCTCCTGAGCTCGTCCCAAAGCGAACACCGGAATGAGAACCTAATAATAATAAAAATAATAATAATAATAAATATTAATAATAATGATGATCATACAATAAAAAATAAAAAAAAGACACTAAATAAATAAAATTAAACAATAAACCAATAAAGTACACAGTGTAAAAAATTTACATATTTTATACATATGTCTTTATTTTATTCGAACTTAATTTGCTGCATACGTACGTACGTGGAAAAATGAAATAAAATAATATGGAATAAAAAAGGGGCAAAATCAAAGGTTGCAATTCAAAATGTGTGTGTGTGTGCAATAACTGCGTCGTTGTTCTGACCTTTCCTCCTCTCTCGATGGTTTCGTGAACTTTCTTTAAAAAGTCTCTCTCTCGGCACCGCTTCGAGTCGCGGATCGTGGTGGCGTAGGTCGACTCGGTGATCAGAATGTCTGGGCGACATTTGTCAATCCAGGCCGCTCTGGAAAAGATCATCACAGTGTTAAGTTAGGTGTGACTTATTACCCCCTCCTCCAACTATTCAAAATGATATTAATAAATCTAATAATAAAAACAACAATAATATATTTACCCCAAGTGCCTGTCTGGGGTCATGTTGTAGTCGCCCTGCATAAAGATCAAACACACACAATGGCATTGATTTGCTTTATAAATGTATACATGTAACCCAGTGCTCCAAGTCTACATATGAGAAACAAGATTCATCACACCACCCCATCCCTATTATTTTCCTATAAAAGCACAACCTAAAGCATTTCATCCCTCACCTAATGGACAGGATTGAAAAAAGTAGGCTTCTTTTTTTTTTACCATTTAGTTTACACACACGCAATTGTCTATAAAAATGTTTCAGTAATTCCTACATTCTTTTAGCTTATGTGTGCATTTTATATTTTCATTTACACACGTGTATTTAATATATGGTTATGATACACCCACAAAACTCATAAATATCAAACCTCACAGAGAACTTAAAATGACGATGACTGAAGGTGAAAAGTGACTACCTGCTTTTACAGGGCGCGTTTACTTTTGTCCTAATACACTGGTTAGATTTCCTTTCAACTCATTTATATGAAAGGACCATTCAAAATATTTCATGCAAACTAAAGAAATTCGTGCCTACAGATCGTACTTAACACTTAACACAGTCACTGCTTGCACTAATAGTGTGATGCTGAAAACATGGCGTCCCACAGGGGTCAAATTTGGGTCTCCTATTGCTGTATTTTTTTTTAATACCCTGCACACTCTGCTCATTTATACCTGATTTCTGCATGAAAAAAAATGAACATATGATAGAAAACCAGGCATGTAGCGCTTACGGTGTAGACGACGGACTCGGCGCCGACTTTAATCAACACCATTGCTGCGCCGAGGACGTGTCCGGCGTAGTACGCTTTGATCTCGAGCTCGTCATCCACCTATAAGAGAATGTTCAAAAAACTAACTATACTTTCCATACACTATATGGCAAAAGTTTGTGGACATCCCATTCGACATTTAGTCCCCATTTGCTGTTATAATACCCTCCACTTATCTGCTTGTGGTGTGGTGTCCCAATCCATATAGTGTACCAGTATCTGCTGTGTGCTTAGTCACATGACTAACACATGATGGTAGTGTGTTACAAACCAGAAATATATTATTAGCATTTTGCTGCCTTCCCACCTGAACGGTCTGGTGCAGGTGGAGCGGCACCACTTTCTTCATGCAGTCTTTGATCATTTGCGAAGTGAAGAAGTTGGTCTCGCCCTTTTTGTCCACCGTGATCTTGCGGAAGTCCTCCAGCAGGATGGGGCAGATGGCTTTGGTGGGGTGGGTCATGTAGATCGGGCCCTCGTATCCCACCATCTCGCTCATGTAGGGAAGAGCGCCACAGTGGTCCAGGTGGAAATGGCTGAAGGGACAAGAGGATTAAAAAAAAAAGTTATTTTGTAAATAGACTGAGTTTGCAATAGTGCTAGAGATCATGACAGAACACTGACAAAAGTGACAGGGAGAGGACAGATTCTTCAGGCTGTAAGCATGCTGGCTACCAGTTCTGAAACCTGGACATTGAATCACAAAGATGATCAGATAGTCCCAACATTTGTAAACCAATGGTAGTTTATGGTATATTTAGTCTATAGGAGCTTTTCAGATTTTTGACCTGCTGTGGAAAAGCTGTAAGTCTGGCTATTGGAAAAATACAGACCCTGATTGGCTGAGTTTGGTGAATAGAGCTTGAAAGGTAACAGGAAAACTGTAATTGTGATTAGCTCAAAACATCAGCTCACATGTGGAACATCAGAGCACATGTGGAACAGCCTAAGGGTCTGGTGCATAGAACTTGAAAGCTGTAGAATATTTAGGAATGTTGGAATGTTAGGAATGTTGGTTTCACCAATAATAATAATAACAATAATAACCTTATTATTACACAGTCCAAAAAGTCTGTGAGGCGTCCGTTCTGAGTGATGTAAGAGAAGTCTGGAAAGCGTCTCTAATAAAGGAAAAAATAAGAAATCAGGCTTAGATTTGAAATTCTGCAAGTGAGACATTTCAGTTGGCGGACACCACCTTACATCATCGTTGAATCCCATATGCATCCCACAATCCAGCATGATGTTCTTGCCTCCTATAGAGAGCAGGATGCAGCTGCGGCCGACATCCTGTCCAGCACCTACACAACAAAACACAAACATCAGCTGAACACGTGTGAAGACTTTATCCTCGTGATAACCATGTAATGACTAGAGCACAAATTATAATTAGAAGCCATTATTCAGTCTAATTTATGACGTCATAACACGGCGCTGCTGAATTCCTGAATCTGATTGGTCCAAATCATAAAGTGATTCTAAAGACAGTTTTGTGTGGTTATGTTTTTTTAATGAAATATTGTAATTATTAGGAAATCGCTATTGTATAAAAGGACGTCGTTGATTGGTTTTTTATTACAGCACGCCTATTAAATATTTTATTCTTCTCAATGCACACAGGCATATAAACAGAGATACAACAGTCACTTAATGGGAAAGTGTATACAATTAAAAACACATAGCTCTTACCCAGAGGCGTCACTTTGATGTCCGGCATCTTAATAACAAATCATATATCGTTTATATAAGTTGAATATTTTTTATATTAAAGATATAGAATATATTTCTGGGTTAGCTGCCTAGCTGCTAATAAAACTTCCACTTGTGAATTGTGCGAAGCAAAGCTGCTTGCTGCACTGACACTCACCACAACTACATCTATAACTTATCCTCAAACCTTTCAATAAATACACAACTTCTTAAATATTCCAAATCACTAAATTCTTCATTGAAATCAATCACTTTAGCAGGACATGCATACAAAGCAACATGTACCAAAAAAAAAAAACCCTCCGCGGAAATGACGCACAAATGCTGCGACCACCAAAACAATCACGTGACACGACGGCTCACCATGATTGGAGGACGGTTTTCAAACCCGGAAGCATGCAATACAATATATTTGCGATAACACCTGCAAATCCCGCCTTCTTCTCCAAAACTCGGTTTTGATTAGACAGAATATTGACACGGCAAAAAAAAAACAGGCCAATCGGCGGAATGATACGCTTGTCAATCCGGATGAAGGAAGCGGAATGCGGTTGTGGAAAAAACATTGGAGCCGTGATGGTTTTATAAAGCAGTTTTAGAAGATCCGCTTAGATTATTAACTATTCTCAATGATTTTAATGTGTATATTTTGTTTACGTTAACTGTAAATAGAAAATAGTTGTTTTTTTCCCATTCTGACTCGTTAATTACAAGGGCAGGTTCACCTTACAAACTAGAAATACTAGAAATGGCAGATTCTTTTAGTCTTCACAATGTTTTGGACAAATTCAAGTTATGTCTCAGTGATAATAAGGAAGTCTACATTCAGTACTATATAGCAGGATGGCGTGAGCTTGTGAGGTATGTGTTCAATTTGTGTGCATTAATATCATGCTGTATTTAACGATCTTATATGCAGACTTTAATATACATTCAGTGTTTCAACTATAAGATATTGTTTGTATTGTAATTTGTAAACTGACACTGAAAAAACCAGATCATTTTACATGTCATTCATTCATTCTTCCCAAAACCCTGACCACAGTGTCACAGTCCTGAAATGCTGATGTAATGCATGACTGTGGCTCGAAGCTACCACCATCCTGCTTCACTGTAGTGATGGTGAGCTGAGGGCCGGAGTGTATCGTGGCATCATCCTGGTTAGGCTATGGGTCCAGTACAAACATGACCAGGAAGAACTGGTGAAAGTAAATGAAAGAGGATGTTGCTTACGCCAGGCTTGTCATATATAAACAGTGCATTTCTACAGCAATGAGTTTTGGAGACTTGGAGATGCAAAAATCCAAGATACTTTCGCAAATTACCATGTTTTGTAAATGTAACGTTCATTCATACAAGTATAGCAATTAATTTATTTTGAGATGACTGGGTGCAGGGAAGGAATACATCTAGGAGAGGGAATCAGTCGGTACCATACACACACTTTAAAGTAATGGAGGGATTTCATCTTCTCATTATGCTCTGAATATATTATACTTGCGTATTTATGAAAATAAGTCAAAGTCACTGTTTCCTTCCCCTCTCACAGCTTTATGAACAGCCTCGGAAGCGTCTTTTACTTCATCTCCAGCGATGTAGTGAAAAAAATCCAGATCCTTGACAACTACCTGACGGACGAGAACGGGCCGCAATACCTCACCATCCAGTCTATGGTGAAGTATGAGTTGGACAACAAGCTGGTGGATCTTACCAAAGGAGGCAGCCACCCTGAGTCGGGTTGCCGCACGTTGCTGCGTCTGCACCGTGCCCTGCTCTGGCTCCAGCTCTTCCTGGAGAGTCTGCGCACCAGCACCGAGGAGAGTAAAACCTCCGCCTTGTGCTCCGAGGCCTACAACGCATCGCTGGCGCAGTATCACCCGTGGATCATCCGGAAAGCAGCAGGAGTCGCGCTTTGCACTCTGCCAGGCCGCGACGCGTTCTTCGACGTGATGAACGCAGGCAGCCACCAGGATGTGATCACGCTGCTGGGTGAAGCTTTACCTCAGATCTCAGAAGTCTATCAGATCACACAGGACCTGTACGCAAAAAACAACCTGCTCGACTTACCCTGAAAGATTCAGCACTACTTAACGCATATTCTGCAGTTACTTGATGTCACTGGGTGTTGTATTTATTCCTCCTGTTCCTGTATATGTCCAAATACACTGGAAAATTATTATAGTTCATTATGAAATTTAGAAAATGCAATTGCTTATATTTATTATTGATTATAAGGGATATATATCAGATGTACTCGAATTATTCTGTGAAATATATTATATTTAATAATATACAGTTTGTTTAACATATTTGTGCGTTATTTTAGACTGATTTATGCCTGCACGTCAATGATATAAATTATAGCTCTATAGAATGAGTTGACTCATTTGACTCACCAGTAAGACTCGACTCGCTCATCTTCCAAACTCCCGTCATTGTTTTCTGAATCCACAGAAATTGATAAATGAATAATTTACGAATGGACAGTTGATGAATGCATGTGTAATAACGCAACACATTTATTACCAAGAAAAAGGAAAGAAAGACATCCTCTCTCCTAACCTTTACCTAAAAGAGTCGACACAATGAGTCGACTCTCACGTAAAACGACTCATGGGAAGATTGTTCTTTATGTAAGTTGAAAACAGTGGCTGCTGTCGATAATGCGAATGTATTGCAATTCGTTGACCAAATAGAAAATAAATCATATCTCAACCAGTCGGTCTGCTGTTTCATATTCACGTCAGCAAATGCTTCACATACGTTTTTTTTCTCTAGAGCATTCGATCATATTTCACGTTATTCAGTAGGAAAACACATTTTGTAAAAAATGTTTCATATAAACCAAATTATAGAGTATCGAGTTAAGCACACATAAGCACTCTATTAGGTTGTATTGGTTTTGGTCCTTTCCGAGAT
Organism: Silurus meridionalis; assembly: GCF_014805685.1. Taxonomy (NCBI): domain Eukaryota; kingdom Metazoa; phylum Chordata; class Actinopteri; order Siluriformes; family Siluridae; genus Silurus; species Silurus meridionalis. Next base: position 13,904,614 of record NC_060899.1, read on the forward strand.
GGCGGACACGGTTTCGCTTCACAGCCGTTAGCAACAGGTGCTAATGAGGCGATGCGCTGATAAATAATTAAATTATTATTATATAATTATTATATGTAATAAATCTCATTAATTGATCCACCATAGACTAAATGTCTATTGCTACAATGGCATGTGTAATATATATATATATAAACAGAGGGAGAGAGAGAGAGAGAGAGAGAGAGAGAGAGAGGGAATTATACTAAGCATAGATGCTAATAATCAGTTTCTTATGTAGGTTGGAACATTTATTAACAGAAACAGAAACAGCTGTGTAGGAGGCTTCAATCTGTGTGAGGAAATAACCAAACTATCCTACACCAAGGTGAGGGTGTGAAAACCACACTGAACACAGCAACAAGACACCAGTGTTGAGGACAGTAGATGCAGTGGTCGGCCAAGAAAATTAATGCAGCTGATGGAAGACACGTCCATATTTACTTCCCTTTGACATTGTTAGTAGTGCAATCAGCAAAGAACTGGGAGAAACCAGTGGGACCCGGGTACACCCATTTACTGTCAGGAGAAGTCTGGCCAGAAGTAGTCTTCATGGAAAAATTATGGCCAAAAAAAAACAACAACCCACATCTGGACATATAAACAAGACTACAAAAACACAAAGGGTTATGCACAAAAGCAGGAACCATCTGCAGATTTGACTGGAGTCAAAATCTGAAATATTTGGATGTAGCAAAAAAAAAAAAAAAAAAAGGTCAAATGGCTGGAAAGTGTTCCAATAATGATAAACTTGTGTTTTACATCTCAAAGCTACAATCTTAGGGGAGACAAGAAAATAAAGAGTAAGAACAGCTATGATTTCTTCTATAAAGTTAGAGAATGCAGTCAGTCAAACAAAGACAGACATGTCCTGCACTCTCAGGCATATAAAGCTCATGAGCGTGAATTGTGAATTGTGAAGAACGAGTTGTCTAAGAGTGATTCGTTCATTGTGTACCGGACGCGCATGCGCAAAGCATCGTTAACTCTCTAGGTTAAGTGAAGGAAATGGAATTGAGTAGTTCACCTTTCACGCGTCACGTGACTCCCATATACGCTATACACATACAATTTTATTTTATTTATTTTATTTAAGAACGTAAATGACAAAAAAGTTTTGTTCATTTTGATAAACAAGATTTAAAGAACCATTAAAATCTTTTTTCTGACATTTATTTTGGGGTCATTTCTAGTTTCAATATGCAATAAATTACAATATATTAATCAAATGTAAAAAATGTATATATCTTTCAAACAGTAGGTTTTTTCCCCTCTTATTTTGGATGTTGGTATTAAATCAAGTGGGGTTTTTTTTTGTTTTTTTGTTTTTTTTAGATTTAAAGAAACAAGCCCCCATCGGAAACAGGTGAAACGTCACAGCAGTTGCGGATCAGAAGTGGGCGGAGCTTATACATTAGGGGGAGTTGCGCCACCTAACACGCGCAGATTTGTTTTAGTAGACCAGAGGGTGTCAAGTCAAGTCGTCGTTATTATCATTCCAACCATATACAATGATGTACACAATGAAACGACCCATTTCCCCACCATCAACACATGGTACTATCTGTTTTACATCATTTTTTCATTGTATCGATATTCACAACGTAATAGATTTTAAATTGGGTCACTTTTACGCGTCAGGGGAAAACGGATTCTACGACTTAGTTAAGTTCTCTGGCACATGAACTACATCACCAGTGGGGGGCAGTCGTGTTTCATTCCCACTTTCACTTCTGGAATTCTTCGTTCCAGCCAATCATGTGCAGCCTTTTTAAGCATATTGTGTATGTACAGTTCAAAGAGAAATTAAATATAAATTATTCAGTTATTGATAGTTTTTACATGCTTGCCATGGGTGTTCAAACATTGCTGTAGGGTTTTTATTGTGTTATTAAGTTTTTAATTGTTAGTCTGGTGAACACTACAAAGAACATAAAAATCTTTTTGACAGGAAATTTATACCTTGGATAAGTATCTATCTATCTATCTATCTATCTATCTATCTATCTATCTATCTATCTATCTATCTATCTATCTATCTATCTATCTGTCTGTCTGTCTGTCTGTCCTGAAATCTATCTATCTATCTATCTATCTATCTATCTATCTATCTATCTATCTATCTATCTATCTATCTGTCTATCTGTCTATCTATCTATCTATCTATCTATCTATCTATCTATCTATCTATCTATCTGTCTGTCTGTCTCTATCTGTATGTCTATCTATCTATCTATCTATCTATCTATCTATCTATCTATCTATCTATCTATCTGTCTGTCTGTCTGTCTGTCTGTCTGTCTCTATCTGTATGTCTGTCTGTCTGAATGTCTGTCTGTCTGTCTGTCTGTCTGTCTGTCTGTCCTGAAATCAATCAATCTATCTATCTATCTATCTATCTATCTATCTATCTATCTATCTATCTATCTATCTGTCTGTCTGTCTGTCTGTCTGTCTGTCTGTCTGTCTGTCTGTCTGTCTGTCTGTCTGTCTGTCTGTAACGCTCCTTTTTTCAAATTCTTTTCCTAAAATTACAAAACCGAATAACCAAAATGTGCACGGACCCCTTCCATTTTGTTAACTGATTAAAAAACAGTATAAACTCGTATTTTTAAGGCAAACTTTTTGAAAAGCATTTTTTACACCTGCCAAAAATATTTTCACAGTATTGTTTACAGTATATAAGTAGAAAAGTAGATTCAAGTCTGAGTTACACCTAATAAATCATATGTAGAAGCCCCTGAAGTAATTTAATTAAAGGGTTTTTATTACTAAAGAGTAGTTGGTTTATAATTTCCTGCTTGAGACCTCGATATCATTAAACCAATGAACAAATAATTGTGACGGGTTGGTGAGACACGCTTGTTATTCTATTACAGTTATTCCAAACATGTTTGTTCCTGTTATCACTTACATTACAGTCATTTCTTTACAATTTCTCTCACAACCCCCAGAAACAGTCATGTGACTGAAGCACAAACTGCTTCATCCTGTAAAGGAAATCTCACTGACTGTTACAAAGCTCTGATACTGAGTCTCCTTCCATAACTTCCATTAACACTTAACATAAAGCTTCATTATATCAAGAATCAAAAGCTTGTTCAACTAATTGTCTTCTCGACGTCTCATTTCATTGACTGTAGCTCAAAATAGATGAGAAATTGGGTGTTTATTGTTAGATATAAAAGACCTGAAAGCGCTGTGGTATAAAAGGTATTATTTTTCTCTAACTGCACCCTCATGAGTGTTTTATTTTTTATTGAAACAGACAGCTGAAAAAGTGTTGTTTTTTTTTTCCAGAAGAAAGCATGCATGTGATGGAGGCCTATGCTGGAGACGATAAGTATCTCCATGAGACTCGTCCATTTCCTCCAGTCCCTTCTTCTCGTTTTCCTCATCCTCCACCCACGACATTCCACTGGTTTAAATCATCTCCATCATCCAGTGCTTACCTCGGTCACAGTAAACCGATTTTCCCGTTTATGAACAAATACAAAATCCTCCCACGTATTCAGAGCAATTCAAATGCGTCCAGTGCAGACACGATCAAAAAGTCCTCGAGGTCTAGGCTTTGTGGCCATAAATGCTTGAGAAGCAACCAGGAGATGGACGGAGCATGTAGCGAGACTGTCAAGTAGATCCAGAATGTTGAGAAAGTTCTGCTCGCTTTCCGGACTCCATGCGGTCAGAGGCTGATGTGCGAATTTCGACCCACAGACACGCTGTGGGATGTTGTTGCTACAGCAGAGGCCAAATCCGGAAAACTGTACAAACACGTTCAGGTCAACACCATGGAGGTTCCTATGAGGATCTTCACCAATCTGAACATGACTCTTTCTCAGTGCAGCATCGTAACCAAATCGGTCCTGTGCATCAGCTTCAAAGATGGCTTCTGAGCTTTCTCGATGGCCTACGAACAATTCGTCTTGAAGACACCATGAGAGGAGAATGCTGGTTTTAAATGCTCTTATGAACAAACATTTGCTTGCACTTAATCATAATAAATTCATAAAAAAAAAAAATGAGGATCCGTTCAATTATTTATTAAAACAGTTTTCTATTGCAATATATTCTCTCTGATTCTCTACTATGGAATGATTCCAGAATGTTCCAAAATGCTCAATTACCCAATTTTTTTACTATTTGAATGATCAGAAACCAGTGGTGGACAGTAACGAGGTGAATGTAATTTGTTACTGTACCTTTTTGTGTATCTGTACTTTACTTTAAGTACATTTGGGGAGACTTTTACTTTACTACATTTCAAAGTCAAATATTACATTTTTCTGAATCCTTAGTTCATCTCTCAAAAGTAAGTAATTAATTATTTATATTAAACTTTATATATGACTTAGATAGAGCTCTAATCTCAACACCTTTGGGATTAATGTGAACACTAACTGCACCCCAGGGCTCACCACCCTCCTCTACACCTGACTTTACTACCCCCTTATGACCAAATAAGCACAAATTCCCACAAGCACACTTTAAAATCTAGTGGAAGATCTTCCCAGAAGAGTGAAGGTTTTTATAACAGCAAAAAAAAAAGACGAGAAAAAAAATGTCGAATGGGTTATTTAAAAAGCAAATACAAATCTAATGGCCAAGTGTCCACAAACTTTCTTCATATTGAAATCTGCAATTCCATCTGGGGTGCAAACATTTGATCTTTTCGGCACAGAGTGTAATTGTAAATCCGTCCATATGATTATATTTGAATTTTAGGCTCTTTACACCTGTGGTGAGCAAAATAAAGGCACTGCAGAAAGGCTCAACAGATGGAACTTTGAAGCGAACAGGCAACATAAGGTTTTTTGTTCCTCTCAGCCAAGAACAGACATCTGAGGCGACATGTGAAGATTGGGAAAAGACAAACATGGTGAATTTTAATTTGTTTTACAAATTCAAATTTGATGTCAGCGGCATGAATCCATGTAGTCAAGTTGCCTAGAGTCAAAGGTCCAGGCTCTTTTTTGTGGTGCAACGCCATGGGGAATGTTTTCTATTTGAGAATACTGTTCCTGAACGTGTACATAATGTTTACGGCCATTAATGAACCGCTCAAAATGATGTGCCAACCGATTCCCTGAACAGGAGACTTTCAACATAAATTTGCAGCTGCCATCTGCCATCATACACAATATGGACAAAAGTATTGGGACACCTCACTTTTCCAGCTATATGTGCTTCTATTCCAAGCTGGAGGAACGCAATTGTATAGGACAGGGGTGTCCAATATTTTCCACAAATGGCAGGTGTGGGTGCAGGTTTTCATTCCAAGGCAAGGGGTATTTTCATGAAAATGAAGATCATTCGATTTAAACAGGGAGAATAAGGTGTGGCTCTTGCTCTTGGTTAGAATGAAAACCTGCACCCACAATGACCCTTTGTGTAAAAGATGGGAAACTCCTAATATAGGGGATAAATGCCTTTGGATGCTGTAGCATGAAAGTTTCCCTTCACTTGAACTAGAAGACTTCTAACATGACAATGTACAAAGTCAGCTTCATAAGGATATGCTTTACATGGGTTGGGGTGGAGGATCTTGAGTGGGCTGCTATAGAGCTCTGAACTTTATTCATATTGAACACCTTTGGGATGAATTGGAACGTTGACTGAACCCGAGGATTTCTCACCTACATCAGTATCATTACAAAATCTTGCATCTTTAGCTAGGTATCTGACATCTTCCCAGAAGAGTGGAGGTCATTATAAGCGTGAATGGGGACTAAATGTGGAATGAGGATATTTAAAAAACATGTACAAATCTTGTGCTCAGGCATCCATAAAAACGTTTGTCCATACAGTGCCTGGCAAAAGTCTGGTCTTTTATCATTTTTTGAAAGACACATGCACGTGTATATGCAATAAACTACTTTGACCAAATATTTAAATGCAAATGGGACATACCAGGCAGACCATTTCATAATAGATAACACTACGGCTCTCTGAATAATGCTTATAGGGCTTGGAGGTACAGTACCCAGTCTAGACAGAATTGCTTGATGATGAAGTATGGAATGGTTGCCATGTTGGTTCCTTCCACCTGGAATAAGTCTCCAACATTCCCTGCTCCAAAACAACCTCAAACTACTCAGATTCCACCTCCATGTTTGACTGTGGGGGTGAGGCAGTCTGATCACATCTTCTCTCCTGTTTTCTGTCTTGAAAGATACCTTCTGTTAGACCCAAAAATGTCAAATCTGGACTCGTCTGTCCATAGAACCTCCTTTCTAGTCATTAACATCCCATTTATTGTGTTATTTTGCCTTTGAACTAGTTCGCTGGTAGAAACAAAAGGAACATGTATGTGTCTCAAGAACCATTTAAAGACTAGGTGTTTCTATAGAACACTTTTGACAGGAACTGTACAGTGTAATCCAGTGTTTCTAATCCAGTGATTTTATAGCATTTCTTTAAGAGTCTATAAACAACAATCACACATACTGTTAGAATCCAAATGAAATAATTGAATCAATAACATTGTATCACTTGATGATTCATGCTGAAGATCTGTGATGTTTTGTCTGTGATAAGATGTAGATTCATGCCCTGAAGGCAGATGCAGTTCAGACTCTGAATAATAATTTTATGTCTGATGAAAACAATTACTGCAGAGGATGAAAGTAAAGAAGAAGAATTGCCACACGTACTCTATGTAAAATAATTAACAGAGAGAGAGAGAGAGAGAGAGAGAGAGAGAGAGAGAGAGAGAGAAAGTAGAGAAGGGGGAGAGAGAAAATGAGAGAGGCAGAGAGATTTAATTTAATTGTTAAAGCTCAGATAAGCCCTCCTACCACACACACACACACACACACACACACACACACACACACACACACACACACACACACACACACACACCAACCTGTTGTCTTTAAGAAGCTCTAGAGGCTCCATATTGATTGTCATGGTTACCTTCTGTGCAAAAGCAGACGGATCAAATGAGCCTCAGTGGCAACAAAAAATGTCGAAAGGAAAAAAGAGAAAGAAAGAAGCGAAAATATATATTTTTTTACATTTTAGCAATCAAAATAAAAAACACATTCAGCTGCCTGTAGGGGCCGAAAAAACATAAAACCACACTGTGTGCATGCTGTTGCATTCCTGATTTGTCAAAAAAAAAAAAAAAAGAACGCATGAATAGGTGCCCTCATCAGTGACTGTGTGGCCAGCCGAGAGGAGGAGGGCACACTGGGTGGTGCTGAGGCTTGGGGAAAAGAGGGATGGAGTTGTCGGAGGAGGAATGTTGTGCTGTTAAATGAGACACGCATCCACATCCATTCTCCGCATCCTTGTGTCTCCGCATCCCCCCACCATCAGCAAACTCCAGGCAGAGACCATGAGCTACTTTTTATAACCACATGTTGCTGTGGCATCGGTAGGGTTGCAGCTGCTGCTCACACACACACACACACACACACACACACACACACACACACACACACACACACACTCTCTCTCTCTTGCTGCCTCCCTGTCTCAGTTGTTTTGTGTGAGTGGTTTAATTCAGAGTTTCAACCACCTGTGACAGATGCTGTTTTCCTCTTACGCCATTCACACAGACATCACTGAGGTACAGCAGGGAAGGCAGAACGTCTTTCTTTTACGCTGCTTCCTCAAAATAATATAATACAAGAGGATGTCCTTCATCTCAACCCCAATGTGAGGTAAGCCTTCTTTGCTTTGCATTTCTTATGGGTTTTTGTTTTATTAGAAAGTCTAGTTTTTCAGTCCCAAAAGGATCAAATCCAGGATGCTCAGGTTGAATCCAATTTGTCGGCTGAATCCTGGTGTTTTTTTTAGTTTTTAGAAGTGCAAGAGAATGAATCGTAGGTGATGGTGTGGTGTGTTTATGCAGCACGGATCAACAGGTGACTTGTGTCTCTCAGAACGTATGCTCTCGTGGTGTTTAGAGGGGCTTTATGTTTAGGAGATCTCTCATTAGCTCACGCACCCATTCAGTCAGCTGAGACCAGAGGAACTGAGTCACGCTCGGGGTTTTCCTGGACTCCCCACTCTCACTCTGTCGTCTTGTCTCATTGTCTTGGGTGTACATGAATCATACAAGATCAGTCTCGTCACACGGATGCTGTAATGGAATTCCTTGATCCGGGATAAATATAGGTTTTATTGACTGTTTGCAAAATCTCGATCAAAGTCCAATCCGATTACAAAGCACCTGCTTTGTTTTAGAGGCACTGCAAACCGGACACATGATGGCAGTCTTGGCATGGACTCGCAAAACCTGAGTGGCTTCTCATATATATATATATATATATATATATAGAGCGTCATGCTGAAAAGCCTAATGTAATCCAATGCTTCCTCTGCGCATGAGTTATTGCTGGCTGGAAGTTGGATTGGATGGATGATGGGAGATGCTGGTGCTGGACGCTGATGCTGCTCTGCGATAACGCTCATGCGAGATGTTTAATCTTCGGCTGCCATCAGAAAGATTAGGTTATGAGAAATGCATTCCTGCCACATGCAATTAAGTCAGCTTGCCCAAAAAGGCTGTCCTCACAGGAAGAGGGCACAGGTGGTGTTTTTCTCTCAAACGAACATCATTTTGATTCCTGTGGGGAAACTGCAGAAATGGAAAACAGTAAAACAGCAATTAAACCTTTTTCAAGTGTACATTTACACCAATCAGGTTGCTCCCCCTTTTGCTGCCAAAACAGTTTTGACCTGTTGAGCATCAACAGCATTAACTTCTTCAGCAGTTTGAGCTACAGGAGCTTCAGGGAGCCTCGGTCACCCACAACCCTGTCACCGGTTCACCACTGTTCCTTCCTTGGAGCATTTTTGATAGATACTGACCACTGCAGACCAGGAACATCCCACAAGAGCTGCAGTTTTGGAGATGCTCTGACCCAGTCGTCTAGACTCAATTCGTTAAACTCCCTCAAATCCTTACGCTTGCCCATTTTCCCTGCACGTCAACACGTCAGCTTTGAGGACAAAATGTTCACTTGCTGCCGAATAATATCTCACCCACCAACATGTGCCATGATGAAGAGATAATCAGTGTTAATCACCTCACCGCTCATAATGTTATATTATCATAATGTTTACATGGCTGATCGGTGTATATTAACAGGTACCACCCTCAAATCCCAGTCCCTGAGGCAATTTCTGGGCCCCTGGGCAAGACCCTTAAACCCATAGTTGCTCAATTATATGAATGAGATAAGTGCAAGTTGCTCTGGATAAGGGCATCTGACAAACACCATAAATGTATTTCCATATGTCAGGGAGCTGAGCTTCTGTGGGTTTTCTCTGGGTTCACTGGTTTCCTTCCTCCTCCCAGAACCATATCATTAAGTTAACTGGCTATAAGTTGTATCTTAGTGCGAATGAATGTATCAAAGTGTGTGTGTGTTTGTGTGTGTGTGTGTGTGTGTGTGTGTGTGTGTGTGTCCACTGATGACCTTTAAACCAAGGTATATTCCTGTTTCATTTAATCAAGTTTGTTATAAAACAATACGTAATGAATAAAAAAAAAGCGATTAAAGTGCATTTAATTATAATGACGGTCTTTAGGACGTCAAATGAAACCTATAATAAAATAAAGAAAGTCCATTACATTAGAGGGATTTCGTAATGCTACTGTGTTTGTGATCTGTGCTTTCAGAATCATCACCCAGTGCAGCTGTGTGTGTGTGTGTGTGTGTGTGTGGGCGTGAGAAAACACCTGCAAGTTTGCAACCATGCCAGGCTTGATCAACAAGGCCAAGCGCAGTGCGCTGCCACTCAGCGTCTCTGACATCACTTCCTGTGTTCGGGGTTACACCCTGGCCATGACAGCCTCCATGACGTATGAAAACATTGAGGATCACCCCATCGAAGGTGAGAGAGACCCCTATCTCTCACTGCATTTATTACAATGATGAGTTCCTGCTTAGTGATATTACTGATGACAAGGTCCTCGTGGATGAGATCTTCATCAAGATGCATAAAAATATAGCATGTGCTTTTCCTATTCCCTCTACCACAAAAACACTGTTTTATCATTTACTATAAATCATTTCATCTAGTAAACTTCAATGTAAACCCTGTGCTTTATTTACTCTCCCTCTGTGGAGCCAGAAAGTCGTGTGGGCCAGACGGTAGACATTCCATCCTTCGTCTGTCTTGGGAAAGCTTGTTGCTGTCAGCCCTAGTAGCTTGATTGATGCAGTCTTAGTCATTGTTCAGGCATGATATACACAGCTATTTTCTAAAAAGACAACACAAAGGAAGTGTTCCCCCATGCATTTTTTCCTGAAATTTCTTTTTTTTCTTCAAATGCCAGAGATATAAATAGAAGGCGCATTATTTTTTTTTTCCTAGAAAGATTGCCAGAAAGGTTCACAGGGGAAGTCTGTATAATGGCTAGGATTCTACAGGATGCAACAAAAAGTTGTTTGAGTCAGATACTAAGCTCATACAACAATAAATTCATTTTAAAAAAATATATCCTTCTTACGGTTGAAATATTATTGTAGATATCTAAAGCGTTAAATAGACTAAATAGAATAGTATTAGGTATTATTTCCCAAATCATTCAATTGAATAGAAGGGCTTTTCAAAAGCCAAGGCCCAGGAAGTGAAAGGAAATTAATAAACCCATTGTTAAAGAGTGAAATAACAGCTATTTTGCCTTTATTTTTTAACTGTTATTGCTTAATGAAAGAAAGAAAATCCTTGAAAGCTTTACTTTAAAATGTAGATAAGCCAATGGTAATGCATATTATTTCGAGTAAGTATCTTTTTTCATTTTTTTTTTGGAGGTATCTTCATATATCCACTCGAGGAGGGTTCATTGGTGGTGGGCTTTGAGGCGATGATATCCAGCCAGATAATAACAGTGCAGATCAAAGACAAGACAAAAATCGACGACTGCTACTTCGACTGCTGCACGTCGGCCAATGAAAATCTACAGAGCAACAATGGTGGGATTACATTTTTTTTGCTTTTAAAAATTTTTGGCTTGTTTTGACCTCATCGAGGACTTCCTTTGCATTTCTCCCATTTGAGTGCTCGTTAATTCGAAAATTCTGCTCAGAATATCTAAGAGTCCTATCTGCAGCCATTAACCTTCTCAGAATCCAAGCCTATTGTATCCTAATGAATACTGTAGGACAAGGAGCACTCTTACATTTAGACTGTGAATCCACTTCACTTGGTCACTAAAGGTAATGGAAGGCGCTGATGATGTGGCCTCGATCGGAGCCTGAATAATACTTCGTGAATATCTCGCAGGTCATGTGGTACTTGATGAGGATCTGGAGAGGATGGTGTTGGTGGTAAACCTGGGGGTCATTCCACCTCTGGAGACGGTAAATGTGTTGGTCAGCACCTCCTATGAGCTTTCCACCCTTCCAAATGGGGGCATTCGTGTCACCTCACCGCCCGTCTGCACCCCGAGGGTCCAGCGCTCCATTAAAGAGGAGCAGGCCTTCTCTCCCAACACAAGCAGGAAGTAGGATATTATGAATAGTTCACGTTTATGTTTGGTAATGAAAAGTTACTGATTAAATATGTTAAAGATGTTAAAAATCTGCTTACACAAAGCTTCTGAATTCTTGTGTATCTTTCCTAAAAAATTTGTAACAATTGAAAACTGTCTTTGATTCATAAACAGTGATCTGAGATTTCTTTATTATTTCTGACTCAGGAGAGACAAACACCAATGCTCTCTTGGGTCTCATGAGCAAATGGGCTCAAGCAACCAGCTGTGTCTGTCCTGGCTACTCGAGGAGGAATCGATCAATTCCATCGATTATGAATTCAACTTTCAGCTAGAGATCAGAGGACCATATCTGCTGGCAGGTTAGAACATTACACATCCTGGTGTAAAAGAGTGGATATAGATTGATGGATGGAAGAGGAAATGGACAGACAAATAAATGGTCGTTTGATGGGCTGGATGTTGGATAGATGTTTGGATCATTGGGTGGTTGCCAGTGGTGGACAGTAACAAAGAAAATGTAAATTGTTACCGGACTTAAGGAGCTTTTTCACGTATTTGTACTTCAAAGAACATTTAAAGAGGAATAAATGATGGAAGAAACTTGTGACTTCAACTTGCCAAAATACCCGTGGACTAATTTACGCGATTTTTTTAAGAAATGGAAAAGAAAGTTTTGGGCTACTGATTTTTTAATGAATTTTAATAGATACTATCTATCAGTCTTTGACTCATTAATATCATTCTATTAATATATCAGTGTACTGAGAGTAACATTAGAGTTTTTTTTACATAAACTGAGTTGATTAAGTAAAGACGTGACAAAAATGATCATGGAAATATTATAGCCATAATAAATAATAGTACTTTGGACACTTGAGTACATTTTAAGGCAAAGACTTTTGTTCTTTTAATCAAATAAAATATTAAAGAGACAATTTTACTTCTACTGGAGTAACATTTTACCTACTGTATCTCTATTTTTACTCAATTACATGGTGGTTGCAAATGAATGAATTTAGTAAAGGGGTGGTGGACAAATCGATTGATAGAAAGGATGGATGGCTGGATGGATGGCTGGATGGATGGATGGATGGATGGATGGATGGATGGATGTAAGGATTTTTGCATGAATGGTTGGTTGTTTCTTTGATTTCTTAGGTTGATTGTATGGATGGATAGATGGATGGATAAATGGATGGATAAATGGATGGTTGTTTGGGTGGATCAGTGAATGAATAGAAAATGATAAGATTGATGTCCGGTAGGTTGAATGTAATTGGAGCACATTTTTGACTGCTTTGCTTAAAAGATTTTGATGAATTTATATCTTTGACGTTTCTCTCTACAGGAGTGGAGAGCCCTTCTCATGCCATCCGAGCAGATGCTGACCCCTCCGCCCATTCTGCCACCAGCATTGTGGTCACACTGGCAGACAAATACACCTATGACTGTCCTGTGGAAATCCTCATCTACCCCAGTGGTAGGTACTATACAAGCAACCACAACTGTAGACATACCTATATGCAATTATAGTTTGCCAAGGTAGTAAGAATTAGAATATCATCCCGCACATGCTAATTATGAAATGTTTAAAGCTTTTGTGAAAGCTCATTTAAAGAAGAATTGTAAACAAAAAAAAGCTTGTCAGTGATATACAAAGATTTCTCAGCTAAAGACTGGCAAAATAGGTTTTTTGTAACACAGGGAGGTCATGAATTTCTTGGTTTGTTATTGCATCCACAATCAAGGCATTCTTTCATTTGATGGTGTTTGGAAAGTACACTGTTGAATAGATGAATAAGTGGTTACTTGGTTGTATAGTGGCATAAAAATCTTTTGTTGCTCATGCGTCCTTGGTGCACATTGCATTTCCTCCACCCTAAATAAACTACCTGAGGTAAACAGTTCAGTGAACATGACAGTTTGAATTGATCAATTCTGCAGACGAATCTTGAATGTCATTAACAAAGGCGAGTGTACGGCATCAAGATCAACCAATGATCAACCAGTTCTCTAAAATAGATCAAAGGTGAATCTCATGAACCTTCCGTTAGCGATTGAGCAAAACAGAATTACAATTTCTGAAAATGTAGGAACAACCAGGAAATTAACAAACTTTAGTATAGTACAGTAAAAGTGTTAATCCTGTCCCGTCTTTTGCAATCACTATCCAATTCATCCTTGTGTATATTCAATCATTGTAGTTTACATCAGGAAACACTGAAACCGTGCGCCGTCATACTGACAACATGACGGAACATTTTGACGATCTTGTTTGTAAACGATGACTTATGACTTCTGATGGCAATAAGATGTTCATTGACACAAATACTTACTTTTGAGAGATGAACAAAGGATAAATGGTCTGCAAATATTAAGTATGATTCGAGAAATGCTCCAAAGCAATGGAGAAAAACTGTTTGCACACATCTATTAAGAAAAGCCCCACACCTGACAAAGTATGTCAGTGCAAGAAATAAGCCATGAAGTCAAGAAAAATATTTGGGGAAAGGAATCGATGCATGTGTCAAGGATTGATGAATATACTGGCTAACTATTTCTACATAAGTAGTTTAGAAACAATGGGCCATTCATAGAGCTTTCTGTCTAGCCAACCTGGGGAAGGATTTTAGCTGCAGAGGAAAGCAAGAACCATTAAAAGAATAAAAGAACTCTAGATGAGAACCTGAAAGGAACGTTCACGATCTTATTTTATTCCTGGTCATTACTGGGGTCTCCAGATGTGCAGGTATTTGAAGAATGGAGCTCCTTTAACAGTCCTAGTTTTCTGCAAGCTGTCAAAACATGTGTGAGGATCTTTTGGTGGACCATTAACCCCAAAGTGCAATGCAGCTGTGTGCATAGATTTTATTTAAACGTCTCTGTAATCTGCTGGCTGTGTAGCCACGCTGCTGGTTGCCTCCTGCAACTTAAAAAATGTAAACAAACACCACAAATTACTATATGGATCTCCTGAGTACCTGTAGATACATTTTCCAACTTTTTCCAATATATTTCCTGTATTTCCCTGCAGCTACCCAAACTAGACCATCAGAGTCTTTTAAAGAAAAATCAGCCTTAAGGCTTGCCCATATACCTCTTAATCCTCCCGCACACCCACACCAAGCGTGGGCTGTTATTAAATCAAAAATATTGAAACATCATCCTCACCATCCTTCTTGTTAGATTCTTCTCAGTGTGGGCTGTGGGTTGAATGTTTTTGAGCAGCCTCGAGCAAGACGCTTGATTTTTCTGCTTTTCAGTTCTCCCCTCATTATGTTTTCTTCCCCCGGCACTTGCTCCTCTCGACCTCTATCTCTTGGGAAAAATCGATCTGGTGCACAATCATCTAACTAGCTGAGGCACAGCTGAATTTGGTGGGCAGCTTTTATTTGTTCCAGTGGTTTCTTCAAGACTTCTGTTGAGGAGATGTGCTCGGGGGCAAGTAGATGCTCATATCAAGGTCTCATTTTTTTTTTTTTTACATTTCAGAATAATGAGTTCTACAGTGTTTCAACTGAATTATAATGTTTTAATATGGCTTCTTGGGGAAGCAATTATGTCTATGCTAGCTTCTAAGGTAGACAATCCTATTCTAGACATAAACATAGAAAGTAAACAAGTGATTTCTATCCATTGTTACTGCAAATCTCAGTTGCGCATGGGCTACGGAGGGCCAGCAACAAAGCAATCTGTTCACTGATCCCATTGCCACCTTAACATATGTTAGCAGTGCTAATAATGGTGCTAATATATCATGACATGCTGACACTCATGCTGTAGTTGCCCGGGGAATTGTATCAGTGTCACAAAATATATTACTCCACTGAACTGAAAAGATTTTCAGTGGTGAGGTCATGCAGGCCTTGACATCATGGGTACTGTGTTGTGCTGGCACTCAATACAGAATTCGACCTTGACTGTAGATGTGCACTGGTTGTTGGTATTTAAAATGTTTATTTAGACAGAATAGAGAAGACATTTTCAGGGTGAGTGAACGGATTAGATTTTTTTAACACAATGTGTTTGAATAATGGATTGGAGTAGTTCTCCGTATCATATAGTCACCTATTGAATAGACCATAGTTCTCCAATTCCACTACTCGAGCGCCTTAATTTGGTCATTATTCTGATCTAATAAAACGAATAAACCCATAATTAACTTGGAGACACCTGATATCCTTTTACAAGTCACTCAACAGTCCTAGACTTTAACCCTTCAAAGAAAGAATAGAACGGTGCTTTATATTTTACATTAGTGAAATTCTTTCTTCGCATATCTCAGTGATGTTAGGAGCTGGGTTCAGCGCAGAGTCAGCGACCCTGGAGCACTAAGGGTTAAGGGCCATGCTCAGGGGCCCCAGGAGTGGCAGCTTGACGATACCGGGGCTTGAACCCCAACCATCCGATCAGTAACCCAGAGCCTTAACCACTGAGCTTTCACTTTCCCCCTAAAACTGTATAGGATGGAAAAACCCAGTATAGACAGCGTTGAACAAGTATGTAATGAAGAGGCTCCTGAGAATTACGTTCTCACTTCTTGTACCTTTAGCATCTATTTAACTCATTATTTTATTAAGAGCTTTAAGGAGGCGGATTAATGCAGCTCTGAAGTCCACTTTCCTTTCCTCTTCCGTCTCCAGAGCCACACTTACCTCATGTGCTTATCGAGGATGGAGACATGACGCTGGAAGAATACGACGAACATCTGAAAGGGAGGAGCGACTACATCAAGGCCATCAAGAAGGACTCAAGCAACGAAAAGAAAGTGAGAAAGAAACAACAAGGCTGATAACCACAAAATGATTTAAGGAAGGAACAAGCACTTTTAGTTATTTAGTACCAATTGCCTGTGTTAACACTGAAGCAAGAATGCTGCAAAGACTTGCATGGAGGCAGGTTCAATTAGATCCTTAAGTGACCGCTGCTCCTCAACAGGAGGCTGAGAACATTCAGCCGTAAAAATGATCGCAGTGAAAAGGGGGTTTCTATGGAAACTATTAGGGTCTTCGATGGAGTGTACATGGTGTTTCGAACTACACGGCAGCAAAACAAGTATACTACAAGCATCCTCCTCTCATTATGTTTACACCAACAATAACAAACCTTGAAACTACCATTGAATACTATGAAAGAAAAAAAAATTATATATGCATATATATTTTATTTTATATATATATATGAAATGTATCAACACAAATGTTAATTTCACGTCTTCAGTGTAAAACTGCAATTCGCAGCGTTTTGAGATTCATTAACGCATTTAGTGCATCGAACCTCGCACACATTGACTTAATAGAATTTCATTGCAAGCTTCAGCTTAATACGGTACTAAGGGTGTAGGCTGCTGAAGGGATAATTACTACATGTTTGCTCAGAGCAGTCTGGATTATTAACTCGACCCGTCCTTATTTTGAGAATCTTTTTACCATCTGTTGCACACACAATTACAAATATTAGGATCATGTCATCAAAAATTGTTTAATTAAACAAGCCCCAACAGATCTATGCTTTATTGCTCCTGATCTTCTGCTCGTTCCATGCTCTACGTAGGTGGATATCATCCATAAAAGGCTACATAAAGACATTCTTCATAACCCTGTTGTTATGCTTAACTTCTGCCCTGACCTGCGGTCCATGACCTCTGACCTGCGCAGGGTGCAAGGCGAGTTTATCTTCCTTATTGACCGCAGCGGGAGTATGAGTGGCATCAACATCAGCCGGGTTAAGGTAAAGTAAATGTGTCTGATTTCTTTATACAGTATATAATACACTAATATGGACAGTATGGGGACACCTGACACAATAGTTCAGGACACCTGGTAGCAAGTTTCTGTTTATCTTTATCCAGGAAACCTGAACTTATCCCAGTATTGGTTGGACACTGACTGCATCCCAGGCCTCCTCATTTAAGCTACATCAGCATCTGACTTTACTAACAAATGAATGGAACATCTAGTGGATCTTTCAGTGCATCTTCCTGGAAGAGTGAAGGCTATTATAACAGGAAATGGGGACTAAATGTGGAATGGGATGTTCAAAAAGCACATACCAATCCTATGGTCAGGTGTCCCAAAATGTTTGTCCATAGAGTGTATGATGGAATACAAAATATTAAATGCGTAAAAGTAATTTTCAAGGTTAGATAACAGCTATACACGGGCATAGTTCATATTCGAGTTCATATAAGTTCTTGCTGGTAATGACATGGTCAACCACTTACAAAGGGAAAGGGAATAACACTGATTACAATTTAATAAGGATTGGTAGAGTTGGGAGGTGGGAGCTTAGGGGTCATTGCTCTGGTTTACTGATCAGAAGGTCAGGGTTTAAGCCCTGGTATCGCCAAGCTGCCATTCATGGGGATCTTAAGTAAGACCCTTAATGCTCCAGGGACGCTGTAACATGGCTGATCCTGTACTCTGACCTCGAGAAAGAATTTCACTGATCTGTAAAGTATATTGTGACAACTATAAAGCACTTTTCTTTTCTTTATTACAATGGAATCTGTCAAAAGGGTGGGATATATTGGTGAACAGTTAGTTGTAATAGCTAGATAACTGGAACAGGGAATGTCCAAAACAAAAGGACCTGCAGAGTGTTCCCAATACATTTGAAACAATTAAGCGAATTTTGTCCATAATATTATCTGTGTTTACTGAAGTATTCCTTTATCATATCTTCAGTGTCTCCTGAGTCTTTAAATATCATCATGGGCCTGAAAAGATAACACAAGCACATGACTATTTCACTTAGCATTCTGCCTGGCTGTTTAGAAGCCGTAAAAAAGTAGTGTGGCGTAAAAAGGGCAGTAGGTGATATATGAGATGGCGTTGGTCGTCTCATGGCGCGAGCAGCATGAATGATTATGACTGAGGCTTTGGCGAAGGGAGCAAATGTTAACCGTGTGCCAGAGCGTGTGAGGTTGGGGCGTGTGTGACGCACGATGCAGAGATGACTCATTCTGCGTTTGAATGAGGATGGTCCTTTTCTTCCGTCGCACAAGCTGCCTAGGGATCGGGTCACTCTACCGAGACCGGATCCGGAGAATAATATGCAAAAAAAAAAAAAAGAAATGCACAAAAGCTGTCACATGATGACAAGCTGACACTTTCAGTCAAAAAGAAGGAAATTGCTAGAAAGGTGGACAGCATGGAAGGAGAAATCTAGCTTATAATTAACACATTTACACACAGGTCATCAATCAGTACATGGTTTGTATCTGATACTATTGGCTGAAAAATATGGAAGAAAAATCTGCCTCAAGTTTTTCATGCAGCATCCAGGTCTCCATAAAGACTATGGTTTGGGAGCCAAGATGATTTATTGTGAATCTTAGAAGTGATGCAGATGATGATCATCAATATATGGAGGATACACAATAGATCGTATATAAAGATGCTATTTATAGAAAAAAAACTAAAACAAAACAGGACTAAATAATCTGGATAAATGTTTCTTTTTTCTCTTTTTATAAACCCATTTATTATATTGGTTAAATATTCAGAAAGCTTCATTTGCACAACATTGAAAACCCTTTGAAGAAAATGTGATTATTTCTGTGTGAAATGTTTTTGTGTACAAAAGCTAGTGTAAAAATGAGTTCTGTGTAAAAAAGCTTTTTCACTTTTTAGTTTTTTTTTTTAGCTAAAAAACATTTACTGTGTAAATTGCATTTACTGTGATGTAAATATTATACTGGTCAAACATTGTCCTTTACTTGCATTATAAACTCCCCAGAAAATGTTGAATGGATTTTTTTGGTTCATGTATTCATGCATTTCTCACACCTAGAAAAACATTTAACATACTAAAATATAAAGTTACCATTTCTATATAATTCTGTATTGAGATATAAAGAATAGCTCTTGACTGACAGCTTTGACCTTTCCTCGTTTCGTCCTCTGTCCTTTTCATTTCCTACCTGTCTCTTTTGAGCGTCCATACCGTCCTCTTTCCCTTTCTCTCTCAGCGATCGCTCATTCATGGTGTTTGTGTTGCCAGGACGCCATGGTGGTGATTCTGAAAAGCCTTTTCCCTGCCTGCCTGTTCAATATTATCGGCTTCGGCTCCACGTTCAAACCGCTGTTTGGCACCAGTCAGAGTTATGATGAGGTACAGCACTGATCACGGTCACTTAAATATAATTATTTTGTGTAAACAGTTGGATTTTTGCATTACTAACATGTCTCGTTTTTCAGCGTTAACAATGTTGGTATTTTTGCTCCTAAAGTACACTTTATTCAACAACATTTTAAGACACCTGGCCATAAGATTTGTATGTGTTCTTTGAACATCCTATTCCACATTTAGTCCTCATTTGCGCTTATAATATCCTTCACTCTTCATGGAAGATGTTCCATTAAATTTTGGAGTGTGTTTGTGGAGATTTGTGGAGATTCATTCATCCAAAAGGTGTTTAGTAGGGTTTAAGTCAGAGCTCAATAGCAGAATATTTTCCACTCCAACCCATGTAAAGCATATCAAAAAAACTTGTGCTAATATTTTTGGGAAGAATCACACACACCTGGGAAAATCAGATGTCCAATACTTTTTGTTTTTACACGAGCCATACATGCTACTTGTTTAAATTCTCATAGTGTGGCCAAACTCCATTTTCTAAAATACTTACCATTATAAAATGATTCATGCATTCATTAAAATATGCATTAGGCATGCATAAGCATTAACACTCTGTGCTGCTCTCTTAATGCTGCTATCTGTACTCATATTTGTATCTGTTTAGGGCTCTGAATATTCTTTTCTACAGCTGTATTTTGAACATTAAGTAACCACGGGCTAATCAGAAAGCTGCAGAAACGCCCCGTCCAGAAATGCTGGCGACACTGAGGAAAAACATCAAGGTGTAGGAAATCTGGCTTAAAAAAATTCCTCAACCTCAGCTACATCCCTCGATTCGAAATTCTAGCTCAACCAAGAGATGTGCGCAGTGTTATACATACCTGTCCTCTATTTATTCGAACGAATTTAATTCTCCACAAAAAATAAAAACTGCAGACTAACCACAAACCTGATCAGACAGTTGCTATGGATGAATAAATGAATGCTGTTAAAGAGCATTGGCTTTCCTTGACCTTTAAACTTGAAGCATCTTAACCCTTTATCCCTATCCTGATGACCTTCTCATGGTGGAAAACCTCCTGATTGGCTGCAAATTTCTAATATTGAGAGCTCCGTGTGCCGAAAACTTAACTGTCTTACACAATCATACTTCTGATAATAGATGTTTGTGTAAATCTATTGCTTTGTAGGGTTCAGTTTTGTGTATTCAATCTGTTGATTCTGTGCAGTTTATTGTAGTCGAATTTGACCCTGACAAAACACTTTACCACGTCGCAGGAAAGCTTAAGTACGGCGTGTGAATATCTGAAGAAGACCCAGGCTGACATGGGTGGCACCAACATCCTGGCGCCGCTGACCTGGATCCTGAGGCAACCAGTGCGACGTGGACATCCTCGCCTGCTCTTCCTCCTCACCGACGGAGCCGTCAGTAACACGGGCAAGGTCATCGAGCTGATCCGCAGTCACGCGCGATTCCTCAGGTAAGAGAGAACAACAAGACTGTAGCTACACTATAAACTATAGAACGCTGATATCCAGTAAAACGTCAGAATGATCACTCTGGAAAAAATTTACTTTGAAAGTCATTGATGCTACACTAGTTTCCCAACAGTTACACATTTTTATTCTCAGTGTGAGATGGTACACTTTCATTGAGTAAAAGTTGCTTTTTAGCCTGTGGAATAGCTGTGAAACGATTTTTTCCATCAAAGGCCATTTTTTTATTCTTTTTTATTAATCACTTGCACTTTATGGTACTGATGAACTCACAAAGTTCTCTGTTCTGACTATTACAAAGCTGACACTGGAGACTCCTTCCTTAAATGCTCCCCAAATAAGCACTTATATATTTATGCTGTTACTATAGCAATGGTACTGTATTAGAAGGACCATATTCTCTCTTTCCAAGACCATATTAATACTGACAATTGACCAGCATCTTCCAACCAGTCAGAATTGAAAATCCAACAATGCCATGAGTTACAGAAGTCCTAAGAAGCCATGCTTTATAATATATATTTTTTTTCCTGTTTTCTCGTGATCACGACTTAATTTTCCTGTGATCTCGACATAGCAAGAGTTGTTTTCTTGTGATCACAACATCATTTTCTCGCCAAAAATAAGGCTGTTTTCTCGTGATCTTGAAATACCAAGTTGTTTTCTCGTTATCACGACTTAATTTTGTCGCAATATAATTGTTTTGCGACTGAATATCGCTCAAATGTTCTGGTGTATATCATGGAGTACGTGTTGGTGTCAAACCTGACTGTCTCCTTCTCAAGTGTCGGACACTTATGTTTAAGTTGTCATTTACCGACCGACACTGAGTTATTACAGTTTGATCGAGTCCCTGATCAAAGTAAATGTGAATGCGATCATCCATGATGCTGCGATGATGCTGCCTCCAGAACGTTCTTTTATGTTGAATACAAAGAAATTAAGTACTGTTAATGAGGAAGCAATGTTTGTTATGTCAGGATCGTGAGAAAATTAAGTCGTGATCATGAGAAAACAATGGAAAATATATAATGTATGGCACCTTAATGTATAGGACTTCCTTAATGGTTTAATATTGATCAAGCAAACAGCGTTTTCTTTCATTCTTCTGAATGCAAACAAACAATGTTTGGTTGTAAAAATGCTCGTTGTTCTATTTTGATGGCAAAATGGCAAATAGACATAAAAAACAAGCGAACATAATGCAGGTGGTGAGATTTGTTGCTGTGCATGTGTAATGGCATACGACTTCAATGGACTTTAGACTGAACTAAACAGGATGTTGTTTTTTTTTAAATCATGTGGTTCATTTACTGACAGCATAAAGGTCACAGTAAGTCAATGATACACAACACCCAGTCTACTGTTGAATGCAATTTTCCATTCACATTTTGTTCACCTCCGAAGATCAGAAGGCTTCCAATCGTAATCACAATTCTGAAATAAATAAAGGGGAAAAAACAGCACCTGCACAAAGAGCGACGCTTTGCCTTCTAAAGAACGAACCCCATGCCGTGATTTCATTAGACACACAGTCTGCCCAGACCTCCGAGGCATATGGAATTGTCCTTGCTTTGCATCAGCCACCAAGTAAACCCTGCATAATGAGCAAAGAGTCATGAATCTCTGACTGCAACTATGATAAATCTTGGCGGGAGTCTCTGACAAAACTAAAGGTCGAGCTGGAGTTCTTAATCACTTTATATGGTTTCCCTTCATCTCATATGCATGAGCAACCTGGAATACATCAAAGCCTTGACATTAACCGTGAAAGCAAATGAGAACCCTGATATGTAGATCAGTAATAAAACTGTTTATTTTTCTGTAAATATGTATTACACCAGAATTTTTTCTCGCTCAAGATAATCCATACAGGCTATATGTCAAAACAAGATCAATTATACTGTATAGACATAAGTTTGTGGACATCTAACTATAAGATTTTATGTGCTTTATGAACTTTTTGCTCTTATAATAACCTCCACTGTTCTAGGAAGCCGTTCCACAGAATCTTTTATTACTTTTTCCACCTCTGCTTACCAACATCAGAATGTATTCATTGATAGAAATTTCAAAGTGCTTTTGGAAAAGGGTGTCACATAGCAGATTTGACACTTTTGCAGATGCTACACTTTCGGCATCGGTCGAGGGGCTTGCAGGCGGCTCATCCAGGGCGTGGCAACCGTTTCCAGAGGTGCTGCTGAGTTCCTGGCAGAAGGAGAACGACTTCAGCCGAAGGTTTTTATATACGCTAACATGTATTTCCTGCACTAAAATGTCACGGCCTTCCAATTAAAGCACAGAAATCAATTTTTGCAGCGTGCTTTACAAGCACAGGCAATTAACAATTGGTTCTGCTCAGTTGGAAACATCAGAATCAGAAGAAGGATCCGTGGTTTAAGTAAAAATAAATAAAACCGTTTCATTCACTTGCTTTGTCTGAGATTTTTTTAGAGCACAATAATCACAGTCTTACCTTTTTAATTCTTAATAATTGCGCGTCATGTAACATTTTGCAGATGATTAAATGCCTGAAGAAATCCATGGCTCCTGTTCTGAGTGACATATCCATCGAATGGCTCTATCCTGAGACTAAGGAGGTGCTTCTGTCTCCAGTGGGAACCACATGCCTGTTTCCTGGTGACCGCTTGATTGGATACAGTGTCGTCTGCGACACCACACGCTACCACTCCAACCCCAAATCTGTGAGTCAACTTCGCAATATTTCTATTTATGATACACCACATCCATGTTGAATATTCAAACGAATGAGAAGGTATTGATTTATTTTCCATAAAAGAAGCTCTGATTGTAGTTTAGTCTATATATTAAATCACAGGTTTCTGACACTACATTTATAGGAGTAATGTTGCTATAGTAACAGCTCATTCTCAGGGACCTTCAGTATAGGAAGTGTACATGATGTAAGGCTAATGATAAAAAGCGCTAAACAGAGTATAATGGTGACAAATATAGTGATTGTTTTCTGTAAAAAGATATTTACCACACTTTTGAAAGAAGTCTCTGGTGTCTCCAGTGTCAGTGCTTTGTAATAGGGAGTGGGTTTTCCACCAAAGAAGAGTCTTTGATATAGTTGTGTACAAGTATGAATGCATATATGATACGTGATATACCGAATAAATATGGGTGGAATATACAGTGGTGCAATTGTAAAAGTGAGTTATTAATGGTGCAAAAATGCGTAGTAGATTTTTTTCTTGTTTTGTTGACATTGTATGATGATCAGCTGTTCAGTGCAGTAACAGCCACAGGAAAAAAGCTATTCTTCAGTCTGTTTGTGCGGCTCTGAGGCACCAGTAGCGTCTGCCCAATAGGATCAGGATAAATAGGGCAGAATAAAGTACCGTGGAAATACTCGGTTGTCCTCGGTCCTCGGTTGGCCTTGGTCCTCGGTTTTTCATGACAGGGGTGAGTGTGATAGGATGAAAGTCACTAAGTTTTGCAGCCAAATGCTTTGGCACTGGCACGATGGTAGCAGACTTGAAGCGGATGGGACAGTTGCCGGGGCCAAGGACAGATTGAAGATGTCTGTGAAGACCTCAGCCAGCTGCTCCGCACATGCTCGGAGAACACGGCCATGGATGCCATTAGGGCCGGCTGCTTTCCGTGCATTTATTCTGCCCAGGGTAGCACACACTTCAGAGGTGGAGCGTGTGAGTGGCTGCTCACCTGGTAATAGATTTTACCTTTTGAAAACAAGCATAGAGGAGGTTGAGCTCGATGGGGAGTGAAGCAGAACTGGTTGGAGGTTGGTTAACTAATTTAACAAAATCTCTGTACCACTTCAATGCTACTATGGCTCCAATTGTTTATAAGGCAATGCATTCATTTAGAACAATGAGTCTCGAATATATGCAAATATATTACAAATATATTTTATAAATATATAAAATTACATTGCAATTCATTGTTCTTGATTAAAACAGCATATATATGATTTATTCCTATTTTGTGTCCCATTATGCAGTGTGAAAATCACTGGGGACACTGTGTAAAATGTAAATAAAAACAGAATGCAATGATTTGCAAATCTCAAAAACCCATATTTTATTCACAGTAGAAGATAGAAACATCTGTTGCCCTAAAATCTACATATACTGTTCAGCATTGATGGAGCCTTTCCAAATGTGCAAGCTGTTCCACATGCACTCCCATAGCATCAGAGATTCAGATTAGTGATAACATGCCAGATTGTCCCTCTCCACTTCAGTCTGAGTGATGTGGTGTACATGGATTCCAAAATGAAATTAAAATTTTGATTCATCTGACATTTTAAATGAGCTTTGGTCAGGAGACTTTGGCAGGGTTTCTGGATCATGTTTACGTATGCCTTCTTCTTTGCAAGATAGAGATTTAACCTGCATTTGTGGACGACACTGCAAACTGTGTTCATAGACAATGATATCTGGATGTGTTAATGAGCCCATGCAGTGATTTCCATTACAGAATCATGACTGTTTTAAAAGCAGTGCCGCCTGAGGGCCCGAACATCACAGACATTCAATGTTGATTTTTGCTACTGTCCCTTTTGAACAGATTTTTTTCAGATTCTTTGAAACTTTTGATGAAATGACGTGCTGTAAATGATGAGATATTCAACTGTTTTCCAATTTCATTTTGAGGTACATTATTCTGAAATTGTTCCACAATTTGTAGACACGGTCTTTCACAGATTGGTGAAACTCTGCCCATCTTTACTTCTGAGAGACTCTGTCTCTCTAAGGTGCACTACTTATACCCAATCATCTCACTAACAGGTTGTCAATTAACCTAACTGTTTCTCCAACTGTTTAACTTCAATAGCATTTACATTTTGCATGTCGCAGCCATCGAATTCAAAATTACCTTATTTTTCCTTAAATTGTACATTTCCTGTTTAAACATTTGATATGCTTTCTATGTTCTATTGTAAATCAAATATGGCTTTATGAGATATCATTGCATTCTGTTTTTACATTTTACACAGCGTTTGGGATTGTAGAAAACCCACTGAAGGCAGAATGAAAGTGTGACGTAAGAGATCATTTTTTGCTGTGGGTTTAAGTGAGTCTGTCACCTGCCAAATATCAGCTGGTGCTTTTTTTTTTCTTTGAGAATTGCAAACCAACCAGGTAGCTTTAGGTTGCTAATTGGCACATGTTATCGTTTGGTGTATCATACATTGCACTGTATGTGTTAAGCATATCGCAAGCTGAAATGCTGACATGCTTAGGGTTATTGAAAAGAAAACACAATCCTATGATCTGTCATGAGCCAACTCAAAGTAAGCAGAACAATGGGACTCCAGAGATTAGCACCTTTGAGAGACTTACCATGAATCGCATTATCAGCTCATTAGTTAAAATCTCATCTCTGGGGTGCCACAGTACTGCCTAAGGATTTTTTTTTTGTACTGTCTTCCGAAGCAGAGTTTTGGTATTTTCCTTCTATTAATCACTTTACACATTTGATTGAAATGGCCTGTTTTTCCTCCCAAGATGCCTCATTAGTTTTCCAAACAACAAAATAACAGAATTAACTGTTTCAACCTTCTTTTCCTTTCCCCTTCTTAATGTGTCAGGACAAGCGACGGCGATACAGCATGATGCGTTCCAACGAGTCTGCAAGCTCTGTGTTCTACCACAGTCAGGAGGAGGACCTGGGAAAGAGTTGCTCAGATAGCCACGGTGCTGCCAGGGATATATCAGGCACAGGAATGTTTGATGCCCACCAGAACACCATGTCTGAAAGCAGTACTAGCATGGTGGAACAAGACGGCATTGGTAATAACCTGGAACTTTAAATCGTTTAAAGTTGTCTATATAGTAAGATGTATAAGTCTAGAAACCTAAGAGGTACTAGTCAGTATTAGGTATTAATCCTATTATTGGATGTTTTGTGTGCTGGATGTACATGTAGTGCTGACGACACACATCCATTCAAGCTTCATTCAATCAAGAAATCTCAAAGGACCGCTTCAAAATGTAAAAAAAACCTATAATGGCAAATTTCTGTACCCTAATAAACCAATTTATTTGCTTTCTTTTTTTCTCAATGTAATGATGCAAACTAGCTGTAGTCCCTGAAGCCTAGAAACTCTTAGAATCACCGGTCTTTATTAAAAACATGTTTAATAACCCCATTCCGTCCTTTTGTTTGCCTTCCTCTATGGCCTCGTGATTTGTTTAATTATGGAAATTTCCATCGCAGGGATTAATATTAGCTCGTCTCCAAGAAGGCGTGCATACAGCACCAATCAGATTGAAGATTATAATCCTCTAAAAAAGGCCTACACATCCAGTGACCCAAGCTCAGTGGTGGGGAAGAACCCTCTTAGGAGAGCCAAGGTCCAGGAGCTCATCGGACATATGAGTCCTGAGAACGGCGCCCAGTGGAAAATGAACTACCCGGTTAGTAAGGATTTAAAATGATATTTCTGTGATATGAGTTATCCTTTTTTAGGGCATTTTATAACCGAGAAGTGAACTTATTGACGTTTAATATCAGGAATATAGTCTAATTTGTGTCCAATTTAAGCGTCTCAAAATAAATAACCCTGTTCCTGAAAGGTCTCAGAATAAACAAACACACAGCACCATGAAGCCCACCATGATACCAAAACAAGCCCAAGACAAGTTTACAAAAGTATGTTTTGTAAATTGACCAAAAAACTGCAAGTTGTTTCCTGCAGATAACTATGTTTGTGACATAAAAAATCTCGAATCTTGAATCCATATCGCCAGCGTGAGCTACTAGGCTCTTCCTGGTTAGCGGCTATCGCTACTGATTATTTAGCGTTTTCATGCATACGCAAAATTATCTTATTTCCAGTATGAAGTGACTGGACACAGTGACAATACACTAACTGTAGTTTCTTTTTTATACCCCTGGCATTGTTGTGTACGTTTTGAAGTTTAAGAATAATAGTCCAACAAAAGTCCAAGGGCGGAGACTAAACAAATTTGCTGTCTGCCACGTTATATACGTTCCCGAGGAGATTTAGATTTTAACTTTGTTCCGCACGGAAAAAGAATTGCATTCATATATATATATATTAGTCTCATTAAATACATAATTATATCATGGGAATACTGAGACTGTAAGAAAGACATTGATCAGAGAAGCAGTCAAGAAGCTAAAAAATAACTTCCACCACCATGCTTCAATATTGGAATGGTGATCTCAGACTGGTTGGGTTTCAAAAAAGCCATAAAGTCTACCATTTTGCATTAAGGCCAAAAAAGTTCTCAAATCAGAGTTTCAGAGTAATCCAGAAGAGGTTCCGCACCAAAAATAGGTCCCTGGTTGTTTAACTTACTTATAAATATTTTTTTTTTTTTACAAATGATTTAATGGTGACTGCTTTGTATTAGATACCAGACCTCATTAAATAGAGAATCATTAATAAAAAAAGTGGTAAAAGGCTTTTGCTAGTGTGTATAATTGCAGTTGTTTTATACACATGAACGTATCTTAAAATTCCGTCTCAAGGTTATATTTCTTTTATCAACGCCTTGGCTAATCTCTCCGGTGCCATCTGTCGCTGCTGAGCATCCGGCATGACGATCAGAGTCTAAAGGAACAAAACCCTGAGGATTCCACTGTTTATACACAGGAGTTATTAGATCACTTTCGCAAACTTGAGTCCAGACTCTGAAACAATTCCATTTTCTTCCTGTCACATCTGTACACACATATAGTTTTGCCTATTTTGGTAGTGCAGCCCATTCCCTGGACAATTATATCAAGGCAGAAATGTACATTTCATAAAAGTAATCCAAGTCTCAGACACACCGTCTTCCAGGTAGACACTGGTAATGACTTCCTGCGGTGCATGGCCACATTCCCTGTAATGCGAAATCTCCTTTGGTTCAGTTGGCAGGGGGAAAAAAAAGAAAGGTTTATTCACTGTCATGGAAAGATGTGTCAGTGCCGCAATTGCCATGGCACTGGAAAGATAATGAGGTGACAAAAATATGCCCGAGCCAAAAAAGGAACATGAATGCAATCAAGAATACAAAGCAAGGATGCGAGTCTCCTCCTTTTCCCTCGCTCTTAACAAGGACTATCTCATGCACCAACCTCATAGATTTCTTAAAAAAAAATGAGTGTAGGAACATTATTCACAAGCATATGTTTATTAAACCAAACTGTGTTTCCTAGTGACCGCTGAGAATGGCATTTGTAGAATTTTATCCATTTCCAGTGCAGTCAAAGTATAAGCGACACTCTTTTTTCACAAAGCATGTCATGATATTACTTAAAACAATGAGCCACAGGTTGTTAATACTTCACTAATACATTAATATATCGGTCAGGGGTCTTTCATTGATACGCTTCATTATTCATTATCAAAGGAGCATCGATATGCAGATTGAGAGGAGCATGACAGGACATTGTTCAGTGAGACGAAATGAACAAGGCTTTTATAAAAGTTAAATGAATAACAGTATTATAAGAACCTGTGATTTAACCCTGGCTGTGAATTACAATACATTCGAAAAAGAGCACTTTTAAAATGAGGGGAAAAAAAGAAAGAAATTGTAATTGTGCAGCATGTGGTGTAACATGGAGCTCTTTCCTTTTCATCATCTCTGTTGGAAATAAATAAAGCGAACGCACATTGTGAAAAAAGTCGTAAACATATTTTCCACAAAGATTCTTTTTTACAATGTGCAAAAAAAACCATGTAATGTTTTTGGATATGAATGCTACTCTTAACTGTAATACAGTATAATAATTCTCAGACATCTATTGCACACTTTTCTGGCGATGAGCTTCAGAATATTGAAATCTGATTGGCTTGTTACACTTCTCTACAATAGTTTTTTCAGTAAGACATATTTGAACACAGCAGGAAAAACAGTCCAAATCAGGATTTTAAAAAAGGGTCAAGGAGTCTGTACTTTTCCAGAAAGCAAACTAAATCATTTGACAACAAAAGGTCTCTTCTACTGAAATCAGGCAGTTCTTGGACAAAATGTAATTGATGAAAGAACTAAGTAGGTTATAGGTTATAAATTCAAAGGTATTTTTATGGAGTTTAGTTGCATTTTAACTTTGAATAATTAAAATTCTACACCAGACCCTGAATGTCATTTAGGAAGTGAGAGGTCTTTGTAAATTGACAAGCAAGTGCAAACAATTCCTAATCTTGCTTCACATGCTGGTAGTCCACTATAAATTTCCTCTGAGAACACATTTTTACAGCTGCCACATAATGAGGTGAACTTTAAACTCGCTATCCTCTCAGCTTTAGGGCACATTTATACCATACTCGCTACACAACAAGAATGCTAAAACATTTTTGGACGTTCTTCACGTGCAGCCCCAGCTGGCCAGCCTGTGTGCCACTTCATCCAAAGGGCATGAATGCCCAGCGCCTGACGAACCCCATGGAGGCTCAGAACCAGAGGAATCCCAGGTGAACCCCAGTGTACCGCTCGCCACCCGTGGCCTGAACAAGGAGAATGGCTCCAAATCCTCCAGTGACAGCCCTTCCCTAGGCAGCACAGGAGAAGCAGGTACGTTTTTATTTCACAATGAAACCCTGTGTAGATCAATAGTGTCAGAATGAATGCGGTGTATGCTGCAATTGAGTGGTTGAGTAGTCTGAGGGACACAGCATGTTGTTAAAATAATGTCTGATTGGTATGAATGCTAGTTGTACCATGAAGTGGAAGTGAAAGCCAATGGAGACACCAGTGGGGGCATGAGAATGTGAATGCATGCTCAATAATCAACCACAAAGACCAATGTAGTATTCAAAGACAGCTGCTCATGGTATTAAATGGGTTTATTTTTTTATTGATCAGTGTTATGTAACTATAATGTAATCACTTATACTATGGGAACTTACTATAGGTGTGAAACCTTTTGGAATTCATATGGATGTCCAGGGGTCCCCAAAATCTTTTCTGTGAGGACCACATCCATTTTCCTTTTTTAATAGCAGTGATTCAGTGAATATCAGTATTATTGTGGAGATTTTTGGAGATACTTATGCATATGGTTGGTGGATCAATCTAACAAATAATTAAGCTATGTTAATAACTAGAGTTCAACGTGGATTTCTTTCCAATACTGATAGCTGGGTTTGATCGCACTTCCCGATAACCAATAAATAAGTTGGATACTGGATAAAAAACCAGCACTCCATTTAAAGCAGTGTTATATAAATGATAATGTAAATAATAAATTGTCAATAATAAATATAATATAGCGCTCTCCGTGCAGCGTGCAGTTTCACGTTTTAAAAACATACAGCACGTGGTGTCAGTGATTTGCCTCTAGAGGCCGCTCTCTAATGATCTCAGACCGGTATGGATTTTTTTCCGATAGCTAACAGCTCCAGTAATCAACTTTCGGTGCCACGACCTTTAATTAATAATTAAGGGGAATTTTGTTTGGAAGCCAACCTTTATTATTGAATACAGATATAATGTGAATAAAAAAATCAAAATATGTCTCTGGCATTGTTCTGATTGCTGTTTAAAAAGTGAGAGCGAGCCTTATTCAGCCAGCGGGCTATAGTTTGGGGACCCCTGCTTTAAACCATTTGTTAACAAAAAATGAGAGAATAAAATGAAAATATTGTTTATTGAGAAAGATTCCTGATTTAGCCCATGTATTGCTCTGCTTTTGCAATGCATAAGCCATTCAAGATAAATGTTCCACCCACTCTTGCCACCGTAATTATGAGCTTCCAGATGGAATCATAATGTATGTCAGACAGGCAGATGTTTACTCCGCTGAGTTGTTGCTTGCAGATGGCTACGGTCATCAGCTCTGCGAAGCGGAAACGCCCCAAGACCCGCACAGTCCAGAGTACAAGCCTGTGAGCACAGGTAAAGGTGACTGCAAGGCCATGATCTCAGGACTGCTGTGTGGGAAACCTGTGAAATGGGAGGTGTGCTTCGACATCGAACCTTTCCTGAAAGGTCGCGAGCGGGAGGAAAAGGTTCACGAGGATCTGTGGAATGAAACGTTCCACCACCTGGCTGCACGGTCAATTATCCAAGACTTTGAGCAGATGGCTGACAAAGAGTGTGAGATTGAGCATGGTAAGTCATGAGTCGAGACTTTTTTTTACAAATACATGTAGCGGTTAAAGTAACCTAGAATATAGATTTGAGAGATCTATGTGAGAGATCGCATGACTATCTGATTTCATTCAGGTTCTGGTAGGCGCTATCAGATGTATGCCATGCAGACTAGCAAAGCCTGCAACATCTTGAGCAAATACACAGCCTTTGTGCCCATTGACCTAGACAGCAATGAATATCTACCCATTTCTATTGAGTACCTCTATTCCGGTGAGTCACATCTTGGTTTACTTAATAAACTTTGGACTTTCTGTCGATATGTCAGCGTCTGTGTCTTGAGAATTTATTTAAACTATTTCCCAAAGGAGAAACATACTGACATACAGTTCCCTCATTTGTTCGAAGAACAGAAGTGAACTTCGCATTTATTCTATCTGGATAAATTAATGAAGTTTTGGCAGCTGTCATATACAGATGTAGTCTTGACTATGCCAGAGTTGACTTGATACCGTATTGGATTTTTTAGCTATACTACTTGGCAGTCCCGATAACTTAAGACGTATATGATTTGTTGTATAATGTATACATTCATAAGTTTCCTGATTTGATTTGATGCCCCCATTTATCTACATTTTAATATAGGACTTCCTACATACTGAATTCTACCCTTTAATTGGCAAAACGTCATTTTATGGCAGTGTTAAAATTTTTTAAAACATTCAACGTGCCAGAGAACCATCTCCTAATTTGTCAGCACTCGAGATTGGCACGTACTGCTAATTAGCAGACACTTGCAGCGGTCCTTGTTTATTCAACCCCCCAAAAAACTGAAGATAAGATGGCAAGGCTTTCCGACTTTTACAGCGAAGCTGAAAAAGCATGAAGAATGCAAGAATTAGCTGCAAATTGTGAACGCTCGCGCCTGATCTAATTAGTCTAATGCCAGTCTGTGTTTGCTCTCAGGGGAAAACAGGAAGGGTAGCTCACATTCGAGTCAGCGTTCAGGAAGCAGGAAGAGCCGCGGGTATTCGGGGGACTTGGGCCATACGCAGTCCGGCTGCCTAGCTGAAGGAGAAGACCAAACAATGGCAACTTGTAAGATATGTTACAATATTATCCACTATTTCTTATCTTTTGTATTATATTAAAAACTAAAAGTATACTATTTAACATCCATTGCACTCACGAGCACACGCCTATGTCGAATAAAAGAAATAAAAAACTAATTTGTGATTTTTATTCTAAGTTGAAGACAAAGCCTCTCCTTGTAGCACTCCATCATCAGCTGGATTGGAACGGTTCAGCTTCACAGAAGGTAAGGTTTCCTGGCACTAGAGCAGTAATAGTCTTGTTAAATGCACACACACTCCACAGGGAGTAGAGTAGTGCTGCTGCTTAAATGAACATCCTCAAGAACAAGTTATCCCTGAGGCAACCTGTTGCCTCTGCTATCTCTCTCTCTCTCTCTCTCTCTCTCTCTCTCTCTCTCTCTCTCTTTCTCTATTTATCTATCTGTTTCAGCCTCTCAGAGGAGTCCAACGGTGAACTTGGACCATTCGCCAAGATCAGTGGAAAGTCTCTTCTCAGCCAGGTGGGTATGAGATCAAGAAAGACCACGTTCGTGAGTCATTATTTGATGCAAAGATGGAGAAGGACAATGTAGGAGAGAGAGAGAGATATTGGAAGTAGATACAAGTCGCCTATTTTTTATTGCACTTCTCTCTGCTAATAAATGTCACTCAGTTTTGGTAGGGGGCAAATTAGTGACAAAGCCCTCACTCTATTCCTCAATTCTACTCAACTCTACACACTGTGGCAAAGAAACTACAAATAACCTGCGTTTTCCCCACTTTTTACTCTTTTCTCACTAATGCATGCAGTAATGTCAATTCCCTTCAACATTGCTAATAGACAACCT
The DNA here is from genome assembly GCF_014805685.1 of Silurus meridionalis. Lineage (NCBI taxonomy): Eukaryota > Metazoa > Chordata > Actinopteri > Siluriformes > Siluridae > Silurus > Silurus meridionalis. Next base: position 13,938,632 of record NC_060899.1, read on the forward strand.
ACACTTCGATTATTGTGTACTTGTTTTTTCTTTTCCCCCTAAACAGGGCGTTTTGATCGCTTTTTGAGTGCTCATGATCAGCCGCTTGGTCAAAAGCGTTTATTCGACTGCCAAAGAACCACAAGATAATGGATGCAGATGTAAATTCCATTGCGGACATTTCCACCAAACAGGCTAATCTACAATCTGATTATTCCATACTCACTTTCTCCCCTCACAGTGATGCATATTGATTGCTTTTTGAGTGCTGTTGTCAGTCAAATAAAAAAAGGCCCAACATGTTGTGGAAAAAGCGCTACAGCAATCCATGGCCAGAAGCCCAAAATATATTATTGCATATGATTTATAGTATACAGTATAGATACTGTACCACCCCATATTGTAAATTTGTATATACTACATTCTCTATACACAACGGACCAACTTAACTGAGCAGGTGAGGGTTAAGGGCCCTGTTTAAGGGCCTTGGCTACCAGTGGTATTTTGGAAGTGCATCTTTTTCACTCAAGGTGTCATGTTTTCAGAAAACCTCTCAGCTCGTTATTGTAGCACTCATATGGTTACTTACATAATCATTACTTACGCAATTTCTCTTTTTTATTCACTAGCTAGCCTACAATCCCACTTGAAGTATCTTGAGAACAGTGTGTGATTATACTGACAAAAGATTATATTTATATGTAAATATTTGATGTTTGGGTTTTTTTCAGTGATTGATGAAGAAATTTCATTCTGCCTGGTGTTTATAATTGCCAGGGGTGACTGGAAGTACATAATCATGTATCTGGAAATTAAGCCATCATTGCTCCAACTCATATACCATATAATGATTCATGGCCAGGACTAGGACCTGGCAACAGTTAGGTTTTTTGTGTGTGAAAGCCACTTGTGGTTGTTTCACTTGTTTTGTCTGGGATTCCACTCATCATGCTTTCCGTCATGTTTATTATTCATTGATATTTGAAGTCTTCTGTACTGCATTTAAGTTCATAGACTACAGTTTATGAAAGACTTATCCACTTGTATGTGATGTGTGTTCCATATTGATCTCTCAATAGTCTGTAAGCACACATGGAAGCTGATCTGAAAGTGTTCTGTTTAGTGAATAAGGCCCGGTTTGAAGATAAATTATTCTGTGTTGTGAGGAACGAGGTTTGCCTTCAGGGAGCATTTCATTAGATGTTTTTCCGACTTTTCTCTCAGGTTGAGCCTCAGCAGAACACGACTCCTGACTAAAGCAGCCCGGGGCTTTATGTGCCGTGCACAAAACAAAGCTGATTCGGTGGGAGAGAGTGATAATGACAACAAAGACTACATCCCTTTGGTTTGTATTGTTTCATTCGGCAAAACACAATTTCCTCCAAAATTGCAGTCGGGAAATGGAATAATATCTGAAATAGCGGGGAGTTGCGAAAAATACTTATAACTAGGATTTATAGGTTACAGTCCATTTCCTTTTCAGAAACATTTTCATGCTTGTTGGAAAGCCATACTTTTTTTTTTTGCCACTGAACCTTAGACTTGAATATAAATATTTTCATGAATTTGGCAAAAAATGGCCTGCTGGCTCACACTGAGTTCTTCAGGACATCGCAGTTTATTGTGACTGTTGAATCCAGAGTTAAATGTCAATTGGTCTCCAGGCCTCTCAGGCTGAAATGGAGTTGTTGACGTCCAGACAGCGCTTATCTTTAATGATGTACGGAAAAAGGACACTGAACAATAGTCAGTAGAGATCCTTCATCTGTTTCTTATTTTCCTTCTTTATTTTTAGAACGAGTTGGAGATTTTCTCTAAGTCACAGCCTAGTTTCTATTTAACGACCATGGTGCCAACAGCATTTAAATATGAATATGAGCTTCAGCTACACAACAGCAAATCCAAAACCACTACAGATAGACTAAAAGCACAAACGCACCTGAAGTCATAATAATAGTACAAATAATAGCACAACACAAAAAAATAAAACAAAACAGCAAAAACACCAACGTTGACACAGTCTACACAGGCTTCTCTTCCTGACTGTCCTCTTGACTGTTGCAGGTGTCTCTGCAGCTGTCCTGTGGCGGGTTTGTCTTGGATGCTGCCTTGTGCGAGGCAATAAACGTCCCTATGGACAAGCTGAAGTGGACGTCGCCATTCACCAGCCACAGACTCAGCCTCCCACACCTTTCCCACTTCAGCAGCAGGAGAACTGACAGTCTGGAGGTCCAGCACAGCTCTTCACCTCCTCCCAAAGAATCCGATCTGTCTGAGTTTGAGGACACTGCGCCTCGCAGTCCCCGAACCGAGAGCAGCTCGTCCGGTTTGGGTGACGCCTCAGTCTCTCCAAGCTATTCACATTCTGACAGTGGACAGGGGTCCGATTTGGGGTATGTGGAGACACCGGTGTCACCCGGAGGCACACAGAGGATGGGGCAGGAACCAGAGGGTATGGTGTGGGCTACAGCCGTGGCCTTGGCATGGCTCGAAAACAACTCTGCAAGTCACTTCATTGAATGGGAGATGATTGCTGCTAAAGCGAGCCTGTGGCTGGACGAGCAGGTGGTGCCTGAGGGACGAGAGCTGGCGGCGGTGAAGGCGGCGGCCAATCAGCTGTTCATCATCCTCAGACACTGGGATGAGAACCTGCAGCTTAACATGCTGTGCTATAACCCGAACAGCATGTAGATCTCTAACATTTGTAAGGTACACCATTGGCTGGATGGGATTTTATCCTGTACATTGATTTGCACGCTATGCAAGTCAGTCTCTCAGTTCAGTAAAAACTCCAGCGGGATTTAAGATGACGTTAGGGATTTGAGAATTCTCCACGATTCTGAGCTTTTGCAATTTTAAATTCTTTATCATGTTTTTAAAATTCTGCAAACGCGCAATGGCTTCTCAGCCAATCAAATTAATATTAATATTAATTTTAATATCCGAGTACACAAGCTTTAAAGCTTCATAGAGGTTGTACAGTATGCAAAAACAAGTCGATGGCTGTGGCAGCTGACGTGGATCTTTTTAGGGATGTCGATGCTAACGTCGAAGCATGCTAGCGTTTGTTAACGTTCTGTTCTTGGAAGCAGGGTGCATCTTGAAGGTGTTTGTGTTCGTCTTGGAACAGTTGTGTATTGTTAATGTATTTGTTTATTTGCCAGACTGCATGACTGCTGCCTTGTGTACAGACTTAAGCAGATCTTGTGCACTACAGGTATCCATAAACGAAACGGTTTCTTTGACGGTCACCGACTTACGACATTCCTTCGGTGTTTATTGGAGGCACCGAACAACCAACCAACCTGAATGTTACAATGCTTGCTCTGTTGTCAAAGGCAGCAGTAAATATATTGTATTAACCCTGCAGTGTTATTTGATTGTACTTGGAGACTTAACAAGATGTCAAACTATCGCTGAGACAGCACTTCCTGTCGAGTGCTCTCCAGTCTTAAGTGCCTGACCCAGCTGAACTTCTCCAGTGAACTATTGTTCTTTTTTTTTTGTTTGTTTGTTTTGCCCAAGTCAAGTTAATCTATTGTGTGCTGTTTACTAGTGTATCTATTAAAACTGGTGAATCTGTTGTCGCTGAACTTGCGCCATTGTGCGATTGCCTTAAAATGTCGCAAGAACCATACAGTACATGAATCGACGTAACTGGTGTTTTTTAACGTTTGTCTACTTCTTCCCCCATACAAGATTGTAACTGTCACTCAGGTATCGCTGCTGTGTAGCTTGAATCCCTGTAAGCGAGTGAGCATGAGCCTGTCGATGCATGAGTTCGTCCGAGCGCCGCCGCCGATCCGTAACTTTTACTTGTGAATGTGTAAAAAAAAAAAAGACGTGAACTCTGTGTTTCACCTGTTTTATTTTTGTTTTTTTATAGTTATCAAGTGCTTGTCGGGCTCGCTGTAGTGCCTCTCGTGCAATGACGGAGTGTGTAACTGCATGTAATAAAGTCTTGCTGCTGAGTAAATGATAAAAAAAATTCGTCTGGTTATTACAACACCACTGTCTGGCTGTTAGTCACAAGGGGAGATAATAATAGCATGTCTTGAAGCTTTGATTCTCAACTTAAAAAAACAACAACAACAACAACAACAACAATAAAAGACGGAAAAATAATGCAATTAACGAAATAATGATGAAAATAATGAAATAATAAATCTTTTTTTCTTTTTTATCCAATTATAGTTACATTTAATTGAAGATTGTGGCCCCCATGTAGTTCCTGTTTTCTTATTTCACTCTCTTTTCCGTTTTTAAGTGAATAAGACAAAAGACACGCAACAAATAACAAGTAACCGCAAAGCAAAGCACCTCGGAAGACTTTCTTGTGACGGAAAACCTCCTGGAACAAAAAGCTTTGACACTGGAGACTCATTGCGTTCCTTATGTTCAATAAATTCCTCCTCATTGAAATGCTGCCCAATCAGAATGAAGAATTCATCTTGGTATATACAGCTTGTAAATTAGCTAGTCAAACAGAAATCATCGAAATTCCAGAGTTTATCTTTTTATTATTATTATTATTATTAAACCAGTTTAGCTTGACATTATACCTTCGAATGAGATGTCTTTCTGTCCCACGTTATCGTTCAGTCCTATGGCTAAAGAGATTTAAAGAGATTCCAGCAGCAACAACACCAACAACAACAGTAAACATTCAGCCACAACAAATATTCTACTCAGACACAACAAATATTCCACTCAGACACAACAAATATTCCACTCAGACATAACAAATTTTTTTCCCCACCACTTTGCTCAAGCTCAGGCTCAGTGGAAAAGCAGTACATTTAGTAACCAGCAGATGCTGCACCACACTGTGACAAGCGGAATAGAGATGGAGGACTTGATAAGAATGTCCTACATTGAGGATTCAGTTTTAGCTCATTCCCTTTTAATGCTGAATACGGCCTGCGTTTCACAGCAAAATCGATGCATACTGTGCTTGTTTAAAGAGATATTATTTCCGTCTACTTTTAAAACGGTGTTTTGGTAGTGTTAATGCACAAAAAAGGTGCAATTTGTCTTTTTATTTCTCTATGAAATCACAGTGGCAAAATTTGACCTGTATTAAGTTATGATAGGAATTATGTTCACTTTGTGTGTTGGGATTTGAGAAAAAAAAGAGGTGGAGACCATTTCAGGGCCAGAAAACAGCAAACAAAAGTTTGAAGCAGAGATATATCGATATATTTTTCCTCAAACATATGTTTGTATAATTATTACACAATTTATTGCGTCCTTATTTTCCTATTAATTTTAAATTCCCCAAAAAGAATCGAATGAACGTGTGTAACAAAATGTACACGACCGAAACGCCAATGATAAGTTCTGGGTGTAACGATGTGTACGAATGTAGTTGCATCGCTTAAGAGAAAGTTTACAGGTTTTAACTTATGCTTTGTCTGAAATAATGAAAAAAGACAGAAAATTGTTGCGGTACATAAACGTACGGCAGCAATGCTTTAAAACAGTGTGAGCAAACTGCTGTAGTATAAAACCAATAAACCACTTTATTAGCGCTGTACTGGGAAATATCGCTTATTATTTTGTAGAACGATACACATAGACACAGACAAAAAAGGAATTATATCTTTTGAAGTCATATATACAATTGAATTTGACCAAGACCTTTATCTCATGAGGGTTTTTTTTTTAATAAAAAGGGGTCAGTTCTGATTTCATCTCTCTCCAAAAGCAAGACCTAATATCATTTTACGCCTTTTTGCAGAGCTGTGTGGGTGTGTCAAAGGGCAATAGGATAGTCAGTGGTGTCTCCATGGTAACAGTGAAGTCCAGCTTTTTTTTTTTTTTTTATAGCAACAGTATTTCAAGAAAAAAAAATAAAAGTGTTTCTTACATCCAAAAGCAGACACCAGAAAGCTAGGGGCGGGGCACATATAAACATATATATATATATATATATATATATATATATATATATATATATATATATATATATATATATATATATGTGTGTGTGTGTGTGTGTGTGTGTGTGTGTGTGAAAGATAAATAAAAAGAAATCCTACACTAATTAAGAGAGGATCATATTTCGAGCCGTATGGCTGTATGAGTTGCTGATGTCAATAGAGGCAGCTACATGAGCCGTAACTAAGCCTTTATGGCGTGTTAGCGTCCTGCCAGGCATGCCGATGACCTGATTTACCCATCCAAGGAAGTGCTACTGTATCAGCTCCACGCCTGAGGAGAAATTCTAAAACTTCAGGGCATCGAAGCAACATTCGAGCACCTTGTTTACCAAACAGAGAGCTTGGGATTTTAAAACGAATTACTGCTAATTAAGGGAGAGACAGCAAGCTGAGATCAGACAAGGCTTTGATGATGATGATGCAATCAGTAGTAAAGCATGATGGAACAGAGATGTACGTGTGTGTGGTTGGGCGGGAGACTGTTGAGGTGATGGAGGCTGATCTAATCAATCCTCATTCACACAGCAGTGATCTTCACGACGTCCTCAGTGACCTCACTGGGGGAGAAATCAAAGACAGCTGCTTTTGTGAGAGCTGCTTTGAAAGTGTGTATCCTCTAGGAGCCTGTTCACACGACACACACACACACACACACTAACACGCACTTCTCAACTGCGAACTCTCATCAGCACCAGAAGCTTCTTCAGCCTTCATCTTGCTCGGAGGAAGCGTCCTGAGTGCCAGAGTAATGAGTACTTTACTCTCGTGTTAACCTGCAACATAAGGTTTATGGCAAACTAATACAAGAGATTTTGACGGGAAATATGCAAATCTGATGCTCATATATAATGCTGATATTTCTATATTCATGCCAGGAATGTTTGATCTCCTAAATCTAATCGAACCGTTCAAATATTAGGGCCTTTAAAAACAAATATGGACCATCATACACTATATCAACATCTCAAAATCTAATTTCTGATTGGTCAGAAGGTGTTGATTCATTTTCGGTACGTACACTATATTGCCATAAGTTTGCGGACACCTACTCATAAGTATGGTGCTGTTTGAGCAGTTTTGGAGTGAATTTGGAGTGTGCTTCTACACATTTGTGTTTATAATATTAACATATGTAAATGATAACTGAAAGCTTTTTCAGTGCTTTCCTGGAAGTGGGAATTCAGACTTCTCTATTTCAAGCTACAATGTAGAAAAAATGAAAGAAATGTCATGTTAACATCCAATAACGCGGTGTAGTGATGATTGGTTTCTGATATATTGTATGTTCGACGTTATCACTTTAACCATGCTGACTGATCTAAAATAAATACTACTACACCACAGTATACGGACAAAACTATCGGGACACCTGAATTACCAGCCATATGCAGTTCTTCCACCACAAAGTTGGAGGGACACAATTGTATACGATGTATTTGGATGCTGAGGCATTACATTTTCCCTTTACTTGTACTAGGAGCCCCAAACTTGTTCCAGCATGACAATGCCGATGTGCACAAAGACAGCCTCGTGAACATATGCATATATGAAAGATCTTGGGTGGCCTGCTTTAGAGTTCTGACCTCAACCCTATTAAACACCTTTGGGATGAATGTGAACGCTGACTGCACGTCAGGCCTCCTTATCTCAACTACATCAGTACCTGACTTTACTATTGTAGCTGAATAAGCACAAATCTCCCCACAAAAATCTAGTGGAACATCTTTCTAGAAGAGTGGAGGTCACTATAACAGTATATATAATATACTGTAATATATAATAATCTTATGCTCAGGTGTCCACAAACATTTGTCCATATAGTGAACAATAAGGTAGTAAAGGATGAACAGCCATGTTGGCATGACATGTCTTATGCTGGATTGCAAATTAGAATATAGGAATTTTTAAATAATGAAATTATTATTAAGCAAAACAACTCATGTTCTATACAACATCGCTAACCAGGGCGATTTGCTGGGAACTGATTCTTATTGTAGTCCACTGTGCCTGATAACGATCCAGTGCCAAGTCTGACTATTTTAACACTGCAGTTTACCATGGTGATCAGGACAACATGTGCGTGCTAACTTTCAAAAGTGCAACATGCTTTGCTTAGAGAACTTTTGTTACTATGGAAACTGGCAGCATTTTGAAGAACCGAGTTTTGCTCTGAAACCCTCGATTGTCTTTGATCATCAGCTTTTAAACGGTTTATTATTTATGACGGGCCGTGTGAATGATTTTCGTTCTTGCTTCGGGAGGGTCAGATGAGCCTCCTGCAAAGTTAACAGTGTGCTGTGATGCATTGCCGATAATAACTCATGATGAAGTGCGCAGGAGTGGGGTGAGCTGGGGTGGATGTGGGGGGTGATGGGGTGGTGGTGGTGGTGGGTGGGGGTGTTTGGATTTCCCAGTCGCTGTCAGGAATTTAATTACTGAGCCTTCTGTGATGCTTTTGGGGATCCTTGATTAAGTTAGACTATAAGAAGACTACAAATATACACTATATACATATTATATATACACACACACACACACACACACACACACACACACACACACACTAAATAGACAAAAGTTTGTTGATACCTTATTAGGTATTAGGGTAAGAAGTATATACTGTTATAAGGACAGTGGTAAGTGGTTATTAAGGCTCTGGGTGACTGATCTGAAGGTCAGAGGTTAAAACCCCAGCACTGCCAAACTGTCACTCTTGGTGGGCCCTTAACCCCTTTGTGTTTCAGGAGTGCTGTAAAAGCTCCTTTACCTTTATAATAACCTCCACTCTTCTGGAAAAAAGTCACTAAATTTTAGAGTGTGCTTGTGGAGATTTGTGCTCATTTAGCTTCAAGGGTGTTAGTGTGGTGAGGAGGTCTGGGGTGAACAAAGTTGAGTTTAGAGCTCAATAGAAGGCCACTCAAGATCTTCCACTCTAACCCATGTAAACCATATCTTCATGGAGCTGGCTTTGGGTCTCCTTGTTTAAGTGAATGGAAAACTTGATGCTACTGCATCCAAAGATCCTATACAACTGTATTCCTCCAACTTTGTGATAACAGTTTAGCGAAGAAACACATATGGCTGAAAAATGTCTGACAGAGAGACTTTGTAAGACCAGTTTTTTCTTTCTTTCATATTCTATTAGCTAAAATGACTGCCTGTAAACTGGCTCACTTCCTTCAAGATATCATATTTCATATTGCTACATGACCCTGAACATCGCACCAACAATCAAGCTACACCTCAGAGCATATTAATTTGCATTTTAATTTGCCTCAGGGCGTAACTTTTACGAGCATGCGTCATCACGACGCTGGTGTCTGGCCGGAGGTGGAGACGCTTTCAATAAAACGGTGCTTACTGAAACCGTCTTTCAGACCAACGCTGGCTAAAAATGCAGGTAGCATATTAATGATGGGAATTAATCGGTAAGATTAAAAAGAGAAACTATATCAGGATCAGATATCACGATGCGTAAAGTCATTAACCGATGCTAAACATCTAATAAATAATCATTGCTGTAGTGGGTGTAGTTTATTTAAATCACATGAGGGAAGAGTGTAAGCTTTTTTTACTCAATGCTCATAATCTCAAATAGCAACTCTCATAATCTTGTATGATAAACCTCCTTATTTTAAATAATTGTAATTTCTGAAATTTCAGTTCTCATAAACTCCAATTGCAATTTTTGTCATCATAAATAACAGTGTAATTCCGATAATCTCAAATGGCAAATTCTGATTATCTGAAATCAGAATGAAAAAAAAAAAAAACCTCAAATCGCAATTCATTACATTGCAATACTCATAATTGTACACTGCAATGCTCATAATCCAACATGGTAATTCTTATAGAGTCACAGCAATACTCATAATCCCACAATGCAATTCTCTGAGTCACAGCAATATTTATAATCTCACATTGCAATTCTCATAGATTCACATCCATACTCATAATCCAACATTAAAATACTCATAATCTCACATTGCAAATCTCAGAGTCACAGCAATACTCATAATCTCACATTGCAATACTCATAATCTAACATTGCAATACACACAATCTTACATTGCAATATTTATAATTCCACATTGCAATACTCATAATCCAACATTGCAATTCTCATAATCTCACATTACAATTCTCATAGAGTCACAGCAATACTCATATTCCAACATTGCAATATTTATAATCTCACATTGCAATACTCAGAGTCACAGCGATACTCATAATATCATATTGCATTTATCATGAACTTAAATCACAATTAATATAATTTCACACTGCAAATTGCACTCTTTTGAACAATTCACACAATCTAAAATCTAAAGTGGAAATGGTAGCTGCCTAATTAAGGTGTTGGAATCCTGACTGTTGTGAGTTCAAATCCTGGCACCATTAAACTGCCACAGCTGGGGCCTTAAGCAAAGCCCTTAACTCTCAACTCGTACACAATTAACGTTAAGTCTCTCCAGATAAGGGCGTCTGCCGAATGCTCTAAATGTATTCATCCAGTAAAACATCCAAAAAAATCGGAATGGCTTATCTTATTCACACAAATATCTAATCATGTACCTGTTCATGTTTCCATATGTTGAAAAAAAGATCTCCAAATTCTAACAATTGGCAGATCATTACACATCACACTGTTTTTAAAACTGAAATAGCTAATCAATTGGATTGGACCGCAAACTCTCACCTGTCTCCTCTGTCTCAGACATTACTGCTTAGTATTCAACACATGAAGTGTAGACCTTTGGCAGGCTTGATTTCTTTGGTTCTTGAATTTCAATGTGCAGGTACTCTCACGTAAATGGTTTACAGTCTTCTGGGGTTGATTGCATCATTTGTTTTCCTTAGACATTCATTATAACCATATATAATTGTAGATTCATAGCATATACTAGTTTCTCTTTACAAACCTGTCTGTCTGTCTGTCTGTCTGTCTGTCTGTCTGTCTATCTATCTATCTATCTATCTATCTATCTATCTATCTATCTATCTATCTATCTATCTATCTATCTATCTATCTATCTATCTATCTAGATGTAGCCATCTATATTATATAGATGTTGTATTAAACACTGATTTTATACACACAAAAGGTTGTCTGAACAGCTAAGACCCACAATCTCCTCATAAGCTCTAATTAAATATAACAGAAAGTGGCACCTTTTAGCAGTCACTGGTTATTACTCTAGTCCGTCTCAGGTGAAGTCATCTTCTAATGATGGTTCTTCTCCGTGCTGAGAGACTGAGGATATTCCCAAGGTAGTAACAACGCCTGCTTCGTTCTTCATCACATAGTGACTCAGTCATCCGTTTCATGTTATGACTCTGGACCAGACCACTAATTGATGTCGCATCATGGTGTGGTTGGAGTACTGTTATTTGATATATATCCTTCAATTCTATAAGTTAAGCTTCAGAGTCAAAGTAGGTCAAGCAGCGAGTAGAGGAAAAAGCCACATCATTGACACCATTCCTTCTTTCAAGGTAAGTTTGATGTCTTGATGTCTTAGGAACACTGCATTAGGGTATGTAATATTGTGTAATTATTTCTAAGTCCAGAACAACTATGCATTTGACTACATAATTTATAGCCAGCTATGTACACGTGTTAAGATGTGTCTCTGTTGATTTTTACAGATGAGATAATCGTCATATGCGAAGGTATTGGAACAGCAAGGTCCTTGCCATACACTAAAAACATTTCGAATGGAAATCGAAAACTTACTGAGGTAATAAATCAGAATTTCCAGATAACTGCATCTAATTATTTGCAACACAGCACCATTTTTTCGATTTCACCCAATTTTTCAAATGATCGAAAATATTTTAACATGCTATTGTTTCTTGTTACCCAGATGTACCCTATTAGGTTGGTCATTTCAACAGCTAATAGTTCTGAATTTTTACTCTTGGGTTGAGCCATGGCTTTTTGCAAAGATAAGCCAACATGATGACCAGAGAACTGTCTATGGGAGAAAAGCAAGTAAATTTATTTTTGAACAAAAGCAGGAAAATCTGAACCATGACAAAGGCACCTAGCACTAGACATCGATCAGGTTGTTTAAGAAAAACTTAATTTCATGACAGAAACATATTTTATTATCTTACATTAAAATGGATTGAAATATTACAATCTTACATTAAAATCTACAAACTTTTTGATTACATTTTGTAAAATTGTGTAAACAATGTTAAATGAAAATGATCACAAATTAAGCATTTTCATACAAGAACTTTATCAAAACTTCATTCGTTTAATTAGCCAATCAGCCAATCATGGCTGATTTCAGTATTTTTCCACTTTTCAGAACCAAACATTTCTTCGGTTTCAACATAAAGTACACTGATTCAAAAGAAAATGCTGTTCCTTCACCAGATAAGTCCATTATAGGATGTGTAATAGCAGCTACTGTAAATGAAAGCTCTTGGAAATGTGTGTTTCCAGGCAACTGTTGAAGGCATTAGTGTTTTAAAGAGATTTCCTTCATCTCTGAAGAAACTTTACCTTTAAGTTTTGACTTGTTGAGTCTAGTTTGCCCTCTAACCTTCAAAAGAACATCTTGGAATTGTCGCACTTTTCACTCAAAAATGCTTTGCATATTTTTCAGAGAACTCATACACGTTTGTGTTTTCTGGTTCTAGTTCTTCTGAGAACTTAAGGCAAGAATTTTTGTTAGCTGGACACTAAAACTGTACTTGGACAAATTAGGATGAACAAACCTCTTGATCAATACTCAAAATAACCTTCTACATGTGCTGTTTCTCCATCATTGAACATTTAAAGGCTTTGGCATGGAGGATTTGGTGTTGAATTTATAATGATCTCAGATGTTAAGCTAATTTATGAGTTGCTCAGGAGCTCCTGGTCCCACAACTCCAACTGACTGTAAAAGACTGTAGAATGTTACTCATAAACATTACTCATAATTACACACTCTGATGCTCATGATATTTCTCACTCTATGGTGGTTGTAATGTTTTAATGATTTATAATGACAATCTTGGTCTCACCCAAATGAGGATGAGTTTGGTTCCTTTCAAGGTTTCTTCCTCATACTATCGATATCTATCATACAGATCTCGTTCATGAAGTTAATATGTGCATCCCAAGTGTCAAACGCTGACACTTTTCTCCCGGGATTGTGTAAATGTTGCAGAAGCACCTAAAATCATGCAGATATAGATAAAGATAGATAGATAGATAGATAGATAGATAGATAGATAGATAGATAGATAGATAGATAGATAGATAGATAGATACTTTATTCATCCCAATGGGAAATGTACAATTTATGACTGATTGATGATCAGTCTCTTAGCTAAGATGATGAAGGTGTGTCTGAACTCATGCCCCGTGGTGAAAGGTGCTGCGGTATTCACTTGAGGTTGGCAGGAGGTAGGTGGTAGCTTTAAATTAATCATGAGCGACACCGCTGATTCCTCTAGGTCTCCGCTGTTTAAGAGGCGAAGGATTGAGTGTCGTCGCTGCCTGATGACAGCCGGGTGGTTCAGGGCCCTGGCAAGATGTTGCAGTGTGATTGAGCAAAGCAAAAGCGCCATGTCATTTGATAGACCATTACTAATTCATCATCGTGACTGCATTATTGCAGGGGAGCGCAATGATGATGGCAAAAGTTGCAGAACATGTGATTCCGGTTGGGGATAATACATAAAACCTGATATGGGATTGATGCCAAGGCACATATTAACAAACTGTTTTAAAAAAGACCACCGACCTTTTGCATGGATCTGGAGCTTGTCATTATAAATGGCCTTACTGGCTGTAATTATTTAATGAGGCTTCGCTACTCGGTAATGCCATAATCACATCACAGTGGCAGAACAGGAGGCCTGTAAAAGATCCAGACCTGATAACCTTAGAGAGGAATAATGCACAGCAACAGTAGATTAATTAAAATTTTATTTAACACACACACAACCATATACTGAACGACATGCAGTGAAATGCTTTACTCTGACTGTGTGGAGCATAAAAATAAAATGAATATAAACCAGAACATATACCCTCACTTTAAAAATCCAAAGACATGGTTTTAGGCTGACTGGCATCTGTAAATTGTCTGTAGTATGCGAAGGTGTGTGTGCAGGATTCTGTCCAGCGATGGGTTGGCACCCCACCAGGGTGTCCCCTGGCCACAACTTGGGGTAATACATGTATGGCACTTGGCTGACACCTTTATGCAGAGCAATACATAATGATATTTTTATACAACAGAGAAGTTAACGCTTGCTCAAGACTCTAGCAGGGGTACCTATTGATCTGAAGCCTAAACCACTAAGCTAAGACTTCCTGTACCTGTGTGTTAAATGCAGTGTAGGGGGTGTGGGAATTGTGCAAATAAATCCAAGGTCTAGACCGAGGCTGGGGGCTTGAATGGCCTGCGGAAAGAAGCTTCTTCTCATTCTCTGTGTTGGCCTTCAATACAAAACAACAATACATAACAACAAGAGTCAGAAACCTAAGGTCCTTCACTATCTTCCTGAGCCGCTTGCTTTAGATAGAGTGCAAGTCAGGGATCTTAGCTGATCTTAGCTGATAGCACCACCCATTGGAGAACCGAATGGGGAACCGGTCAGTCCTGTCTGATGCTATTCAAAATCCAGAATATAATGCTTTTTGTCAGGTGTACAAGTTCCTTAGCACCTTTTAGAGGTCTAAAGAGTAACTGAAACTCATACTTGAAAAAAAGTGCAGATACCTTAATGCAGAACTTACTTTACAATTACAATTACAATATGACCAATTAAATCAAATTAAACATCGCCTGTTCTGCAGAAAATGTTATTGGTAACGGTCTTTGACATTAAAATAGGTTAATCAGATGCTGATCTTAAACCTGACACTTTACGATATCAATATATACCCAATATGGAGAAAATTGGGACATCTGGCTTTTCTATTCATATCCACTTCTTTCCCAATGGCACACAATTGTACAGAAATTCTGAAATTTTCCCACATGAACTAGGAGACCATATTAAATACCATTTGGATGAATGTGAACGTTGACTGCACCCAGGCCTCCTCACCTCACTTACATCAGTACATGACTTTACTAAAAGTTGAATGAGCACAAATCTCCACAAGTACAGTCCAAAATCTAGTGGAACATCTTTGCAGAAGAGTGGAGATTATTATAACAATGTATGGGGTCTAAATGTGGAATGGGATATTTAGGTGCCCAACCAATTTTGTCTGTATAGTGTGTTTATATTATTCTAACATAATGCTTATATATAGTCTCATTTATATTTATGTACTGCATATTTATGTAATTGCTGTGTAATTTCTTTTTGAATAAATCACATTCTTTTTCCATTTCTGCAGTTGGCAGATGGTTTTACAATCACTAATTTCACCAAAGCCTTATTAAATAGGATCAACATTGCGGCGTTGTCCATATTTTTTAGTGGAAAAACCCACAATTAGTTTTTTTTTCCTTGAAAACTTCAACTGGAAGTGGTAAATCAGAGTTATGCAGTTCGATCGAGAAAAGCACGTGGTCTTGGGTCGTGCGTAGGATGCTCAGACCTGCCGTCGTCCTCCTCCACGAAATTAAACTCATCCTCAACTTTGTTGCCAGTTCTTCATTCTCCATGTGTGTGTGTGTGTGTATGTGTGTGTTATAGAAATATACAAGGAGGAGGATGAGGAGGAGGAGAATGTTACCATGGCAACAACTTTGGCAGCATTCACCTCACCGTACAGTATTCTGTGCCAGGAGTGTGTTACCATGTGCTATGCCAGCTTCCTGAGGGACAATCGTTTCACACAACAAACACACGCACACGCTCAAGTCTGTCAGCTTCTGTTAATGATGAACAGGGATCACAAGAAGGGAGCAGTGGGGCTTCAAATGAGATCAAATTGATCTGAAAACAACATCAACAACAACAACAAACATCCTTTTTCCTAAATGTGTGTAAAATTTTTTTTTTATTAAATTCACTCATTCTCCCACTCTGATAAATATTACACCACGTTCTACAGGAAAGGAACATCTGAAAAGACATTAGCTCTTCTGTGAAGGAACAAAAAAAGATTTTCTCAAAAATGGCATGAATCCCACGCTTCAATCACAGAAGAAGAAAAAACTCTTCCTTGTCGCATTCGAATTCTGACAGAATTCGTTAGCTATATTTGCCACAAAGGATTTTTAATCCATCGATGAATAATGAAAATCAGCTTAGTCTCTGAAAATGTCAAAGACAAATGTTAAAAAAATGGGAATTGCTGTTAAAAAATAGACTGTATGAACAAAAATTTGGGACACCTGTCTTTTCCAGTAATATGTAGTATATGTGTATAGTGTAATGGATTCCATTGACATTTGGCATCACCCAGATCGGGGGGGTCTCCCTTTTAAGTCTGGATCCTCTTAAGGTTTCTGCCTAATAGCATCTCAGGAAGGTTTCCCCTGCCACTGTTGCCTCTAGCTTGTTTAATGGGGTAAACACAAAAGGACTCATTTATGCTGCTGAAATGTATATATACGTGATCTATTTATTTCCGGGATAATGTTTATTGTTAAAAGTGCTGAAAACGGAATTAAATTGAATGACCACAGTGTGTTGAGGTAACTTTGCACACAATTGTATAGTATGGGAGGTGGTAGATAAGTAGTTAAGGCATTGGACTCGGAAGGTTCAAATCTAGACCCAAACCTGTTCCAGCATGGCAATGCCCCTGTGCCAATGGTTTAAAGTATTTGAGTAAATGTACTTCATTGTAATGTTTTGGCTACTTTCTAGTTTTACTATCAACTATATAAGCAACTTTTACTCTCTGATATTCTAAGACTTCTACTCGTCATATTGGAATCGGTGGCTTTTAGGTTTTGCAGTAAGGTATCTATACCTTTATTTATCTCCATACCTGTGCCCTGTGTAAATCTAACTCTATGAAGATATGCTTTACTTGGAGTGGAGTTGGAGTGGAAGATGTCCTGCTATTGAGTACTGACCTCAACTCTATTGAATACCACAGATGGCAAAAGTACACACATCCTTCACTCAAATGATTTAAAAGACTCTGGTAGAAGTTGATGTTCTGACTACACTTTTTCATCTAAGTTAAAGTAAAGAAGTTTGGGCTCTGACTTGTACTAGTAAAAAGTAGTCGTTACTACTACCAGTTTTAGTGTCACGCTGGTAACTGGACCTCACATCATATTAATATATTAATACAAAAAAGCTCTAATTTTGTTATCTAACGAATGTATCCAGGCTGAACATCCACCATATAGACCACAAGCAGAGAAAAGATGATGATAATGATCAGGTTCTCAGTCATGTTGGCTCCCTCTGTTTCATCCATCTCTAACGAGTGAAAGCAAAAAGTTGCCTGAAAAATAAATAGTGAGGTAAATACTGATACCAAATATCTGTACTTCATTACTTCCCACCTCTGTTGAATACTTTTGGGATTAATGTGAATGCTGACTGCACAACAGGCTTCCTAACCTACATCAATACCAGACTTTAATTACACCCTTGTTGCTGAATGAGCACAAATCTCCACAAAATCTAGTGGAACATTTTCCCAGCTAATGGGGACTAAATGTGGAATTGGATGTTAAAAAAGCACCTAAAAATCTGATGGTCAGGACCATTAACAAGAAGAAAAAATGTGTGTAGTCTATTGTATCAGTGTTCCTGAAAACTTTTCAGTAATGAAATCTGAATCATCTCCCAGCCTCATTATCATCCTTTAATAATTCAATGACTGATCCAATTATGTGAAACAAAGCCCCATATCCTGCAGGCAGGATTATTTTGCACGAATAAAATGGAGCTCGAGGAATGTCAATCTCACTGAAATATTATCAGATTTTTTTTTTTTGTCTCATCAAAGCCAAATGACTTTGTGTAGTAAGTTGGACTAATGATGTCTGGAAAAAAAAATTGAAGAAACGACATGCTCTGTGTGAGTGATGTATAACGAATAATTGAGTCACAGTTACGTCATGTATAAAGTCGGAGTGAATCGATACCTCGATTATGTTTTAACGTGCGTTATTTGTTCCTCGGAGTCATGAACAGGACAAGGTCTCTCTAAAGCGTTCAAGTCGGACTGACACCCAATATAAGCTGTAGGGGAGAGTGCGGTGGTATAAAAAGATGAATTGAACAGTGTGTACTCTTTATAAAGTGCTACATAGAAACCTTTCCAAGTGTTTACCATGATTCAAGATGAATGAATGTGCACTGATGAATAGCTGCACTTAACAGGACAAAACGGGTTTTTGCAAATATTATACCTGCAGTTTGGTAGTAAAAAATTGCACAGACATTTGCTTTTTGCTTTAATGCTGTGCAATAAGTGACACTGCAGGAGCTTTTTATTTTTGCATGATTTAAGAACTACTGCTTAGCTTGGACTTCACTCTGTGAAGGTTTAAAAGAGTCATCCAATAAATCAGTTTCTTGCTCTTTAAATATTCATGATTTACAAGACAATTTTTTTTTACCCTAGATGAAATGTTCACATCAGGTAAAAGATGTTTCAGTGGATTTTGAACTGTGATTGTGAAGATTTGTTCTCAATCTGCCACGACAGTGGTGGACAGTAGGCGCGTTTACATGGACCATTGAAATCGGTTTGAAAGTCCAATCCGAATGAAAATGCTCCATACTATAAACACCTTATTCGGTATAAAAATGCCCACAGGTAGGGGTAGAAAACATTCTATATACCGAACAAAATAAATGCCATGTACGATCCAAACCGATTACTTGCAGAAGATATACACTAACTTCTTTACTGTGCTCTTGTGAACACCAAATTGATTCGCCACTACACGGTATTCCACACAGCTTCCGAGTGTATATTAAACAACTGCGGCATGCATAATTAGGGAGGATAATTTCGGAGGAGGGAAGGGTAGTATCGAGGTGCTCCTTAGAGATGCACAGGCACCAAAATGTAGTATGTGCACAAATTCACACTGTTGCTTGATCAAGAGCAACACTTTGCATCGCATAAGAAATAATAGAACGGCATGTTGACTGGAATAAAAGGCGGCAAACAGGACATAGGCTAATGTGCGCATGTCGCAAAGACAATCCGATTGAAAGCGCCGGCATGTGTAAACAACATATCGGATTGGATAACGTCTCATGTAAACAGTCCACCAAATCTTTCATTCATAATGACTTTAATTGGAATGACAAAAAGGTGCACATGTCAACATGGCTACTAACGAAGTAAACGTAATTCATTACGGTACCTAAATGGCTTTTTTTGCGTATCTTTACTTTACTGAAGTATTTCTATTTGGAGAGATTTTGACTTCACTACATTTAAAAGTCAAATATTTTACTTTTTAATCCATTTTGCAAAATCAGTCGTTGCTTTTTATTTATGAGGATAGAAACGTAACTGGTCAAACACACACCGAGCCACCAATCAGGGTCGAGCGCGAGCTCTGTTTTGAACTTGTTTTGATTGGCGCTTGGTGGCATCTACATAGCATGAGCGTCCAGTTCAGCATCAGTTCAACATCAAGCAGAACATTTAGAGAGCAATAAATGATGAAGAAACTTCTGGCTTGAACTTATTTGATGATTGTGAAGGCAGACAACTAGGGAGGTTGTGGCTCAGTCTTTAAGGCTCTGGGGTACTGATTGGAAGGTCAGGGGTTTAAGCCCTGGTATCTCCAAGCAGCAACTCTTGGGCCCTTAAGCAAAGCTGTTAAGCCAAAGTGCTCCAGAGGTGCTGTATCATGTCTGACCCTGCGCTCTGGCGCCAACTTCCTAACATCGCTGGGATAGGGAAAGAACGGTATAAAGAACTTTTCTTCTTTTGTACCTTTTTAAAATGCTGCTCCTGCTGCATCACATGGAAGTGTAACACCTTAAATAGAAACCCCTTTCCGCCTTTTACGCTCATACCTGAGCTCACAAGCGCTATGTGTCAAACACTGTGACTGTGTGTTCAGCTTGTTTCAGCAAATGAAGAAGAAATTAAAGCCGACAAGCAATATCAAGAGTCATCAGTCCACCAGGGTATGAAAATATAATCTTGTCCTGGAAGCTCGAGGTGGCGATTGTCCACCCCTGCTTTGTGTGTAGCAGTAATGGTGCTGACACAAAGAGATCTGATGGTGAAACGGATTCAACAGCACCGGTGCCGTAGCCCTGATGAAGAAACGATCATATAAACACCTTTTCACCTATTGTACCCCCGAGACAACGGCGTCATTTTAAATGCACCATAATGAACGAATTGTGGGAAATGAGCACAGCTGAAGTGAAGTGTCTCTCCCTAGGAGAAAAACAAAGTTTCCATGGCAACCACCATGCATGGGACATTGGCTTTGAGGCTAGACGAATAAGTGTTACATATTGGCTTTGCACACAACATGTCGTGTAGGCTTACAGTAAAGCGCAAAGCCATATCCATCCGTCGCCGGTGTTAATATTGCTCATCGTATGGTACATACTGTAGTGTACATATAAGGTAACTCTATACTGATTAACTTTTGCGGTTATGTTAAAACACTTTCAAAATGTTGCTGCTGGATGCTGGAGCCTGAGGGACATTTGGACATAAGATGCTTAACAGCATTTCTCTCGAGTCTTGAGAGGGTCTTGAGAGCTTTCGGTGCTTTACATCGAACAGAGGGCTGCTGATTAGCTTCGAACGAGTGCTGAATAATTGAACGCATTTGATGACAAAGTCCGGGTGCCACTTTACGGGTTTAAGCGAAAGCTAACAAGCTAATGGGGGGGGGCTCTCGCTGTTGCCATGGCAACCAACTCCAGCACACACTGGATAAAAAAAAAAAGGCGGGAAGTGGATTCACATCACACCCCTTTCAGGGGCGACGTGGTGTACCAGATTCGATACAATATGGCCTTTAATGCTTTATTTACAAAATACTGAGTAACATATGGTGCGGTTTGCATAAACGCATATGCTCTTTTTGAACATTTGGTGCTTTTTGAACATCCCAGTCCACATTTGCTCTTATAATGGTACCCTTCAGTCTTCTGGTAAGATGTTCCACTAGATTTTTCTCGAGATGTGTGTTCATTCAAATACAAGGGTGTCAGCAAAGTCAGGGACTGATGTAGGATAAGGATTCCTGAAGTGCAGTCAGCATTTGAATTAATCCCAATTGTGTATAATATTAGATTCGGAGTTGACACACACAAAGAATTTGGTTCCAGCTGTAAGTGACTCTCAAAAGTACAGACATAAACAACACTACACATTCAGCGTGGACTATAGAAGACAATACAGACAACACAGACAATGTGAGACAATATTGACAGGATGAGTATTAAATAGGGTTTGAGTGTTGGAGCTCTATAGCAGGAGATCTTCCATTCCAACCCATGGAAAGCATATCTTCATGGAGCTGGCTTTGTGTACAGGGGCATTGTCATGCTGGAACAGGTTTGAACTCCTAGTTCAAATGAAGGAAAGTTTTCATGCTCACACATCCACAATTGTGTGCCAACTTTGTGGCAACAGTTTGGGACAGAATCAGTAATTGGCTGGAAAAGTCAGGTGTCCCAATACTGTCTATATAATGGATTTCTGTAGATGTTTAATCCAAGACATGTTTTTTTCCCAAATCCAAGCAATTCTTTGATTTGAAAAATATAAAAGAATTTTGAGTTTGAGAAATTTGTTGCAATTTTTGTAGGTCACAAGAACAAAGAAATCCGAGCCACGTTCGAATATTGATTATGACCCAATGATTAATGCATGGATGATAAATAATTAGTTATGGAGAGCTGAGAGTGTGTCACATGAAATCATTGTGGAAGTGAGAAAGAAGAAATCGTGACCTCATGACCTTATAAAATCAGTCTCACATTTGACCGTTTGTAAAGATTTTATTGAATATATATATATATATATTCACATTTGGATGGTCATACTTTTTCGACGTTAGCCCTGTTAAACGGTAAAAAGTGCAACGTTTACCATACATAATATTCAGAAGATTTTGAGGTGGGTCATTCCAAAAAATTACTGCAAGTACACCAGCTTCACTGCCACACAGCGAGGCACTTTAGACTGTCGCATGCAAAATAGAATAAAAAAAAAAAACTAAACAAAAACGAAAGCGGGATTTCACAGTACGCAGAACACAGCGGTACGGCTCGACTGGCAGGCTTCGTTTTTTTTTTTTCTTCGTAAAATTTGGCACAAATTCGTGATCGTGAACATCCTGTACAGCAAAGAGCGTAGCGACCACGTCAAAAAGTGCTGGAATTACAGCTACAAATAAGCCGCTTTGTACAAACTGCATCTCCGTACAAAAAGGTAGCTTTTTTTTTTCTTTTCTCTGTTCAACGAAATTACGATTAGCAACATCGAAAAACTTTCAATTACAAAAAAAAAAAAAAAAAAAAAAAAGATCAAGTAATAAAAAAATGCTGATGCTGCAAAAGTATAATAAATTAACGATTTCTTTGAGAATAAAAAAAAAAAAAACATTGAAGAATTTCACAGTTCCATTGTGCACAAACGTGTTGGGTGCAGAACGAAAAAAAAAAAAAATAATTCCAAGTCAGTGAGTGAGAGAGTGAAAGAGAGATAGAGAGAGAGGAAGAAGGAGGAGAGGAAAAACATCATTGTAAAACACAACAGTAAGCATTCGTCTGTGATTTGTGCTCATCATTAACATCGATGCGAAAGCTTTACCACTGAGGATCAACAAAACAAATAGTGAGATCAGACCAAAAAAAAAATACAAAATGGAAAAAGTGATCAAAAACATGCCCTCGAGAGGAATCAGTAGGTCAGACATGAGTGCTGTGAGGGTGCGAGGCTGCGGCCTGTGCTCCTCTCCTCGTGCGCATGCTGCGAAATTCAACCCTTATCGGAGAAGTGCGGCAGAAGTGCTGCTTCGCGCGGAGCTGAGCGTTTCCCCAAACATCACGGGGAAAAAAAAACGTCCGTCTGTCCGTTTTTTGGTTTTAGACTTCCGACTGCGACTTTTCCGTCGTGTTCTGGAGCACTTCGTCAATTTGGTCGTCTTCTAGGACGACTAGATGGGGGAAAAAAACAGAGACGAAACATGTAAGATGGTGCAGGGATTCATTTCAGCAAATCACCAAATCTAACGATGTTTTCTTAATTATTAATAGTATCATTAATTAGATATTTTTACATTTTTATTGTTTTGTGATTATATACACAAAAAGTAAGACAGCAGTTACAGTTCGGTACATACAGTCTGTCTAAATCCCATAATCACAATCTCACTCTCAGCTCACTCTTTTCTCCAGTGTGTGTGTGTGTGTGTGTGTGTGTGTATGCATTATGTAATCTACCTAAATCCATCCCTCGACCTGACATTATCTTTCCAGACATTACAGCAACCACAGATGAGCAAATATGAGTAGATAATAACATGCAGGCAGCACAAACACCGAGCAAACCGACTCGTATCACGTTTCCTCACGGCACATGCGTGTATGGAGAAAACCAGAAAAAAGCCTGCGTGGAGAAAGATGATGAAACATTGCTTTGGGAAAAAAATTAAATAAACAACTGATGCAAACTTAATTCAAGGCCGAATCGAGGCTGGCGTGTTTAATAATAAGTGCAACAAAAAAAAAAATACTACATAAAAGACGACATTTCTGCTTACCTACATTACCCACAATGCTCTCTGGGATTGTAGCGATAGTAGTAAAAGTGGGGGAAGTGCATCCTGCATTAGCCTAACGAGATGCAGCAGGGCTTTAGTCTTTTTTTTCTTTCAAACAGAACAGCATCCGAAGCGTTAACACGAAGCTTATCGTCGACCGCCAACACATTTCATTTGAGAAAAAAAAAATATACTTTTTTTTATTATTTAGCTGTGGTCAGCAATGTTACAGCACCCCTAGAGCACAGATTATCAAGGGCCTTGCTCAAGGGCCCCAAGAGTGTCAGCTTGGCGATACCAGGGTTTAAACCCTCAACCTTTCCATTATTAACCATCCGTGTTTCAGGTTTCCTCAGCGTTCCGCAGGTTTTCTTTTCTAATCTATGGCCAACCTGCGTCTGTTAAAACTCCAGGGCTCTAGTAATAACTGGAGGAGTTGTGACGTCAGAGTGGGCCACATTTTTCTGTTTAAACTTATGCTAAGTGCATCAGGATAGTCAGGACTTCTGCCTTTAGAAAGGAGATGTAGTAAAACTCCTGAAAGTCTCCTCACCTCGTTTGCTGCGTCCGATCTGTCCAAGCTTTGGAGGTCTTTTATTCTTCGTGGAGCTGAAGAAGTTGTTGGTGTTGTGCAGGCGGCAGGTGAGGGACATCTGCTCCTGGTCCCCATCGTTTCCGTACCGACTTATGTTCTCCTCATAAGGCAACACCTGCGACATGGTTCTCTCTCTCCGTCTAAACACCAAGCCAACATTCAAAATACACCTTCAACTTCATCTTTAAGCCAAATGAATAAAAGAAAAACAAGCTGAAATACCGAAAAGAGCCTTCAAATGATATTATTTGTTTGTATTTACCCTCAAACCTCCTCAGGTGTTTCAGCGTTTCGGCCACAGAGCAGCTCCTACAGCCAGAGAAAGCACGTGGTGCACGGAGACTGCATCAAAATAAAATCTGCCCTCCCACGCGCGGATTCGCCGGACCACCCGCCCGCCCAGCCAATCAGATTCGCTTCGTGACGACGGCGACCCAATAGCAATGCAGGTAGGCGGGATTTCACGGATCCAGCCAATCAACGCGCGGCATATCCCATTCTTCCTGGAGTACGGATTCAACACAACACGTCTCCGTAATGCCCCCTATTCCTACTAATCTAGTGCACTGTGGGGCATCTGTACTCATTACAGCGCGTTTACTGCGCACCTTTATCTTCTACCCATGAAGCTTCCAAGTGTTTAAACACAAAACAAAACATAGAAAAACAAAGAAATCAGTGAATAATAATTGTAACAATAATAAATGCATGCACTTCTACAATTATTATGAGTTCAAATCAAAGCCACACCAAGCTGCCACTCCTGGGCCCCTGAGCAAGGCCCCTAACCCCATAGCTGCTTAGTTGTATAAAGAGACAAGTGTAAAAAATATAGCAAAAAAGGTGACAAATACATTTTCACAGCACTGTATGTACACACACACACACATTTATTTATTTTTGCTTTCTTTGTTTTAATATAAAGACAAAAAGAACATAAATGTCAGACTTGTTACATCTTTAATGTGATATTTTAACAAACAAAAATCCACAGAAAAAAAAAGAATTGTATAATTTTAAATAAAAAACACTACAACACCCTGATTGAGTCTGAAGTCTGAACACCACTCCCAATTAATACTATGTGGAAGCACGTTTTGCCTTCATTAAAGCATCAACTCTTTGTGAAAAAAGTTTCTATAAATGTCACATATCTAGAACTTGAGATTTGATCCCACTCTTTGCGAAAAGGTTACGAGGGGATCTCTTGCGTACGGCTCTTTGTTGATCAATCCATAGGTTTTCGATTGGGATTGAGGTCTTGTTATTTCTATCTTTATATTTAAAAAACCTGCAGATTTTTCAATCCACTGTATGTATGTGTACATCATTAAAACAACATTTAAAAAATCACCATCAAACTCACATGCATAGTGATCCTCGCAAAAGCATTTACCCCTTTGACATCCTGGAAGTGGAATGCACTCTCTGTTTTCATAAATATTCCTGATATAAATTCTCACAAATACATTTTCCAGTTTGCTTGTATAGGAATATAAGGTAAATTATGGATCTAATTTCCAAGCAGATGCATGTGTTGCTTTTAACTATTTTAGAGTATAGTTTAATGTTACATCAAGTATCCTTAAAGCTCAATTATGAATTTAATTTTTATATATTATATGTATATATAAAATATATCAACATTTTCAGAAGCTTTACCAGAAGTTTGCTACCTTTATTTTCTGAAACTGTGGATTAAAATATTCAAGTGAAGCAGGTCTATATCTGGATTCTCGAGAACGTTACAAAATCAAGAAACAAGAATTTCAGGGTGTCCAGACTTCTGTCTGCTTCTGTTAGAACACTACACATAACCTGGGTCCCAGAAAATACAAATCCAGTTCATCACCATTTCAGGTTATTACAGTATAAAATGTACTGAAGTTTAAGAGGGAGGGGCTAATACTTATGCAATGCCCTGTATATACTAGTTAGACAGCGCCCTCTTCTGGTCACTGAGTTTTATTGAAAAGCCCTTCATCACAAACGTGCTGTAGATTCAGAAAACAAACCATAATTTAAATGAAAACACATTGATCAGCCTCTCATTTTTTCTATTTCTCTCAGCTGGCCCGTTCACTTCTACTGCTCTTCTCTTAAGAAAAAAGAGGGTAGCGCTACGATGATACAGAAATCAAATCATATTTACCTTTTATTTTCTGGCTCAACCGACACGCCCTTTTCTTTTTGAAGAGGGAGTGGGCGGGGCGAAGCAAATGTGTTAAAGCTTAAAGCATTACAAAACTGCACCTTCAAACAGTCTTTAACACAAATAGGGTGATGATTATTTAGAAATAAAACATAAAACAGGTAAAAATAATGAACAAGTGATGTCACCAAGCCGGAGTCAATTAAAAGGTGGTGTCAAGTTTCCAGACAAATTTTGTAACACGCCGACAGATGGCAGCACTAGGCTGCACGCACAGTCACAAGGAGCACCGACCGGTGCCAAAGTCGGTGTGCCAAAAGTCCTTTGACATTGTAAACTGTGCAACTGGTGCTATTCTTACCATGTGTGTTACCACTTCTGCTACTCTGGCTACATGCGGACTCGGTCACGGAGCTCTTCTAAAACACGAGTATCTCGCCGGAAACAACACGATCCAGGATTTCGCTCTCTTTCCGAATTGCCGTTTTGACACCATCACGGGGATCCAGCATGAATCCCAGACAGTGCTTGACACACTTCAAAAAAGAAGACTTCCAGAATTTTTAACATGGATAAAGAAATTTCGATTTGATACCACCTCATATTTATATCAATTACCAAAGTGTTTTTTTTTCCCCACGTAAACATGAACTATGATCTACTTTTCACTGTTTATATGTACATTCCATGCTGATGAACCTCTGTATTGTACTGTACATGTTGTAATAGTAGTAGTAGTAGGTAGTGCTGACACTGGAGACTCCTTCCATAAGCCTCCGCTTATAGAACACTTATAGAATCATCCATATCAACCATTAGAGGGTTTTTGTTAAATCAAGAAAATACTATTTATCATATATATGTAGTTACTATGTAAACGACTTAGGTGGAAGCTTAGTGTTTAAGGCATTGAAATCTGAAGGCAGTGAGTTCTAATCCATGTCACATCAAGCTGCCACTCCTGGGCCCCTGAGCAAGGCCCTTAACCCTACAGCTGTTTTGTTGCATGAACGAGGTAAATATAAGTTGCTTTGGATACGGGCGTTCACCGAATGCCTTAAATACAAACTTGCGATTTTCCATGAAGTTGACGCTACAATCAGCGCTGTTGATTTAGTAAACAAGACACTGTTTAACCAATCAAATACGAGAAGACTCCGAAAGCTCCACCTCTGTCTCTAGGGGTACCTGATGTAGACACAGAGCTTCCACGAGCTGATTGGCTCTTCACATTTCAGCGTATAAACATTTCTTCTGAAAATCAGAATCACTATGCTTGAAAAAGCGAACTGAATCGTTAGAAAGGGATTTTTTTGTGTTGTAGATGAACGTGTAATGTTTGTACAATCGTTGAGATGTTTTCGTGGTCAACAAAGCTTTATTGAATTTCTTGTCTTTTATTTTATAACAGAAATGAACTCAAGCATCATTTTAAAGCCTTTGAACGGAAAAAAAATCAGTTGAACACGTATAGATTTGTTGTGTCGAGGTTTATGCAAATCATAAACGTTCATTCTATCACAACGTTGACACACAGTCACAGAAGAAAACGCTTTCAGCAGCCCAGGAAACCAGTCCATGGCTTTTTGTCTCTCTGTCATGGAAGTGCTGCTTGTAGGATAAGTGCTTTCATTCCCATCTAAAAAGTCCAGCTTGGTATCAGAGGTGGTGATCAACCTGAAAAATCCATCTTGTTAAAATTTCATTCGCCTTCCACGTCTCCTCTGCAGCCCTGAAAGCAGGAACGCTGTTCTGAAACCGGTTACAACCGCCTGCTACTACTGACTCAGTCATTTTATACGTTTTATCACGTTAGTTCATGTGCAAAAAAGCCAAGTGATTGAAGAATTTCCTGATTTCCACCACAAACAGTAGTGAGCTATTTAACTATATATATTTCAATATTTTAATTTAGTAATCATCAGCTGTATATTTATTCGTAAACTAAATGAACAAACGTATTTGGACCCCTCACTTTTCCACTCAAGTCTTTTTGGATGTAGTAGAATTCATTTTTCCCTTCGCTTGAACTAGGAGACTCAAATGTTCCACCATGACCAAAGCCAGCTCCATGAAGATATGCTTTACATGGGTTGGAGTGGAAGATCTCCTGCTTTAAAGCTCTGATTTTTCTGCCTGAATGAGCACCGATCTCCACAAAATCTTGTGGAACATCTGAGAAGAACGGAGGAGCAAACGGAGAATCGGTGTGAAATCCAATAGTGAGGTGTCCACAAACTGCCCATAGAGTGAATATGATAAAGAGATTGATTACAGATTTGGTGAAAATGAGAGTAGCACCTACCCACCATGTTAGAAAATGGTCACATATTTGAACTTGAAATTTGAGCAGCACAATATAATCGTTTAGCTGAGGTACAGAGGCACCACACGGTCTATAGCGGCCCTGCAAATGAGGCACTTTTTGGGCAGGGGCAGTGCGTCGTAACACTGCCAGCATGCGCACACATGGCCGCATTCGAGAAAAACGCATGAGCGCTGCTGGCTCAGGCACACAACGCACGCTCCGACGTGCATGACCTCATCATCTCCGCCAATCATCCTCCTCCTCAGCTCTTCAAACTCCTCCATTATCTCGCGCTCCTTCTTCTTTTCCTTTTCCCGGCTGTACCGCCGCCACAGCACGTACACCAGCGTAGCACATGCTGCCAGACCCATGAGTGCCGTCAGAATGCCATAAAACCTCGCTCTGCTCTTGCAGGTCTCGAGCAGTGTCTCGTAATCCAGGCTGCTCAAGACGTAGCGCAATCCCTGTTTTGGAGGCTGCAGGCGCAACTGACCGCCGTCCATCACAAGTTCTCCGACGCCGGTGATGCCCGCTCCGAGCCGCAGCATCTCCTCCATCTCGGTCACGCCCTGGGGCCACTCGCCGCTCAGGAAGTGGCCTAGGATGCTGGTGAAGGAGCTCGTGGCTGGGTGGAATTTCTCATACGTTTTTTCCAGGTCGATCTCGGCGTCCATGGGGCGGAACACGCGCACGGTGGTTTTGATGGCGTCGCAATGCGACGCGAGGTCAAAGGGTACGGTTTTGGTGTGCTGGTGGATGAGCTTCTCGTTGTTAAACCTGATAAAAGTCAATTTTAGTGCGTTTTTTTTTTTCTTTCACGAAAATTTAAGTAAATTTTTTTAAAATTTGTTCAACAATAAGTGTTTACCAAAGATGACTGGTCTGATTCCTCATCATCGTCTTCTCCTTCAGCGTCAGTCTGGCGATCACGCCTTGGCAGCCGCCTACAAACTGACTGTTCAAGGTCTCCTTAACGGAACGAACAACTCCTAAAGAGACGCGACAGAAGACGCTCCAATGAGGAAACATTCAAGACAGAATAAAATATGAGGAATAGAGGTCGACCGATACGGGTTTTTTCTCTGGCCCATGCCGATATATTATGCCAATTTTTTTTTTTGCCGATAACAATACAGCTCCAAAAAGTTCTCATTCTCTCTCCAAGAGTGCCATCAGATTTAAAATGAAAAAAAAAAAATTTCCATTATTTCCAATTTAAAAAAAATGTAACTGATGATTAAAGATGGAATGCACCGATAGATCGGTCGACCTCTAATTAGGAATATGTAAGAATACAGGGTCGATTATTGGCCCTGACTCAATCCCTCAAGTCCTTCAATCCCTCTTTTCCTCCTCTGATGACTTGTTTACAGCACAACTGTTGTCACACACTTCATCTAATATTCATTGGTACCTTGGATAACAGCGTAGGGGATACATTTCCCTGGAGCTTCAGCGAGGATGTTCAGCAAATCTTGATCTAATGAGATTTTCTTGGCTTCCTGTTGATTAGAATACAATCAGATGCTTTTTTTCTTCGGTCAAAACAAACCTTTTGCGAAGTTCTTACTTACTCTTAATCTGGCAACACTGCTGTTCTTGTTCCTGTACAGCCAGTAGAAGAAAGCGGTGAGAGCTGAACTGGTGGCCAGCAGCAAAACCTGGTTTGTAGAAGGTACGCCATTCGAGTCCATTTCTTTTTAAATTAAAAACACGGAAAAGCGTATCAATCGTATTTATCTGGTAATAATCGTAAATATAAAAAACCAACACGTGAGTCCCAACATGGTTTACATTTAGAGAGTTGACCACTTTGTGACTGGGGGAACATTTTTATTACAAATTTAGCTCCTTCCTGACACCTGATACAGATCTCCTGCTCCTCTTATCACCAGTCCCTAATGTTCCCGAAAAACAGGCATTGATCATCGTTAACAAACACCGATGGAAACTTTTCCCAACATTTAATCTACATTTTTAGCAAGGACTAATCCCGACCGTTCCTGTTGACCAATCGCTAATGTCCTTTATTCCAGACGACCAAACACTGATCACCACCGGTCCCAAGAACCAATCACCATAGTCTTTCTCACTCTTTTGGCTTTGTTTTTAACTCTCTGTAAACATTTCCTCTGTGTTTTTCTTCCAACCACTCGTCACTTTCGCTTCTTCTCTTTCGGTAAAAAACGTTAGACTAAACCTCAAAGTGTCAAAAATCTTTCCGCTTCACGCAACACGACTTGAATTGCTGTGCTCATTTGCATAGCAAATACTATGCAAATTAAATTTGTGATGTCACCAGGTGACTCAAGATCACATTAGATACTTGATAAAATATAAATGACACTGATTTCTCCATGGCAAAATTGAACAGCTGAACATTTTCAGTTTGAGCTGAAAATTGTTATTTCTCTAATATTAAAACTAGATAATGTTTTAATATCATATACACGAGCTGCACTTTATAAATATATCATTCGTGCTATTTGCATTATTTCAGTTTCGGGCTGAAGTAGCAACAAATATGTCTCTTTTTTATTCACATTATAATAAAACAATTGAACATATTATTTATAAAAACAAATAAATAAAAGAAAAGCTGAATCCCATTCACTCTGATGTAACAGGATACTCGCCTATTAGCTTTAGCTTGTTAGCTTGTCGTTCCCAACTGACTATCTGAATGCTAGGCTAACATTTCATTCGCACTGTTTTTATTTAAAGAATAAACAAACAAACAAATTTATGTTGTGTTTCTATTGACATTTCTTTCTGGTTTTTACCCAAAACGCCTACAATTGTCCATTTAACATCAACATCTCTCTGAATCCAGTAACTTCCCCAAAGATCTCCACCGGGTCTGTCCCAATTCGAACATGTAGTACACCTAGGTGTAGAATGCACCTATTTAGGGAACGAGCTGTTTTTGTAATGCGGCCCTTGATTCTTCTTCTGTGGAAATGAAGGTGTGATGTCAGTGCCACCTTGTGGTATGGAAAGTGAAGTACATGCAGATTGTTACTATTGATGCTAGATGAAGTGATCGAAGTGTCGAAAGATCGTAAATTTAAATCCCAGTAACAACAATCTACCACTGATGGGCCCCTTAGCAAGGCCCCTAACCCTACTTGCTCAGTTTTACGAATGACATATTTTATAAGTCGCTCTGGTTGAAGAGCGTCTGCTAAAATGTTGTCTGTCTGAATTCGACAGATGTTTCCAACAGGCTCTGCGGAAATGTCCTTTAAAATAACGTCATTTATTTCATTTGTATTTTTTAAATAAATGTACATGCATGCAGAACTACTTACACAGTAAATGTTCATACATACAACCCCAAACTACAGCTCATGGTAAAGAGATGATGGTGAATATACAGTGATTCTGCTTGTAGTATTGTAAGTATAGTTTCTTTTGATGCTTTATGGTTGTTTTATGACCTGCCAAAACACCTTTGCTTCATATGTAAATTGAAATCTGTCCATTTTTAATTGTATTGTATAAAAAAACAAAAACTAAGATTACAAGTCGTAGCAATACAAGAATAAAGTCGATATTTTGAGAAATAAAATATTACCACTTTAATCTCATATTGCTACGACGTTATTCTATAAAATTCTATATAATTCTATAAATTCTATAGTGTCTATGACGTGTCACTATAACCCATCGTAGTTTATGTCTATTTTAATGTCTGTTTATTTATTTATTTTTGATCATTTATTTTTGGTGAGCTGTACTGTATAGACGCTTGAGCATTCTCCAAATGTTTTCCAGATGGAGTGTGTTGACCTGTTGCTCAGTAAACAGGATGTAACGATGAGTCTGGATGCTTTTTTTTTAAATAGCTCTGGTGTTTCATACATCTTCTACCTTCTGTCTAGCGAGTGTCGCAAACGTCACTCGATGACACAAAAATGCTTAAAAAGCTTAAAACGGACTTCCAGCAGGACAATCATCCAAAACATACAGACACAAAAAGAACTTACTGACCACAAACTCAAGGTCCTGCTATAATCATCCCAGTCCCCTGACTTATAGAAATCCTTTTGGTTAAACTGAAAAAGAAAATCCACCAGTGTGGACCTCAAAATTTGAAGGATCTTTAGAGGTATGAAGGAGTGCTCTCCGATCTCTTGGCATGTATTCTCCAATCTCATCAGTCTTTATAGGAGAAGACTCAGAGCTGTTATCTTGACCAAGAGAGATCACGTAGGGTATTGACTTAATGGGCGCCAATAATTTTGGCAGACAATTAAATATTTTCACAGCTTTCTTTGTTTGCCAATATTAATGGAGGGCACTGTGAATTTTAAATGGACAATACTGTACTTTGGGGGTGGGGGTGGGAGGTGGATGGTGGGTGATAAGAGGGGGCTGATTGGGTAAAGGGGCAGGACTCCTTATTGTAACACATTATTTATGTTATTTCTATAGCAACAGCTCCAAATGGTATATTTTGTGATATTAAACAAATGCAAAGTGCTAAAAAAGGAAGAAAGTATTAGCTATGAGAAACAAAACACCGCAGAGCGGATTAGAAAGAGAACCAGCACATGATGGTGTAGGAGTCACAACATAGTTAACTTTATGGAGTTGACCACTTTGTGACTTAACATTTTGGGGAAAATAAAGGGTCTGTAAAAGATTTAGCTATTGCTTGAACTGACTTTGTTGACAGCTGGAGTCTGTCCTGCACATGATACAGATCTCCTGCTCCTCTAGACATATGCATAGATAGAAAGTTTAGATGGCTAGATGAATGTAAGAATGTTCATGAAAGGTTGGTTGTTTCATTGGTTTCCTAAGTTAATTGTATGTATAGATAGATGATAAAGGAATGGATGGTTGGTTGGGTGAATCAGTGAATAAATAGAAAATAATAGGATGGATATCTGTCTGGTTGGTGGGTTGGTTGGCTGGTTGAATGTACGCTTGGATAATTGGAGCAATCGGTAAATTCTAAGGATTTGTTGAGTGCCCTCTAGTGGAATTCCATGACAAAAGCAGGCAGAATCCCTACTGACTCAGTGACTTGAGGGACTTGTGAGATTCGGATCTGTTCACAGAGTGATTCAGAATGATTCCTCATCTCTAGTATCCAGTAACTCCAATAAAAATAAACATCCAAATGAGATGAAAATACTATATTTATCTACCTACCAAGTTAACCATCTAACAAAATCAGCCAATCAATCAATATATCAATCAATAAATGAACAAATCAACCATTAATTCACCAATCAATCGAACATTCAATTAATATCTGGTTAATTGTTGATTTTAATTGATTGATTGATTGATTGATTGATTGATTGATTGAATGAGTGGTTGGTTGGTTGATTAATTACAAATAAATAAAGTTATTTGATTGAAGTAAAAAAAATAAGTAAGAATAAAAAATAAAAATAAATACTTGAAATCTTGGACTTAAAACCTTACCACAATCAGTATTTTTTTAATCTAATTTATACATATCTTTCTCTGATAATTTCACAACCAGCGATCCATGATCTTCATTCAGCCACAACCCATATTTGTTTTTTTTTCATAATGCCGTCCACATCAGTTGAGGAAAGGACAACTAAAGAGGGCTGTAGTGAGGCAGTAGTGCACACAAGCACAGACTCTGATGTAGATGGTGGTCTTGATGTCGTGTTACTGTACATAATAACACACTCAAGGTGCTTTTACAGGAAATGCAGAAGGATCACAAGACTAATAATGCAGGTTGTCAAATTCAAAAGTGAACACTTCTACATCCTGAATAATGGGGAATAAATGACTGTTACGAAGAGACCGGCACTTGAGACTCCTTTCAACTGATTTGTTGTGCAGCAGGAAATCCTATTAAAACTCTGTGTAATTAGTGTGCAGGACATGTGCCTGGATAAAACCCACACAGCATCACTGTATGAAGAACCACTTTAGAATATTCGCTCTGCAGGAACACATCATCAGATGAACAGGTGATGAGGTCATGAGCTAATGAATCTTCCCTGAGCAGAGAAGCCCGTAGCAGCAGCAGCAGCAGATGTCCCAGTCCCAGTGACTCTGGTTTGCATGCTAAACACTTTCTTAGGAGCAGCACAAAGCTGCACAGAGGCTTGCAGAGAAAAAAGCTGAAAGTGTGCAGAGAAACCTGAACTCTCCTGCACTAGTTTCAGGCTCATTAACATTCATATCTCTCTGTCTATCTCTCTATCTATTTCTCACGATACACTCTACTCTGTATAAATAAAAATGCATAGAATTATATTCCACTGTTCTAAAGAGTAGGGGTTAATCAAATATTTAAATCCACACTAATATGCACATCTTTCCCAACTGACACACACACACACACACACACACACACACACACACGAGATGCGCATATTTAACCAGTTCACACGCTCACAAGGCACAGGTGTACACACTTGTGATGTGCATTTCCATAACTGAGGCAGATGCATAGCCAATAATACAATTTATATATTTATATATATATTTTTTTTATTTTATATTTTTTTAATATTATTTATTTATTTATATATTTATAAATGTATAAATGTACATATATATACATTTATATAAAACAATATAATATGATAGGAATAAATTTAAATGAAAAAGAGAATTGACATGATGATCAGTAACAGTATTCAAGCCAGACTTAATTTCATCATTACTGATCGAGGCTAAACATTTTCCATTTAGTTTCAAACTCATTCCTGTGATGCTGAAAAAAGTTCCATGAACCTCAAAAGGTTGGAATATGCAGCATGATGCCTTACGACTAACAACGAGCGGTACTTGTTTTTTATTTATTTACTTATTCAATATTATTTAATATTTTTTTTAGAAAAACCTTATCTCTGATCTTTAAAAAAAGACAGGAGCGAGTACATTCGTGCCAACTCATCTCAGCTAGTTAGGGATATTAAAATGGTGCCATCTATTGAGAGGCGTAATGCATCCGGAGTGCTGCCTTGGAGCGTTTTTTTTTATAACCAGACAAAAGCGGCCAGTGAATAATGAAGCCGATTGGCACTGGCTTGCATCACGCTGATTTTTCATTTCCGTCTTTAGAAAGTTCAGCAGCAAGGCGGATTTGCATTTGGGGGCCGACTCGAATGTGTATGCAAATAAGGGTGAGTCAGTTTAAAAACCTGGGCGTTAAAAAAGTTACACGCTCAGCTGAGGCTAAAAAGATAAGATAACCTAAGTGTGTGTGCATGTGTGTGTATGATAATTATCAAGTGGTGTAGGTTACGTTTAATTGGCTAATACATCATTTGGCAACCAATGAACATGAAAGAATGATGACCAAGGGCAAATTAATGTCAAGTACATTGTTTGGGCAACAAAAATGGATGGATATTCGTTTTCTTTTTTCGACTAAACCAGATTAGATTGAGGACAAACCGTCCCTGCTTGGTAGTCAGTGCATGTTTGTTTAGCTGCAGGTCACAGGTAGTGTTGCACAGCAGGCCAAAATGTTCGCTGTCATCACGCCAGGCATTTCCTCTGAGCAAGAGCACAACAGTGACCATAAATCACCCGTCTAGGAGCCGGCCCTCTTTCACATCTTTCATTACAGTGGACAGTGGAGTTGAGCATAGAAGCCTGATTTAATTATACTCTGACCGTAAAGTAAAGTAAACACAGGAGCGGGCCATGAACCTTTGTTGTTTTTTTCTGCAGATAAATGGTTTGGGGACACTTTAGGTTTTTTCGGGAACGGCATTAAATTACATGCCGTTAATGAATGTCCAGAAGGTTTCAGAAGGTACCTCCAGCACATTCACCATATCACCAGTGTGATATAAAGCGTCACATCGGGGCTGATTTCTTTGCAGCAAAGACTGTAGACAAAGTGGATTAGATAATTATTAAATGGATTTATAGATTTATATAATGCAAAAGATTTTTTTTGTTTATTTTAAGAAGGGGGTGTTTATGGGAAAAGGAAAAAAATGAGATATGTATTATGAATATAATATATTGTGTAAATATAAATATATATGCATGTATGTATATTTAAGTTGAGCACAAATCTCCACAAGCACACAGGAACATCAGAGGATTGGAGGTAATTATAACAGCAAATGGTGACTAAATGTGGAATAAGATGTTCTTTATATAATAGTCCTTTAAACCAATAAAATCGATCTAACACACACAACATGAAGACAGTAAAATGTAAAGATAAAATGTGTGTGTGTGTGTGTGTGTGTGTGGTTAATACCACTGACTCTTGATATAAAGCACTGCTCAAGATTACCAGCATCTTCATCAAGCCATCGATAAGCATCTAATATCACGTGCAGCCATCAAGCGATTCGAATCCCACAGCGCTGTAGAAATCTGATCCTTCAGAAGGTGCTGATTGATGTTCAACACCAGGAGCCCTTTTACACAATCAAAGTCACAGCGTGTGTGCAGGAACGGCGATAGCAAAGTGCCCTGAAATGCGAGAGAAGGGGCGCTTAGATAAGAATAATTGGTTTGATTCGACACTGTTCCGCACTGTGGGCTGCTCATGCAAGAGACGGCCTGATAACAAATAGGACGGGGTAGAGAGAAGGGGGAAAAAAACAAATGCGATATTCTGGCACCCTTGCAGGCTTTAAATGAGAGGGAAAAAACCAAGATCAGCAAAGCTGACACTGTTCCGTTCAGCTCCTACAGCAATAACGTGCTTTTTTTTTTGCTCCCCAATCCCCCCTCCTTTAGCTGATGTTCGGACTGCTAATCTAATGAGCTGCAGAAACAAATATTTCACTAGATAGCATATTATAATGGTTGTTTGTATGGAGTCAGAAAGGTGCTCTTAATTATGCACAAAAAGGACCCAAGGAGTTCCAATTCTCAGAAGAAATGACCTGCGATAAAACGCTGATACTGCGATTAATCTTACTGCTTTAGCAAGATGCACAGTGAAATTACATTTCTCTGAATTCAAAAATGTACAAAGAAATCTACAAGAGATTTTCCGTCTTGCTTGATTTTCCACAAAACGGACATTATTTAAACCCGAGAGCTCGTCAATTTTCAAAGGAATACTTTTCTTCGCATGAAAGGCCAGAGCAACTTTTATTCTAATGTACTTCTGAGATCATTAGTTAAAAAGTCACAAACATAATGAATTCCCTCACACTTTCTGGTTGGCAGACGACGAACCGTTCGACAACACGGCCTTCTTTAATAATGCATACGTTTCAATCAGAAAGCGGTCGCCACAGTTTTTCCGGGTAGCGTCTAACTGTGACTTCATTATATCTGTATACAAATGAGGCACTTCTCTGAGGTAAAATAAATAACCCATTGGGTTTAGTGACAAAAATCATAAATTGTTTGTGCAAGGAAAAAAATACTTGAGCTGTATTTTTTTCGTACAATTTTCTACATTTATTATTTACATTTTTTGTTTACAGTCTTACAAATATGAGTAACCGTAGAGCATACAACAGAAGTGCTAGTTACAATATACATCAAAAATTGAATAGAAAAAACTAATATAAAATGGATTTATAGATTTATATAATGCAAAAGATTTTTTGTTTATTTTAAGAAGGGTGTGTTTATGGGAAAAGGAAAAAATGAGATGAATATGTATTATGAATATAATATATGCTTGTGTATATATAACTATATATGCATGTATGTATATTTAAGTTTATTAATAATATACTCTGTTGAGTATTTATATACATAACGCAAGTCATTACAGGTTATTTTGAATAGAATTGAATGTGACATGTTGGACCATGGATGTATATTTATGTATATTTATAACCCCCAGACTCCCCCCTGCCCCCTTTTTGTTATACTTTGCAACAAATTTTGAGTATAATTTATATTTTAAACACATTAGGTATAAGTTTATCACATGCCATTTGAAATATGCTTTATGATTGCATGTAAATTCATGTTTAAAATAAAAGAAAATATAAAAAGAAGAGAAAAAATTGATTTATGAGCTGTGCATCATTACATACTCAATTAATATAGATTCCATTCTTTAGGAATTGTTCCATGTACCACCTTTCCACATGTGCTTGAGATATGACCGATGTACATGGTGCTCAATATATGGGTAAACATCCTGTTCCTGGTTCCCTCATTCTGATAATAAAAAGTTGTTGATCTTCAAATCAATCCTGAACTTTTTATTTTAAAAGGTTTTAAAACTCAATCAACATCGAAAGATTTAAAAACAGCAAAACACCAAAATGGGCATCATACATAGAAGATGCCTCGAGGTCCATTTTTTCCTCGGGCATTTCCTTATTTCATTCCTCGTCTCTGTTCCCTGCCTTGCGGCGTTGACTTCAGTGGCAGCTAAGTCAATACGCGCCACGTTCATCAATCTCGGGAAAGGCCGGCGAGTCATGGCTGAGTTCTGCCCTGCACGTTAATCTTCTGCAACTCTTTTTTTTTCAGGTTGTCACACACTCGGCTCATGTCCAAGAAAAGTGCTGCACGTGTACTCACTTAAACAAATAACCTCTGCTTGAAGCTTCTGCTCGAAAAAGGCAGGCGCACTGAATGGAATATTTGGAGTCTGTTTCGCTTCAGGACGTTTCCCATGATGCTGTACGGATGGTACTAGAGTGCATATTTCAAAGAGGGTTAAAAAAGGCAGCAATGTCGCAAATTGCTTTGGGCAGTGACATGTTTGTTGTTTGTAGAAAAGGCTTTCCACTCTATGGACCAAATCTCAGGTGAACAGCACACAAATTCTCACATTCAAAGCCTGCATGGCTTGAGAGCAGTGTTTTGATTGTATATGTTCATCCAAAAAATGTACTTTACCAGTCATATGTGGTTCCTTTCCAAGCTGTTGCCACAAAATTGGAGGCAAACAATTGTATGGGATGTTTTTGAATGCTGTAGCATGAAATTTTTCCCTCACTTGAACTAGGAGACCCAAACCTGTTACAGCAAAGCTAGCTCCATGAAGATATGGTT
This sequence comes from Silurus meridionalis, assembly GCF_014805685.1. Taxonomy (NCBI): domain Eukaryota; kingdom Metazoa; phylum Chordata; class Actinopteri; order Siluriformes; family Siluridae; genus Silurus; species Silurus meridionalis. Next base: position 13,978,212 of record NC_060899.1, read on the forward strand.
TATATGGATAGGAGTGGAAGATCTTGAGTGGCCTGTTACAGAGCTCTGAACCCTATTAAACATGTTTGGGATGAATTGACAACGACTGTACCCCAAACCTCACCTACATCATACTTTACTAACGCTCTTGTGGTTGAATGAGCACAAATTTCTACAAACACACTTTCTAGTGGAACATCTTCCCAGAAGAATGGTGTCCTCTTCAAACATAATGAGAATAGCTAAATGATGAGAATAGCAAAAGGCTGAATGAAGACATCCAGGTGGGGTTGAAATAGCATTCTCAGTTTGAGGTTACAGTAGTAAAAAGCTACAAGTTGGTAAAACACACCCCAAAGAAAAGAAAATCCCACCTTCCTTAAAAATAGTATGCTTTAATAATTTTATTCTTAACAAGCTAAATGGGAGGCGGGGGACACTATAGCAAAAAAACCCTGTAGCAAAAACATTTAGAAAGAAAAACAAGTCTTGCAAAACAAGCTGCTACTGTAGAGCAAGACCCTTCTCGACTTGCTAGAGTTCATTTAATTTGCATTTAATATTACAAGGCTTGTGTTGGATAAACTAAAAAAAAGTGCAAAATACTTTTTAAGTTTCAAGAGTACACACAGTTTTGCTGCAGCAATAAGGCAACTAAAAAACTTTTCAGAATCCCTTAAGGCAATCAGTCCAGTTAAATCTTAATAGAATGAATAGTTCGACTCGTGGTAAACAGCATATGGGTGTTAATAAATTGTTTGTCATTTTACCTGCATTAAAGTGAATTTTTGGTTCCACATGTGCCATTATGCATTGGTTTTGACATGGCACTGGTCCACATTTCAACAGTCACTGATAGAAATATCCATCCACAAGAGCTCCAACTGCCCTATTTCTAGCAAGTAATCACTAGCTAGGAACTCATTTGGGACTCAATCCATCACATTGCAATCTCATCTCGGATGGACATGTGCAATCACCCCCACCTCCAGCACCACCAGTCTACAATCCCCTTTCTCACACTCTGCAGATGATAGAAAGGCTGTGCATGATTCATCACCACTGACCTGACTGGCTGAATAGCTTCCCTTGACATCCTCCTCTGCTATTATATACTTCAGACTTCAGGGAAAAAAAGACAAGAGAATAGCTCGGGATTATGTAAATGAAGTGATGGCTGGCAGAGATGTCTAGCAAATAAACACTTGCGGAATACCATGGAAGCAACATATCGTGGACTTACAATTACAAAATTACAATGTGACACTGTATATGACAAACAGCTGCAGTTTCATTCCTTCAATCTCTATGCTAATAGAAATTAATGAAGTGTAAAAAGATCAGTGAGTCATTTGAGTAAGTGAGTAAGATTGAAGTGAATCAAATTTTCCCTGTGTTGTTCTGCATGAAATGGACAGATGCACTGCCAAAACAGATCAAGACAACTAATAGCAGTGCTGTTTCCACTCTGACAAACAGTTCTTCCGAGTATTAAGCCAATTACTTATCCCCTCTCTTTAACTTTGTAACACATTTTGTTCAATTCTGGAAGTCTACTTAGCTGAGTTTACAAATCGACAGCAAAATAAACCTGTAATAACCAAGCAGCCGAGTTCTCAGTCAAGTTGAGAATCTCTGGAAAAACCTGTTCAAATAACATTTAGCCTCCATCCAATCTGACAAGAGCTGGAGAAATATTGCAAATAATAATGGGCAAAGAATATCAGGTTGTGTAATACTTGCTTAGACATATCCCAGAAGTCTTGCACATGTTTTTTCCAGCCATACTACCAAGAAATGACCCAGAAGTGAGTACTTATGCAACCAGCAAATGTTTTTCAGTCATCTTCAGCAACCGCTTTATATTGGTCAGGGTCACAGCAGTCTGAAATCCCTGGGGAAACCCTGGGTCCCCAAAAAACTGGTCACAAGGTGGGGGAATTTACCCACCACAAATGGGATGGGAAAGCTGGTGAACTCAGATATGAACAGGGAGAACATGTGAAACTTTGTACAGACAGCAAGTTGAGGTCAAGATAGAACTGGGGAACTAGGAGGTATTAGGCGTTATTAGGCGTTAACACCTTCTGCTGTTCCACTGTTTTAACTTTTAACAATGCAAAGTATGCAAAAGTTTAAGGGTGCTGAAAGATATCAATGATTTGTATGAGTTTTTTTTTGTTTGCTTGTTGTTTGTTTGAGATGATGTTTAATGCGAGTCATGTTAACCTTAGTTCCAATTTCATAAAACTGCTGCTCTTTCCACTTGACGTATTTTTAGGAATTGGCAGAATAAAACGTTTTTGAGTTATAAAGATGTTGCTGTCCCAACGGTCAAGAGACCCACCACCACCTGGTTAAAAACTATATATGAAAAGAGCAACTGATTTACTGTGCTTCTAGAGCTTTCACCGTTGTACTTATTGATAGTAGCAGCAGGCGAGGGGCAGGAAGAGTTAAGATAAATGATGCTGAGAAATTGGGCTGGGAGCCCAGTTCTGATCATCGCACTCCCTCTCCTTCTCTCTCTTTCTTTCGCTCTTACTCTCTTTCTCTCTCTCTCTCTCTCTCTCTCTCTCTTTCTCTCTCGCTGATGAAACAGACCAGAAGGAAAGGAGGAGGAGAGATAGGAGGGGCGAGCGAGTGAGCGAGCTGTGGAGCAGACCAGCTGAGCCTCACTGCTCTCAGTCTCTCTTCAGCGTTGTTACAGAACAGCTTTCCTCATTCTTGCTCTGAGGCACTCGGTACACAACAGATACACTCGCTTGTTTGCCGTCGGTGGGGGCAGTGAGCCCCTCAGACAAACTGGGACCATGCTGCCCTGGAAGAGAAGCAAGTTTGTGTTAGTGGAGGATGATGCCAAGAGCAAAGCGAAGAGTCTGAGTGCTGGTCTCACCTACCACTCACTGTTGTCCTCGCTGCTGAGGTCGTGCCCTGACCTAGTGCCTGACTGTCCCTTCCACTGGCTCGCAGGGGTTTTCCACAGCAAGCGTCAGAAAGTGGAACTGAACAAAGAGGAGCCTATTTACAGTGTCCGCTACCTGGGAAGTGTAGTGACAGTAGTGGCCAAAGGTGAGGGCTGCACGCATGATGCCGTCGCCAAGATTTGGGCATCCAGCAACTATGGGGAGCAGAGTGCCAAGATGAAGCTGAGCGTAGGGCCACATGGCATACGCATGGGTTGCCGCAGGAAACCCCCTCACCTCTACACTCTTAACCGTATCACCTATTGCACAACAGACCCCTACCGGCCAAAGATTTTGGCATGGATCTACCGGCACCAGGTCAAGCACAAGGCAGTGGTTCTGCGTTGCCATGCTGTGCTTTTGGCCAAGGCAGACAAGGCTCATGACATTGCTCTCAGCCTATACCAGAACTCCATTTCAGCCTTTAGTGAGTTTAAGAGGCTTAAACGGCAGAGTGATTTCCGGCACTGCAAGCAGGAGCTTCTTGGGGAGGACATCATGCCACTTATGCCCTTACGGAAGCTGATGAATGGACAGTGTCACTATCAGCCACCAGTAGACAAGCCTGGCAATTCCAACCGCCTGTTCGCCATCAGTGAGGAGGATGAGGAGGAGGGTGAAGAAGAGGAAGAAAAGCAGGCAGACAACAATAAGCAAAAAGCATCAAATTCCACTCTACCAAATCCTCAGCCAGAGGAACCTCCTGAGAGCAAGCTGGGATACATAGTTCACGGACTAGACAGCTTTTCTATCACCATCAGAGATGAGGTGCACATGACGCTCAGCACACTTGTATGACTGCACAGGGATATTGGAGGGTGTACACACTTCTCTTCAGATATTTCTCTCTGTCTTTCTCCTCAGAGCTCTATGATTCCTGCAGAGCGTGATCCGGTCCACCATCAGCAAGTTTTAAATGCTGAGTTGCTGCTGGCTCGCCTCGTGAGCACTTTCTGTATGGATGTTTAATAAAGTGGAACTTTGTGAATAAAGACAAAAGCACAACGTGAGCGCGCTCCCCACTCTGCAAAGCAAGCCAGTAAGGACAAAAAAACGGAAGGAGCTCAGTCCTTTTAAACTACAATCAAACAAGGAGAAAACAGAGACCTTCAACAAGCCTTTGTGTTCTTTTCATGTGATTGCATGAAAGTACATACTTTTCTCAGACTTTCTGGATCATTTTGGAAATCGATTATTTATGTAATATGTTCATTTCTTTTTTCTACGTAACCATCTCCCTCTTCTATGTAACTTTCCTTTCTGGCCAAAACCTCTGTGACAGCAATGAGCATCAAGAGCAAGGTAGCAGCACTAATGAATTAATCCATGATTTAGGATATCAGCCATTGATTTGACGGGTTTACAGCTGCTGCACATTACAGCGCCAGAATCATTTACCGTATGACCAAAGGAGATGCCATGGCATTTAAGGCAGGATGTTTAAAATGTTTCGCAATTTTACCGTCCCTGGTTTTTGCACTGTGACATGTCTGGGACCAATATGAGGAAAATACAAACATAGTCTATGTTCCTTTCTACACATTTAATATCAGCTTGATCTGATAAACAGGTAAATAAGCTTTACTGCTTTATAAGGTAATTCATTATTCAAAATATTATGCCTATAAAAGAAAAAAAAAAACACTGTCTTATATTCGTAAACACGTTTCTATCTAACAGTACCTTTGTGATAATAATGGTGTATTAGACATTTCGCAAGCTTCGTTCCAATTGCACTAATTAACATGGAATTACAATAAAATTAAAACAAAAACATTTTTGGATATGAACAGGAATGTGTGAACATGTGATCTTGTTTGCATTCGGGTGTCCAAAGTCTAAGGAAAAACAAAGAAGGGTTTTTTCTGTGAATAATATTCATGCTTTGGCAAAAGATGAACAATCTCTGCGCAAATGGCGATGCAGATTGACACCAGGCTGTGAGTGGGCTCTGGAGAGGGAAGCAGAAATCTTTTCATACACTCACACATACACAGACAATCTCTCTCACACACACACATACACACACACACATACACACACTTGGCCCCTTTTAAAGCCAAGCGATTCGTCAAATGATCAAAATGTACAGGAAATGACCATAACGCACCTGGCTCAATATACCAGAATGACGCAAACTCCACTGCTCCTGCATCTTTGTGCTATTACATCAACCCGACTCGCACGATCTTTAATTAAACGAAACAGAAACCCCTATAATAATGAGTTCCAGTTGAAAAAAACAGCCAAAGGCTTTAGTTTGCTCGACAAAGATGCTTTTATTTATTTAATTATTAATTTATTAATTTATATATTATTTCATTTTGTATTCAGGGTTTGCGTTCCTCGTGCAGTAAAACGAGATTTTAATTATTCCGACGAATTAGCCCTCGGGGAGCCCTCGGGGTTCGGTCAATATCCAGCGAATCAACGAATCACCTATCAGAAAACTCAAAACAACAAACGGTTGGTAAACAGGTAGAGGCAATTAAAGCTGGCGAAACAACACGATCAGAATAAAGTGTCAAAATACAAAGTACAACCAATAATTCTTGTATCCCAGCATTTAAAATATGTATATATATATGAATAGCAATTTGGAAACCAAGCCCCATCATGTATTTACTGATTGCTAGCTGGCTAGTGCTAGTCATCTAGCTAGTATGCAGCCAGACAAGTATGCAAATTTTATCCAAATGTGAATTTTATGTACTCATATTTCCTATATTAATACCATTAAACAGTATATTATATCTATACTTATATAGATAAACATACCCTAACAACATTTTTGAGCTAAGTTCCTTTGCTGTGTTAACTAGCTGACTAGTTTAACACTAATACAGTGACTAAGCATTATTTGCCACAAAAAACATTACTACTCATAATGTAAAATATATGGTATAAAATCATTTATAAAATCAGTTATTTAGAAATTTTCAAAAAATATTTTCTTTGGGTGATTTTTTACACTACACTACTGAAAAAAGATGTATTTATCCAAGCTAGTCTCTAAGCAAGTCAGCTAGCTAACATTTTATTTTATTGAAGAATTTACCATTTTGTTTATTGATCTGATTTTGTATATTGATATTGATTTTGCTTCAGTGAGGATACTGAAAAAGTCTCTCTCTGGTGTCTACCTGAAAACCTGTGCTAGCAGGTAACTAGCTGTCTAGCTAGATTCTGCTATTATGGATGAACTTCACCTGGATACTGCAGATTTGTGCATGTGACGCACGGTCCTTTACATAAGCGTGCCGTCTTAGCCGAGGAAAAACATCAGACAAAATACCTAAACCTTCCAGAACACATCACTAAGCAGAAGATGAGGTCCAGATGGAATGTACGTTGGAGGAAGAAAAGACGTCTTTCATCCCCGTTGCCCATGTGTCGAGCAGACGATTGTTTGATGCTGAGCCCTGTGGGGAATCCAGGGACTACATCTGCATCATATCACACAGTGCATGACCAGTGGGTGCCTGGGGTGAGCTGTAACATTTCCTGTGTGTGCAGGATGGTGGCTGTGTCGAAACGGCGATTCGGTTGTTTATTGCTGCTGGAGAGGTTTCTTGGAGACAGATTAAAGAAGTGGTGTGTGCAAGAGTGTACTTGGCGTCAGCACAGAGAACAGAGCTAAGTGCATGTGTGTGTGTGTGTGTGTGTGTGTGTCTGTGTGTGTGTCTATGTGTGTGAACTCCTGTCACCTGCTCACTGAGGAACAACGGGAGGTACAAAGTTGCAGCGGCACTTGAGGAAGGGTTTAGAGAAAGTACTAATGAGTTCTCCTTAAAGCAGAAAGGAGAACGAAGTGTGCCAGGGACAGAACACACTCGATCAATGAGCCACAGCATACAGGCTGAGGGCTGAATTTAGGCATTTAGCGTGTGTGTGTGTGTGTGTGTGTGTGTGTGTGTGTGTGTGTGTGTGTGTTTCATTTGTATTCTACAATTGCATTCAACTGTCCTCTTGTGCTGTACTGCTGAATACAAAATTATTATCACTACCTATACATTTTTCTTGACCCACCCTCTAACAATACATTATTAATTCTGCCCTCTCAAAGCCTCCCGAAATAATATTCTACACTTTTTGTCACGACTTCATCCACTGCATGACCTACAAGTAGAAATGGTACTGATCTGATACTAGAAACAGTAAAAAATAATGTCAAATGTGATTGGGTCGCATCCTGTTATAAAAAAAAAAGACTGAAAAATTGTGGGGGCCAAGCATCAAATACTGTAGACCTGTTAAATGTTCTTCTTCTTCTTCCTCTTATTATTATTATTATTATGATGATTATTATTCTTATTACTTTTTCTCCTTTTTTTGTAGTTAATCTATCAGAAGCCCTTTGAATCCTCTGGTAGAAAGTTTGAAATTTGCCAAACCGATTGAAGAGTGCATTAGGAACATTCAGACCAAAGTAGGGTCAAATGTTGCTACCACTCTAGCTTTACAATTGGATCTAATTTAGAGGTAAGTTTATGGTCGTAATTTTTAAACCACATGTCCAAAATCCAAACTCTATTCATCCCTGCCATTCCTAAGTTTTATGACAAATTTTAGACCAAAGAATCAGCAAATAGTATCTCAGGTCAAACTAGCAACAGACAACTCAATTGGTCACAGCAGTAGCCCCTGGAGAAGCAATGCCACCCTGCAACCTTGTTTATCGAGTCCTTTTTATAACCATGGTCAAAACATACACATCATGAAGGAAACGAATGAATCCATGAATGAAACTTGAAACTATCTGCACCATGATAAGGTTCTGCATTCCCATGACAACAAGGATACTGTATCTGCAGTGTACAACTCTGGGTGCTTGGCCCCCTGAGAATGCTGCTTGCTGCTTTTTGGAATTGAAAGCGTTTACAGATTGTTTACGGGTTGATATTTGACTAGGTTTTGCCAATACAAAACTGCACTTTTGATATCGGAACACAGTTGTGTGAAATGTTATCAGGGTTGAATATGTTTACAGGATTTCCAGGATCCACATACAAAATTACTTTTGTCCTTTTGTCCTTAAATTTTCATGTATGTAGAATTGAACTAGAATTCCAATCTCATTCCTGGCCATATAGCACCCATGGAATTTTACTGACTGTAATGCAGGTATGTATGGAATGATGTTAATTTTTTTTCTATTGTTCACTAATATTCAGCTCAACTGATATACACACAGTATGTTGATTTTGCCACGCACCTGGCCAAGCAGATGTCATGCAGTTTCCGCAGTTATGAAATGACTAATGAGCACCGCTGACCTAATTCACCATTCTGCAAATGAGTCTCACCAAACTCAACTCAAAGTTCACCGTGATTATCACTTCAGAGCGAGATCTGGCACCCACCAGCTGACTTGTAGCCTACATAGTCTTGGCTAATAAATATTGCATGACCTGTCTGAAAGAGAGAAAAAAAACCTTTTATGGAAACAGACATGTTAGATTCCTTCAGAGACTGAAGCTGAAAGTAAAGGGAATAGACTTTGATGACTCTAGAGTTCATTTGCAAGTCTCAGCAAATATTTACGAGTACATTTACATTATATTTACTTTATCCAGAGGGATTTACAGTTACATAATATGGGAAAGAATAATATGGACACCTGACCATAAGATGATTTTTTTAACATCTCATTGCATATTTAGTACCCAATTTACAGTTATAGTAACTTTCACTCTTGACAATGTTCCACTCAAATTTGAGCTGGCATGGTGCACAAGGGCATTGTCATGCTGAAGCAGGTTTGGGTCTCATAGTTCAGGAAAATTCAATTCTTCTGCATCGAAATCTAAATACAATTGTGTGCCTCCATATTTGAAGTAACAATTCAAAGGAAACAGTCTGGAAAAGCTGGAAAATTTAGGTGTCACAATATATTGTCCACTAGCATATATCATTTAGAGATTTGAGCAAGTGATGGTTAAGGTCCTTGTCCTCAAAGGTCCAGGAGTGCCAGCTTGTTGGTGCTGAGAATTTTTAAACACACTCGGTAACAATCCACACCGTATCTTGAAAAGGCTTTAAAAAGAATTCAAAAGAATTTTAAAAAATGGCTGAGTTGAAGGTAAAGAGCTTTGAAAGCTTCATACAAAGCAAGATGATGATTAAAAAAGGTAATGCAAGGACAGTCTTTTTAATAAGCAGTGAACGTTGCCCTTCCCTCAACCGAGACATCATTATCTTTACTGCAACGTGTCTTCAAGCACACGAGGAGTTCTTTCATTATTTACAATCTGATGGAGTATCCTGCTCTGAATGCTTGGCATTATATTAACTGTAACTAATATTACAATTTGGATTGCATCATATTGTCCATATTTCAAGGAGATCACATTAAATCGGATTTAATACTGCGAAATAGCAGGTTGTAAAAAAACTAGAACACACACTAGGTAATGCGATGAGGGTGGGAAGATGAATACTAGTCTACTGCAGAAATGACTAAATCATAGCCTGAAATCTAAGAATCTGAGAATTGATAATGGAGTTAATTATCCACCATTGCGACACAGGTGCAGAGAAAGTCACGTGGCATGGTTAGTGATATGCAGTGGCGTCTTGGTTCAAGTTACATTGTACATATTACTGTATTTATTCTATCTGTACTAATTATTTTCCTGTCCTACTCTATCCATCCCATAGATGGGCCAAAACATTTACAGATATTTTGGAATAGGCCAAGGGTTCTCAAACCTTTTGAAGCCAGGAATCTCTCAAACTCCCAAAGCTCATTTTATTCCAGAAACTTCCCATTTTTAAACCTTCAGACTTTTGTGAACAATTATATGTCTATTAGTACAGTGGTACCTTGACCTACGAGTGCATTAATTTACAAGTTTTTCGAGGTACGAGCGGTCACTCGTCGATTTTTTGCTTTGTTATGTGAGCAAAAAATTGAGGTACGAGCTTGAGACGCCGCTGCTAGATGCCGAAGCGAAGCCAGAAAGCGAAGATTGTGACGAAAATTAAGATAAGCAAAGAAGAAAAAGTTACAAATTTAAAGTTTAGGGATACGTAGTGTACAGGAGTGATAGTAAAAAACGAGTTTTCCCTCCTCCGCTGCTTATCGCCTCTAAACCGTTAGTTACCGTTACTTAAAGTCTTAAAGAACTTTTTCTGCTTTGGACTTCATGCTCGAATTGGGCTACAGACAAAAATCCCTACTTGCAGATTTGTGCCTCGGTGGATAAACAAGTCTTGCAGAAACTGGTCCAAGTGCACAAGATACCATGTCTAATGATGGCACTTTGTAGAGGAGATGATTGAGGATGCTTGAATGTTTAGTGTCTGTTCTACTTAAAACTCCAGCTGGATTTCTCCTGTTTTCTCTTTGCAGCAGTGTTCATTGCCTTCGGACACAGTAATATTCTGTAAAAAAAATGTTTTTAATAAAAAGCTATACAATAGTCATGCAAAAATCTAAAAAAAAAAAACCTCATAAAGTATTGGATGTTGTCTGAATCTTTGTTTTGCATCCAATTATTTCACCCGTTAGGACTTCCAGATTGGATTCAGACACCTTCCACACTGCCCAGCTGGCCTGCCATGCTGGTGACATCATTCACCTCATTAGAAGAGCGATTATGAAACCCGACAGTGTGAAACCCGCTTGAAATGAACGACTTTCGGAAACACATTTTGGCTTTTATTGGACACACTGTCAAACACGCACGTCATTTCTAAATGTCATACCGGCAAATGAGGAGCACGGCTCAAATAGATCTTCATTAAGACTATATTCACTATATACACGATATATAGTTCTGTATTGTTGAAAGATTTATGATCAAACTCTTGATGTCACCAAATGAGGATGGGTTCCCCTTTTGAGTCTGGTTCCTCTCAAGGTTTCTTCCTCATAACATCTAAGGGAGTTTTTCCTTGCCACGGGGATAAATGCACACCATCCACCTAGACTGTTGATTTCTGTAAAGCTGCTTTGAGACAATGTCTGTTGTGAAAAGCGCTATAGAAATAAATTTGACTTGACACTTATGTACTGGGACACCTGACATTACAGTTGTATTCAAAAAGGTAAAAATTGTATAGGACGTATAGAATTGGCATGAATTGGAACTCTGACCACACCCCAGGCCTCACCTACATCAGTACAATTGAGACTAAATGTGGAATGCGAAGCTCAAAAAAGCACATACCGTACTTATGACCAGGTGTCTGCAAACCTTTGGCAATAAAGTGTATTTCCATTTACTTCCAGACACAGTACTTCTTTTCAAACAAAAAATTTAAACTATTTCCTAAAAATTTAAGGGAGGATTTTGCCGAAGCCTGTACAAATCCATGGCAGGAGTTTGACAGAAGGTGAAGGATCTGCAGAGGTGAATCATAAAATTCCAAAAAATTAAGCAGCATACACTAGATAGGAACTACAGATAGACAGTTTCCTTATTTTGGAAACCAGGTCCTTTCTAACAAAATGTAAGGTTCTTCAGTATAGAGAAGTTCTAAATTCCTAAATTTTAGAAATCCTAAATTCCATAAAACGTTTTAACCTATTTTAAAAGCGAAAACTAAAACATCGTCATACCATGCATGTTCCAGGAAAGGGTTCCTCAAGCCGGAGCCATGCAGCGATCGCGATCCGATCTAACAGTAAATCAGTACAGATAATTTCTCCTCTGTGATTTTGACCCGATAGCAAATCGATGAAACCTGCAGCATCGTCGATTGGTTTCTGTTCTAACGACAGAGGAAAAAAGCGGTTTAATTAGTCCGATAGATTTATGCCCCAGTGCTGCTGAACGCTCGATTCTGATTGATCAGATGGTTTTGATTCATTTTCTTTTACAGCAGCTCCAACTATAGTATCACATACAAGGTGCGCTTAGTTCAAATACATGACAAGCACGAAACAACATTGGAGACTAGCTCCGTTTGCACACATTACTAATCTACATTTACAAACTATCACCTTTTAAAATAGTCCTCCTGCACAGCAATACAGCGCTTTCAGCGTTCCTGCCACTTCTGGAATGCGTCCTGGAATTTTTGCGCTAGATCTTTACAATGGTATCAAAACGGTGACTTTTGAGCTGGATCTTAATCTTCATCTTCAGGAGATTTATGAAAGTCGGTGCTCCCTGTGGATGTGCGTGCAGCCTTGTGCTGCCATCTGCTGGCATGTTATAAAACTATTTTGAATACTATTTTTGAAACCCTTTGATGCCACCTTAAATACAAATTCTAAATAGCATCAAACGTGACACAGGTTTGCAATCAAATGGCGTGTTGAGGTGCAGAATCTGAAGGGAACCATGTACTCTTGTGGCGTAATTCTGCCTGTGATCGAGTACCCGCGTATGAATCTAAACAAAAAACAGGAGGAACTAATACTAATCAATTAATAAACAACACAGGAGGGTGTGTACTGATAGTTAATAAGTGCTGACCCTCTTTTCTTTTAATCCTCTCGGTTGAGAGACTAGGGGCGGCATATTATTGTGCTCCTACACACTGATATATTCGATTAAAGCTCATAATATTGGTGTTTACCTTCGGGCACCGTTCGGCTCTTGGGTCGAGAGAATGTGCAATAACAGAAGTGATTCAATAATTGGTCGGAGTTCTTTTCCAGCTGCTTTCTCTCTTTCCCTCTCTCCCTCATGCTCTCTATCTTTCGAACTGTTAGTTTGCCGATTATCTTATTAACTGCTTTTCCACTGTTTTCTGTACGAAGGAGCGAAGAGCCTTCAGGAGCCACTCCAGCATCCCCAGGCCTGCATTCGTTCTGCTGCTGGTTGCTATTACAGTGAGAGATCTTAGAGAGCGATCTCCTGCTGTCTCCCAGACACTCGCACACAGAACACACCCACGCACAGTGTATTTGCCAGAAGCGAATGTTCTCATAAAGCTCAGTAATGTGACAAAATGACTTGTCTAGGTCTTTCTCGCTGCTCCGAGAGTGTACATGTGCTTACTGAGTCGCCGATTTTAACCATTGTGGAAAGCAGACACTCAGGCACCCTTACAAACACACACATAGAAAAAAAAATGCATGTCTAAGAAAATACTAGCATTGGTCTGGTATTCAAAGGAAGATATATTACTTTGACGTCAATGTTTTTTTCAATTGATCCGCGATCGCTTCCTTTTTTATTCCACCAGAACTGCATCTGATTCTTTATTTTTTGGCTTATTTTCATATTTAAAAAAAGGGAAATGTTTCACCACGTTTTTTTTTTTTTAGAAGATGACACTGGTAAAGACACTGAACAGAACATGAGCTGTGACCTCTTGATGAATCAGCTGCTCATCTGGTCTGTTCATTTTTAGAAAAGACTCAGAAAGAGGATTTTACTTGCCACATACAGTATACACTATAGCGCAGTGAATTATTTTCTTCATATCAGAGCGCAGGATCAGCCATAATACAGTGCCCCTACAGCAGAGAGAATTAATGGCCCTGCTCAAGAGCCCAACAGAGGCAGCTTGGTGGTGCTGAGGCTTGAAACACTGATTTTATGATCAATAACCCTGGAAAGACCACCAGGAGGTCTAAAGGCAATTTAGTGTCAGAATAAATTTTTTTTATTTATTTATAATTTTTTTTCCATTCAGTACAATACATTAAAGATAGATAGGAAGCAGCTACCGATCCGATACAATTCACTCCTATTACAAAGCAGTGCGATCCGATTTTGATTTGATTCAACAAAATGCGATTAAATAATAATAATAAAAAAGTGTTGATATGCAATTTAATGTCTATATATCTATATAATGTCTTTGGATGCTGTAGCATGAAATTGTCCCTTTACTTGAACTAGGAGACCCAAACTCCAAATTCTAGTGGAGCTTCTTCCTGAAAGAGCAGAGTTTATTGTAAATATTGCAATAATACAATTAATACAATTTAATTTAATGAATACAATAATATAAACAATTAAAACTTCATAATTACAAATTCAACATTACTTTTTCAGAGAGCGTACCAAACTTATGGTCAGGTGTCCAAAAACATTCTTTATGTGTGGAGGTATAAGCTCATTCACACACACACACACACACACACACACACACACACACACACACACACACACAACCATTTTGTAGGCAGGAACTTAATTCTAATAGAAAGGAACTCCAGTGCGAGGTGTGAAATTACTCCGATCTCTTATGTATGTATTTAATTATTCCTTCATTTTTACAAGGCACCATGGTGCAATTTCATTTTACTGCTGGAATTTCCTGCGCACTCCTTTTTTCTTTTTTTTTAAAGCACATTTACTGGATGTTGTGTGAGGAAAGAATACATTGGCTGTGTCTTCAGAGATCACTGTAAAAAAGAAGAAGTAGAGGAAGGTACAAAGCCTCATGTCTGTACATCTGCAGTTTTCCCTCAGACCGGCTTTATTGGATAAGCAGTACTGGACTTTGACACAAATCTAGTTGTGTAACGGTTACATAGCAGCACCTTAATCTAATGCCTGTCTGAGATTCAAATACCAAATATGGTTTTGAGTGTGTGTGTGTGTGTGTATGTGTGTGTGTGTGTGTGTGTGTGTGTGTGTGTGTGTGTGTGTGTGTGTGTGTGTGTGTGTGTATATACACACTGTTCCTCTGCCCAATAAAGGCAAGCCAGAGTCTCAATACTACCAACAAATAGGCCAATAATGTCTACAGCAAAACGTAAAGCAAACGTGCAGATTTTTCCGTGATAAACTGCAGGGATTATTTCTGCACAGACCAGACAGACATACGCTCAGCTATTTAAAGGTGGACTAATTACGATTTTCCCTCGGGCGCTGCAGCCAAATGTCTCATGAGCCAATATTTGAGGTTTTACGAGCGTTCCTCTTCTTCTTGTATTAACTCTATGCAGCTGATATTGAGTAAAATGTTGCGGTTTGTAAAGAACGTGTAATGTTAACGTCTGCTAGTTTCTGTGCAGTGTATATTTTGTCTAAATACACTATATGGACCTGACCTATTAAGTAGGTTTTTGGGACTGGTTTGCTTTAGTTGGGATTGTCACGGGGCATTGGAAAGAACACACAAAGGTTCTTATAGTCTTATAATCGTATAGTCAGGTGTCCACATACTTTTGTTTGTATAGCTGCATCCGCATCCCTGAGCTGGGAAAACACCTGCTTCTCCAGCATCCCCAAAAACTGAGAAATGGGTCTTTCTTGATGTATTCTGTGGTAATCACACATATAGAGATTTGGGTTCCGAAAAGCACCGGAATGTTTCTTTAATATGCTTTTTATGATGGTAAAATCATTTTGAGTTGATGAAGATGAATAAAAGATGCATGGCCTGAAACTTCACCCGTAGCATAAATACAGAAATAAATAAAAAAACAAACATGGCTGAATACTCGTTGCTCGCTGGATAATCAAAGCAATGAAGAAAATCTTGATTGCAGGGATTTTTTTCATTACAGGTTTATATGTAATAAGCTTGCGAAATAACATTCTCACCATGCCGACTGATCTCCTTTAGCGTTTCAGGGGGATGATGGAAGTGACTCCGAGAAAGGATGATCGCATGCACTGCGCTAACAAGACGGCGGCATAAGGAAAAAATAATGTTGCTTTCAACGAGAGAGGAAGAATTATGCCTTCATTAAAGCTTTGCACAGCATGAGGCAACACACACCTTCACACACACACACACATACACAAACACACACACACACACATGCACACACTATCTGATTTACACGCACACAGGCGAGTAGGCTAGCTTTTCATTTTTTATTTGTTGTCGTCTGGTTTGTGTTTACACTGACATTTTGAGTAAACATGTCTGTGGTAGGAAAAGGTCATGTCCCCTTTACTTCAGAGGTACAGTTTATGAGGTTAGAAATGTCTACCACTGCAGAGAAGCATTAGTTCTCAAAAGTTCAGTGCCAAATATGTAATATGTAATATGTGTCAAATGTAGAGATCTTCCACTCCATCCCATGTAAAGCATATCTTCATGGAGCTGGCTTTGTGCTCGGAGGCATTGTCATGCTTTGTCAAGTTTGGGTCCCCTAGATCACATGACAGAAAAATTGAATGCTACCGCATCTAAAGATCCTACAGTATACAGTTGTGTGCATCTAAAATTGTGGTTTTAGGAAAGATCCCCATATGGTTGAAAAACTCAGGTGTCCCGAAACTTTTGTCCATAAAGTGTATGTGCTATATACAGTGAATGGAAATTTATAGGAATATAGAAAAACACTAGACAAAGGTATGGTGTGATGCAGTTACTGTTAACACTTGAGGTCAGGACCTGAGGTTCTCCTGATGTTCCCTTACTAGCTTCTACTTGTTATTTCTTTTTAATTGATAATATTCACGACTGCAGCTTGTCTTGTTAAGTTGTTTGTGTAGAAGGCTTGGTGGAAAACAGCAGTTGTCAGCAGCTCACTAATGGAGACTCGAGCATTGATTGCAGTCCAAAGCCATCTCCATGGTTTCCAAATGCTCCCATCCGGTAATCTCAAATGATGTAAAGCCATTCTCAGCAGCAGCAAGCGGTGTCCAAATGACAAGACCGAGACCTGAACCAACAGATTTTTTTCAAAACCAAGACTTTTCTAGAAGAGAAGACATTTCTCTTGTCAAACATCTCTCAAGCAAGACCAACACCACATCTAAGGGTGTTTTCACACCTAGTTCATTTTAAAAGAACCAAACCCAGTTCACTTAAAGTGAACCAGAAAGTGATCTAAGCAAATGTGAACTCAGTCCCTTTCGTGTTCACAATAAAAAAGACTCAAAAGAGAACTCAGTTCTCTTTTTGGTCCTCTTCAGTATTGAATTGATCTCAGACCCTTTCGTGTTCACACCTCAACCTCATAAGAACTCAGAACCCAGAATTGTGTGAAATTTTATCACGTGTTTATGTACTTCTGTCGTAGTTTTTTCACTTGTACGTGACATTGTGGTGCTGTTCTGTTGTAGCCCCTTTCCTTCAGTTTTTGAGAAAACAGAAGAAATACTTTTATGTTTTTATGTATTGTGAATAGTTGGCGTTTAATGCCATCCTCTTTACAAATATCAATAAGTGCACAGCTCTCTTCATAAGACCACACGACTCCGCGACCTGCCATGTCAAAAAGTTTTGTGTTTCAGCAGTGACGGAACACGGCTGCAGGTATGGCAAGCCTCCAGGGACATTTGGCGAAACGAAATGCAAAGCGGACCGGGACCACATTGCTTTCACATGTCACAAACAAATCGAACCACAAACGGACCCACAAACGAACCTTACTCAGACCACCTCCGGAGGTGGTCTGAGTACGGTTTGCTTCTGGGTCCTTTTAAGGGGTCTGAGATCACTTGGTTTGTTCACATATACACACTGAACCTCTCCGAGAGCGTTTGGAGGGCTCAAACGAACTAGGTGTGAAAACACCCTATTACCCAGGGCTGGCACTAGACATTGGCAGATCAGGCATTTGCATAGGGCCTCGGGCTTGGAGGGTGGGGCATTCACAACATTAACCAACCTATACTCCAGATTACCAATCAAGACGTTCAACACAAGAAAAAGCGTGTCCCAGCCCTCTGAATGCATGAATAGACTGTGTGCAGTGATGAACAAAATCCAAATTTTCTGCGTACTAACCTGATGGTGCCAGAATGAATGCATCCCTCGATGGCTGCTAAGTGAAAAGCTAAACAGGCTCGCAAGGAAAAAAGATAATGCAGCTATGTAAGATGCCACCATGTATTTTTTATTATAATGCATTATTAAAATCAACGGATCCTTATTCTGCCAAATCGCTGCCGAATTTAAAACAGCGCAGGTTCAAATCCGAGCTGATTGACTGTACAGTGACATTGCGTCAGGAGTTGAATTTCAAAATACTAAAGAAAAAGTAAAAGTTTGTGAATAAAACAGCAATAGGGCTACACTATATCGCCAAATGTTTGGTCCTTATTTGCTCTTATAATTCCTGCCACTCTTCTGGGAAGTTGTTCCAGATGTTGAGCCAAGTACCAATCCAATAACTGTGAGACTAATCCAATTCAGTAGGCAAAACCCTTTTGCTTCCAAGCACACCTGTCTTATTTTATGCCTTTACATAATAGTCAGACAATTA
The DNA here is from genome assembly GCF_014805685.1 of Silurus meridionalis. NCBI lineage: Eukaryota > Metazoa > Chordata > Actinopteri > Siluriformes > Siluridae > Silurus > Silurus meridionalis. The sequence continues at coordinate 13,996,239 of NC_060899.1, forward strand.
ATACGTCGTTCTAATAGACAGACATTTTAGATTCGAAACCAGTGAAATTGCCATGGAGACAGAGCCTCCCCTCTGGGTTTAGTAACGTGGAGCCTGTATATTGACTAAACCCTATCTTGCTGTCTCATAGATTAATATCCTCTGCCAGGATAAACAGTCCTGTCAGTCAAAGCCTTAAGTCCACCTCAGTATGAACATCACACCAATAAAAGGGTCCTTTATAAAGCTAAGAGTTTCTTTGCTTGAGCGTGGACCTTTATGGATGCTACCTTTTTTTATTTTAAAGAGTGTAGATGCACTGTCCCTACTAATCACATGACACGCATGGGGAACTTGCCTTTATTACACCCAGATATTTATATGAGAATATTATAGCTTGTATAATAGCTTTCCCTTCGGCCTGCATTGTTGTGATTCGGTGTCTTTGTTTTAATCACACTTCATTTTAAATTTGCTCGAGTTTGCCTTTTGGCGAAACGCACTCGTTAATCCTTTTGTGCACACTTACTGAACATGCTCTCTCTTTTCTCTCTCTCTCTCTTGCTCTCTCTCTCTCTCTTTCAATTTTTTTCTGTTGTTTTGCCATCCTTCCCAAAGGTAAGGAGACGAGCTGCTACGCTCAGATTGCATAATGCTGATAACAGAGAGAGAAATAACAAATGGGAACTGGGTGTGGATACCTTTTTCAAACATCTGCTTAATTTTTTATATATATATATATATATATATATATATATATATATATATATATATATATATATATATACACATACATCATCAGCTCCATAAAAAAAGCACACACATCCTCAGCCATCTGTCCCACACTGTCTGTCATTCACTGTACTGGAAATATATACAGTACACACAAACGAAGGCAAGATGTTTACAATGCAGGACAGTCATCACTATTCACAGCAGGAGAGCATCTGTGACTAATTCATATGTGCTTGTGAAGATCAGAGATGGTGTAGGGAAACGTTTATATAAACAAAAAAACATGAACGAGACGAGCACGGTGATATTCAAGCATCTGGCCACTTGAAATAATGCCGCAGCACGTAGAGGTTACGATTATAATTCTGGATGCACTGCTGTGATCCCGAGCCCAGCCTGCATTTTTGCGCTAATTGTTTTTTTTATTCATGGCTGTCCTTCAGCGAGTCAGATCGAAATTGAGATTTAATTGAAGTGGTGAATTCATTTTTTTTTTCTGGGTGGGAGGGATTCGGATTCGAGGTCCAAGTGACACTTGGATGAATTTGTATTCATGGAGGAAGGAGAATTTCTTGAACACTATTGCTGATGGATAAGAAGTTTAATTGTATTATTATACTGTATAGTATTAAACCTCCAGGGCTTCCAGGGCTTCGTTCTTTTACATATGCATAAGATACGAAGCGTTATAAATTAAAAAAAATAAATAAATTGAATTTCATCCAAAACATGGAAACGTGAAATGTGTGAATACTTTTTACTGGTTTGACTTCCATTTAAAATGCAAAGCATGATATGTAGTAAAAAAATAAAATAAATAAAAAGCATCATAATACAGCATCATATCACCCACAGCAGTCTCTGAGGTAAAACTCACTGGCGGTGACTAACATCGGTGGAGAAATAAACGCTGAGTCATTTAATCAGATCTGTTCTGTTTACCAAACAGGCAAACCGTCTGCCTACAAGCCAAATACAAACAAAGAGCATGTTTATTATAATGCAAAGCTTTTACATCTTTACATCTTTATTCATCCTTAGTACATGCTTGGTCAGGATCATGCTAGATCTGCTAATCTAATAGAATATTCATTGCCAACAAATAAATAAAAGATTCAAATAACACATCACTAGTTGGGGCCAACTGAGTGATGTTGCTAAAAGAAGAGGAACCATCAGAGGATTATTATAGTACATCATGCTACAGTAGCAACATTTTTAACATTTATGCAGTATTTCAAAGGGTTAAGAAAATACAGCAAAATGCAGGTACAGAAATGAACATTTGGAGCACTAAAAAGAGAGAGACAGATCATAACTTTGCATTATACCACTGATAAACATGCTCTTTGCAATATGAATAAAGTATAGTATATAGACAAAAGTTTCACTTGTTGTCTGGTCGTTAGGATGCGTTGCTCTCACCGATCCGACCCGGGTTTGATCCCCAGTCAGGGAACCAACCCCAGCCATTAGGGTTGCACAAGCCTTAGTGCCGGTCCCAAGCCCGGATAAATGGGGAGGGTTGCATTAGGAAGGGCATCCAGCGTAAAAACGTGCCAAATCAAACATGCGGATGATCTGCTGTGGCGAACCCTAATGGGAGAAGCTGAAAGAACTTTTTTTTTTTTATATAAACAAATGTTTAATGTTGTGTACATTTGTGGCAGCAGCTTGGGGAAGAACTACATTTCCTCCTTAAGACCTTTGCATCTCTGTGGAATAAGAAAGTATTTTATGCTGCTAATTTACTGCATGCTCTTTGTACAAAGTCAGTAATCATGCTGATTTTTATTGCACTTAGTACTTCAGTACTACTTTACTGAACAGCTCCAATATCATTTATTCATATCCATAGTCATTCTAACTCTGAGATAGACGGCTTAGTTAATAGCTCCAGATTTATATATAATAGTTCCATTGAATATACTGAGATGAATATATAGTGGCTCAGTGGAACAACCCCTGAGCTCATAAATAGTCTGAATCTGAATCTGCACCGACTTTACATTCCAACATCCCAGCATTCAGATTCTGCTTTATGTAGTTTGTGCGCTTTTCTCTCTTTGCTGGGTTGAAATTTATTATAGATTACATTCGAAGTACTGACTGTGAGGCTTTTCCACAAAAAAACGCTAACCCGTGCTCTTCTTGACACTAAAGGGTTCGTTAACGTGTAGGAAAGCCGAGCATGAGAATGGAATTCATTTATCTGTGTCATAGGTGTGGGAAGGTGCGTTGAGACGCCATGCCACTGTATGCTTTATATGTGCTGACAAACTTGAAAAAAAAACATTTATAGAAATTCCTTCGAGGGGTAGAGAATAGACAAGGTCTACTCTGAGGTATTTTTTTAATAGATTTTTCCTGCTGGCATGTCAGTACAGCTCAAACCGCATTGCAGATTGCAGCTCATCCCAGAAATTTTAGATCAGTCATTACTAATCATATTAATAAACAAAGTATAAGAATAAGAATGAGTATAGTGAGAATGAGTATCCTGAGTATAAGAATGTTTTGTGTTTTTTGAACATCCAATTTGGTTTCCATTTACTGTTATAATAACCTTTACTCTTCAGGGAAGATGTTTCACTACAATTTGGAGTGTGCTTATGGTGGAGATATGTGGAAATTTGTGCTCATTCATCCACAAGGATGTTAGTAAAGTCAGGTACTAATGTAGGTGAGGTAACGAGGCCTGGGGTGCAGTCAGCGTTTTATAGAGGCTTACTGACTCCTGCGAATTATACACAATATATTCCAAAAAGGGATTTTCAGTCCGATCTCAGTCCTATATCTTGGGATTAGTCAAAGAAGAAGCAGGCTTAAGGAGAAAAATTCAACAAATGATTGTTCCTTCACAAAAATGGCAAAAGAGGAAGAAATTTAGAAACATTGTGTGAAGATTTGAATATGGTTTGTGTGACCGATTATATTTAGCAAAAAACTTTCCTTCACTTATAATGTTTCTACTGTAAATAAAAAACTAATGATGTTTTAAATAAATGTAAAAACAAAGAGATCCAGTCCATTGTATTCTATTTAATATTAATAATAAAGATGGCTTTCAAAAATACTGGTCTTAAAAGAACTTGGTATCAGATACATAGGAAAATAAATGGTATCTTCCATCCCTGTTAGAAAGTGAATGACAAGATATAGCAGGGGAATGACAAAGAAAATATACTGATTGGTTTCTCTTTTTGCTAACTAGACCACAATTTTCTCTGTGGGCTAGCTTTACAGTCAACTCTCTCTCTCTCTCTCTCTCTCTCTCTCTCTCTCTCTCTCTCTCTCTCTCTCTCTCTCTCTCTCTCTCTCTCTCTCTCTCTCTCTCTCTCTTATCAGTTCATCCATCTATTGAGTTATGACATAGTTCAGTAATGCTTTTGCGTCCTGCAGTACCGTGACCGAGTCCTAAAAAAGCAAAATACAAAATACACTTCACCCTTGACTACACTAAAATGTACCCTCTCTTAATAAAAGTCAAAAATAAAGAATGTTTTGCCTCTGACTCACTTCAGGCTACCTCCCTAAAATTAGTTTTTGTGGGTTGGGACGTCTGTATTTGTACACAAGCTTTGAAATGACTGGAAAATGTATTATACACTGATTTGAAAGTGCACTTTAAATGTAATAAATATATAAATCTATCTTTCTCTACTGCCCCCCATCTCTTAAGGGAGGATAAGAGTGCTTTTCTTGAGCTGACAGATGCTTTTAAACATGCAGTGTGTATCATTTGTTAGACATAATTATAAAGAGCAATATTAAATGATCACTTTAATTGAAACTATCAAGGTTGTGATTTGAACTCGTAACCCAGATGGATTTTGTGCATCGGGATTGAAAACAGTTAATTACGACACTTTGTAAGCTCTTCCTGAACACTTCATTAATTCATTCATTCATTCATTCATTCATTCATTCATTCATTCATTCATTTATTTATTCATATTATTCAGTCATCTTCCAGAAGCATTGTACTCGGATTAGGATCATAATGAGTTCAAAGTGGGACCCTGATTTAACACTTTTACACACTGGTTTACTAGAATCATCAAGTTTTTGGGAGGTAGGAGGAAACCAGAGAACCCAGAGGAAACCTTAAACCAGAAACCCTGGAACTCTGAAGCAGCAATGCTGGATAGCTACCAGATATAACCATAGCACCATTGGACACTATGTAGTATTTGTCAGAAGTAGATATAAATAAATAAATAAATAAATAAATAAATAAATAAATAAATAAATAACAGCAACATATACAGTATGTATGGTAAAATGGGTGTATATGCAATGAACACAGGCAATAAAAGAGAAGTGATGTGTAATATATATTAAAAAACTGTGTAAGAAACAGTACTCAATTAACGAGCGCACAGAGAGAGCAGTGTGTTAAGAGTATTGATCTGTGTGTGAAGTGAGATGTGACTTGGTTTCAATTCAGCAGGGTAGAACTGCATTGCTGTATTGATACATACTAAATTTATCCATAGCACCTCTTCTGTATACTTCTATCCAAGAAATCATTTAGAATTTATGGAACCAAATAATACATTTTAACACATTAACATTTTCAGCTTAATTAAAATGTATCATTTTCATTTCCTGGCTGTCCTTTAACAATAATTATTGTGTATAATAGTATATTTTATTCAAATTTTCTATTCCATTGTTCTGTATATAATTCATTGTATGTCCTAGATTATCCTTATTTCTAGAGTATCTCACAAAAGTGAGTACACCCTAACATTTCAGCAACCATTTTAGTTTTTCTTCTTAAGGGACAATACTATAGAAATCTAACTTGGATATATTTAAGAGTCATCAATGTGCAGCTTGTATAGCAGTACCGATTTACTGTCCTTTGACATTAACTCAACATACAGCCATTATTGTCTAAATAACTGGGTGACAAAATTAAGTACACCCTGTCCAAAGTGTCAATATTTTGTGTGAGCACAATTGTTATGTAGCACTGCTTTAATTCTCCTAGGCATGGAATTCAACAGAGCTGCACAGGTTGTTGCTGGGATCCTCTTCCACTCTTCCATAATGACACCACACAGCTGCTGGATGTTACACACATGACACTTCTCCACCTTCCCATCGAGGATCCCCACAGGTGTTTAATAGGGTTCAAGTCTAAATGGCAGCTCTTCAGTACCAGCAGCGCTCATGTTACTGATATTCTTAAAGCCTCTGCCATCTTTGTGAAGAGCAATATTTCTAATTCTCAAATCCTTAGAGAGTCTTTACCAGAGAATTGCACCTAAACCACCAAATTTCTAACTGCTCTAATACAAGATACACAAATGTGTATGGTCCAAAATCATGAATAGGACATGTGGCTCTGCACGGTTACACGATGTACAGCTGTTATCACTTGGGGTGTATTTAGATTTGTTGCCATTATTTAGACAGTAATGGCTGTATGTTGAGGTATTTTTAGAGGACAGTAAATCTGTACTGTATACAAGCTGCACACTGATGACTCTAAAATATAAGTTTCATTGCTATAGTATTGTCCCTTAAAAAGATTATATAAAATAGTTACTGAAATGGAAGGGGTGTACTCACTTTTGTAAAATACTGTATATATTATCTGTATATACACTTTGTATAACCTTTGTACATATATTGTACATATTCCATATTGTACATTTTCATATCTCTTATTCTCTACATATTGTTTCTGACATCCTGCACTAATCACCAGCTCCCGCATATTTTTTCTCTGCCCAGAGCCTTAATATTTTGCTGTACATTTATCTACTTAAATATTACATGCTGTAAAAATATTTACAGTATCTGCACTTGTCAGTTTGCATAATTGATACTTTTTGCACTCCTGGTAGATGCTAAACTGCATTTCGTTGCTGTGCACCTGTACTATGTAATGACAAAGTTTTATCTATCTATCTATCTATCTATCTATCTATCTATCTATCTATCTATCTATCTATCTATCTATCTATCTATCTATCTATCTATCTATCTATCTATCAAATCAGCAGGTGGAGAAAAATGTTTTACAGAATACAAGGCAAGACATTAAAACTGTAAATTTAATCCTGGAAACTGTATTTTCTATTTAACTTGATCCAAAATGACTCATCTCAAATAATCTGCTTGGATCTTGATCTCTTTTGCAAAAAACTCATGATTATACCTCCAGTAGGTCATAATCGCTTTACAATTCTCACTTAATTTCTGTACTTACAATCCAGAAGTTACAATTATAACAATTATATTCAAGTCACTAAAAGTACAATTTTACACAGCATGCTGAAATGCTTCAGCAGGAGGTGGGGGTGGGAATGAGGTGATGCAGGGTGAATTGGGTTTGAGAAATGTTTTGCCCTTTTTAGTCACCTTTTTCAAAGAAAGTGATTTTCTGAAAGTGGTGAAACGTACCAATGTGGTGTGATGATAAACTTTGATTATAAAGGAGATCTGGCACAAGTCCAGAACAGCGTCGTCATGGCTTCATCACCAGCAAGGCCATTTCATAACTCAAAGCTGAAAGACACTGAAAAAAAATTCTCTTTGCTTCTTCAGAACAACCTTCAGGGTATTTTTTAAAGTCCTACAAGTTTTGAGAAATGGAAAAGCCGATATGTTTTTTAGAGGAAGAAAGGAAGCTGTGTTACCTTGTAAAGGTTTGAACTCTTGAATGGAAAATAAATCTCACAACACTGCGAGATCCTTCACATGGATAAACGTCTTCAATGAAATAACGGTCATATTATGTATGGAAACTACACCGATCAGACATAACATTATGACCACCTACCTAAAATTGTATTGGTCCACTTTTGCTGTCAAAACAGTCCTGACCCATCAAACATTAACAGCATTAACTTCTTCAGCAGTTTGAGCTACAGGAGCTTGTCTGATGGATCGGACCACACAGACCAGCCTTCGCTCCCCATGTGCATCAATGAGCCTCGGCCGCCCACAACCCTGTCGCCGGTTCACCACCGTTCCTTCCTTGGAGCACTTTTGATAGATTCTGACCACTGCAGACCAGGAACATCCCACAAGAGCTGCAGTTTTGGAGATGCTCTGACCCAGTCGTCTAGACGTCACAATTTGTCAAACTCGCACAAATCCTTACGCCCATTTTTCCTGCTTTTAACACATCAACTTTAAGGACAAAATGTTCATTTACACATATGGTTTACATGGGTTGGAATAAAAGGTCTCCTATAAAACTCTGAACTAAACCCTACAAAACACCTTTGGGATGATTTGATGCATCCTTTTTATAACATATTTGCATCTGTAAAAATGATTTATTTACATATAGTGTTGTGGTCCTGATGACTTACAAGGCAAGCGCAGAAGTCTGACACGCCATGAATCGTCTCGTTCTTACAATCCACTTGCGTCACAGCACATGTGCGGCTGTAAAATTAAGTACGCCTTGATTTATTCGTCATCCCTCCAGCTCGCTCATAACACAGCCGTATTTTAGCAAAGCCCGTGGCATGTTGTTTTTCAGCTCAGGAAAAATTTCTCAGACGGCAATGTAAAAGTAAAGAGACAGTGCCTGCTGGGATACACATTTTGCATAAGATACTCCAACTAGTATAGTGCGTTATAGGATTTAAATAGTGCACCGGGTGTGCTTCATCAATTTGGGACAGTAGCACAAAAATAGGTCACTATATCGAAAAAGGAATCATCATTGTTCACACAGTCATCTGTGTACCTTTTAGTGCATCTGATGATATGTTGGACCACGTCCATTAGGTTGCTACTTCAAGCGCTGTAACGTTTATTGATTTCACGCCAGCTATTTTTCACACATATTTATTACTGTTTAAGTAGCAAGATGTCAGATATAATGCTATTACCAAGTGTTGTGTCTCATATTAAAAGGCAAGAGGAGATGTTTTTTGGCACATAATGGAGGTAGTGGTCTAGGCAAGAACAAACATTTATTGGGCAAAGTACAAAACAGCTCAACCTACAGACTATGAACAAATGCAACAAAAAGCATGGAGTAAACAAACAAACAAAATCTCCATAGGATACTAATCTGACTCTTCTAGTTCAAGAGGTTTTGCTTTTTTGTCACGTGACTCCCATATACACTATGCAGTTATAAATATAAGAACAGCACATTAGTACAATACATCGAAAATTGTAACCTACAAACCAAAAGGTTATCGCCAAATAAACACATCTCGTATGCACTTGGATGGAGACACCTCCCCGAATCTCTGTTTTTAGCACGGCATGTGTTATTAATACAACCATCTGCACACTTGCCCACAATTCCCCAGATTAAAAGGAAAAAATAAGTGAGAGACTGCTAAGCTTTTGTCAGGTTGCCAGGCCTTCAGATAAATCAGCTTGCCAGCATCTGAGTCAGATGATGAATTTTGCTGACCACTTTTTGTTTGGTGTGGATGTTGTATTTTGAGGTGGACAAAGATGCTGAGTGTACATTTCCATTTTTTTTTTTTTTTTACGCTAGGGCACAAGTTCAGAGAAACTTGCAGAATATCTTTAAAGAGAAAATCAGGCCATATTAAGTTTACTGTTTACTTCTCTGAATAACTTTCTCAGATGCTTATTTATGGGGAAAAACAAATCTATTTTTGCTTTTAAAGATTTTAGACGATTTTAAGGGGGTACACCAAACAGAGGATTCCAAGTAATGTGCCTTTTAAGGGATCCACATCCTGCAATGCACTATATCTTTAAAATCTCCCAGTTTCCCCAATATAATCCCATCTACAGTCTACCAGTTATCTCCATGACTGAGGTGGATGCATCTCGATGCATGGCCAACAATACGATATGTTAAAAATACATATGAAGCACTTATCGATGTGATGCAATGCGATACGATTCACCCGTATTTTGATGCAGTGTGATCAGATTTAGGGTTAGGATAAGGGTTATTCGATTCAGCACAATGCGATTCAATGCAATATGATGCAATGAAAAAAATATTGATGCTCTGCAATTCAATATGGTACTGATAGTTAGCTTAAAATTTTTTGCTCTAGACAAACAGCAAATACCCAATTTACTTAAATGCCTTCTGATTTCCAACACATGGCCCTTTCATAAACACGCCTTAATAGTGCAAAAAAAAGAATAACTAAAACCAGACGTTTATTCTATGTGACTCTCAGGACACGCCTCGGTCTCCGTAGTGTCATGATACGTCACACTCATGTAGCAGCAGTGATGCTGAGAGAAAATGCTCGAGAAACAGTTTACGAGGAGAAATGGATCTACATATAAAATTTTGGTCAATAATTCTTGATAAATAATAAATAGTTTTTTACCCATGCAAGTATTTAAAAAATTATTCATCGGAATACAAGTTGCCATTTGTATCACGATGCATCATTTTTTAAAATACTTGCATTATATCAATGCATCGCACTGTTAAACTTTTACGCCTATGCACTGATGCGAATCGGAGAATCTCACCATCCTTACAATCTTCAAATTGGTTCCATGTAGATCCACTTGTGAAAGATTGTACAACCCACTCTCCAATGGTTTTAGGTAGAACCCCTTCTTAGTGCACAAAAACCCTTGAGATCTAAACCCGAGATTATTTTTCCACACTGTACACTCATCAAAATGTTCCAAAATAAAACCTATTCCTGGAGTGTAGCTTTTTCCAAATATAACTGCTGCAACCATGTTAAAGGTTGAAGAACAAAAGAGAAATCCACAGGTCTTTTAATATCTTTTTAAGGGAGTAAATCTTCAAGCATATTACAAGTCTGGCATTTGTAAAAATGTACAACCTCTCCAGAGGGTACAAAGTAGATCAGCTTTATACTGTATGTGTACATCTCCCATAGTGTTCCATGTAGAACCCATTCAAGAACCTGCACCCCAATATTTCACAATGGACCTGTACAATCCATGCTGTTCTTAGTAGAACCCATTTGTGAGTGCACATCTAACAGACAGTGCCAAATAGAACTTATAACAAGACTGCAAACCCAACAATGAGTACAAGAGCATTTAGGAGTCTCATGTAGAACCTATTTAAGAATGTACACCCTCCAAAGTGGATCACATTTTTGGAGTGAAAACCTCCGAAAAGGTTCAAAGCATTTATTCTAAGACTTTGCGCCCCTGAAGAGACTACATGAAACTCCCTAAGAGGACAGAAGAGAGAATATTTAAAGATTTCCTGAAAAAGATACTTGACTACTAAATGTAGAAATTGGTTCCTAAAAAATAGTCTTTGTCTTAGTTAATAGTCTTTGCTTCCTAACAGTGTTACACTTGGAATGTTTTCTGAAAAGGAAACCCTTGATGGTATCAAACAAAAGCAGACAATCAGTAAGATGAAACTTTTTCTCCCCTAAGAGATGCCCCTGCTTCAAATTCACACAGTAATGGAACTTAATATATTTGCAGACTTCTGCTTTGTGACTTTCTAGACTCTTTCGTCAGAGCGGAAAAAGCGCCAACGATGAGGAACGCGAGAGTGGGCGTTTAGGCAGCAGGGAATGTCGCCAAAATTATTCTGACTTAATTGCCCTTTACTGGTGCATTAACACCCCTATCTTTAATGACAGCCTACTAAACATTATCCACTGGTTTTTGGTTCTACTGCTTTTTCCAGCACAGAGAACAATGGCAGAATGGAGTGGGGAAAAAGCCCACAAGGGAGCTTGTTAGTGCTAATTAGTGTCTGCTACTGACAGTGTCTTAAACCAGAGTCATAAGGGAGATGTGACTTTAAATCCACCATGCCTGCAGTCTAAAAAAAAGCTGATTCGTCAATCAATAGTGGAAGAATGTATATAGGTATATAAATTAGACATTTTAGCAGTTCGAATCAGAAGAGAACACCAGCTGTTTATTTGGCAAATTTGAAAAAAATAAGGCATGATCGATGCTCAGGTCTTTATTGAATACTAATTAATCAGATGTTGCAAAAACATACAACTCTGTCAGTATATTCACAATAGCTGTGGATATGAAACAGGCTATGCCAAATCTGGACAGATTAATACTGAAGAAAGAGAAGACGTCAAAATGTTTTTTAAAACGTCCACATTTTGGTGTTAAGAACAGCTCCATATTCTTGTTGTTGGCTGACAGAAGTGGAACATCTTGTTCTCCTCTGATTTAGCCAGTGGTTTAAACTCCGTGATCACCGAGCTGGCACCCTTGTGGCCCTTAAGCAATGCCCTTTACTCTCTGTGCTCTTTTCTGAGCCAGCTAGCTGCCCTATGAGGCGAATTTGAAATCTGATCTGAAAATCTGGTTAAAGAAACAGACCTGTTGCTAATAGAGACTAAGTTAAAAATGAATTCACTACTGAATCTGAAGGCCCTGGGCAGATTAGACTGACATGGCAGCACATAGAGGCTGAAATCTGATTGGACAAAAAAACTAAGATCCACATACACGTACTGGAAGCAGTGCAGCCAATAGAAACGCTATGAAATGAAGAGAATAAACTGTTGGGAATAAATTAATACAATTATTATTAAATATTAGAATTTAGGTTGTAAATGTAGGTCAGTGCTTCTGATAGTGTTTAGGCCAGCAGAGAAAGCCACTCTGGCCCTGACCGCCCACCATTGTGTAAAGTATATGTGACAAGTACAAAGCTTTCGTTCTTTCTTTCTTTCTTTCTTTCTTTCTTTCTTTCTTTCTTTCTTTCTTTCTTTCTTTCTTTCTTTCTTTCTTTCTTTCTTTTAGTTTAGAGGGTCAAATATCCTTAATATAAATACCCACATTATAATTGATATTTGTTCATAAACAATAAATAATGAAATCAATAATGTATAATAATAAACATAACAATAATCATAATTAATAAACATTATTATTATTAGTAGTAGTAGTAGTAGTGTCATTATCATTATAATTATTACTGATAAAAAAACATTAAGATTTTACAGGCTGCAATGCTGAAGAGGCACCTAAGCCGAACTGCCTGCTTTTTATTAGGTGCAATTTCCGAAATAGCTTTTAAAGATACAACTTACACCTTCGAGGCTCACGAATTTTAAATAATTCATCCCCACTTTGATCGCAACTGTTTATGCAAGTCATCCGTACAGGTAATTGCGGAGGAAGTTTGCCAGCCGCTTTATGTAAAGCGCTTGATTGCAGTTGTACTTTGGCGAGTCGAGGCGAGGTAATATCCAGTTAATAAAACATGAGCTGTTGACTTTCAATTTTAAGCAATGAAAGCGGTGTGCACATCGCACTCGTAACGGCTTGTAATGACCCTCAAATGAAATGCGTGCTCAGTGTGGAAAAGACAATACTGAAAGACCGGAAAGTCATTGTTTAATGGTTTATCTTTGCCTTTATATTGTTCATCTTTATATATACTGTATATATATATATATATATATATATATATATATATATATATATATATATACAATTTACAAATTTCTCTTAAGTGCTTCCCTCAGGCCTACTGCTCATTTCAGACCAAGGTGTATGTTGGCTAGGAGACGGTCTTTTATTGCTATTAGCCTTGTGCCCTATTCATGCCTATCATGCTTCTTGACTATCGATCAGACTCTGTCCTCTCTCAGGCTCATCCCTGTAGCCAATTGTTGGATGAAAATCAGCAGCGCAGCAGTTTGTGAGCAGTCGGCTTTCACAAGTCGTGCTCCGAAACTCCCATTGGGCCCTCGAGGAAACATTAAAGTGGATGGATCGGTTTCTGTATAATGCTGAAGTGAAACCCGGTGGAAATGTGGAAACGGTAGTTGCTCTCTAGCGGATACAAAGAGCTTAGTGTAATCGGTCATCTGTGCATGATTAAACAGTTTGCACGAGTATGAATTATTTAGTAGTCAACGAGCATTTAAATAAATAAAGTAGCTGAAAGATCAATTTTGCATAGCTATATTGTGTGCTCAAACATTTTTGGACACCTAACAGTAAGATCTGTTTGAACATCTCATTCCACACTTAGGTACTATTTACTGTTGTAATCACCTCCACTCTTCTGGGAAGATGTTAAGATTGGAAACTAATTTTACAGTATCTATACTTAATATATGACTTAATGCTTTATTTTACATTTTTACTCTATTTTACATGAATTGCACTGTGAGCCTTTTCAATGAAGAATTTCAATGTGGATTCAATAAAGTATTCTAATTCTGATCATTCTGGTTTTAGAAACCCCCTTTCATGTAACTCAAATCTTCTTACAGTAAACTTTACAATATAAAGAAGATCCTGCTGTATAAAAAATACACTAAACAATTACTGCACATCTTATCTAAGTGTGTGCAAAGTGGCATTGGGATATGTGGGTGTGTGTGTGTGTGTGTGTGTGTGTGTGTGGTGGTCTTTAATCTTCTCTTTTCTCCTTCATCTCTATCCTCATCTTTCGCTGTAGGATTTTATTTTGGAGCGTTAACGCTGAGTTCTGTGATGTGCGAGAGGCTAATGTTTCTCCCGGAGGTGTGTTGAAAATGTGCTCAGTGTGTTCGAGCTTCGGGTGAACTGAGTCATACGTAGAAGTGAAAAACACAGCACACCCACGAGTCAGCCTCAGAAACCCCACATTAAACCCCCCCCTCCCCTTCAGCACTTGCTGCCTTTTTAATAGCCACTGCTGGGTGGGTGTGTGATTGGGCTGTATTTTGAGTCAGGATGCTGACGCCCCCTTCATTTCCAGTGCTGCGTCTGTGAGTATGTGTCTTTTTCTAGTGCTAATCATGCGACGCTGTGCTTTTGTGTGAGTGTATGGCTGGCAGAATAAGGGATACAAGTGAAGCACTTCAGAAAGAAAACCAGTGTAAAAAGAAAATGAAAAATGCCACCCATAAAGAACTCTATATACCCATGTATTTTAAGTGCATCTGATCTGGACAAACGTACTGAGACACTGGAATTTTCCTGCCATATGTGGTTCGTCACCCAACTGTTGCTACACTGTTGGAGTCACACAATTGTATAGGATGTCTGAGCATAACATTTTCACTTGAACCCTTTGCACAATGCCATCTCCATTAAGATATGGTTTACATGGAAAGTGGAAGAACTCCTGCTATAGAGCTCTGACCTCAACCCCATTGAACACCTTTGGGATGAAACCGAATGCTAACTGCACCCCAGGCCTCCTCACCTTCATCCATACCTTACTTTACTGACACCCTTGTGTCTGAATGACCTCAAAACTCCACTAGCACACTCCAAAATCTTGTGGAACATCTTCCCGGAAGAGTGGAGGTTATTATAAGAGCAAATTAGGACTAAATGTATAACGAGATGTTCAAAAGCACATACCAGGCTTATGCTAAGGAGTTTACAAACTTTTGTGCATATAATGTATATACACTTAAATTGTCCTAGACAAATATGTATAATGATTATTTTTCTTGTTGTATTACTGACTGATTATTTATTGTAAAAAAAAGTCTCTTTTTTAACACCTTTTTCTATTGATTGTGTCTAATAATTTGGAGTTGCCAACGTTTCCAAGACATCAAAAATGTAATGTTATTGGGCAGACAATGTGTAGGTGCGACTTTGTGTCTGTCTGCTTTAGCATTCATGGTACAGTGGAGACATGTGGAGGATGTTATGTCACACACACACACACACACACACACACACACACACACACACACACACACACACACACACACACACACACACAGGTCTGATCTGGGCTCTAGGTAACAAGCCCTGTTATCAACTGACAGACAGTACAGAACACTGTCTCCTGACTGACAGGTCTTGTTAAGGAACATTACAGCACTTGAGTTTCTGACATTCGTCTCCAGAGAAACTCCATGAATCGTAATCAGGATGAGGGCACTCGGAGCAAGAAAAGGGAAACGGAGTACCTTTATTTCTGCATAAGTAATACCTTTAGTGGTAATAATGTCTTCACACAACAGGCTACTAGTCTGCCTAATGGCCACATTTTTTAAACATAATTAAAGGCTCAACTCATCCCTGACTCATTTCCTCACTTTGCAGTCGCTCTTAAAAGGCCTGGCACTGACACCGCTTTCTTTAGTATCTGGCCTTTTCTTGCTCGGGGAGTTATTCAGGGAGAACAGTAAAAGTGCAGCTGAGACTTAAGGGGGCGAAAAAAAAAAAAGAAAAAGAACAGCTCCGGTAATTACAGCCTTCACAGCGGCTTTATGTAACAACCAGGTCACATCCTGTTCTGTAAAGCTCTTAAGAGTACTTCTAAAGCTGGAGAAAAAAAAAAATTCGATACAATTATATTTTTTCACCTCAGTCTTATAGTTATATTTAATTAGCAAGTGAATGACATGCAATACAGATCAATCTATTACTAGACATTGATGGAAGGAGTTTTCAGTGTCAGTGTTTAGTAAAAGCTGGGTAATTTTGTTTGTTTTTTTTGTTTTAGACCTTGATAAAGAAAAAGAAATGAAAAGAAGGTAATGAAGAAACAACTGATGCTGCTATAATATAAGAAACAGGAATCTGTCTCATGGATGTTCAAACACTAATTGCAACTATAAATTTATAAAGTATGCTGGAAAATGCTGTGAAAATGAATGAAGAATAATAACAAAAGAAACTATAATAATATTAGGTCTATTGACACTATGAGATAGACTATATATATTATATAATGTATCAGATAGAGCAACAAAACAAAAATAAGATGAAATGTTAAAAGGAGATGAGATAAGATGAGATAAGATAAAATACGAGATGAGACACGATAAACCTAAAACAAGATCAGATCAAACAAAAGACCGTATAAGATAAGATGAGACAAGATAAGATAAGAAGTTATGACAAGGCAAGATGAAATTATAAGACAAGATGAGATAGGATGAGATAATTCGAGAACATGATGAGATCAGAGGTTAGATGAGGTAAGATGAGACAATACGAGATAAGGTAAGATAAGATAAAAGCTGCTCCTATAAAATATAAACGTTTCGGCAGATGTATTGCTAACTGTACATTTCATTCTCGAGCTGATCTCTCCCAGGCCATTAGGATTCCATAAGCAAACAGTTTGCACGGTTTGTGCTCAAATCTCCCATAAGCCCACGCAATTACAGAACAGCACAGGCCCTTTAGATCATTTTCCAGAGAGCACGGTGTAATTTATGCGCTGCCTATCCTTCAGTGTTTTTACCATTCCGTGAACGTTTGCACTGTTTTCTAATGTAGGTCTGCGCACTCCCAGGTACATCGCTGAGCACTATTCATCTCAATTTAGCCCCTGCTCAGCTGCTTGTCTCAATGAGCAATGAAAAATAGATGCCTCCTGTCTCTGAGTTAATGCCTCAGAAATGCTGAATGACCGTACGCATTTGTAGCTGTCACTGGGGTTATGACATCTCTTACAAGCGAGGTTATAAAGACCTTGCTCGTTTAAAGCCAGTATTTTTTTTTTTTGACTGATTGAACCAATTAGGTAAATTATCCAGCTTGGGCAGGCTGTGCATTACTGACAGGAAAGCAAAGCTGACATTTCCAAAGTACAAAGCTAATGATGGATACTTTCTGTGCTTTCTGTTTGAACCCTGTCACACTCAAAATGTTAGATTTCCTCACATATCCAGAGCTAACGTCTGCTTTGGCATTGTTTGCCATTTAAAACTCTGGTACGGGTCTATAAAATATTCAGGTCACTTCAAAAACTAGCTAGATGTCAGTGAGATGTACATTTTGTTTGCACATTTAGTAGGTTACAGAAAAAGGAAAGACAAAAGAGAGACAGAAAAAAACTTCAAATCTCTCTCAGACATCATAGCCATCCAATAAAGCCACCCTGGGCTCCAACTTCCAGAATTCACAGACACTTTCCAGCTCTGATTTGTTTATTTACTGATTAAGCAAAGGTATTACCTGCATAAACACTCTCACACTCTCTCACACACACTATTTAAAGAACATTTATTCAGGAAAACATCATGAAGTAATACACTAACTGACTGACTCTTGTTCGTTTGTCTATCGCCAAGCCGTAATATTGGCGTTGTTTCTCTTCTCATTTGCTAGACTGCCTAAAGCCAGTGTGAAAGAGGCAGATGTAGAGGACAGGGGGGTATGGAGACGGATGATCCGCTGTGGTGACCCCCTAATAAGAGAACCCGAAAGAAGAAGAAGACAGTAAAACAAAGTTTTACCAAGTAAAGGAAAAAATGTAATGCTAATGTATAGGATGCATCCAAAGACATCCTATACAACTGTGGTCCTTCAACTTTGAGCTAATAGTGTCACATATGATATATGGAAAAGTCAGATATAAGTCCCAATATTTTGTCCATTATAGTATCTCTCTAAAGCAAATGAGCAATTTGGCCTATAAAGCATTAGATAGGGTACATGGATACATCATGGTAAAATCATTCAGTCCTAAAAAGAAAAATAAGAATTGTCCATGTTCAAGAGTTCTCAAGAGATCAGAGACAAGCCTTATGTCATGTAGCGCTCAGCTAAAAATGGCCTTTTATCTGAATCTAGGATGCATACGGAGATGCTGCAATGAGTCGTTCGAGGTGTTTCGAGTGGCGTGCGCATTTCAAGAACAGAAAAACATCACGAAGACAACAGGAGATCAGGAAGATCTTGAATGAGCTCAACCAGCGAAAATGAGGCCAAGATGAAGATCCATTTCCCAACAACTGGCATGGGTACACTCTCATTCCCCTGATTACTAATCACACACACCTGAGAGCAAACACATCTTGCCTGGTTGCTTCCTCTTTTTTTACACCTTATTGCTCCTGGTATTTGATTTTTTTTTTTTTATGTTGATGACCTTTGCATGAACCCTTGACAATATGGTTTACCGCATTGGATTAATTTGCCTGTACATCTAATATGCTAGTATTAAGCAAAATACAACTCCAATACCCAGCATAAAATCATGGCCACCACAGACTACAACACCTGCAACACTCACAATCACTGAGATACTAATCAAATTTACCAATGCAAAGCATTTGGATTTTGGATCTGAAGTTCATGAGTTTAAATCCAAGCTACACCAAGCTGCCACTTAATTGCCCCTGAGTAAGGCCCTTAACCCCATAGCTGCTTAGTTGTATGAATTAGATTCTGTACATAAGGGTGTCTGTCATATGCTGCAAATGCAAATGCAAATGCAAAAAAAAAAAAAAACAACGCTACTTTAATCCAAAAGAGAAAGTAGGAATGTAACCAACCTCCCAGACACCTTCTCTGACAGATTACTTTGCCACAAGAGGATGAAACTGAAAAGTCTTAAATATTGCTTTCAGGGGTGTGGGATTAATAATCAGACGAATGTGATTGTGACCGAGTCTGTTGTTGGAAAACGTTGAAACGTTGGAAATATTGGAAATATGGGAAGTAACCAGAGGTCGTTAAGGATTGTCTGGCAATAATGGCATACAATAATGCTATTATAGGGAAGTTCTTAATAATGGTGATGCAGTACAATGTCCAATGGATGTTTTTAAAATAATAAACATCAGAATGTGTGAAGATTTTGTTTTAACGCTTTAACAGATTTAAATAACATGCACTTTTAATCACTTGCTAACCTTGCTAACTCAAGCAAAAAACACTGCTCGGTTCAGAGATCAGCAGGTTTGTTTTCACCAGTGAGGTAGACACCAGAAGCACAGTTCTAACAGTGAGTGATTACTTTTTTTCCTCTGGACTGGTGTTTGAACATGACAGGAAGCTAATGTTCCACACACAGTGCTGTGTAGCTAGAAGCCCAAATCTGGACCCTTTACTTATCGTGACAGGATGATGAGTTCTCGTAGAGTAGAGTCTGTAGAGTTACTCACAGCTCTGTGGGGGGAAGAAATTGCTGAAAAATGCTACTAATTTCTGGACTCACTGTTTCCATCTCGTACAATGACAAGCTCTTGGGATTTGCTGTTCTTTTTTTTTTTTCTATGCCCTGCCAGGTGTTTCTTGCTAGCAATTTTAGCACTCTTAATGATGGTGATATATTATTATTATATTAAAATTATATTTTGTTTGTTGTCATATGGAAATTCTGCAGATTAAAAAATATTATTAATTCAGTGCTCATATAATTTTTTAAAGGAAAAAACTAGAATACACCTAAAACAAATACCTCTTACCTGATTGATGATTGTAAATTATGCCTATAAAAGCTCAGCAAGCAGATGTGTGCAGATGTGTGGGTTCCATTGCGTCTATAGCTAAGACCCAATATATTTAAGCAGATGTGGTCAGATGTGTGTCAATGTGGTATTGGGTCTATAGGTAAAGACCCATCAGATTTAAAGCAGATGTGTGCAGATGTGTGTAGATAGGTGCCTATGTTTCATTCTTGTCAATAGCTAAAGACCTGGTAGATTTAAAGCAGATGTGTGCAGATGTGTTTCTGTTTCATTGTGACTTTATCTAAAGATGTGACAGGTTTAAAGCAGATGTGTGCAGAGGTGTGTAGATGCATGTATCTATTTTTCATTATGTCTATTGCCAAAGATCTGGTAGACCTAAAGCAGATGAGTGCAGATGTGTGTCTGTTGTATTGAGTTTATAGGTAAAGACCAGACAAATTTAAAGCAGATGTGTGCAGATGTGTGTAGATGTGTGTCTGTTTCATTGTGTGTATAGCTAAAGACCAGAGGGATTTAATGCAGATGTGTGTAGATTTGTGTGTCTGTTTTATTGTGTCTATATATAAAGACATGACAGTTTTGAACCAGGTGTTTGCAGATGTGTATATATGCATGTGTGTGTCTGTTTCATTGTGTCTATAGCTAAAGACTCAATATATTTAAAGCTGATGTGTGCAGATGTGTGTCGATGTTTCGTTTTGTCTTTAGCTAAAGACCTGGTAGATTTAAAGCAGATGTGGCAGATGTGCACTGGAGATGTACAGCTAAATTTTTAAGGGGGAAAAATTACTTTATTCATAACCAATGGTAATTCTTTGGTAGGAACACATTGTTTTGTTGGATCTGCTAATGCAAATGACTATGCTATACAATATGGCAACTACTAAAGAACATACGCAAAGGTTCACTCGACTCAAACCCTCCTAAAAACAGAAAAGAAAGTCTATACCAATATAAGCTATTTTATTAATTAAGGAACAAAATACTAAAAAGAGATTTTACCTCTGACTGTCCTGACACTGGTGGTGAATAAATCACCATAATTTACAGTTGAATAATATTAACATAACGCAACATGAAAATATACTCTAACAACATGGAATTTTGGCATGTTGATCTCTTTGTGGTTTCAAGTTAATGGTTGAACATGGATCGAGGTAGCACGCTCTACTTCTTGCCACAGTTCCCATAAAAACCGAATATAGTGTCGTCAATCCACTTGCGAAAATTTGACACGGCGGTGTAAACTCCAGGATACCTTGGATCTGCGCAACCGTTACCCCAAGACACAATCCCGTAGACACGCCCTTCGCACACCAGTGGCCCACCAGAGTCACCCTGCGAAGAGGAAAGTGTTAAAAAAACTGCATCATCAGTGCAAGGGTCAGTATTCCTAAAAACTGATATTACATATACATTTTCTATATTAATGGAAAATCTATTTTTGTTCATTAAGATTATGTACACTGGTTTTCTAGTCCACTTGAAGAATCAAAGTCCCAGACTTTGAAGATGCGTTCCGATGACAACATTGTAACTTGAACAATTTGTGAGTCGAGACATGGCCAAGCATAACCATGACTCTTAAATAATGGTGATCAGTATGGGGTAGTTTATTGTAAATAGTTAATAAATTAACAAATTATAATTGAAACACAGAAAAAAATACACGCTTGAACTAAACTCTGGTGAAAGTAAGGCATCTCAAAAGGCGGGAGATGCGTACATCCTGGCAGCGTCCCAATGTATAGTAAAATTTAAATGCTGCAAGAAAATTACTATATATATATTTTTTTTTTTTCAATTGCTATCGTCATCATTAGATTGAAAAATCACAAGTCGGAACATTGTAACTCTTGGACTACATGTATTTTATTGCTGCAAATGTGTTCGTCAGGAAACTGTTGGGTTTCTGTATGTAGAGTATTATGGATCTGTGTTTAGCTGCTGGTGAGCAGGGTGATAGGAAAGGGAAGGGGGTATGTGAGGCCCCCTGCTGGGCAAACTATTTACACCTGTCCACAATAACATTGAGAATAAAGCAAAAACAAAAGTTTTTTTAAAAAGTGAAACGATTTTTAGAATTGCCACAAAACCTAATATGGTTGGTATGAAAATTACATATCAAAGCCCTTTCAAATAAGTCATTATATACTATTTGGGTTGGGGGGGGGGGAATATAAAATCAATGCTAAACACAGTTATGAGGTATAAGTCAGGATGTGAAATCTGTAGTTGCTTTACACACTAATAAACAAAGTTTCATAGTTTCCACAATTTGGCCCTCATTAAAAATCCATATTGTGACAATTACTTAGTAATGATGTTGCAAATATGTAGCTTACACTACAAGCATCTGTTCCTCCCTCAGCGTAGCCAGCACAGATCATGTTTTCTGTGATGTTTCCATTGTAGGAGTCGGTGTTGTTGCAGTTGGCACTGGAGACAATGGGCACAGTGGCAGTGTGAAGAGATGTAGGGATACCCCCAGTGGGGCTAGTGAATCCCCAGCCTGATACACGACACACACGCCCCTCTGCCATGTTCTCCCCTTGACGGGGCAGCGGTGCAGTGCTCACATAGTCATTAACAATCACCGGAGTCTGCATCTGGATAGGAAAGAAAGAAGCAATATTTATGAAACGAGAGGGCCCTCTGCTTGTGACATCGTTCCTAAAATATCATATCTGGATTTTTAAATGTCAGATACCATTAGGTGAAACAGCATTGTTTTGAGTTACCCCTGATGGAGCAGTCTTTATCTCTGGGGTCACTTTTAATTTACTGTTATTAAAATATTAATTAATATAATTTTCAAACTAAGAACACTGAAAATCTGATGAAGTGATGGAGCTTTCGCCAGCATCAACAACTAAAACTTTTTTCTGTTGTTTGAAAGCCAGGGCAAAGTCTTTGAACAGCACATAAAGGCACTCTTGACAGACTTATGTTGATGCTTCTAGTAATTGAATCTAGACTGCCTTGAATTCAGGCCACGGCACAAAAGAACAGCAATGCATCACCACCCTTCACTCTACTGCAGAGGACATCAAGTCTTTGTGAACCAGGAAGTCAGACAGTGGATCTCCCGGAATCTGTCAAAGGATCTCTTTCTCTTTTTTTTTACAGGTCTATACAGTGGTAAAGATAAATAAAAGCTAGGAAAAAGCCAGCTAAGAGTTTCTTTAGAAAAAAGAAAGGAAAGAAAGAAGCACTTTATTTTTATCACATTTAGATTACAGCACAATGATCGCAAAGATGTTAGGAAGCTGGGGGCAGAGCACAGGGTCAGCCATGATATAACGCCCCTCATGGTGGGAGGGTTTAAGGCCTTGCCCAAGTACCCAAGAGTGGCAGCTTGGTGATCCTGGGGCTTGAACCCCTGACTTTCTGATCACTAACCCAGAGCCTTAACCACTAAAATGTACAGTAGTCTTTGCAGTTGTGGATGAATGGCTTTTGGCTGTTGGTCAGAAGGTTGTGCTTACAACCAAGTCACTTTGAATGAAAGCATCAATCAAGTGTGTTAATGTACATTTTTAAATACTTTCACAATACTTTATATATATAAAAAACGTCAGATATTTAGTTAGATTTTTTGTACTTTTAATTAGAAGCTCTAATGTTTCACTAATATTTACATTTAATTATATTAATTGTATGTATACAATGAGCAAGCCTAGGGCGATTGTGGCAAAAAGAAAAAACTCCCTTTTCTACAGCAGGATTTGCCGTTATAGGCAATTTCCATGAAACTGAAAACTAAATTACAGTCGAAAATCAATAAAATGACACTGGTTTTCATTCATTGTTTTTTTCACAAATGGTTCTAGTGCATTTTAATTCGTAGAGAACCAACCTGTCATCCCAAATATATAATTACATCAGAATTAAAGCGTTTAAACACTCTGCTTACAATATGAGTATCTGTTATGTCTGCAAAAATACCAGAAGTTTATAGGGAGTCTATAAAAATATTATACTGCCGGGACAGTAACGTTAAACTGTCTTTTATCACAGATATTATCCTGTGCTGCTTTTTTGCCAAGTACACAGTATTTATTTGGGGTGTTTTATGCTGTTTTTTTGTAGCATGTTTTTAAGGTTGTTCCTTGATTTTCTGTAAAGTTTACAGGAAAGAGAAGGCTCAGTGAAAGGTAATGACACTTTCCCATGTCTCAATGTTGTTGTTTTTTTTCAATTCAGGGAACAGAGCAGTTTCAGGTTTCACTTATTAAATGATAACATTCATATAGGCATTTACTCTGAACACTTCATTTTCGGAGCTCTAAAACCGTAGCTGTTACTCGAACAATCATATGTTTAAATAAGGATTTCTGTGATTTTATTAACAGTCAGAACTACATAGAAAATGAATCATGAACCCAAAGCCTGCAAATCTATCAATCATGAATTGGCCCAATGTGTTTCCAGCAGTCGCAGGTAATCAATTTGTATTTCCAGATGGTAATTGAAGAGAACATTGTTCAGACTCTTACCTTTATGAGCATGATGTCTGCATTGTTAGTGCTTTTGTTGTACTGCGGGTGAGGTACTAGAAGCTGTGGCGACCGGTACTGTTCTGTCCCTTCGTACACACTTACGGAATAATCTCCGGTGACAATCCTCATGTTCCCAGCACTAGATACAACACATAAAACCGATCTTTCCTCCACAGTGAAAAAATACTATAAACAAAACTGAAATATGGAATTTAATTAGCATTTCCTTCAACTACATACAGAAGGTTTAACCATTGTCTGATTAGATCGTATTTTCTGCAGTGTTATGAATATAAACCCGAATATTGCGTAATAAATCAAGCAAGCAAAGGTTAAGGCATAAAACTACAGCACCTTTTCTTTGCTCCACTTTTCCTCCTGAGATCGAATACATATTTTATTTTTTATTACAATTTTTATTACACAATATGTACAACCATATGGACAAAGGTTTGTGGACACCTGATCATAAGATTAATTTGTTTTTGATCATTCCATTCCACATTGGTTTCCTGTTTGCTGTTATAAAACCCTCCATTCCTCTGGGAAGATGATGTACTAGATTTTGGAGTGCGCTTGTGAATATTTGTCGCCACAAAGGAGTTAGTAAAGTACTGATGTAGTAAAGTGAGCAGGCTTGGGGGCACTTAGATGTTCAGTAGGGTTGAGATCGGAGCACTGGAACATTTTATTGGACTTGACTTGGAACTCCAAACCTTTCCGAAGCATAAATTGAATACAAACACATCCAAAGACATCCTATACAATTATGTGCCTTGAACATTGTGGTAACAGTTGAAAGAACCACGTATGGCTGGATTAGTCAGGTGACTTGTATCCATATAGTGTATATCCAGAGGGAATAATCAACAAGCCCTACCTTTTAATATAATCATTATAGTGTGCTGATTCATTATTACTATTTGTTGATTAATCATTTTTTATTTTATTTTAAAACTTAATCAGTTTTAGTTGTTTATTGCTACCTTGAAATGTTACATTTTTCCCTAGAACATTTTTATAATAAATTTTTTTTAATTTGTCAGTTAAAATTTTGGAAGCTGAATATAGCACAGGAAACTGAATGTACAATTTCTCTTATATTTATCTTTAATGCATTTAGTGCACTTTATTTCCAATCACAACTTGCAAAACAAGTGGCCTTAAATAATCTCCTTATAACTCTAGGTCCTCTGGTCCCTGTTTTCTTGGTTTGGTCTGTAATGTCCCATCCTTTCAGGTTTCATGTAAGTTTCCCAGTTTCTCTAGGGTGTATATTCAAGTGAAACTACACTGTAAGCTTTTTTGCTTTTGAGAAACATTTTTACAGAAGGAGATGATTTGTGTTTTTTCTTTGTTCGTTAGATTTTTTCAAAGAAACTTACCCTACGTTGCAGTGTGCTGCTGTCAGCACCCAGTACTTGTTAATCAAAGTGCCACCGCAGAAGTGCTGTCCCACGATGGTCTGGATGGACACCATGTACTTGATGGAGTAAGGTGCAGGGGCGTATCCGCCTATTATCCGGCCCTGCATCATTGTCTGACCTGAGAAAAACAGTGTGGATTCAACATCACAGTGCATTATATTCTACTGTTCCAAAAATCATGTAGCACCAAATAAAATAGACATTAAACATGTAATTTAAATAAATCTGACTTATATCTCTGACATTTATGCATAACAGTTTATAACAGTATAACAGTATGTGTCAAAATGTTGGAACATGTGGTTGGAATCAGTCAGGTGTCCCAATACTTTTGTTCATATATTATATACTATATGGACACTCCAGTTTAGTTGACTAATATAATGTGATTTAATAATATGATATTTATTAGTATCTATAATTTGTACAAAGAAAAAATAGCGTCATGATATTTATTGGCAGAATTGTTCTGATGGAAATGCCTTTGGTAAGAAACACAGGACTTGTTAGTATTAACTTTTTGAAAGCCTCAGGGGGAAAAAAGTGTACAGTCATTTATCATCACATTACCCCTCCATAGTGTTAACTCATCTATGGCTATCTACATCGCCGCCTAAGCGAGCATAAAAGGGACGAGACATGTAACTCGACCCACAGTTTCAGGTTCTGAGTGCTAATTTGGTCACATCGTAACTCAACCCTACTACACTTCCAACCGGACAATACTTGCAGTCGATGGTTCTGTGATCTTTACAAACATGATTAATAACAGTATGCAGACCATAATTTCAAATTCAAATTTTATTTGTCACGTACACATTCATAAAGAGTATGACATGTAGAGAACAGCTTTTTATAACTGTCCAACATGTGTGTGTGTGTGTGTGTGTGTGTGTGTGTGTGTGTGTGTGTGTGTGTGTGTGTGTGTGTGTTCCAGTGTGATTGTCACTAAAGTGTCCATGTGCTGGTATTAAAGTGCCACTGTTTTGTGCCAGTCCAGTGGTATTAAAGTGACTGTGTGCAATTATGCAAAAGATTTGTGCCACAAAGGAAACATGAGACAGAGAGAGACGTCCAGGTACTAGGTGGTTGGTGTTTCCTGGTTTAGACTCCGAATAGCCTGCGGGAAGAAGCTCTTCCTCATTCTCTCTGTGTTCGCCTTCAATCATCGGAAGTGCTTCCCTGAACTCAATAGAGAAAAGGGTCCATTGTTGGGATGGTTGAGGTCCTTCACAATCTTCCTGGCCCTGGTACAGCACCACGTGCTGTAGATGTCCTGCAGGTCAGGGAACTCGGTGCGGGTGGAACGTTCAGCTGACCGCACCATCCTCTGGAGGGCTCACCTGTCCTGCATGGTGCTGTTCCCTGAACTAGGAATTGATGCTACCCCTCAGGACACTCGCAATGGTGCAGGTGTAGAAAGTCCTTAGCACCTGAGAGGGTAGTTTAAAGTCCCTTATGCGCCTCAGATGGAAGAGACGCTGCCAAGCCTTCTTCACCAGGGTGTTGATGTGATAGGACCAAGACAGGTCCTGCGTGATGTGAACACCTAGGTACTCTACTCCACTCTCTCTACTGGGGTCCCGTTGATCTTGCTGAAGTCCACTATTAACTCCTTGGTCTTGCTGGCGTGCAGGAGAAGATTGTTGTTTAAATCTCCAGTAGGTAGGCAGTCTCGTCCTTGTTGGAGATCAGGCCGCGGCGAATGATGTTGGTGGAGTTAAAAGTGACAAAGTCATATGTGTACAGCAAATACAGTAGGGGGCTCAGAACACAACCATGAGGAGCTCCATATATCTTTACCTGGCTAGCCTTTGAACGTATTGACCTTGTGGCAGTGATTGGATTGCACATACATATATATATGCGTGCCTGCACACACACACACACACACACACACACACACACACACACACACACACACACACACACACACACACACACACAGGGTTGAAACTCAATTTGCAACAGAGCATCTAATGAGAGTGAAACCTCAGGGAATCTTATCACCTTTTTTGCTTCTGACCATTTCTGGAAGATTGTAAACTGCCTATTCGGAAAAAAAGATGATTGTGTCTGTGTTTGAATCTATTATTATCCAGACAATACAACAACCCGAACGGTGAATCAAATTGTTGTGCCTTCATCTTTATTGTTATTTGTTTTTTTCTTCTGTTCTCAATTCTTTTATCAGATGAGCCAATAGTTCTATCTGCAATTTGAACTAGGTATATAGTAAGACACTCATTCTAATATATTGTTTCCATAGTAACAGCTCATTCAGATGGTAAAAGTTTTTGTTAGGAGATTTACATTTAACTTTTCTTATGTACTGACATATTTTTTTTTATTTTTTCCATCACAGGATAGTCTTCAGGATGGAGTTTTTTACTATCATGAGAAACTGCAATTGATTCAGCAACTGATTGGTTGATTAAACTTGTCTTATTAACATGACCAGCGAATGACATGTCTTGGGACATTCTATAATTAAATTGACATAAAATTGATACAATTTTTGGGTAAGAGAAATAATTTACTTCAGGTTTATTAGCAGGAAATAATCTTCACACCAACCCATCAGGTGTTATTACACCTACATAAATCCCAGCCGGTCAGCTGACAAATCAGTGATGATCAGTAGAAAGAGCAGAGGTCATTTTGTGTGTTTTGTTTCGCTTATGAAACTTTTTTTTTTTTTGAAAACCTTCTTATCTTCACCCTTATCCCCACCATCAGCTGAAACCCCAGCTCCAGTTTCAGTTCATAAATAATGGTACCACATATAGAGCCGGTTCTTTACAATAATACATCTCAGACCCAAGCAAGTCTCAGTGTGCAACCTGAATAAGCCAGGGAGCTTTAAAGCCAGACAGCTAGAACAGAGCATAAATATCCCCAAATGTGCTCAGAATTTGGCAACACTTCTTCATTCTTAGCTGGGCTTTGGCATCGATACAGGGATGAGATTAGATTAGCAGCTCATAAAGAAATCACTCATACACATCATAAGGCATCTGGCTGTGAACGCATTATCTCTGGATCTGCATTTCTGCAAAATTCATGTCTCTATAATGCACACCAGCTGATTACATCTCCATAAATTATACAGTATTACACCTCAAAAGTTGCGTTGAGTAAAGAAAATAGACACAATACAAACAACATGTTCCCATATTTCCATTAGTATATTTGAAGACATTCTCGTTGATGCTGGATGAAGCTGGGTTTGAATTTTTTTTTGCCATAAATAATTTGTTTCTTTTATAATTGGGTATAAAAATCAATAAATATTAAAGCACACAAGAAAACCATTACACATACATTTATTGATTTTGAAAAATTTCTCAGGGAACGATTCTGTCAAAATAAACATTGTTTAATGTTTGGACCTTGCTTTAGGAGGGGAAAATAATAGCATTTCCTCTTTAAATAAAAAAAAGGGAAAAATTTCCAATCACGCCATGCACACTTTAGTTACAGATCAAAAGTTTCCTCAAGAACTGTCGACAGCTTTACTTACAGGTAACAGCGAGAACTTCCAGCAGGATGCAGAGCAAAAAGGTGAGCAGGTGATCCATGTTGTAAAAGGAGAGAGAGAGAAAGAGAAAGAGAGGGAGACTGAGATAGAAAAATAGGGAGAGAGAGAGGAGCCACAGGAGTCAGGCTGAACTGACGGGAAACCTTTTCCCTCCATACTCTGATTGCTCTGTGAAGGACGGCTCATTTCACTGCTCTCAGGTTTCCCAGTTCCGATTTCTGTTCCCATGGACACCTTGAAGACAGAAGGCATGAAAACAATATATAATTGAAACATAGCATCCACCTGTGACCTTTTGATTCAGGGTTTCTATTCCAATCTGGCTGACACGGATCCTAAGTTGCATCGCATTGAAAATTTAAAAGCCACTGTGATTCAGAGGGAATTATTTGGACCGTACGGAAGTATGAAGGGAATAAATGCTGATGGACAGCATGTTGATTAGCAGAGGTTGGTGATCACTGGACGTCTTGCGATGTCATTAGCTACACCTTCTGAATCGCCTTGAATGTGCAACTCTTCGATCTTACTCAACTTCCATGCAAATTCCATATGAATTCGAAAGAAAGAAATGAACAAAGAAGGTTTTTATTGTTTGCAAATTTGCAAATCAGACCACATGATGGAAAAACCCACAATAGATTTTATAAAAGTTCGTAAACCTGTAGTTCATTTCTGTCGGTGTTTATCTGAGGGGATCTCTTGCATCTTCCCTTAACACCTTCCTCAAAACCGGGTGTAGCTAATATCCACCTTTGGAGCCTGACACAGCAGCCTTCATTGGTCATTACATCTACAATATCTCTTTCTCTCACTGCCTTCGCTATTCCATGCTTCATTCCCCTGAGTGCTGACTGCAGGCAATTTTTACAGCTGACCCGCCACTCTGCTCCTGAGCTGCTACTTAGCATACACAGATTAAAGGCCCATGTTCCACATAACACATCTTTATCGACCTACTTTCTGCATTTTAGCTCGAGGTAATATTAAATATTTGCCGGAACGTTGCAATGTGATGCAAGTTTCTTTTGATTTTGTGCAATTGCTACACACTACACACAAGCCCTGCTTTGGGGATGTTTTGTTTGTTATAATGGCGTCACGAACCATGATAATATTGTGGTTATTATTAGAGTTGCAAAATTTACGAATTTTCAAAACTGGAAAATTGTCATTGGAATTAGCGGGAAAATATGGGAATTGATATTAATAAACTGGAAATCTACAGAATTGCAGGTTAGCCTCTAACAGGGAACTTAAATGTAGTTGAAAAAAAAAATCTTAGAATAATATTAGTTAAAAGTTACAAGTTTGGACACAATACTAATTTTATTAAATTGTTTGAAAAAGTCTCATGCTCATCATGCCTGCATTTATTTATTCAAAAATACAGAATAAAACAGTAATATTGTGAAATATATATTAAGAAATATAAATGTCCTACCTAATTAAATCAAAGTCGAACATTTCATTTTTTTCATTTCTGTATTATATAAAATATTGATGAACATAGTTGGAGAAATCTGATCTTGGTTTTAATATATATAATATAGTAGTGAATATAATGCAGACAAGGATACTAGTTTTTAGAAAATGAACTGATCTATCAAAATGTAACTCAAACTGTAGAATGTAGAAGCTGTGGGCTTGGTGAAAAATTAACCAGGACATGTAATGTGTTGCAAGCTGAGGCAGGACTCATATGATTTATGCTTTATTCATAGTCATAGGTAGACAGCAACAAATCGGTTAATCCATAGATCCAAGATGGGGTAAAGGAGTGAAGAGGGTAGAACCATATATAGAATTCAGATTAAATTAAGAATTGATCAGACTGAAATAAGATATAATGATGAAACCTTGAATAAACAAGGAAGAAATTAAAACATTAAAAAAATCAAGTACTAAAAACACTGAACAGGTGCACACAGTAGAGTAACACATAGGACAGAAACAAATGCAAATTTTGTTTACTCACCCCAAAAATTTACATATTAATATTTCAACCATATAGTTTTTTTTATGTACATTTGAAGCATTTTGAAGTAGTGCTATATTATTCATTACAAAGTCAATTATTTTGATCTTCTTTTTTTTAATGCATTCTTTTAAAGACACCACTGAACCAAAAAAAACAATGGCAAGACGTTTGAGTTGGAGCAACAATCAAGCTACAAATAATACAATCTCACAAGCCAAGAAGGCTAATTTGCTATGCTAATAATAATAATATCATACAAATTGCAGTTTCTGGGTCATCATGCATTATGAGTACATTTGAAAACTAGAACTATGGCAAAGGAGAGCATTTTAGTCAAGCACACATTAGCAAAGGGTACTCAAGTTATAAGGGTACTCAAGTTATAAGGGTACTCAAGTTGCACCTAAAAGGTAGTGAGATAAGATTTTCTGTCACCATGAAATCACAAATGAGGCTAATTTTTAGACCTGGACAACAACCCAAGCAGACATGAGGAAAACACACAGAACTGCATGCACACAGTAACCTGATCTCAGGATCGATCCGGAGACAGAAATCAGATGTCAGTGTTTGTGATTGTTAATGTACAAAAAACTACTCCCACGAACACATTTGTTCTCTGCGCCACTGAGAATTGTTTTACCTCTGTAACCAAAAACCCACAGCACCCAATACTGTTTCGTGACAATTGCTTCACACCCTGCTTTAGCTGTTATCTCTCCTGTGGAGAGGTTTCGCCCACAGTCAGCAGCGTGAGAGTGAAGAAAGCACCGACTTGGTAAATGGACACCAAGGGACCCCTGTGCTTTGTCATATACCAGGTCAGTCCCTGTAGTTCATACAGGGACAACACAACATGCTAACAAAAGCCATGCACAAAAGACATAGCTCTATTATAAAAGCATTATGGGAAGCTCTGGCAGACCTAGCTCCACATATCCCAAGCGCATGAATGCCGACAGTGTGAGGTGAGTCTTTAAGCTTTTTTTGTCACATATTTCTATATTTTTAAAAAAATCACATTTGATATCTTTTTGTGCAACATGATGGATCACATACTCGTAATTTTGCATCACTTACTATAATGAAACTACACTTGACCGACAAAAGCCTTCATTTGCAAATGCGTAGAGTGATAAATCAGACTGACACGGAGATATGCACAATACAAATGGACACTGGTGCCACATCTGCATGGCTGTCTTCATAATTCTTGCAATGGCACGCTTTTCTGCTCGCACGCCATTTCGATTTTATTATTATTAACTGGTGTGTTCAGCAGCAGGTGCTCGCAATATGGCTCTCGTCTGGGGGGTTGTAATCCTTGTCCTAACTATGATGAGCCGAGGTAGGTGTTTGAAATCTAAACATCTTATATAAATTGTATATCTGATTTTGAGGAAACTATGTCAAACTATGTTCATAGCTTAAAATATTTTGACTTTAAGATCTTTCGTTTATCGACATGCTCTTCATAAATGATAATAGATGATAATCAGCAGTTGGTGTCACATAAATTTGCTTTGTAATTTTAACTCTTATTAGACTCACTGACCCAAAGAATCATTGGTGGCCAAGAAGTCGTGCCTCATTCTATCAAGTACCAAGCATCTCTTCAGTATGAGAGAAATCACTATTGTGGAGGCATACTGATCCACCAGCAATGGGTGGTGTCTGCTGCCCACTGCTGGAGGCCGTAAGTACTGCAGCCATGTTTACCTTACTGTTATATTAACATTCTAGCACATAGCCATGTAGAGCAATATCATTGACAATCCCACTTTTTCAAGCAGACATTTAAACAATCCCACCAATTTATGCAGACACTCTCAAATAATCTCAACCTCTCATGCAGACCCTCTTGACCCATCCAACTTACACATGCATGCAACTTACACATGACTATTTTGACCAATCCCACCATTAATGAAGACACCATGACCAAAACCACTCACTCATACAGACTTTTTTGTCCAACCCCACTCATTCAGGCAAACACTCTTCACCAATCCCACCCACTAATGCAGACACTCTCAATCAAACCCATCCACATATACAGACGCTTTTGACCAGTCCTACCCACTCATGCAGACACTCTTGAACAATCCCACCCTGTTTGAAGACCGCAGGTTGTTTTTATACATAGTAGTTGGTATGTAATCTTTTGGATAGGAGCAATATCATACAGGTGGTTCTGAGTGCACATAATCTGGCGGCTGAGGATGGATCTGAGCAGGTGTTCAGCGTGTCCAAGATCATAGCCAACCCCACCTACAACCCGAAAACATACAACGGGGACATCATGCTCCTGAAGGTGAGCAGTGTAGTTCAGAAAGATTAAAAATCTGATTAACTTATTGCAAATCCAATGTTAACTGGTCAACATATCTTGGTACATAACAAGAGCTAAGCACTTGGGTTAGCATCGAGCTAGACATTGTGTCTCTTTATATTCCCACATCCCTCTATTCTCTAGGGTTCTGTGTCTTTTGCTTGGACCGAAATAGAAAGTGTGCTTGTGTCTTTTTTTCTTAGCTGAGCCAACCGGCTGTTCTAAATGCATACGTCCAGCCAGCTCCTCTCCCGGATAATAGCATGCCTCCACTAGATAGTGGAACCACGTGCACAGTGAGCGGCTGGGGCGTCACACGTATCTACAGCTTCTACCTGTCCTCTGTGCTCCGCTCTGTGGATGTGAATTACATCCCCAACTGCTATAACTTCTACAACTCGATGGTCAATGAGAACATGATATGTGCTGGATCTCGATTTGGAGGCAAAGACTCTTGCCAGGTAAGGCAGAACCTATTCTCCATAGCTTACCATTTTATAGAACTCACAATAACAACATTGTTTTTTATAACTAAAATAAACCATTTTAACAATCTTTAAATCACTTTGTCAGGCCCATGACACAAAATGACACATTTTCATAGCTAAAGTACAGTACAGCCCCAAGTAGTGTAGAAGATCCTAATCACAGCTGAATTTATTATAACTTATTTAATCTGATCCAAATTCATAGTTGTTTCCATAATCAAATGTGTTTCCATATAAACATGTGAATAATCATATTTTTCCACAGGGGGATTCAGGAGGACCCCTTATGTGCAATGGCCTACTGGAAGGTATCGTGTCCTGGGGGATAGGTTGTGCCAATCCTTACTACCCAGGTGTCTACACCAAAGTAAGGAATTACAACAGATGGATCACTGGGATCATCACAAGTGACAGTCAGTCCTAAAAATCAAGAAAGGGTTTAGCTTTAGACTAAAGCCCAAGTCCCAGTTATAAGGAATCCAATATGGATTGAAAAAAAAATGTAGCTGGGGATCTGTAACTGGGGGTAATATCGGTTTTGGGTGTGTATCCATATGCATAATTCATTAAGTAATTAAATCCTAGTGAGTTCTGCAGACACAGCAGTGTCTAGATTAATGATATAATGTTTAAGCACGGTTTAATTTCACCGCTCTCTCTCATATCTCATATGCATGTCATATTAAATTTGTGATCTAGGCAATTACTTTTTTTTTTTGGCTATAAAGAGGAATATTTGTAACTGATTATTGTTTATGTATCAGACGACTGTAGCATAAATAAAGGTGTTTTTCAGTGGTGGTGTTATTTTCTTTCATCTGCTCTCACTAGAGGGTCTCCACAGAGGGATCATTGTTTTGCATATTTGATTTGGCTCAGAATTTCTGGATGCCCTTCCTGACACAACCCACCAGTCTAATCTGAGCTTGGGACTGGCACAGAGTGTGCTGGCTTGTGTGACACCCCAGGCTGGGTTGGTTTCCTCCCCCTGGAATAGATTTAGGGGCCTGATGAGAAGATGAATCTTAGACAATAGACCATAAAGAAACAGTGGGTGTTTTTTTAGAGGTATTAAAGAAAAATATGATATAATGGTGGTGATTTTAATGCACGTTTACCTCATGTAAACTTCAAACCGCACACATACATTTGTTTAGTCATTTATTTGTTCATTATAATAAATTGTCCTTAAAATCACATGGAAGATCTGCCTACTCTCCATATAGCGAGGCTTGGGTCGCCATAATAGAGCTTTTTTTTTTTTTTTTTTAGATTGACTCAATGAGATCAATGAAACATTGCCAAACTAAGAAGAATTGATTTAATATAACATAAACATAGCTTTGAGGCTTTGCTGTAGGTCTGTTGATAAAGGATGCACATGTTAATCAATGCAAAAGACGGCTATTCATTCTGACTTCTAATCATTAGCATGGTGCTTTCTGAACTGAAGCTTTCAATACTTATTTTCTGTTATGATCGTTAATGATTAAACACACATCGGGCAAATCAAGGTCATCCAAGTGCTGGGTTCAGTGTGTGGAAAAAGCTGAGCAAGCAGCAGAAAATGCAACGCTGTCTCTTAATGCTTGTGAGATTTTGGATCATTTCAAAAGAATACTGGTAAAGGCAGGTTAGATATAGTTCAATTATAACAATAGTTCATTGATGCCAAAACTACTTTTTTACTACTACTATACTATACTACTATATTACTACTGCTTCTGTACAACTATTTACATTTACATTTATGACATTTAGCAGACAAAAGTGCTTTGAAGACTCACTCAATAAATAAATCAACACTTGTTTACTAGGTTGCAAACTTAGGGTACCATCAGCCTAAATCTTTTGAAAGGAATTATAGAACAACTTTACTGTTACTAATACAACTAATACACCTGTTGCTACACTAATTATCTGTTACTACTATTACTATTACTATTACTTCTTCTTTCGGCTGCTCCCATTAGGGGTCGCCACAGCGGATCATCCGTCTCCATACCCCCCTGTCCTCTACATCTGCCTCTTTTACACCAACTACCTGCATGTCTTCCCTCACCACATCCATAAACCTCCTCCTTGGACTTCCTCTTTTCCTCCTACCTGGTGGCTCCATCCTCAGCATTCTTCTACCAATATAATTCATGTCCCTCCTCTGCACATGTCCAAACCATCTCAATCTCGCCTCCCTCACCTTGTCACCAAAACACCCTACATGCGCTGTCCCTCTAATAAACTCATTTCTAATCCTGTCCATCGTCGTCACTCCCAACGAAAACCTCAACATCTTCAGCTCTGCTACCTCCAGCTCCACCTCCTGTCTTTTACTCAATGCCACTGTCTCTAAACCATACAACATCTCAGGTCTCACCACAGTCTTATAAACTTTCCCTTTCACTCTTGCAGATACTCTTCTATCACAAATCAACCTTTACTACTTTACTATTACTAATACTAATGCTGTTACTATAACTAATACTATTACTAATACTCTCTACACCTAATACTACTATTAATTCTGCCCAGAAGTGGACAAAGTACACAAATCATGAATTTGAGAGAAAGCAGAGATACACTAATATTTATATTTAATATTTATATATAATATTTTATTTATTTAATGCTATTAAACATATTTAATATTATCCATTTTCTCTTTTTTTTCACAAGTTTTTAATGTGATTTAGAAGAAGGAGGAATCTCAAAAAGCAAAGCATTGCAAAATATCCGTAGTTTATGTACAGGAAACAGAATTGAGTAATTTAACTCGTGACTTCTAGTCCAAGTTGTTCGTTCTTTTATCACGTGACTCTCATACACGCTATGCAGCCATGTATACACATATAAATAATTGGAACTATAGTCAGAGCTTGTGTTGGGGGATCTGCTTAGAAAAAAAATTAATTTCATTTTATTTCTGATCAAAGCAACGAAATGAACTAAATGACTCAAATGATTCGTTCATTTTGATGAAAGATATTTAAAGAACCGACTCACTAAAATGATCCGATCTTCCCATCACTACTATGTAACCAGTTTTGAAATGCTCGTGTTTCTTTATAATGATTGTATCCATCCTCCGC
The DNA here is from genome assembly GCF_014805685.1 of Silurus meridionalis. Lineage (NCBI taxonomy): Eukaryota > Metazoa > Chordata > Actinopteri > Siluriformes > Siluridae > Silurus > Silurus meridionalis. Next base: position 14,033,392 of record NC_060899.1, read on the forward strand.
ATAAGCTCCGCCCACAAAACACGTCACAATGTTTACAAACTGAAACTGGGTCTATTAATCTGCCTCGTCACTACACAGCTCACAGTTTGCTGTTTGGGCTGAGATAAGGAAGGTATACCCACATTTTGCAACAAAACACATTGAAACTCTCAAAAATTTAAAATATTACTTTTTGCAACTGTTATGAGTCTTAAACCTGTGAACATTTTATTCATGAAAGAAAACATGTCCGGAAGCTTTGAGCTGGGTTTATGTTGTGCACATTGTATGTCATGTTTTAGGTTTCTTGTGACGCGTGTTTGTTTGTTTTGTTTGTTTTTGGTCTTTGTTGACAGATCTAACACAGTGCATGAGTAACAGATAGCTGCATTCAGGATTTTATTTTTGTCATTGTTGCTGATTTATACAGGTATGTTCCACCTGGTGTGTGATCATTACTGGGTATATTGATTGTATTGCTTGCACAGGAGATGGCATATGTAAAGTTTGTTTGTATGTCCTTTTTATGATCTTAACTTTAATGCATTTTATTTGGGGAATTCGTAGTAAAATTGGTCAAAGCGAATACCTGTATGTGAAACATGGGTGCATTAACTGGCAACCAGCTGCGTCTTTTCTATTGAATGTCATGCAATTCTCAAATCAAATTGACTTAAATCGAAATGCTAAAAAATGAAGGGTTTCCCCTACAGCATTCATCAGATCTTAGTCTTCCAACTTCCACTCTACATATACATATGAAGCAGCTACCAATGCGATTCGATTTCGATTTGATTCAACACAATGTGATTTAATGCAACACAATCGATTGGAAAAAAATATGATGCTATGCTATTTAATATGGTACATATTTTCCTTCTTTTATTTCTTTGCTTCAGACAGACAGCAAATTATTAATTTGATTAAGTGTCGTCTGACTTCTAACGCATGGCCCTTTTACAAACAGGCCTTTATAGGGCAAAATAAATAAATAATTAAAACATAAAACCAGATGTTCTTTTCCTGTTCTGTTTCCAGGAAGATGCAGCTCTACCTCTGCCATGTTAATCTATATTTTATGTGACTCTCAGGACACGCCTCGGTCTACGCGGTCACTTGTCATATTTAGACTACGCTCTTGAGAAACATTTTAGTGTGGAGAAATCAATCTATATATACATTATGGGTCACAAATAATTTCTAAATAATACAAGTATAGCACATTTACCAAACATGATATGAAAAATAAATTAGTTTTCACAGATGCAAATATGTTCAAAATAATGCATCGCGATACAAATGCCAACTTGTTGCATTGCTGTTACTGCTGCTAGTATGGTAATAATATTACTAATACAACTAAAACTAATACTAGTAGTAAAACACTCATCTGTACCTTTTATTACTACAGTAGGCTGTTAATGCAATTTTTACAATACTTCTACTTTTATTAATACACTACTACTACTACAACTACTACTATAAGAATAATACTATTCACTACTTCACTACTACTATAACAAGTACAACTGCTGATATTATTATTTCTGCTGCTGCCATTACTGCTTTTATTGTTACTATTTTTACTAATATAAATAATACCAATACAACTACTACTACCATTACTTATACACTCCTCTACTAGTACTAGTACTACTACACTGCACCTACTATCACTATTTATACTACAATTATTACTGTTATTACTTCTACTACTACTACTTCTATTTTCTCAAATAAAGTGAGTTCTGTCTTTTCCCAATCTTCAGTCAGGTCAAACATTTCCAAATTTCTAGTCTATATTCCTATACACATCAGTCAATTTTTTAACCACTCACACAACTCATAATTCATTAACCGTTCAGTGATGCATCAGGATTTCAAAGCACGCATCAGTTTAATCATTGAACTGTGAAGTAGAAGATAATAGAGGAGTTCAGCAAAAAAAAGAATCCCGCACACAAATTAGAATGAGCTGCGTCCATACAATAATAAGCTCCAGTATAATGTACAGGATGTCATAATAATGAGATCTTTCACGTTGAGTACGTAACAACATAAGATCATGATTTCTGTTTAATTTTACACGATGGTGACTATAGAAAAGGTTCCTTGGCTCTGCCCAATGTATAGGGGGAGGTTTGATAAGTGATGCACAAAAAGACAAGAGTCAGGTGGCAATCTTTATTTCACATTAAAGTTAATTCAGAAAATAAATAATCTATACCACAACAAAAACATGTATGCAAAATGATTGCCTCAAAAATGATCATTTGGATGATAAACAACAAATCCTGATACACATTGCCATATATTGGAAGCTGTAATGGTCAGAAATGGCAAGATAATCCAGAGAGATGAGAAGATTAAATTAGAAAGAAATGTAAACGGGAATGGGTGGATCGCTAGGGTGTAACCGTATTACATACTGATTTGGAATAGGGATTTTTTTTTTTTTTTGGCGTGGCATTTAGCACAGTAATTATAGAAACACAATGGTTAGGAAACGAAATATGGTTATGTCTTTGCTTGAACTTGTCAGGGTTGTGCCATAGTGAAAAGCACGTACATTGTGTCACAACTTTGTCTTCGAGTCGAGACCATTTTAACGTGATCTTGTTACCTCACTGGAATGATTTTTGTGGGTTTTTTACCCTCTCACTACATTCTAGTGTCATTTCCACTTTGTATGCATTCCAGGGGAACTGGATGTGAAGTATGTGACAAGTTCGAGTTTGTATTAACATGATTTGCTTCACAGGACGTTCAGCCCCTATGTGACTTTTTCATCAACGTCTCTCTTTCTCTGCCTGTACTGTTCTGTACTGTTATATCTAATGGCGACCCACATTTCTAAGTGTCAGATGTCATTATGTAGTCATGAAACTGTTGCAACATTTTCTTAAAAAAAGTGACATTTCCATTCCTGTAATCATTACATTAGTCCTTCTGCATGCGTGCAGAGACACACACACACACACACACACACACACACACACAGATACTCATATACTATGTCCTCACTCACTAACTCACATACACACACACTTTAACACTTTCATTTGTGCTTGGAGGGAACTGGAGCAGCAGCATCATCAACCGGATACTGTTGTCAGTATAATGGATAACATCTTAAGTACAGAAGATTTAATAGCCAAGTCCCACGAAGCGAAAGACTTCGCCTACTCTCCGTACAGCAAGTTCAGAGTAGGAGCAGCTCTTCTGACACGCGATGGAACCGTCTACACAGGTAGGGAGATTATTTTACACCTAGAGGTTTAAATTTAATGAACACTGAATGGGAGATTGTAGGACGGGCGGAAATGCTTCTAGTTTTGCTAAGAATATTAAATGTACTATATCTAGAACTACATCAACCACCTAGTGCTTTACATCCTCGCCTGTATTAATACTAATGCTATTATAACTACTAGTATTACACCTATAATACTGTGTTGCTATTTCTTACATGAGCGTTTTGCATGTGATTCCCAGAAGGAAGGTTTGAACACAAAGCTACACTGTTTGATGTTAATAATCAACACAGCAGTGGTTTACATTGTGCCTCCGAACACTGTCGGTAGTTTGTGAGGCATAACACAGGGACTATTGTAGAAGGGAACAGCTGAGTGCCAGTAAAAGGGGTGGGTGGGTGGGGTGGGGTGCTTATCGTGAAAACGGCAAAGGCCACAAAGCTTAGAGAGGTTATATAATTGAGCGTTTCTACTGTACTGCAACATTTCACAGCTCGACATCGGTTCTTAGAAGAGCAGGACGTATCTGAAAACGCAGAATACGAGTGTTGAGTGTGACAGATTGCAAAGGCTTTGGTTAAGAACTAAAACCTCCATTTAGGCTTCATGTATGGGTTTAAGTGAGAAACATAAAGGGATTTAAGGAACTTAATTATTGACCAAAATCAGTTTGGTGTGGAAATATGCTTCATTACCTATGAGGCAATGAAGGATTGCTACTCGTTTATAAGAAGTTATTATCACACTGAAGTCTGTTACTGACTTGTGCATAATCTCTTTGACAAAGAAGTGTTATAAGGACTGACGTTTATAGACAATTGATCAAAAGATGTTTTGTATACATCTCATTCCACATTTAGTCCTCATTTGCTTGTATAATAACCTCCTCTCTTCTGGGAAGATGTTCCCTTAGATTGTTTCGATATTTGTGCTCATTTATTAAAAGTCAGGTGCTGATGTAGTGGAGGTGAGGACGCTTGGGGTGCAGTCAGCATTTACATTCATCCCAGAAGTGTTTAGTAGGGTTGAGTCAGAGCTCTATAGCAGGAGATCTTCCACTACAACCCAGGTATATGATACCTTCATAGACAGTGGTTTTGTGATGCTGAAACAAGTTTAAAGCATCCAAAGTCATTTTATACAATGGTGTGCTTCTAACATTGTAAACAGTTTAGTTAAGAATGAGTATATTTGGAGAGGTCAGGTGTCTTAATACTTTTGTCCAAATAGTGCATGTGAAGTGTTTATAAAATGTATATATTTTAATATAAAGATGAATCCTGTGATTATATTCTAAATGGTCACCATACTCACTAATCTCAGGTAGTAAATGAGTAATGAGTAATAATTTAACCTCTTAATGTTCTAGGCTTTAAACCAAATATTTACGGTGATAAAAAGAAATATCTTCATGGAACAGAAACCAAAACTGAAGCATATATATATATATATATATATATATATATATATATATATATATATATATACTTTATTTTAAATAAGAATGGTACTCTTAGACCCAAATACTGTATGCATTATGTCTGATCTGAAGTAAGCAAATTATAATTTTTTTAATGCTAATGTTTTGTTTTGCTTGTACTTTAAAGGGTGTAATGTAGAAAACGCTTGCCTCGCCCTTGGTATCTGCGCTGAGGTAGTCACTATCTCCAAAGCCGTGTCAGAGGGACATCGAGAGTTTAAGGCCATTGCTATAGCCAGGTTCGATTCTATAATATTGTCTTTAAGCATATTTGTAAAAGATACTTTCATTATGTTTGGGTTAAATGAATTATTATAAATGTTCTTTTTTTTTAAATAGTGATATGGCAGATAATTTCATCTCACCCTGCGGTGGCTGCAGACAGTTCATGAGGGAGGTTGGTTGTTTGTTTTTTTTGCTTCTTTTCTTTCCTTTTTAATCATGCAGTAGGATTGCTGAAATGATTTTCGTTTGTCTTGCAGTTTGGCCTGCAATGGGAAGTTTATATGTCAAAACCAGATGGCTCTTTCCTAAAGCAGACTGTGAACGACCTCCTTCCTGTTTCATTCGGTCCTGAAGACTTGCTGAAGTGAAAAGTGATTCCTTCTAAGAAGATATTTTTTCATTTTTTTCGACTGAACAAACGTGCTGGCTTTTAGGAATGAAAATGTTGATTTATATGCTATTATATTTATGAAATGTATTAATGCTGAATAAAATTGATCAGTTTTATACTTGTATCATGTGCTCATATAATGTGTTTATATTTTCTTTTGAGTACTAACAAGTCAAACAAAAAAAAAGAAGAATATATACTTTGATATCCTTATGGAAGGAGTCACCAGTGTCAGTACTTTGCAATGGCCAATACGTTTTTCCACCATGATGGGATTATCAAGAGTCTTTCTGCCTTTTTTTTTACTTTGCAGTTATATAAATAAATAAATAAAATAACTTTTAAGAGCTGCTGAAACATAAGTACTAAGTTACTATTCTACAAAGTAACTATAAATGTATATAAAAACACAATAAAACACTGAATGGTTTTTGGTGGTAACAGTAACTCGTGTCAGGCTGCATCAAAACCCTCATCTTCAAGCATATGTTCATGGAGCTGTTTTAACTTTGTGGTTTAGTTAAGAATAAAAGTCAGGTGTCGTCCCTTACTTTAAGTCCTAAAAGGCCATGCATGATAATATATTTATTTTTTCTTGTTTTCTCATGATCTCGTGTTGTTGGGAAGTTTCTGTGACGTCATAGGTAACTTATCATGCTTGGTATAATCTGTACGTCTGCCTCTAGTGCCATGAATTCTAATTATACTGTACCATAATAAAGATGTGTCACGTGATGGAACCGTTCAGCCAATAGGCATCATGTAAACACTGTCCTTGCTATATAATTATCAGAGCGAACGGAGCGCGTTCGCGTGTAATAACTTTCGATATATATTTTTGGACATTTTGATAAATCATGTCGGTCAAACATGCTCTCAGTCGAGGGCTGGAGTTCAGCCGCTCGCTTTTCCAGCTCGGGATTTTAAAACCTGCGGGGCGAATCGCAGGAAAGTTCCGAGGTGAGCGCTTGCGGGTGAATCAACCAGGCCGCAGCGTGCAGCCTCGGACTTTCCTGCCTGCCCGCTACCGGTATTACCGCACGTCTCTCAGCGGCCTCGCAGCGCAGCTCCAGTCCGCCGGCTTCCGTAGGCTGATCGGAGGAGGCTCTCCGAGAAACAGAGCCGTGTTTCTGGCTTTCGGTGTCGGTTTAGGTTTGATCGACCAACAGCTAGACGAGGACCGACGGAGCGCTGCGACATGTCAAGAAATTCAGGTAATTTAACAACAGCGGCTGAAACCATTAAAGGGGCAATTGCTAAAATATTTGTACACGTTTTAGACTTTAAGGGTCGTTTAGAAAAACTTCTCCATACATTACATCGCTTGTTTATTAATTTCACTATTAAAATACTTCTTGATATTGATGATGATGATGATGAAATGTTTCCGGGCCAGAAATGTCTCCGCCCCCCTCCCTTCCCATCCTCTTTTAAATTAAACATTGAGAGTATATTATAATAAATACTATCCTAAATCCGGATACATACAAACACTCGCATCCCTGTGCACGAGCAAATCGTTTATTAACTATTATCATAGTTTTCAAAAGCTTTTGTTTTCACAGTCCGCACCGAAACACAGAAACGGCGTTTTCAAATTTATCTTCTACGGAGAGCGTTTTCAAAAAGCTACGTTTTTGTTGTCTGAGAAAGTACGGAAGGCCAAAATGTGTGGACATGTATAAATTAGATTTTAAGAATTGAAAAGGTTAAAAGTTCATAAGGATGTGGAGGTCCTACAGAAAACTACTTTGAGAATAATTGTCATGATTTGTGATGTTTCACTCGTTCCATTAACGAAATGATTGTCTATCGACATGCAGGCACTTTTCACGAAGTCGTCAGTTCAGAGCCCTGTAAAACCATTCACGTCTGGATATAAGCTGGAGGACTACGTGATTGGGAAGCAGATAGGAAAAGGCTGCAACGCTGCTGTGTACGAGGCCGCGGCTCCGTTCGCACCCCTCGGGCCAAACAGCAGGTGTTCCTTGGTGGAGCTAAAACAAAACGGAGAAGAAAGTGGTATCATGGCACCTCTAAAATTCCCCGGGGCACACAGCTATCCCCTGGCTGTGAAAATGATGTGGAATATTGGGGTAGGTTCCAACAGCACTATGAATTATTCACTGTAGTGCAACAAGCAATTTTTTATGAATCTAAATTGTTGTTATTATAACTGCATTGCAGGCAGGTTCTTCTAGCGAGGCGATTCTCAATGCCATGGCCCAAGAGCTGGTTCCTGCAAATCCTCAGGCTTTGAGGAAAGAAAAAGAACTTGTCCTAAATGGGTGAGGTTATAAAGTGTAGGCTTGATTATGTCCCAGAAAGCTGATTATATAAAAGAGGCTGCTTTATTGCATTGAAATTCCACTTTTGCCAGATTGCATGTTCTTAGTTTCAACTTGTGTTCTCTTTGTAGCCATTTTGGGGAAGCACCCAAAAGAGTGACTGCCCACCCCAACATAATCCAAGTGTACCGAGCCTTCACGGCTGAGGTCCCGCTCCTTCCTGGCGCTTTGAATGAGTACCCTGCTGCTCTGCCTGCCAGACTCAACCCTGCTGGCCTGGGCAACAACCACACACTCTTTCTAGTCATGAAGAAGTAAGGAATTTTTTCTCCTGTTCCACACAGATATGAAAATATGTTCAGACAGATTCTAATATATTTACGGTCTATAGACATGTATAGGTTTGGGGGAAAGAGTGTGTAAAACAGCAACAATACAATGCAACAGTTTTATGCTTAATATTATGACATGATATATTTTCCCTTTCAGTTACCCGTGTACCCTGCAGCAGTACCTGCAGGTTTGTGTACCAGGCTCCAGACATGGCTCTATGATGCTTCTGCAGTTGCTAGAGGGTGTGGATCACCTGTGCAGGCAGGACATCGCTCACAGAGACCTTAAATCTGATAACATCCTGCTGGAGTTTGACTCCGGTTAGTGCTCCATACATTTAAATCACAAATCGATCGATAATTTTTTTTAATGCTTTATTCTAACTGTAATTTTTTTTGTCCTGAAGCGGACTGCCCCAGGCTGGTCATCACCGACTTTGGCTGCTGCCTGGCAGAGGAGCGTTTAGGACTGAAACTACCCTTTACCAGCCGTTATGTGTACCGAGGAGGGAATTCCTGCCTCATGGCACCTGAGGTATTGTCCAGGCCTATTGTCCATTCCATTCATTTCACCATAATCATCATAGTGGGTCGGTTTTCATCTGCAAAAAAAAAACGTCTGTGCAGGTGGCCACAGCCGAATCCGGGCCTGGTGTGGAGATCAATTACAGTAAGGCAGACGCCTGGGCGGTCGGAGCCATCGGCTATGAGATCTTCGGCCAGCCGAATCCGTTTTACAGCTCCTCAGGTTTAGAAAGCCGCAGCTATCAGGAGAAACAGCTGCCCCCTCTGGGTGCCAGCGTACCCTCGGATGTGCAGCTGGTGGTGAGACTGCTTCTACGCAGAAACCCTAAGAAGGTAAACGTTCCTCATGTCTGGGGTTAGACCTCACACGATTAGTGTTGAGATGTTGTACTCACTTTACACTTTTACCTTTAGCGCCCAAGCGCACGTGTCGCCGCCAACATCCTGCACCTCAGCCTGTGGGGAAAACGTGCTCTTGTCAGCTTGAAACCTGACAGCATGGGAAAGATGGCCGACTGGCTGCTGTGTCACTCCGCTGTGGTTCTCCTGAAAGGCAGCAGACGCAACGCCTTAGTCGAGGCCGAGCTCCAGAGAGGATTTCTCGCCAACCTGGATCTGGAGGAGCTCCGCATGGCTGCAGGATACCTCATGTATGGACGTCAGCTGAGCTTCAGCATCTGAACTTGAACGTCCTGAGTACAGACTGTAGCATTAACACTGTGGATGCAATGCAATCAGTTAGATTTGTTTTCCGATTGTATAGAAGGAATAGCACTTTATGTACATACTTTTTCGCTTCTAATAGATTTGATGTAATCTCCAGATACAGCGTGTGGAAATACGTATGGGGCTTCGATAACTTGATTGCTACGTAATTGAAAGAGCGCATACATATATGTTTCTGTTCAGTGCACAGCGTTGTGTTGATTACATCACGTTCAATAAATACACTATCCTATTAAAACATTGTCGTCTCCTTGTTATGCTCATTATTCATCTATTTTTTTATGAATAAATACACCATCCAGGTATAACATTATGATCGGTGAAGTAATTAACACTGATTATCTCTTCATCATTGCACCTGTTAGTGGGTGGGATATTATTAGGCTTTTTTTTTACATATTATCCACGACTGTACTACTGATTCAGAGTTGGTGTGTAGCGTCTGAGTGCTCACACTGGGTCCAAAAAATTGCTGATGCCCCAGGGTTGTCAATTCCTAGTTCCAGAATTCCCCGTTTCCTTGTGCCACCATGCACAATCAAGTTGATCTAATTTTTCTTTAATACATCGTAGCATCACATATAGAAGTATCATTGATATAGTGGCATTTGTAAGGAGTTGTTTATGCAACATTGAATGAGTTTAAAAATTAAAAAAATATTGCTTTTTATTTATGTAAGAAGTTTAAGAAGAATAAAACACGTTGGGACGTGCTATTAAAGAAAAATAAATCGTGCATGGAACTAGGAAATTGGGCCACGTCGTTAATTATTTTCCTACAATTGCACTATGCACTGTTGTGATGCATAAATTAAAAATTTTAAAAAAAGTGAAAAGATTAAGATGAATGAAATGCATTTCCCATGAATTCCTGTAGGGGGCGCCTTGTAGCGGATCGCGTTACAGGGGTGCAAAAGTTCAGCTCAGGGTTTGGAGAGGGGGTTGTTATTTTCCACGAATGAAATAAGGGACAGGGCAGGAAAAGACAGGACAGGTCTCGTGCATGTGAAGATCGAGGTCTGATTGCCATGCTACATTTGATAAGGATGAAAGGAATCCGGTTGCCCACCGCGTGCGTGTCGTTAGCGCGCGCGGTTCGGGAAAGCGTGAACGTGAACGTAACGGCCAGCCCGACCAGGCTGATGTCCAGCAAGTCCTACAATGTTCCTCCAAGCAGCGAGTTTGTCGCGCGCATCTCCGGGATCGCCACAATGGCCAAGTTACCGTATCAGGACACACCCGAGGGATTGGACGCAGCTTTCATCGGAGTGCCCATCGACACCGGGACCTCCAACCGACCCGGAACCAGGTTTGCTCATGGATGTCCATCTCATCTCACATTTGCACACTTTTTTTTACCCACTGTCAGGGCATTAAAGCTGCAAGGAACCGCCTTGAAAACCTGTTGCACGTCAACTTACAAATCCTCTGGGCTTATGCTCAGACTTGGTTCAGTAATTCATGCAGGTTCACATGCCAACACAATTCAATAGTCATAATTTCCAGTAAACTTTAGTTTATGGTTGTTCTAATTCCAAAACGTAATTGTTATGTAACCAGGTAAAGTCTGGGGATGTCCAGGTGTCATCAGTGCATCTATCTAAAAGTGTAAATTATCCCCAGGACGACGAGACGCTCCTTATCGAGGGACATGGTATATTATGATATTAGTCATTTTGAGGATGTCCTCGATCTAATGCACTGGGTTCCATTTCTGCTAGATGATCAGATTCCCAGAATAGACTGGCATGACCTATCAATCTGAACTTTCACATTCACGAGTCCAGATTCAAACATAACCCCGAAGTCACCAGAATGTGGAAGACGAACTAGTAATGTGTTTTGACACTAATTTCAGAGCCAGTACAGTATCTTGCATAGGGGCTCAAGAGAAGGGCTTTATAGGAACTTCAGCCCAAGGGGGATACCCCAGGCTTAAAGAGCTTCTGAGATGTACCTGTCACCTACCACAAGGTTTTTAAATCGCCCAGAAGATATCTCTAGGCTTCTTGGTATGCTTGTGATAAGAAAGATGAGTTCACCATGAGCTGGTGTATGACACCAGTTTTAAAATATGGATTACAGGTACTGTATTTATCATATTTCACTGTATGACTGCACAAGAATTCATTCTGATCTTACTAGTCAGATCTTCTCCACCAAGCAACACTGTAGCTGAAGGTTTCCATTCCAGCCATTCAGCTACAGCATCGCTTGATGTTCAGTAGAAGTGCATTCAGGTTTAACAGTAAATCTTCACATTGGTTACGTTGGAATGCGGCACCGGATTACAATTATGAATTCAAATGTTCACTTGCACTCAAAAACATGAAGAATGCTCGGTTGCCAGGTTTGGGCCTCGGCAGATCAGAGCCGAATCGTTCATGCTGAGGAACTACAGTGGCACTGGAGCTGCACCTTGGGAGTCCATGATGGTCGCAGATATCGGTGATGTGAATGTGAATTTGTACAATCTGAAGGATGCCTGCAAACGGATTCGCGAGTTTTACCGCAACGTCATGGCTGCCGGATGCATACCGCTTACAATGGGTGAGTTTTACTTAAAAAAAACCTAACAAAAAAAAAGATCTGATGTAAAATAATTAATGATTTTATTCCATCTGTTGAACTTTCATCGTCTGGCACGTGAATGCTTCTATAATGATTAACCTTGTTTATATAATATACCTGCAGGTACGTTGGGTTAATCAGTGATTTACTGTCATGTCAGTTGTGAAACTTTAGCCTTTAGACAGGATTAAAGCTCTGTTGCATTGGCAGGGGGTGATCACACGATTGCGTACCCGATTCTGCAGGCCGTGGCGGAAAAGTAAGCAGGAACAATGTCTATCCTTATGTATCTTCACTTATACGGAGTCTGTTAATGTGAATACATCTCTCCTTTTTTAATCCAACTGGTTTAATCCTGCATCAGACATGGGCCTGTGGGTCTGGTGCATGTGGATGCTCATGCTGATACAGGTGATATGTCCCTTGGGGAGAAGATCACTCATGGCACACCGTTCAGACGCTGTGTAGAAGAGGGACTGCTGGACTGTAAACGCGTGGTTCAGATCGGCCTTCGAGGCACTGCCTATTCCCCTGACGCCTACGCGTGGAGCAGAGAACAGGTCTGACAACAGATATAAGCAAAGTCCTCCTAGCCACCAGGGGGCCCTGTAACGATTTGTAATATCTTATGGCGATTAACGTACAATGATCCAGTTGAGCAGCATGTGTTGTTTCACACAGTAAATGTTTTTCTTCAGGGGTTCCGTGTGGTCCAGGCGGACCAGTGTTGGCATAAATCTCTGGTTCCACTCATGACAGAGGTTCGAGCCCAAATGGGCAAAGGGCCTGTGTACCTCAGCTTCGATATTGATGCTTTGGATCCTGCATATGCCCCTGGCACTGGAACGCCTGAGATCGCAGGCCTCACACCTATCCAGGTATTTCTGTCACTAATACACTGATCGCTGAATCAAATATTTTACTAGGTAAATATTTATACCTTTATGAGTCTCAAGGTCTCAGGTTCTTGCAGCTGTTGGAGATGAAGCTGCAACACATTTTGCTGATTTTCTGCCATGAGAAAGTCTTCAGGACAGAGAGTTTAGAGGCTTTTCTGTAATACAACAAGCTGTGTGTGTGTGTGTGTGTGTGTGTGTGTGTGTGTGTGTGTGTGTGTGTGTGTTTAGGGACTGGAGATAATTCGTGGATGCCGAGGTATAAATCTTGTTGGCTGTGACTTGGTGGAGGTTTCACCACCATACGACACTACAGGTAACACACGTCTCTACATACTTTTAACATGAAAGTCTAAATTATGTGACAACATTTTTCAGCCTGTGTTGCTTTTTTCTTTTCTTTTCTTTCTTCTCCGTATACAGGAAACACAGCTCTGACTGCAGCCAACCTGCTTTTTGAAATGCTTTGTGTCCTTCCAAAGACGAAACACTACTGATTATGAAATGCTCTAATTTTCGAAATAATCGAAAATATGTAAGAATCCTCTGACCTCTGTTTACGCTGTAGCACATAAACATGGTTACATATATGTATAATGTATGTAAATGAGTGGAATTGTTTTGAATGAAATATAAAAGTTTTATCAATCTAAAAAATGGAAAGTAAATAAACAGAAGGGAATTTCAAAGGAACTCCGTTAAGGTTGTGACACCCCTCTGGCTTTCAATATTTACTTTAGCACCTTATATATAGTTATTTTTAAGTTATAAAATATCTCACTGCTTTTTATATTCAGTGTTTAAGTTCTTAATATTAGATTTTTTAATATAATTAAATACATTTTTTTTTTACATTTACATTTTCCTTTTTTTTTTTTTTTTTAATATTGAAAAGAAAAAAAGAAAATACAATCCAGAACCGTAAATAATAAGAAAAACTTTCAGTAAAACTTTGACTTATTCAGTGTATGTCTTCTTAAAAAAAGAAACATTGGCACATATCAAAATTATGGAAATAAAATTAAATGATTCATTTTATTTGTTACAGCTCTACATTTTTTGCAATAAATGAGACCACATCATTGTCTTGATCTATTCTATAACACTATCAAGCAGATATACACATGGACTGTACAGAATTGATGAGGCAAACATGAAAAGACTAAAACACTTGAAATAAATGGGCTTATTTGTAATTTATAAATAACAACAGGGTATGGATTTATAACTAAACAGCACACTGGTTTGATGCATCTTCTGGCAGAAATGTCATATCCTATAACCTGTACTGGGATGGAAGACTGGATTTGGATTATCATGCTGCTTAAAATAAATAAATCATCCAAAAGCTCGTTCCACGAAAGAAAAGGCACAGAAGCAGCTACACATCTCTGTAACTAATAAATACAGGTTATGAATATAATAGGTGGAAGAAACAAGCTATTTAGCTTCTATTGTAGCTAGCACTCTCTTCTACTGTGCATGCTACGGCCTGAAAGGAAAATATATAATACTATTGTAAAATGTTGGCGTAATTTGCATACTGGAAGCTGATTGGCTATTTTACTGAATGATGCAATTAAGAAAGGGGAAAAAACCCAGAAAGAAATTCTCGTTTTTTTTAATAGAATCCTAGTTATTTTTAGAAAAATTTTCATTTCATTTTAAAAAAACAACTGGTCGCACAAAAAACATCATATTCATATTACTGGGTGGTCTGATCACTGTGTAGCACATTATCATACAAATATTTAATTTGCTTATATCTATACAATGTATGAACAAAAGTATTGGGACACCTGACCTTTCCATCCATAGGTGTTTCTTCCCCAAACTGTTAAAAGTTGGAGACACACGGTTGTCTTTGGATGTGGTTGCATGACGTTTTCCCTTTACACGAACTGGGAAAACCAAAAAACAAGCTCAATGAAAATATGCTTCTGATATGTTGGAGTGGAAGATCTTGATTGGCCTGCTATTGAGATCTGACCTCAAACTTATCAAACACCTTTGGTTTGGGATGAATTGCAACACCTCACCTATATCAGACTTCGAATGAATGTCTGCAAGTACACTCCAAAATCTAGTGGAACATCTTCCCAGAAGTTTAAATGGGGACCAGAGGTGGAATGGAATGTTCAGGTGTCCACCAAAAAATTTTTGAAAAATGTATTTAAAGAACCAGGTTCAAGGCAAAGTAGTCTTATTGCACAGGAAAGACACGGTCCTCTATATTCTTCTGTTCAGGACAAAATCTAAATACGCACACGTATGCATAACACTAATAGGATTATTTAAAATCTGTACGATTATAATTACGATTATTAAATATTTTGCTGTCTAGATGATGCTTCCCACTGTTAGTTTACTTTTTTTTTAGTCCATGCTACATTTACCATGTGAAGGTGACCGTGTGCATGGCAGGGGATCAGGTTAAGTTTTACACCGACTGAAATCCTCACATTTCAACCCATTTTGTATATCAAAAGAGACATTTTACAATTACAGAAAGCTTTCAGGTCTTGTCTCCACCTCAATACATTTTAAAAATACATATTTCCAATGTGGTGCCATGCAGACATCACATGAGGACACTGTTATTGCTAGCACAGTTACAATGCTGTTTACTAGGAGATGACAGATCTTAATGATAAAGGATAACTGTTGATGCTAGGTCCTAAAAAACATAAAAACAAGAACTTGTTTTCCAAATCAGCACTTTCCAGCGATGTTTATTGTTATATTCATTTAAGAGCAGTCGGATTGTGGAGTGAGACAGAGTTTAGATTAGTCAGATTAGAGGAAAGTGAACGTGTTTGATCAGAAGATTTGACTAAAATGCCTGATAGGATGAAATCCACTCACTATTAACAAGTAGCTGAGAGACATTGTGGGTAATAATAATTAAAGACTGATATGCAGGTTGAATTTTGTCACTGGTATTATGTTTGGTTACGTATCAATGGATATCCCTATCTATTGTACCTTTAAAGTAACAGCTGGAGCAGCATTCAGTAGTTATAGCGCAGCATGGAGCTACTATTAGACTCGGGTCATTTACAGCATCTGTGTAAAAAGTCAGAGTCTGAGCTCTGAGGTCACAAAGTCCGCCTACTGCTATAGGAATGACGAGAAACCGCTCCCAAAGAACCAGCACCGACTTTTGCAGCATGCTAGGTTTTCCAACTCTATTTATTCACCGTGATCTTGTCCAGACCAGGCCAAGCCGGGATGTAGTATCGAGGTAGCGTGCCTTCCATCAGCCGCTCCATCCACAAACCCAGACGATCCAGTTTGTGGTGAATGTGAAGAGTGGTGGAGCGTGAGCGTGCCCCTCCTTTCCTATGCTGATGCTCATCTCTGGAGCTTGACCTGGATCTGGAGCTCCCTGCCTCGTCCTCTGCTCTGCTGTTAGCGTCCTCCCCAGTGTACACAGGCTTGAACAGGCACAGGTATTTCTTATGACCGTTGAGCGCCAGCACGTAGCCTGTGTAATCTGTCTTGCGGTTGCTGGCCTCCTCCTCCTCGTCCGCTTCCAGCTGCATGGCGTCCTGGGCGAATTCCAGCAGGGTGGACATCCATTCGTTGTGCTTGTCCACATTCAGGAAGGAGAAGTGCAATGTCTGGCTCCTGGAGATTTTAAGAATTGTTAACTTTTTCCTGTCACAATGACGAACTGCTTCACTGTTTTAATATACAATCTTACTCATAAAAACATACACTTAAATAGTATACTACTAAAAATAGTGTATATTCTCAAACAGAGTTATATTTCTTTAATTTCTTCGGGTCAGACTGGAAGCAAATCATAAATTTAGCTAAGCGACTTTTGACTTCTAACCCATGTCCCTTTCACAAACCGCCCTTTGTAGTGGCAAACAAAAAGAACAAAAGATGAAATAAAACCAGACGTTCTTTTTCTTTTCTGTCTCCGGGAGGGTACAGCTCTACCTCTGCCATGTTAATCCATTTTCTATGTGACTCAGGTCTCTGTTGTGTTGTGATGCGTCATATTCACCTAGCAGCAGTGATGCTGTGAGAATGTGCTTGAGAAACAGTTTAGCAAGAAGAAATCAATCTGAAATATCAAATATTGGCCAAACAATATTGGTTACTTTTTAGATAATAAAAGTATAGCGTATCTACTCATAATTATATATAATTCAATTGTTTTTTTAAAGTTCTAACTTGTATCCGATGCACACTTTTTAAAATCAATGCAACACATCGTTAACTTTTATAAGGATGCACTAGTGCAAACCATCTCAAACACTCTCCTACCCAGTATGCATTCTCATAATATATATTCTAAATAGAGCTGGAAATAAAAAAAAAAAAAAACTTATGTTTCTCGGAATAAAATTCATAATCTTATATTGGTTTATTGTACTCTATTATAGCAAATAGTAGAACAATCTGACTATGGTATATTCAAGATATTTTCCTTGATGTCATGCGTATGTGATAATTGTATAAAAAAAAGACTGACCCAGTGAAGGAGTAAACCTCTTTAGCAAACTTGCTGAGCAGTATGTTTTTGGTTGCGTCCGTGAGAACCAGCACCACGTTGATATGGCCTGGTCGCAGCTTCACCAAATTACTGGTATAAGTGATGTCTGTTAACTCCGTCACCTCCACAAAGTTTTTCTTTGGTGGGCGGCTGCGCCAAAACAAACATTGAGGGGGGGCGTTAAGCAAATTAGTTAGCAAATTAGTCATAAATATTTGTGAATATTCATTCACAAATGTACATATGGGGCACCTGGACATGTTGGTAGTGCTTGGTGATCCATTCTGGGTCTTTGCTGCTTCTTTGGCCTTTGGTTTCATCGGTTTCTCCTCACCAGAATCACTGAAAACCATATTTATAAATCTGTGTGCGAAGTTCAAAATGAGGATATAAGTGTAAACTGAAACGTACCTGAAAGCCTGAATAATCACCGTGCCAAACAGGATAAACAGGGCAGAGGATATCAGAGACAGCAGAGGCATCATTTCACGCCTGAAGTGTTGAGAGCAATAATAACAACCTCCTCATAAACAACGTTTTTTTTTTAATCCCCAAGAATACAGTATACTGTAATGGATATTTGTTACTTACCAATTATTGTGGAGAACATCATCAATAATTTCCGACAAGTAATCATACGCAGCATAAATCCACCTGATTAAAAACATCTGCAATCGGAAAGATACAGTATACAGTTTGGGTTGAAATTCGCTTTACAACATTGTTAGTAAAATACGACTTTTCATGGTAATGTCACGCTAATCACTCTATTGTTCATATAATTCCTTATAGAATGGATTTATTGGTGGGAATAGTTTCCCATTTAAGAATAAATGCTCAGAAAGACTGACTGAAGCAAAGTCGTTGTTGAGCTCAGGCAGCGTGGCATCATGGGTAAGGATGGAGGGGTCTTTCCGCAGCCGCTCCAGCTCCTCCATCAGCTTGTGTTTGTCTTCTTCGCTACCATTCCAGCCGCCCTGGATGGGCTTGTAGAGCACTTTACCGGCCCCGTTACGCCGCTCCAGGATCACCACCTACATACATGTACTTTGTTATTGTAATAAAGTCTGACTTTTGGGGCTGAGCATCATGGTGCTGTAAGAATGTACCTGTGGAGGAGTGTCTCTGTTCTTCAGTAGCACAGCACACAGAGGCTGCTGCTGACGTTGGTATACATATGCAAAACGGAGAACCTCCTCTGTGTTCACAGAAGCCAGAGACAAGAAAGCTTTGTTTCCTGGGACAAAGACTTCTTCCTCGCCGGTGATAAGCAGAACACAGTATCTGAAGAGAGAACAGCAAAATAAACAAAAACTTTAAATCACAACCATCTTCATGTAAATAATTACAGATGTGCCTCTAAAAAAAACACTGAAGCTCTCAAAGGTATTTTTTCCTTTTACAGATACTCGTATATCAATGATCTAGTGTTCCAACCAGTATGAACAGAAAAATGGAGACACCTAAAAAACCTGGAGGTGGAGCTTCATAAACATGGGCACGAATGTGGGATGGGCAAGAAAGTACCTTAATTAATGTCTACACACTATCACCTTCAAAATAGTCCACTTGCACTTCAATACAGTGCTCCCAGTGTTCCTGTCACATCTGGAGTATGTCTTATAAATCTTCTTTTCAAAGTGTGTGTGATTTGCAATGGAGCTCCACGATGGTGCCAGAACGGCAACCTTTGAGCTGTATATTCATCTTCAGGATGAAGTCCGCAGAAGCCATATCTGGTGAGTAGGGTGGGTGCAAAGTGAGATTATGTGAATTGTTCTCCAACGATCATCATGCACAAGTTGCTGAATGGTTTCGACATTTTTGGGTTGAGCTCATTCAAGGTCTTCCTGATCTCTCTGAGATGTTCTTCCTCTCTTGAAGCACGCCTGCCGCTCAAAACACTTTAAACGACTCGTTGCAGCATCGCCGTATGTCAATCGTATGTCATGTCAAACATCTCTGTGGTCAGAATAGCACCAGTTGCACCAATAGTCTCAAACCCTTTTGATACCACCTCAATCCTATTGAATCATCAGTGACTTAATCTTATAAAGGTGTATCGATTAAAGGGCATTTTTATGGATGGAACTGAAGATACAGTTTGCTGGAGTAATGTTTAAAACTTTAATGAAGTCACGGGTTACAAATTTGAGCAATTTCTGCTCCCTCTGACATACGACACAAAGGCTTTTAACTTACTTTCGGCGCCGATGGAACTGTTTGACGGGGCAAAGCTCGTCAAAGACCTTCTGGTTCACCAGACGAGGGGCAAGAAGGAATTTGTTGTTGGAGATAAATTCATCAATTATTTGTTTTTTCATCCCTTTAGCCTGTTTAATGAAAAACAAGAGTGCATCATTAATTATTTTCCTATATTTACATGCCTTGTTTTGTTGTATATCCTACATCACCTGCATTGAAATTCACTACCTGTATAATGTCAGCTGGTTTGTCTGTGTTCTCCTTGAAGACAAGCATGGTCGGAGCATAGGTGTTAATGTTGTACTGCTTGAGCAGGTTGGCCGTCTCAGACAGACCCTGGTCCACGTAGCCAAACTGGACATAGTCCTTATAGGCAAACGCAGTCAGCTGTGCAGGGACAGGACGTATGCGCGCACTATTAATCATAAAACCCAGGATCCGAACTGCATCCAACTTCTGAATATAACCACATATACCTTATACAGCAAAGGAACCGCAGGCACTTGGTCAAAAAGCAGAACGTGGGGTTTGTTAATATCATACCAGCTCTTCAGAAAGTCTGGGTGATTCCGGTCCGTGATCTGAAGAACAATCCATAAGTAGAGTTTTGGGTCAGAAATCAGATCAGGGGATGAAGAAAAGGGGGAGGAGAAGAAGACCTGAACTTACCTTCTCAACCAGTCTCTGAGGCAGCAGGTCCTCCACAAATTGCATGAGATGCTCTTTGGCCAGAGCGTAGTTAAAGAAAGTTACTTTTCCGTTGATCACGCCGAGTATGGACGGAGTGCGGTGAGCGCCCAGATGATTCGCTAAGCGTCTCTCATACCCGACGTCAACTACCCCTACTCCTACACCTATAAAAGAAGAAGCAAAGGAAAGAATATCAAAGACACAAGGACCAGAGTGAAAACCGTTTTGAAGTTTCTTCTGATTTAATCAGGCAGTCCAGTAATCATGCTACGTTGAAACTCAGCTCTACCCATGACCTGATTATAAAAAACATTCCTTACCAAGAGGCTCGAGTTCCTTCACGGCCTCCCTCCACACAGGATCCATGTGGACGCAGCTGAAGCACCAGTCCGAGGTGATCTTGATTAGAAATGGTCTCTTGGAGCTGTCAGGCACGACTTCGTTGATGTACTGGTTGTAGTGCAGCATGTACTTGCTGTCGGTGTCGTCGCGGCTGCCCTTGCTGTTAAACGGGAAGTTGAAGAAGGACTCATCGAAGTAGAAGTTGTCGTGGAAGTGACGGAAGCCATGTGGCCCGTAAGGCTGGGAGTTGGTCTGCTTGTAGCGATCATAATTGGCTCTTTTTTCTTCGTTCGATAAGATCTGAACCACAAAGCCAAACACAAAAACACAAACACACTGTGACGAGAGATTCCAATAGATACTGTTCTTGTTATTTTCTGAGTAATGAAACACAAAAGTAGGATGTGGGGGGGGGGGGGGGGTCTTTACCTCATAGGATTTTGTGATCTTAATAAACATGTCTTCAGCTTCTGGGTTCTTGTTTTTGTCCGGATGCCTGGCAACAAATAAATGCAAGAGAGGATCAGATCTGATTGTGAATCAGTGAGTGTGAATCACATCAGCCTTTATCACGACAGTTTGATATAATGCCTCATTCAAATCCTAATAGTTTCATTGTCACGTTACAGTTTTTAAATCTAACATCATGACCAGCCATGGATCAGTACAGGCGTGTCTGGAGGTATATTATGGTATGGTATTCGCAAAACGTTACCATTCTTTGGCAAGGCGTTTATACACTTTCTTGATTTCTGCCTGACTTGCACTCTTGGTGACCCCCAAGATCTTGTAGGGGTTGAATTCTGCATCGTCTCCCAGAGCTCCAGACAAGACAACGCAAAGGATCAGGACAGACTGAAGACTCAGGCACAGCATCACTGTTTTAGCCATGACTCCCAGACTGGGAAAAGACAAACACAAACATCATGGTTATGAAACAAAAAATCAGTATAGTGAAATAAACACTGATGATGGCTGAATGAAGGGCACTAGAATGCAGGACATAAATAATCTCCTAGATGGGATGTAGGGTGACCCTTGTTGGCGTTTGGTCACCGTCATTGCAAACGCACCTTATTAGAGACTGTATACCAAATACATCAGTGGTACTTATACAGTGCACTAGACATGGCGTTCTGTTTTCTACTATGTAGTGCACTTGTGTAGGGAGTGAACGAATATTTGGTATTGAATCGCAGGCTTAGTCAGGATTTAGGCATTAAATAGCTAAAAAGATGTTTTTTTTAAACAAATATTTGTTTAAGTGCTTTAAATAAATAAAGAAAGAAAGAAAGAAATAGGGACTTACAGTCAGTCTAACAGCACCAGCATCATCGCAAATCAGCGACCTTGTTTGTTAAGAGGAAAACAGGCGTTATTCCAGATGTCGGGTTTAATAAAAGGATCCAGGAAATTCAATTCCGGTTCGACCCTGGATTTTTAGGACAGATGTCAAATCCCCGTTAAAACCGCGTTTTGATGCTCAGATGTTCATGATCCTGCTGTAGATCCAGCTCCGCATCGTGCGCATCCCTGCCTCCGCATCCCGCTCCGCATCCCCCCCACCACACACACACACACACACACACACACACACACACACGCACACGCGCGCGCGACTGGGTCATGCCGTCACAATAAAAGCGTGCATTACGTTAGTCTATGGAGAAAACAGAGAGGGTGATGCAATTTATGTCTTAATGATGGAAATGTATTTAAAGCACTGAAATCTGTGGATTTTTTAAAAGCAATTTCTATGTAGCTTTAAAACATTCGTGTTGCTATGAGAGAAAATGGAGAGAACATCCTCACCCTAATAGATCATATTAGCAATAATGTCTTTGAAAGACTGGAAGTTTCTCATTACAAGATTAAGTGAATTGATTTTGATAAAGGAATCATTTGAGACGAAAGAGTCGACTCTTATTTTCCAGTTGAGAAGAAAAAAGAACCACTTAGGACAACAGACCCCAAACACCGGGGCCGCACATTAGGAATAAAAAACCCTTTTAATTATTTTATTTTATTACAATTTTATCGACTTTCACAATCTCTGGGGTGTTCTTATAAAATAAACAAAATGAACAAAATGTATCATTTGATAGCCAAAATGAGTCGACTCTTCTAATCTGGTCTTAAAAAATGGGCCATTTAGGATGATCATAGAAGGAGACAAATTTAAATACTAGGTCTAAGTAAAGGGGCCAAACACTGTCAACATTTAATGAACAACAGGACAGAGAGGAAAAGGGATGAGTGTGTGAAAATAAAACAGGAGGTAAAAGTAATGCATGTGGATATACAATATTGTGATGGAGAGACTTTGAGGATAGAGTGAAGACTAGTTTTCATGGTGCTGTAAGAAAAAATGGAGAAGGCATCCTCATCCCAATAGATCATATCAGCAATGAATCATTTGCAAGACTCGAAGACTCAACAAGCTTGAGTGAAAATGGCAGTGAATTGATTTTAATTAAGGAATCGTTTAAACGACGAAAGAGTCGACTCTTATTTCCCGGTTTAGAAGAAAGATTATTTATTTAAATTGCACAAATGCACAATAAGAGACGCAATAATAAAAAACGGTCTACTCTGATTGTGCTATTAAAAAGAAAAAATAGGAATGTAATGCGTCTTAATCTCCATATCCTACAAAGAGCATCTGGTTTCATTTATGAGTGTGTAAAAAAGAAAATAGAGCCACATCTGTAATGTCACAACCGTGTTTGACGATCTGCTTTCATTTAATAGGGTTTTGCAATATTCAGGGCGCAATACAGTACATATGCATTTCATCACACTGAGTGTTTAGTGGTTCAGAGTGAGCATTTTGATTAA
This sequence comes from Silurus meridionalis, assembly GCF_014805685.1. Taxonomy (NCBI): domain Eukaryota; kingdom Metazoa; phylum Chordata; class Actinopteri; order Siluriformes; family Siluridae; genus Silurus; species Silurus meridionalis. The sequence goes on from NC_060899.1 coordinate 14,056,644, forward strand.
ATTCATAAAAAATACAATCTGATTATGTAATTACAAACACACAGATAGAACACATCAAGTATTTTTAGCAAGGAAAAAAAAGAGAGGAAAAAAAAAAGATGGAGATGATCTCCGGTGCTCCCAGATGCAGAAAAAGGTCACATTTTTAGGGGATGATCCTGAAACGTACACAGTATTACAGAGCCATCAAACCCGGCTAACAAGTAGCAGATCCATTAAAGGAGTACTGAGAGATTTTCTACTCAAACAAATCTGTAATGGACGAGTGATTACTATGGATTAAAAAATAATAATTAAAGGGAAGATGTTGGAGTGGGTTAATAGCTGCTTGAGGGGAAAAACTGAGTCGACTTTTGGGGCATTTCTTCCTAATTGAAATATAGTTAACACCAATTCAAATAAAATAGATATAAATATATGGTCAATTACACAACTGTAATCACATCAGCATTTTTTTGCAAACACAAAACCTCTTGAGTAAAATTTAGGCCATTCGACTATTCTTTTTTTTGTAATTTTTTTTCCAATAAACTCAACATCTGCTCACATCTGCATTAGATTTTTCTATTCGCTCTGGAGTACAGAGAATAAAACGTGTTCTGGGGTAAAAATCACACGCACACCACATATCTGTAGATATATAATAAGCTTTTTAAAGTAAAAATGCTAGAGTTCTCCTATAAACGCATTGCAGCACTTTCGGGAACCTGACATCAGAGCACCGTATTAAAAAAGATTCACTATTATGTGAATAATAATAATAATAATAATAATAATAATAATAGATTTCACGTACACGTAAGTAAAAAATGTAAATAAAAAATAAGTAATCTGATATATGCTAGGTACTGACCTCGCACACACACACAAAAAGATTAAATACTGAATGATAAATCTCTCTATAATTAATTGAGTGTTTCGAGTCGTGTTTGGAGAGAAAGAGACGCTCTGCAGTAGTCCGGTTGTGCTTGTGCATATTTGCGCTCCGGTGGGCGACGATTTCACGTTCACGTCCACCTGGAGGGTCTCAGAGGTGTCATGTGATCGCTTAAAAAAAAATAGAGAAAATTATAATGTGTAAAATGGTAACTGGTGATAAAACATCAGAAAACGAACGAATGGGCTTAACAGACGAACCCTAATAAAACCATGGAGACTTCCTTCCTCTATCACTCACATCAGTACGCAAATACTGACAATGTAAATGTCAAATTATAAATAATATTTATTTAAAAAAATGACCAGAAGAATGGGGAAGCAAGAAAAGAAAAGAGAGAGGGAACTAGCGCTTTTATTGCGTTTATAGAACGGAGCGAGGTGCCACTCGCCCACTCAGAGTGCGCCCTCTCCTGGACAGGCTTTGAAGCACACTCTTCATTTGAGCACAAATAAACACAATAAAAGCTCACTAGTAAAATAAAAGATAATAAATAAAAGCTCGGCAGACTGACACACCATCACCAATGTTTTAAAAAAAAAAAAAAGAAAAGAAGAAGCAGCTACGGTTCGGTAGACAAAGGTCAGGCCCGATAAAACCACGTGTTGATCTGAAGTAGATCAGGTCCATGAGTGGTTTGTTACAGCTGGGGCGCAGCCTGATGCAAGACATTTTTCTTTATAGAGGTCCGATAAAAGCACAAAGAAAGAACAAATCTAATTCAGATTTCCCGTCCCAAAAAATCAGTCCATTACTTTCATCTGTCCACTTTTTCTACACCATGTAATCCTGTAATGCCATAAATTAGAAAGTCTTTTTTTTTGTTTTTTTACAGTTTGAGACCTAAAAATTGCCCTAAATAAATCCAAATAAAATGGCCCAAGGCAAAAATGTACAAAACATTCATTAATGTGTTACATGTTAACATGTGGTGCGTGCATGTGTGTGCATTTGTGTGTGTGTGTGTGTGTGTGTATGTATGTATATGTGTGTGGGGGGTATTGGTGTTGGGGGTCAACTTTAAAATCACGGATGTATGTGTGAGATCATTCCCCCTAGAATCTCGGCTGAAAGTGCATTTCCGTAGGAAACAAGTGAATCTGCTCAGCGGACGCCGGAGAAGCCGAAGGGCCTCGGCCAATCCCGTCACGCAGTTCCACAGGTGACGAGGTCGAGATGCGTGTTTCGCATTGCTACGTTCCTGCTTGAGAAGTAGAAGGCGTGTTCAGTCAGCAGCGTTTGGTTTTCTGGTTTCGAGGTGCGTCTCGGCGGTGATGGGGTTCAGTGCGGACGGAGTCAAGGAGGACGCAGATTGCGTGACTTAGACCTCCGCCGCCGTCAGGCCGACCTTCTCCTCGTCATGTCAATCCGAGCTGGGCTTCTTCAGCGAGAAGGCGCAGATCTTAAAGTGAGCGCTTAGCTGTTCCACCTACAGAGGGAGACAAAAACGCATACAGTGTTGAAAAAAAAAATACGAAATGGACATTAGGATAATTCACAGATGTGAATTGGAAAATCTTACCATCTCTAGTATGGATAGAGAGAGAAGCAGGTGGACAGATAGACGGACAGAGAAACAGAAGGACAGGCAGATTGTAGATAGAAAGACTGATAGGAAGATTGTTAACGAGATATGAGACGTAAATGAAAGACACAGATGGGTCATTAGTGAAGCAGACAGAGATAGTGATTTAGACACACACACACAGAAAGAAAGTACATATTTTTCAGATATGTTGCAGTCATTGCATGCAGCATTCACACCCTGAGAAGTTGTAAAGCAGCATTTGTTCAACACAGATGGACTTCCTGTGTAGAGGAAGAAAACCACTCTGTGTGTGTGTGTAAGCGCGCATGTGTGATTTTGAGATATGCAAAAATTTTTCCTGCTCTAAGGCTCAAGCTGAATGTGTGTATGTGTGTGTACGCACCACTGAAACCCCGTAGTGTATGTGTGTGAGGACGACTACAGCCGTCCACACGTACAACACCACCGTCTCACTCTGCTGCAACACGCCTGAGATCACCAGCAACACCACCAACGCCATCGGCACCAACAGCCAACTCAGAGGCTGGCAGCGTGTGTTAGTCATCTGACACACGATCAGCTTGCACTGCAGAGAGACAGACACAGAGACAGAGAGAAAGAGAGAGATCAGCACAAATGCAGCCTTATACGTCTACATTTCCACGTTTACATACACCACAGAGCACACAATCACACTTGTATTGTAGAAGCAATGTAAGATTTTATAAGACCTTTTTAAGACCATGAAGAATGAAATTTAAGACATATCACAACATCAAATCACGTCTGTGCTACAAATAAAAGAGAGATTCACGCCAATACCAGAAAGCTGATTAGCTGTTGCACGTTGGTCTCATTTTAAAGTCTTAATACAGGGAAATAAATTTGGACTAGCGAAAGAAAGAACTACAACACCACGAAAAGTAACAATCAATCTAAAATGCTGCAGGAGCACTTCCATGAGCTTTTTACTATTTAAGGCCAACTTTTTTTTACTTTTTTGTTCTTTGTAAGACCCCATGGAAACCCTGATTGCAGAAACAAGAGAGAGATGACGGTTAAGCAGGAAACAGACAGAATGCTGAGCAGAGAGAAAGACGGATAGACAGAAAAAGAGGCACAGAGAGAGAGAGAGAAAGAAGCACAGATAGACATGAGAGACCAGGAAACAGAGAGACACTCAGAAATAGAGGCGGAGAGGGGGAGGGAAGAGGGGAAGATATTGAGACTAAAAGACAAGCACGCAGAATAAGAAAGAAACAACAGAGCACAGTAACACAAAGAGAGAGGAACAGACCAATAAGGAAACCATGAGAGAGACAGGCATGTTCAAAGAGAGAGAGAAGGTGGCATGAAAGGAGAATGAGAGATTGATGTGAGAGACCAAGAGACAGAGAAATAAAGACAGGAAGAGTGGAAGTGGTGTAGGGATTGAGACTAAGATGAAAGTGAGAGAAAAAAAGAGACAGAGATACAGACAAAAAAGGAGAGACACAGATAAAAAGAGAGAGAGCGAGAGAGAGACCAGTGGAAACAGAATAAGAGAGCCCAAAAGAGACACACTTAGAAGGAAAAAAAAGAGTAAGACAAAGTGAAACAGCATGCTCGCTTGACGGAAAGAACGGATGACAAAGATAAAAAGATAGGAAGCAGAGAGACACAGGAAGAGAGAGGGAGGAAAGAGAGAGAAACACAAAAGGTACCTTGTCTACAAGCATACCAGAGATTACAATGCTGTGTGTGTGTGTGTGTGTGTGTGTGTCTGTCTGTGAGAGTGTGTGTGTTGCACTCACAGTGACGTTGGCGAAGGCCGTCCCCACCATCATGTAAAAGATTCTGGGCTGCAGCTCCAGGATGTTGCTGGGAGACAAGACGACCCACAGTGTGGCGAGGATGGCGATGAGCAGGGGCGAGAAGAAGGGCAAGAAGGCCTCGTACACAGAGCTGTGCTTCAGCGTGTTACTGCGATATGCCCTGCACAAATCCGGCATCAGTCTCTGCCAAAACTCACACAACTGACACTAAAATAATATAAACATCATTTGGTGCTACTGGGGAGGGGATCGGGTCACATGACATCAGCCCATCATTGACACTGATTTTCCGGTGACACAAAACGCCACATTATGTACGAGTTAGAGGTAAAACACACACTACAAAGGAGTCAGACTTACTTCCAAACATTGTACAGGCTCATTGGTAACGTTACAGCAAACAAGCAACCTGTAATGCAGACAATAAAATAATATTATAAAAAAAATAATTTAACATTGAATATATTTAATCATCCCCTATTTAATACTCGAACTGTCTATATTGTCTCACATTGTCTGTATTGTCTTCTACAGTCCGTTTTGTTTTCTATAGTCCAAGCTAAATGTGTAGTGTTATTTATGTCTGACTTTTGAGAGTCACTAACGGCTGGAACCATATTTTTTGTGTGTAGTAACACACTTGGCCAATAAACCTGATTCTGATAAAAAAAAATGGGAGAGAAAGATGTGTGAGCGCGACTCGACTCTCTCACCCAGGATCATGACGATGAAGAGGTCTCTGTACAGAATGTTCCACATTAGTGGCTGGTACCACGTCTCCACTCCGACCAGGGCTGTGATGATGTACACGATAGAGATTGTCTGATTTTGGGGGAAAAGAAGTTGACAAATATGAGAACGAGAAAGAAATATAGAGGGTAAAAATAAATAAATAAATAAATAATTTTAAAAAAGTGAGCTGAAATGAGAACTCTTGACTTCATAATATCGATAATGTTAAAATAAATGTATGGGTTTATCTAATACCAAATAAATTAGGGAAGTGTGTAGGGAAATCATATCACAATTAGAATGATGGAGAAACCTGACAGAAAAACACGCCAGCGATCTACTGCAGGGAAACACTACAGCGATTTACTGCAGGGAAACACTACAGCGATCTACTGCAGGGAAACACGCCAGCGATCTACTGCAGGGAAACACGCCAGCGTAACACGTTTAACAGTGATTTATAGCAGGGAAGCATGTGTGGGAATTTAAAACGGGGACCAAAAAAATCAGGGGAATCCCTTTAGGAAATTCATGATAACGCCTCCACAGTGCAACCAATCAGCTCCCTCCAATCTGCCGAAAGATGTGAACGCCCGCTGAGCCTAACAATTTCATTTGCAGCTTGGTGTGTAATTCTGTGTGTTCGTTGTATGCGATCATCTCTTACCACTTGGCTGATGTCGTAGCCCCAGGGCAGGAAGAGCACGCCGGTGTTATATTTCTCCCAGTGTGAGAGGATGAAAGAGAAAAGGACGACCCAGAGCAGGCCGTACAGCGTGAGCACGCTGACTCCGCTTGTGCCGCGCCCGAACACGGAGTACATGGAGCTGACGAAGAACACACACGCCCAGCTGTCCAGGCCGTGGTCAAACAGCTCGCCCAGGGGAGTGCTCGAGTTCGTCCTGCGAGCCTGCTTCCCATCGACTCCGTCTACACACACAGCACATTTTTACAGTCTCACCACATCTCCCCGAAGTGTTTTATTTTCTCAAGAATCGCCATACTGCTGTATGTAATGTCCTGCTGGATGTGTAAGTCTGAATATCATCACACATACATGTTTACACACTTTCACGCTGCCACCACTCACACACTGCTGTTACTATTTCAACTCAAGCTTAACTTTGACACACACACACACACACACACACACACTTACCTAGTGTGTATGCCAGAAAGTTAAAGAGGCCTGCAGCTATCCAAACCCAACTTGGCACGTGTGCATGACCCTCGGCTAAAACACACAAACACAGTTTAAAAAACCACACAGGATCAGTTAAATATTGACTTGTGTAAACCAAGCAAGCTGGTTCAGGGTGTGTTAGAGTTTTTGTGGTGTGTGTGTGTGTGTGTGTGTGTGTGTGTGTGTGTGTGTGTGTTAATAAAAAAGATGATTCACAGGGTGTTTCACTCTAGTTGCTGTTTAGTTGCTACAGGTAGACACGTCTCGTCTACTCGAGATGAAAAAGTGAAAGGGAGATGGAGTGAAATGAGAGACACAGTGAGAAACATCGAGATGCAGTAAAAAAAACAGGTCTTCAATATACAGCTTCCAAAAAGGACGAGTGGAAGATAGAGAGGGGACTTTGTACTTGCTCAATCACCCAATCTCAATCACTCTTACACACACACACACTCACCTGATGCGTAGAAGTCATAGTCGTAGAAGGATAAGATTGCAAAGTTGAGCACTAGGAACATGAACCCAGTGAAAGTGATGAGGTTAGGGGCCAGCCATGTGGGTAAGATCTGAGAGAGAGAGAGAGAGAGAGAGAGAGAGAGAGAGAGAGAGAGAGAGAGAGAGAGAATTACAGAATTACATAAGTGAGAGAGACATGCACAGAAATACAAAAGAGAACAGCAAGTAAAAAGTGAAAGGAGTATAAAAGAAAGAAAGAGAGAAACAGAGAGACATACACAGAGACATAAAATAGAGAGAGAAAGAGAGAGTTAAAAGATGTGAGAGAGTGAGTGAGACAAAGAGAGTGTGAGAGAAAGCGAGTGTCCAAAAGAGTGAGAGAGACCGAGAAAGAGTGAGACAGAGAGAGAAAGTTAGACAGAGTAAGAGTGAAACAGAGAGCGAGACAGACAGAAAGTGAGTGAAATAGAAAGCGAGACAGACAGAGAGCGAGACAGAGAGAGAGATTATCGTTAGTATAAAGGGGTGTGGTCTTTTGTATTGTAATAGGATCTAAGTGGAAAACTCATTAAAGTTGTATCTTGGCACTGTGATGGACAGAAACACTGTTCATGCTAAGTCTGCTAATAAATAGTCTTAGCACACAAAGCCTACAGCATGTCTGAGAACATCTGCAGGGGCTTCATGCTTTCATGTTCTTCATATAATAACCAGTGCTGTCTACAGAAGGTAAAAAAAAAAGAAACAGGAAGCACAGAAGAAGGAATGGAGTTCAGGAAACAGTTCAGGAAATAAAATGGCCAATTCATCTTTAGTTTCTGGGTAGAAACAAGTTCTTGGTCATGGTGAGTGCATGAGGTGGACCTTTCTCACCTTCACCATGGAGTTCCAGAAGGGGTGCATGATGTAGATGGAGAGCGGGTTGGTGTCCACCGCGCTGTACTGAAAGCACAAAGGAGACAGAAGACACGGGGTTAGAAGTTTGTTCACACTTACACACACACACAAACACACACACACACGAGCCATCTGGATTATGGTGCCATTTCACGTCTGTCTTTCTGATATTACCGTAATTAGCGCTGAAATCATCAGCATCAAGATCAACGTGACGCGAAGAAATGTCCTGAGATGCTGAGATCAGTATGCAAACGATTTTCAAATCGATGGTCGTTCTGGTGGTTCTGCTCTGTCAAGGGGCACTGAAGAGCCCACACTATCACACAAAAACTATCACACAATACACACATTTCCTATTGCAGAATCTACAGCAGGTATACAGCATGTAGTGAACGTATAACGTGAATATGAAGAGATTTGGGATTCAGCTCATGTTCAGTCTAATGAACATGAAAGGATTGACTTTAACCTGGAAGTGATGTATGTGATGGAAAGAAGAAAGGAAGGAAGGAAGAAAGAAAAGGAGAGGAAAGAAAGAAGTAAGAAAAGAAGAGTGAATGAGGGAGGATGGAAAAAGAATATCAGAAGAAGAGAAGAGATAGAAAGAAAAATGAGGAAGCAATTAAAAGAGAATTGAGAGAACAAAAGGAGACAGAAGGAAGGAAGGAAATCCTTAATTTCATCTGTCTCCTGTTCTCTCAATTCTCTTTAATTGATTTGAAAGAAGGTGAAGGGAGAGCGGAAGGAATAAAAGAAGAAAGGAAGGGAGGAACAGAGAGAAAATAGGGAAAGAAGGAAGAAAGAAGAGGAAGAAGGAAAGAAGAAAAAGGTAGTAGGTAGGAAGGAACAAAGAAGAAAAAAGGAAAAACAAAGAAAGGAAGAAATAAATTAGGAGAATTAAGAGAAAAAAGGAAAGAAGAGAATTAAGAGGAAAGGAAGAAAAGGAAAGACGACAAGAAAGAAAGAGACAGACGGACGGATAGACAAATGTTTTTCATTCCAAAAAAATGGTTTGCTTGTAATTGATCAGGTTTTACTTCGACCTGCATGTGAAGTCACGTAAGTGAAGGAAGGAAGGACGAAAGAAAGAGAAAGAAATGAAGAGAAGGAAAGCAGAAAAGAAAGAATGAGACGAACAGACAGATGGATGCATTGAATTAAACAAAAAATGCTTTGCGAGCCAAAAAATAAATAAATCCGGCCTCCACCCCAATCACATCCTCGAAAACTGTTATTAGAGGAAGTTTACACGTTTACACGTCATGATTCGTAGCGTGGCTACTGAGCGCTTTAATGTCCAAGTGATCTTCACAGTGACGTCTTGACATAATGAGAACTCTATAAGTGTAAATCATACATTTCTCTGGGTGGAGCTTGTATACGTGTGGAAAAAATGTTTTCCACCTGTTTAACCGTTCATGACTTTTAAAATCCATTTTAATGGCTACATTTTGGAAATGGGGGAAAAAAACAGGGATTACGAAGTTAAAATCGACAGGATACAACAATACAACTTTGTAACAACATGTTTAAGTCCCATGAGAATCTCTCGAAAAAGACACATGACATCTGGAGAAGACAGTAATGTATATATAAATCCACAGATTCGACTCAACTGGAAAACCTGCCAACTGGGCCGAGGGCTTATTTACTCATGTTCACGTGATCTCCATGTGCTCCAAATAGAGTAAAGATCATTCAATTACCCTGACAAGCACAGGAGACTCGGCACTGCCCATTTCACCATGTGGAGTAAAACACTGACACCCTTCTGCATCTCACACACCAACTACAACGTAAATCCCAACCTTTATTGATGGAAAAAACAACACAGAAATATACTGGAAGTGAAGAGGAAGAAGTGAGAGAAGGAAGGAATAAAGGAGGGAAAGAAAGAAGTGAGAGATGGGAAGAACGTGAAGAAGAAATGTAGGATGAGAAGGAAGGAACGAATGAAAAGATACCCACACTGCCGGGTAAATTCTTGTCTAAAGTGATGCAGCAGCGCTTTAGTGTTTCCTTCAACTCTCTCGTCTCTACACTCCGCCCGGATCATACACTTTCACTTTCTCAAAACCCATAGATCATCAGCTGTCAAACCTCTGAGTCATATGGCTGCATGACATTCCAGATAATAATTTCCCGGATTTTGAATGTTTTTTTTTTTATATATGTGTATAGAAAAAAACAATTAATAAACAAAAATAAATATTTGAAGCAAATGTACAATTTGTTGGACTTTTTTAATAAAGATATATTTTTTTTACAAAACGGTATCACGATAAACGTGTATTGCCCCACAATATATCGCAATATCGCAAGTATTCCGAGCTACAGACTGTAAAACTGAGGCCGCATCCCAAACGCCTTACTGCGACCTACAGTGAATAAAGGCATGTACGCCCTACTTAGTGCCCTATGTGTGTAAATGATAGGGATTTAGGATCAGGCCTTGGGTGCAGTTCATTTCCCAACCCAACTCAAATTGTAAGACATTTTTTTATCATTTATTTTCTTAATCTCATCGGAACCACCAGGATTATGACCTACATATATATTATATATTACAGAGGGGGGAAATTTCAAAACGTCCAATAAAAAAAGCTAACCGGCTAACGCGGGACACCGAGGACTCGCGCCGCCCGTCCCATGCCGTTAATATTAGCATTATTAGCATTTTAGGCTACGTAGCGATAGTTGTTTTTGATTATTATATTATAAAAATCTTTATTCTCAGGGCTTACTTTATATTTATCAAAGCCGGAGAGCTGCTCCTGAGTGACATAACTGTAGAAAGCCATGTTGAGTTGCAGCAGCACCACGCTCCCGGTCACTATCACCTGCAGTCTGAAGGAGGAGCACCAGCACTGGGGAGCTGCCGGAGTCGATACAACGTCATTTCCCGTCACGACCACCGCAGGTCAAACCGGATTCAAAGTTTTTAAATTAAAAGTCACAACTTCCTGTGTAATTATAGAATATGTATACGGGGTACATTCATATATGCATTATTTATACAAAAATATGTAAATGTTATGAAAGAAAATGAATCGAATATGTTAATTATATTGGGTTAATTATGAAATACCGCAACGCCGCTGAAGTTTCGAACCTGATTGGACAGAACGCGCTGATTAGTTTTGAGATTTCTAAAATAAAAGTCACACTTCCTGTATTATTAAAGGATAATCAACACGAGACACGTTTACATTTTATATGAAATGTTGATCTGTAATTAAAATAAAATTTAATCAAATGTCAATTATATTGGGTTACATAGTCATTGGAACATGGTCATTTTGTGTATGGCTTCTATACCTCAATGTCACATAGCATGAAAATTTAGAAGATAAAGATTAAAAGCTTATTATATTGTACTGCAATTACTCCAAATCGCTCCTTTAAAAAACACACACACACACACACACACACACACACACACACACACACACACACACACACACACACACACAGCAACTATATATACAACTATAAGATTTAAATACAAATGCATGTACAACAAGATTCAGAAATTGTGTGCGAGTTACAAAAATACTTTTAATTACGACCTTAAACTAAAAACCAGTACGGAGGTGTAGCATCAGGTCTGCATTTTCTATCCCAGATTATAATTTTTGTTTAAAGGAAGGAAGTGCTCGTGTCATGCTTGACAGTTTTCAGTCACATTATAGACAGAAAGACAGGTGGATGTTTAATGCCGTCACACAAAAGCCATGATGTCCTCCAGCTTCTTGCGTGTCAGATCAGGTACGGTGGCATCTGTAGCTGCGTAACCAACAGGAAGCAACATGAGAAGCTTCTCATTGGCTGGCCGGCGAAGGAGAACCCGGAGTTGTGGACCACAGTTTAAAGGTGTGGAGGTCACCGTCACCAGACCCACATTCTGCAGAATGTGAACAGATATGTGAAACTGTGTCCCACCGTGAAAATATATATATATGTTTGTGTGAATATTCTGCACACCTGCAGAGCTGCCAGCAAGAGGCCACATGAGATGGACACGCTAATCTCGTTGTAGTAGTGAGTCTTTTTCTTCCCATCTGGCATTATTCCGTAGGTTTGCTTGAAGACTAGGATCAGGTACGGCGCCATGTCGAGATAATCCTTCACCCAGTTAGTCCTGTACAAGAAAGAGTATAACTAAGAGCTGTAGATACTGTAGTTTATTGGCCATTAATTTTACAGATCTTAGCCACCAGAGGGTGCTTGTGCTATGGGAGGATAAGAAATAAGTATACACTATACAGTATAAACAAAATATGAACAAAAGTATTTGGACACCTGACTTTAACAGCCATAGCAAAACTGTAGGAACCTCATGATCCTGAACTAGGAGACCCAAATACTGTGTGTTCCAGCGTGACAATGACCTTGTGCACAAACCAATCTCTATAAAGATATGCTTTGCATGGGTTGGAGTGGAAGATTTCCTGCTATAGAGCTCTGACCTTAAACGTATTGATTACCTTTGAGATGAATTAGAAGAATGGAACTATAGACAACAGGCCTCCTCACCATACACCAGTACCTGACGTTGCATCAGTAATCAATGACAATCTTCCCAGAGGAGTGGAGGATTATATAACAGCATATAGGGACTAAATGTAGAATGGGATGTTCAAAAAGCAAATACCAATCTCAAGGTGAGGTGTCCACAAACATTTGTGTATACAGTGTGGATTTTGGGGGTGAGAGTGACAAACACGCTTACACAAACACACACATATACGCACACATAGACTTTACCGAAGTCTTCGCAGGTCATGAACCCATTTATCGCCCATTCTCTGTTTGTAGTTAATCTCTTCCTCCTGTTCTACGATCTCTCGGATTTTGTGTTTCGTCTCATCATCGGCCACCACCACAAATGTCCAGGGCTCGGTGTGAGCACCACTTGGAGCCGTACCTTACACACACACACACACACACATATACACACACACACACACACACACACACACACACACACACACAAAGCACAACAAGCACACAAGAAACTAAAAATCAAGTCTTGTGGTCACATAAGAAACAAATATAGTGTTTTATTCCTCTTATACCACAGTATCAATGCTGAAAACCTGTTTCCTTATTGATAAGCAACACATCATACTTTTATCCATTCGTAGTTGCAATTTAATGTTGTAATCAGAGTTCAGTATATCAGAAGCCATGCGGTCTGTACCTGCAGCACGTATCACATTATCGATCACCTCTCGAGGGACGGGTTCTGGGCTGATGAAGCGCACCGACCGGCGCTTGTTCAAAAGAGCATAAAAGTGTTTGGACCGCTCCAGCATTTCTTCCTCAGGGTATCGACAAGGAGTGTACGGAATGTGGGGGAGGTCTTCTGTCCCTGTCTCTGCCCAATCATTTTCCTCTACAAAGAAGAAAATATGACACTGAGCTAAACTCAACGCAAACTCAAAATACATTAACACATGGCCATTTTACCATGAACACTTTTATCAATATGTACATCTATGTGGAAGACAGACAGACAGACAGACAGACAGACAGACAGACAGACAGAAAGTAGGAATTTGCGTCTTGCGTGAACAAACACTGAATGAGTTCTCATGCAAGACGTTTTCATGGAGTCAGAATCCCATTCTAATCTGGATGACTGCTCTCTTGAGGTACTTGACCTCAACATACTGTATCTTCAGGATGTAGCTGCTGACATTGCTGTTTTCTAAGAGCTTTGACATTCGAGGGCCTAAAAAAAAAAACTGTGGTGGAAAAAGTAACATTGATTTCTTCCTCCATTATATTGTAGGAACATTTCATGCAGGATCTCCACGTCTAACATGGCCAGTATTGACTTATTCTCATAAAAACCAGTGGGAAGCCCATTTTTTTTCAATGTACATGATGACTCATGTATATACAGTTTCTATTTATTCATAACTCTTGTCACATAATAGACAGTAGTTGAACGGACCACTGATTTTCTTCATTATCACATGATTGAAAAGGTGTACAGACCATGCTGTAAGAAACACAGGTGCTGAAGTTTCCTACTGGAGAACTTATCAGATATTAAATCTTTAATTATCTTCAGGATTCACACAACATGAATTCTTGCATTCCATGAAGCCAGGCAAAAGAAATGTGCAAGCGGTTTCTTCCTCCTCTTCTTCTTCTTCTTTTTCTTATAGATACAGAAAATCAGTATGCACACTATACTCATATCCCAGCTACATTGTAATGAGTTCAATATGTTGTATAGAAAAAGCGGTTCGGGTCGGGTCGGGTCTGGTCGGGTCTTGTATCACTCCCCGAACGAAAATCGTACCATTTTCCGGTCCAGTGATTTCGGTGTCGTCCTGCAGGTCCTCATCCACCCACGGCCGGTCTTCTGTTCGTTTTCCGACGCCGCCGGAGGACTTCTGAGCAGACGGAGACTCCGACCTGCGCTTCGTTTTCAAGATAAAGGCGACGACCACGCACAGGATGGCCACAAAGACCGGTGTCAGAGTGGAAATGAGAGCCATGGCACCGACGACAAGATAGAGGACAAGGCAGGACAAGACCCAGGACACAGACAGGACAGGACCCAGGACACAGACAGGACAGGACCCAGAGCCGAGGCTTGGTGTTAGGAGAGCTGTTCAAAGTTAACAAGGGGAAAGTTACAGGGGCGGAACCTGTTAATGTTTCTGTTAACTCTTTCCATCCCTTTATCTTACTCTCTCTCTCTCTCTCTCTCTCTCTCTCTCTCTCTCTCTCTATTCCTCCTAAGGAAAACTGTCATGATGTGGTAAAACAATGTTATACCCTGGAATTGTACATGTGAGCATCTCAGTCACATGTGATCAATAAAAGCACATGGCCTACAAGCACATGGATTATTATCATTTGCAAACACATTATAATGAGTCAGTGTAATAACAGTGTCACTTACAGTGATTACAATAGTACTGACTAATTACAATGACATTGTAATTTTATGTAATGAGTAATTAAAAAAGTAAATAAAAAAATTAAAAACATTTCTTAATTTCCTGTCTATCATTAAAACATCAGTTATCAGAATATTGGGAATTATTCCAAAGTTGTATTCTAACAGTTGTATTCTGTATGTCCAGTGGTCTTTAACATGAAATAACCTTCCTGCAATGTTCAGAGAACATTAAAAAAACGTTATAATTCAGTGAGACATATAATACAGGAGTAAAATGTATTCTATTATTCTTATCACTTTTTATCTTTCTTTTAATCATTTTATATGTATTATTGTATCTTCCTTCCTACATGTCAGTCTTCTTGTCCTTCTTCAAATTCTCAAAACCTAGACCTAAATATATCTATTTATATTTTCCTTCCAGAAGTGCCATGTTTTTGACTTTAGGAAGGAATTTCATTTGAAATGTATTTAAATCTGCTCCTTTATTTTCCTTTTCTTTACTTTTGCCTGTGTTTTATCTTGTCTCATATATGCATCTCTATTTTTTTAATCCTCTCACCTTTCTTTTGTGTAGATCTATTTTTCTATCCTTCATTTCTTTAAATAGTGTTATATAGTAAATAAAATATGCATATAGGATTCAGGGGTATTACCAGGAGTTATGCCTGAATAACTGTACAATGTCCATGTAAAAATGATGTGCAGTCTGTTCAGTTACAGCCCTGAGGGGACGCAGCTGTCTGTCTGGGCTGGAGTTGTTATTTTGACAGTCTGGTCTCTGACTCGTGCAGGCAGAGGCTGAGAAAAATATGAGAAAAAGCAAGATGAGAGGAACAATCTTGCCATCCTGTTTGTAGGTCCATTTCTGGATGGATGATGCAGTGCAGTGAGCAATCGCCTAGTCAGGAATAACCAAGCTGCAGTCTTTGCATTGCAGTAGAATCCGTCTGAGAGGGTTTTCATGTTATGTTCATGAAATGTGAAAAGCAAAAATAATAAAATAACTAAAACACCTAGATTCATTTGCTTGTTTGTTCAAATTCAGAAACATAATATGTCATTATTAATTATTAATTCATTTAATCAGTCAACCAACAAGCCCATAAAAAAGTACAGCAATAAAAGTAATCAGAAAACAATTAATGAATAAACCAAACATTTATTTATTGGTTTGTTTATATTCAGAAACATAATTTGTCTTTATTATGAATTAATTCAGTCAATCTACCAATCATTTAATCACTCCAACATTAATAAATAATATAATTTCGCAGAAAAAATAAATAGATAAACAGATAAACAAAATAATAAATGTTTGCTTTATTAATGAAAATCTATTTACTTTATTTTGCTTAATTTTTATTTTTTTGCCCAATGTTGTCTGCCTTAATAATGCATACACTATTAGTGCAATAAATATAGTAATACAATAAAATATATATATAAAAACATAATGATTTGATTAATTTGCAGGTTTTTTTTAATAAAAATAATGTAACTTATTCAGCGATTACATATTAAAAACGTTTAGCTCAAGCAAGACTTTTGGATATTTTTATGGCAATATTAATAATAATCATCAATTCAGCAATAAATGAGCACAATCACAATATAAAGTTTGACAATTATTAACCAGAGTTTCACTTTCCTTCCAATCGCAAGCTTTCCTTTGTCGAAACAACATTTTGAAAAAATAGTTTCCTTTTAAGGAAAAGGGGCGGAGTTAGTCAACCTTGTGCAGGTCTGGACACAGCTGATTTAAAAAAATGTAAGCATTTAAGGTTACCCTAAAAAAAAAAAAAATTAAATTGCACCATAGTATTGCACCTCTTACCACTAATCAGAATAGATGTTTACATTTTTATACTATTACTATATTATTTTGCTATTTATCTCAATAGGCCAGTCAAAGGATCAATAATTGACCTTGGATCACTTCAACCAAAGTGTGTATGTGTGTATGTATGTACCTGTATGCCAACATGCACTATGGCCTAATCGCCTGCACTGAATCAAATCAGATCAGTTAACAGACTGGTGGAATGTTCAAGGATCGACCTCAAACAAACATTAAATTTTAATAACAGTTAATAAGTAATCATTAATAGTTAACAATACAGAAAAGATTATGATGAATTATCAGAAGTCTTCCATTCTTCCATTTCCGGATGAAGCCACAGATCAAATCCAAAGATCAAAAATGCATCTTTAAAAGGAACTCGTGCAATGGAGCAGTGCATGAATTATTCATTGGCAGTGAGTGTGATCTTCCTGTCATCCTTCAGACTCATGAGCACAGCTTCGGAATAAATACCTAACTTGACAGGTGAACGTTGTTGATGTTGTTGTTGTTGTGTCAGCCATTTATTAGTGATAATTAAATCACACGTGAAGATTGAAGGGGATTGAAGACAGCATATAATCTTGTTTGAAAATGCATGAGCATTTCTGTCCGCCGTCACGTGTCCCATCTCAGCGGGCAATTTCACGCCCTCAAGCCTCAGGAAAAAAAAAAAAAAAAAAATGGTGGAGGGGAAAAATGCATATAAATATTGAAACTGAATAAAAGAGAAAAGAGTGTTTTTGTAAATGTTTGGGTCCAAACTTTTGACTGGTGATATGTACATATATATATATATATATATATATATATATATATATATATATATATATATATATATATATATACATGTATGTATCTAGATAGATAGATAGATAGATAGATAGATAGATGGATAGATAGATAGATAGATAGATAATGTCAAATTATTTTAAGAATTAATAAATATTACATATGGCAATAAATTACTAAATACCTCGACCATGAACAAATAAATAAAAAGGTTTTTCTACAAATTTAAATCATTTCTGAAATTCATTTTGGCAGATTAGCTGATTGCTGTCAATGGCATCAAAACAGATTCATAATGTTGCAGGAAATGAAACATTAACTGCACGTATTATTCACTATTATCATTGTCAGTGCGATCACTCTACATAATGCCAGATTGCTAATAGGCTAATCTGCATGCTAATCAGCTACTGTGTGCAGTCTTTACTTCTGCTTGACATTTCAGCATGTGAAAGGTTATTCGAGGCCACTACACATTTGTAGGATTTGAGGTTTTGTTTTATTTTTTTTTTGTGTGTAGCCAAAATGAAATCATAAAATAGCCTGTGTGCCTGAGTGTATTAGTGTGTATGGTTCACACTCTGTCATAAAACTCTTACTGTGATGGTGCCAGTCCAATGCCATGTGTCTTGTTCCACAGAGCGCCTGTGGGCTTTACCACAGAAATGGGTTAATGATGGAGTGTTAAATATTAACCACCAATAAACATGCAGCTCTGGATTTTAGACCCGATGCCATTGGCTAGGGTCTGTTACACCCTCTCAGGCCATAACAAAACACAAACATATACACACAGGCCATGTCTTGTTTGGTTACTTAAACAGAAATGTCTTTATAGAGGTGCACAGTTTTGTTTAGTCAGGTTTCATATTAGCTGTTGGAAGCTTGATTGACATATGGTGCCTCATTGGATATTTACAAGCATATTTCTGATTATACGTATGCTCAGTTCATTTCAGAAGTGGGAAGAAATGAAGTACAAATACTTTGTTACTGTACTTAAGTGAATTTGTACACAAATATATATTTTCTTCTCATTGTGCATCGTTTTTAGCCCATTTCCTGTCATTGCACAGTTTTTTCGAACTACCACTAATGTATAATTTTCTGGCTTTCACACACCACAAATGTACGCTTGTGTACCAAGCTAACAATGAGCAGAAGGCTACAAGAAGTCTGGGGCTAATGTGGATGAGACAGAGGGAGTCAGCGATGTAAACATGAGTGAGAACAGAGACATTCCTAATCACCATCAGCTTTTTTCTGCTTGTGTTCGATCTGGTGGATGTTCAGCCTGGATACATTCATTAGGCAACTCAATTTTCAATTCTTTTTTGTATTAATATATTAATATGATGTGAGGTCCAGTTACCAGTGTGACACTTAAACAGGTAGTAGTAACGACTACTTTTTACTTAAGTACAAGTCAGAGCCCAAACTTCTTTACTTTAACGTTAGTAAAGAAATTGTCAGTACTTTGACTTTTACCAGAGTGTTTTATAACAAATATCTGTACTTCTACTTGAGTGAAGGATGTGTATACTGTTGCCATCTCTGGTTCATTCCTAGTTTCTTGGCAAAAAACGCAATGCCACTGAAGCGTCATGTGCTGCAAACATCCCACAATGCATCTGTTTCCCCTTATGAGAGATACCGTCTCAGCAGGAAAAGCTGATAAATGCAGCCAGATTCACTCCAGGCAAAATGTGCCAGATGATCACTGAGATTTTAACTACTTTCGGAGAATATCGCAGTCACCGATAATTATTTATTAATTATTATGAGTATGCATGTTATTGTGTTCAAGATTGTGAAGTATTGTAAAAATTCATGACTAGGTTATAAATAAACCCATGCAGGTTTATGGAGACATGCTTGGTACTCAGGTAGGAAAGATTTATGGCTGTAATGGTAGGGGGATGGGAAATTGGATTAATACGAAGGAAAGGAAAGAAACTGAGAATGAAAAACGGGTATTTTTTTTTTTTTTGGGGGTGGTCTTAAAAACAAAAAAGGAATAAAGTAAATTTATATACAGTATATATATATACAGTATATATATATACAGTATATATATATATATATATATATATATATATATATTTTATACACACACACACACACACACACACACACACTGCGTGCCCCTGCCTTTTAGACTAACGTCATCTTACAAGACTCTAATATAGAGGCAGTCCATATTGATGGCTCACTGGACAAGTTGCTTAAGAGCTTCTTATTGGCGCTTTAGAAGTGCGCTTGTGCAGAGCTCTGCGCGCCCCTGTCTTTAGCCCTTCGTCTAAGGAGCGCACAAGAAAGTGGGTCAAAAAAATTTAAGGGGACTTCGGTCTTATTTCAACGCAAATGTGGATAAGTGGATTTATGTTGCACTTGAAGGTTACTGTACATGCATATCTCCAGTTTTTTGTCAAATCAACAGAAAATGGCTTATATGGTCTCACAATGAGTTCAACAGAACTTAAGGATATCCCAAGCTTGGGCACTTCACATCAATTGCACACAAGATCAGGTTTTAAAATCATCACCAGTCTTTGAGGAATTTTGTCTAATCTCACCTATTCCCACGTTACATACGTACATTGCTTGTGCCTGCCTGCAGAAAGTGCTAATGAACTGTGATTAGGATGGAAAGTTTAATACAAATAAAAGAATGCAGCATTCAATATGCTCCCAAGTTACCAGATACAGGTCAATAACATCCTTCAGTGAGGTTCAGATCAAGCACCGCTGACCTCATGAAAGTTAAATTTGCATCCTGATTTCCTGAAAACACTCAGCTCTCCATGTGCCTAAACACTGGTAGCATTGCTTTTTATAAAAACACAATTTCTGCTTAAAATACCAATAGTGCGATTGAGTGCACAACAAATAACCCAGACATGATTATAGTCTGTGGATTTGTATGCAAACCAACAGAATGTAATTCACTTTATTTTAATTAAAACGATGCAAAAAAACCCACACGCACTACATAAAAAAAAAAACAAATAAATCGTAACTGATATACAGTTAAAATCAGTCATAAAACAGTAATATCAATAAATGTAAAAAAAAAAAAAAATTACAAAATTCTACACAAGGTTGACATAAAAAAAATAAGTTCCCTTCATGCCATTGAAACACATGCAAAAAGTAAAAATGTAACATTTACAGAATTCATTAAAAGAGAAAATATGCTAAGCCAAAGCCCTGGAAAAACCCTGAAGATTTCTCGAGTATCTAAAACACACATGTACAAGAGATCTTTACATCTTCACCTTATAATTAAACAAGCCCCAAAAAAGGAACCTGTCCAATCCACCAAGACTCTCCGTCTCATCTAGTAAAACACTTTAAATGAGACAGGAAATGCTAAAAATGAGGACAATGGACATCTTGCTCATCTGGTGATGAGGAAACGAATGAGAGGAGCCTAATACAAAATCAAGTAGAAAACCTCCTTCTCTGAACACACAAAGCCTAAATCGATCCAATCACTAATGGAAACATCTAAAAAATAAATAAAAAGACCAATAAAAGCATTCCTTTCTTGGTTATTGGACAATTTGTAAAATCACCTCAGTGGTGATTTGTCATTTGTGAGGTGAACACTAGTGCAGCGATTACGTTACACGAGTTCACTAGCTCTTTATACAAAGTCCATCATTTTGCATTCGTTGGCAACCTATATGCAAAACTAAGAAACAAAACGATCGTAGACTAAAATTGAAATACAAATTGGAATTTTCTAAATAACACTAAACAACTCGAGAGCGCTCGCTATACAGCAGCTACAAGTCGGCCATAAAACAGGCCTAATTTTTTTTTTGGTGGGGGGATTTTTTATACATCTAAACTCTGAGCTACAAAATTCCTTTTACACACTGGTTGAGACACTTTTTAGCTACAAGACTACAAAGTGTATAACAAGGTAAACATTACAAAAAACAAAAACACACTGTATGCTAGTAAGATTGTAATATCAATGTATGCTAGGAAGACAAATCAAAATGCTGAAACTAAATTGTACAGTCCACAGAAGAATGATGAATCCAACCCCTTGAACTTTAGGTATAATAATAATAATAATAATAATAATAATAATAATAATAATAATGTCTTACAAGAAAATCGTGGACATGGACCCAACATTTTGTTGTTGTCGTAAACAACATTATAGGCTTTTTAAAAACTTTGAGGTTGTGGTAGGCTGTGCTAGGTGTGAACGCTACTATTCGATCTATTCAATTTTGGACACAAAAAAAAAAGTCCTTTCTAAGATTTATAGTCCGGACTATGAAGAGCTGGTGAGAGGCGAACCGAGCGTCGGGCTGGATGATTGATTTCGGGACTTGCAGTCATTGTCGCTGGATTGTCGTTGCCCTTTCAAGAGCAATTAAAGGCTTTTCTTTTGAGGAGCGCCCAGTTTCCTCATTCCCCTTATCCTTCCGAGGAGTTCCTGTACAAAAGCCTAAAAGGTAGAGATAGAGAGATTGTGTAAGGGATTGACAGAGGTGTACAATGTCATCGGTTCATCTCAAGAGAAATACTTGGGCA
The DNA here is from genome assembly GCF_014805685.1 of Silurus meridionalis. Lineage (NCBI taxonomy): Eukaryota > Metazoa > Chordata > Actinopteri > Siluriformes > Siluridae > Silurus > Silurus meridionalis. The sequence continues at coordinate 14,078,311 of NC_060899.1, forward strand.
AAGAATAGATTCGATTCAGTTTTGTCCTCAAGTCATCATTAGATGCTTCATCTTATCGTCCTGTTATCCTTTGCTACTGGGTTGAACTGTTGGCAAAAATCTCATTCTATGTGGCAAAGGACATTGTTTTGCACTTTTGAAACCTGCTAGCGCTCCACTATTGTATCCTAGCTACCAAATTGGAGGAGAGAAAAATCACATGCATGTTTTGACATAAAGCAAACTACTGCACATGCTGCAGATGGATTTGTACACCACTTGATCACACATGAAAGCATAGATTTATACTTTTTTTGACTATATTTTTAATCATGTCTTTCCACCCTGCTTGCTACTAGTCACTAGAAGGAAAGTGCTACTATTGTGGACACCTAATTGCTTGTCTTTTCACATTTCCTATTTCACTTGTTTTTTGTATGAAGATGTATTTGTGCTCATTCAGCCACACAAACACTGCACAAATAAAGCACAAAAACTGGAGACTCCTTCCTTAAAATATGAAGTGAATTTCAATTCTACTAAGCAATCAAGGCACCTTTTCTTGGTACAAAGATTAAAAAAAAAAAAAAAAATAATGCACTTACATCAGTAGGTTTATAGCAGTCTGTCAGGGATTCCTGGAAAAGAAAAGATTTCAGCATCTTTATTTCGCGCCAATGCCACACATTGCTCAATTCAATGACTAATTCAAATTGAATGCTGAACCGGATCTCTCCAAAGTTAACCGAAACACTTGCCTGCAATTTCACAGCTCTCTCGTCCTCACTGTTCACCTCCAGGAGATCATCGATGTCAATCTCAACCTCAGGCATCTCCTCTTCCTGGAAAGACAGAGGAACATATTAACCTCTAAATTTCCAATCAAACAACCCATTTTTTAAGCGTTTTTGTCCATGGTTTATCGATTATAGGAGTTGGAAAAAAAAAAATAGTACACCGATTGTGGAATCTGTTAACAGACTCACAGAATTGCATGTGTACTGTTAGTTCGCATTTGTCTGTCTCATCTGGAGGTGAGGACAGCCAGTATGTTGCAGTATGGTGGGAATCACCAGGTCACACAGGGCTGAGATCAATCTAATACCTTATTAAATGCCAAAGTGATGACTGGGTGGGGAAGATGGTGTGGTAAAGAAACCACACATCCATGCAATCACATTAGAAGAGAGCTATAAATATATATTTGAAGTGGTGTGTGTGTGTGTGTGTTTTGGGGTGGGGGCATATTTCATTTAGTAGGCTGTCTGGAATGGAAGATTGACTAGTAGCTGTGATCCTGAAAGCCATGAGATGGGAAAAGAAAAAGCACAGTATCCCAGACAATAGTGGAAATACTGAAAAATTAAACTACTACCTTGACAGAAACACCAACAAAACACTGAACTACTCTAAAATGAAAACCTAGCATTCTGCAACCATCAACACCCTCATAAAAACACTACAGCAACAAACCCAATCCAAGTTTGTTACAATTATGGTGCAATAAAAATGGACTCAAATAATCTGCACCAATAAACAATCCAGTTTCAATACTTATAGTTTAATACACTGGTTTCCAATAGGAGATTAAGCTTAATCAATGTACATTGTATTAACCCATGTACATTTCTCACATGGAAGATCTGAATAATAAATGTTTTAAGATAAGAAATAAGAGTCTTATTACGAGTGTTATTTAATTCTATTAAAGGAGGCATGGCATCTGTGCATTTTGAACTATGTGTTGCTTGATGACTTTGGAACAAAAAGAGAGGTGTGGTGAATTAAGGACTCGATGAAGGACACATGGCCTATCAGAGATACCCAAACTAGATTTGGCACACCATTCCATATACACTATTGCTAAATGTTTGCAGACACCTGGTCCTAAGTACAATGTGCTTTGAGTATCACATGCAGTCCCAATTTGCTCTTACAGTTGCCTTCACGCTTCTGGGAAGATGTTCCACCAGATTTTAGAATGTGCTTGTGGAAATTTTTGCTCATTCAGGCACAAGGGGTTAAGTAATGCCAGGTACTGATTTAGATCAGAATCTTCCATGCCATGTAAACAATATCTTCATGGAGCTGGCTTTGTACACAGGGGCATAGTCATGCTGGAACAGGTTAGGGTTGTGGAAGAACCACATATGGCTGGAAAAGACAGGGATACTCCCAATACTTGGAAAAAAAAAGTCATTTAAAATAAAACAAACTTGGTTAAGCAGATTACAGTCTATATTTCTCTCATATGAAAGATAGAAAGTCATACACGTGCAAACATTGTAATCAGTTCCTTCCTCTTAGTAAAGAAGCACCTTTAAAAAAAAAAAAAAAAAACACAAAGGATTTCAGGCAGACAATAACAATTTAAATAGATAAAAAAAATAAAATAATAAAAATAAAAAAGTTCATGCACGAGAGAGAGAAGAGATAAATTGGATTTACTAAGATGGAACTCTGTTGAAAATGGTTTTAGCCGCGCCAAAAAGAGCCTCAGGAGAAGAGTCATGGCGCATTATTACAAAATAAGCCTCCATATATCTGTCCAAAACAAATCTGTTAAATACATCCTCTGGTTTTGATGTAAGAAACACACACACACACACACACACACACACACGCGATGAGGAAGTGGGCTGGAGTAATTAGTGGCTGCATTAGTGAACGGCTAGGACACAGCTGATCAGGGATGAACATTGTGTGTGCTGAGAGAGAGAGAGAGAGAGAGAGAGAGAGAGAGAGAGAGAGAGAGAGAGAGAGAGAGAGAGAGAGGGAGGAGAGAGGCAAAGGGGGAAATGTACAGCTTTAAAAAAAATGACCAGTACAAGATTCAAGAGTGAAGATTCAACATCCTTGGTGACCACGTGTGTCCAGCACACATTTATCACCAATCCAGACTCAAAGAAGAGACACAAATAAAAAAATAAAATAAAAACAGAAGCAAGCACCATTTCCCCCAGACATATTCAAAGCAATTTGCTTGCACTTTTTATCTAGAACATCTTGTTTCTCTGCAATTTTACATGCATTTTACTACCTCTCTGAAATCGTGTGTGGTTTAAAGGAATACTTGACCATTTTCACCGTAACCCTCTATCCACCAAATCTATGAATAATAGCAGCAACAAAAGAAAATAATGAAATCACTAATAAAATGTATTTATAATAGGGCAGATGTTGGGGCATCGAAAAACCATGAAAGTTTTTTTCGTTAAAATGTTCATAAGAACTTTGGTTAAAGGAATTTCCAAATTATGCCCAGAGACTGCTATTCTAAAAGTCTACAAAAGGTAGCTCAGTGGTTAAGACATTAGACTTTCGATTTTTAAGGTCATGATTTAAACCCCAGAATCACAATTAGACAACGCCTAAATCACTGCGCCACCAAGCTGCAATCTTTAGCAAGGCCCTTAATTGTGCAGTTGTATCAGTGTGATTAGTAGAAGTTGTCATGGATAAGGGTGTCTGCTGTAAATGTAAATGATACTGTATAACAAACATTAAAGGCTATTACACAAGGTTTTAGATAAAACAATTTTTTGCATATAAACATCATTGTGAGAATGTCAATTATTTCTGTGCAAAGAACTGAAAAAGGTGCATTATACTTGTCACAAGCACATTATAGCACAGTGAAATTCTTTCACATATACCAGTAATGTTAGGGCTTAGAGCACAGGGTCAGTCATATCAGGGTTAAGGGCCTTAAGAGCTCAAAGGCTGAAATTGTTTAAATTACATAGTGTTCTAAAGCAGTGGACACACACTTGACCTACAGCAGGCAAAATCTCTTCGGATACCTGCTGTGAAAATAGAGGGCAACCCAGGAAATGCAAAAATCTATTATAAAACTTGTTAATCTATAAAGAAACACCGCAAACAGGGCAGGTTTTTTTTTTTATATTATATTTTTTAAATGGATATATTTTATAAGCAGTGTTGTATGAACGGGACAATGAGACAATGCTGTAATCAGTCCTTCATCATGTATTTTCACGGTCACATGTCTTTACTGTAAACTTGGGTCTTTGGGTCATATGGTGAATGAGTTTTCAATTTTGGTCTTGTGGCTTTTCAGAATGACGACAAGCTGCTCTGCATCCTACCAGTTTCAATAGAAATAAAGGCACACGTGTGTGTGTGTGTGTGTGTGTGTGTGTGTGTGTGTGTGTGTGTGTGTACACTGTGTGTGCAGTTAAAGACTAAACACATTGTGAATTCCTGTCACCGTTATCAGTGCACTCTGGCAAGTGTCAGGTGTGCGCTTTTTAAAAAGGTCAGGTGTTTACACACTTCACTACCCTAATAATAACCACCCATGCCATAAACGGGTGCCGACACTTATCTTACACAGCTGTCCAAACACCACACAGATGCAAAAACAGCAAAGCAAGACACCTTTCACTTACAGTTTGCAAAAAATAATAAAAATACAAAAAGTCTCTATAAGTAAATTAACGTGGGCAGTAAATGCTCGCTGGTAAATCATTGCTTATGACAAATTTTATTGTACCACTTCTTCCTACTGATGCTGTAAACCCATCAGAGCCGAGAATCTAAACAAAACAACTGCCCGAATTAATCATCCACTTGAGGGACGACCTTGGAGATGCCAAGTTCCTCGTTCTATAGTATAAACACCATCGTGAGGTGTCACAAATATCATTGAACAGACATGTTTTTGGGTTGTGGAAAGAAACTGGAGAACCCCAAAGAAACCCACTTGGTCAAGATGTGAACATATGGAATATGTGAGGATCCCATGTGAGGATCCTGAAGCTATACTGCTTAAATTCAATCACATGGCAAAGCACATCAATCAAAGATCAGCAGACAGAAGGATTACCCATGTCAATGCAATTTTTACCCAAATTAAATCTCACTCACAGCAAACTATTAATGTATGAGATGCTGCCCATGAGAAGCTGATTATATAGATATAAAGATCTATTAGATCCTCTAGGTCCTTTGTTAAGATTTTAAAATATTAAATAAAATAAATACAGTGATGCATGACTGATTCAGATTTGATCCATTGTTTAGTTGGACAAGGTGCTGAGAAAAAGGTTTATACAAGGGAAAAAAAAACAAAAAAAAAAAACCTCTTCTCAACCTTGCACTATTTCTTTGTGCTGCCTCATTTTCTGCAGGCACAAAGCGGAGCAGACAGGTCAGTTTTTGTAGGTTTGCCGAGGAATATCAAGCAGGGTTTACTCTTACTGAGAGCGCTTATGAGGAGTAAAGAAACCAGCTAGACACAAAAAGCAACCCCCACAATCCCAGGACATGGAAGATCAATGTGCAGGAAGGATACAGACCAAGATAGAGAGGGCTCATTGTCACCATTGACAACATTTTATTGATGACTGTTTCAGGTTCACTATTAGTGGAGCACAATGCAACCATCAGTATCTGTTTAGTTCTCAGAATAAATGTGTTTAATATTAACTCTAAATAAGAATTTCTGTTCCACAGGCAATTCCTCAACCTCAGCTACATCACCCCAGTGACTAAATCATCCTATTTTCCATTTTAGAATCACGTTCAGTCGTCTTCCATGATATTTAAAAAATATAGATTGTTAACATTTCCCAAAATGTTAACAATTAACGGCCAAATCTAAACTGGCACAATCTTGACAGGCAGTAACACTATCTATTCATTTATAATAAATTTTTAGGCAGTATTCTTAAAAAAAAAAAAAAAAAACCTTACATGTGGAATAAGCCACAGAGAAAGAATGATTTTTAGTACAACCTTTTGTGCCCCATAGCACGAAATGTTATCCCTCATGACTTCAGAGAAACAAACAGTGAGACAGACATGGCCTCCAGGCCAAACCTCAAAAAAACCAATCGATCCACAGAAAAAGGGGGGATATAAAATCATGTGTGTTTACAGACAAAACCATGCTACTGAACACCCGCTGGCAGAAAGCATACACGTACATGAAATATCATTTCGTTCAACCCAGTCAGCTGCTGTTGCCACTTCAATCCAATGACCTTCTCATTGACCGAACAGTACCACAAATGCTCATTCACACTCCTCTAGGACACACTCATTCCACCAAGCCTTTAACATTCTTCTAACCGGCCTCCTTTTAACCCAAATGTAGCACCTTGAACAGTTTGTTTTTAATGCTCAAGAAGCTATACAAAATGGCTTGAAAAATCTCAAAACTTACTCTATAGAGGTGTGAACATGCAGGGCTTTCACCATTAAGTCTGTTCAGCTCTTTTAACCATTCAAGTTGTACACTCAAACAGATCAGCTTCCAAAGCTTTAACTTTTACACTAAAAACGCAATCAAGCTAGTCATCTTGTAGATCGATTTCTTTTTTATTCTATTAAACACCATTATGACTGTGCTAGCAATAACACTCTGTGATGCCTCCAACCTCTCATAGGAACAATACATGTACACCAGACTTAAGCACATTAAACATTTCAATATTTATATACACCCCCAAAACCCAATAAAGTGGGTTTTATTTTCTGAGCCGTATTGTTAGCTATTTAATACAGATCTGCAGTTAGCAATCAATTCTCTTGGATAGATCAATGTTTGTATGCCAGTGTAACTGAAAATAAAGCACAAATGATTTAAGAGTGCTGTGAGCAATTTAAGCAATTGCAAATGACCTTCATTGATTCGGGAAATTCAGAGGGGAAAGACCATCTTGGAAATCCCACCGAGACCTGAAATGGGAAGGCATGCACAGTACACTGTAATATATATATTTTTTTATTCAACAATGTGCAGCAATATGCCCAATGATGCATTCAGCAAAGCTAGCATACACTTTTGGTTCTCTAATTTTGCTAATTAAACAAAAAACTAAAAGAGCAATCTAATATGATAGTTAGATCCAGAGCTAGCTTTGCTAACGTCGCTGTGTTAAGGCTAAACAAAGACACAAACAACTTCAGGCCATTACATGTCTTCAATCAACATCAATTCAAGCATACGATCACACGTGCAAACTACAAACCATGATTTGCTTCACACAACCAAAACCTTACATTTTATTAACATTTTCAGTCTTAATTCCAACTTGCTTGGACTGTATTACTGTGTGGTTCATGCATGAATCTTCCTCGTTTCAGGGTTTTCCTCTCCCTCATTTACATTCCAATCATCTGTATAGACGTCAGAGGTCATCCGGTCTGCTTTCCCAGTGGTAACGAATCCAATGTTGAAGAGAAAAGCTTTGCTGACTTTACACTACTTGACAGTCAGAGACTCCACTATCACAGCTTCCCTCATTTAATATATTCACTGGCCACTTTAATAGGAACGTCTTTACAAAGGCTTAGTGCATTTATCTAAAAAGCCAATCATGTGGCAGAAGTACAAGCAACTCAAACAGCCACTCTGTACAAACAAAGAATCTCAAAATGCAAAAACAAAAAAAAAGTTCAAAAAAGGTAAATGTGCTACAACTGCAAAAGATCACACTGGGTTCCACTCATGTCTGAGACTACAATAGGCACAGGCTTACCTAAACTGCACAATACAGGTCCAGTAAATGCTATAAGCATTAGTTAAAGACATAAAGCCCTGTACAATTATGAAAGCTGATCTGACCAATGGCGAATTCGAGACCCAGACAAAGGAGTAGAGTTTTGGCTTTAAACAAACCCCTTGAGCTCACCAGTTGGTGTACTTCCTGTATACATGCCAGAATGCTGCATTTGTTTGTGGTAATGTTCACCAGTGATAAGTCATTTCAATGTTGGAACTTCATCCTTGTCAGGTCCGAATCTGTTTATTTGCTTTTTTTCCTGTCAAGTATATAGTAGTCTCCCTCTCTCGGCTAGCTTATTAGTACTAAAAACTGCATACACCAACACATCAGTTACTTCTGGATGTCTAGACTTCCTTACAGACTCATTTTCTTCTCCATCTTTTCTCTCCTCAAGTCTTGCCTTATCTAGACTTAAGATTTTATTTTCTGTGAATGCCAGGCCTGTTTTTTTTTGTGCATGCCATACCTCCAACCTCCTGTCCTTGTTCTAGGCACCATCCACTACAAACATTAACATTCATCTATTCAACAGACAGCCTTCTTTGTTCACACACTTGCTCTAGACCTTAACCTCTTTTTTTGGAAATCCAGCACAGCCTGCTGTAGCACTCAAGTGGTCTTCACAGCACCTGAGAATTACACTGGTATACTGATATTTTGAGCATCTAATATTGGAAGTGGATGCACAATATTATGCAGGATCTAAAATACAAAACCAGGACTTAACCAAACTCACTTAAGTGTGAAAACTGCCTAAAATCAAATACCAACACTGGTAGTGCTGGTTTGCTTAAATATGGAGTGGAGACTGGAAACAATTCAAAAGCTCGAGATCAGTATCAAAACATGAAGTATGTGCACTTATTCACCAAAGCAATTAATATTGTACTTTGAATACCAATCAAAATTGTAATAATGGGAAAATGCATTAATGCATAAATGCATTAAGAACTATTGTATAATATTGTATGTGAAATGAAAAATTTGCATCTAGTTCAGTCTGCATGCGATTTAGCTTCACTGCTATTTCCCAAACATCTCTCTATATATACACACACACTCAAAGAAACGCTGCTGCCGTGCCTATTAACTTCCTATAAAAGTTAATGACTTGATGTGAAAAGGAAAAACAAAAGCGAATGACTGTTTAATGCAGAAAAGAAACATGGCTTTAAGCTTCTATAGTACAAAATAAAAATAGACCTGAAGTGTACAGACTAAAAAACAATTAAAATCCTTCACTCAAACACACCTATCAAGGGTTTTCTAAGTGAGCTGATTAGTCCAGGGTGATAAAGCAGGATTGGGGAAACTGGGACAATAATACATGCAGTATATAGCAACACACTGCAGTCCAAGCAGTGACCCATGCAGGAATACAAGAAAGTTTGGAGGGAGTACTTATAAATTAGAATCATTTATAAATTAGAATGTTTATATGTGGAAGCAAAAAAAAAAAAAAAAATTATTAGCAGCCAGCTGAAGGTTTAAAATCAGTGGGCCAAACACTAAAAATAAATAAATAAAAAGCAAAAGCACAGAACTTTGAAAAGTCATTACCTATAGAAGACTCCCAACCCTGGTCCTGGAGAAACATTTTTTCTGCTCAGGAAGAGCTGTTACCATGTTAGTTAACTCAGGTGTCCGAGAACAAGGAAAGCACTAGACATGATGTAATTCAGGACCAGGATTGTAGGTAATCCAGGGACTGTGACCTAGAGAATAGGCTATGTAATAACACTTAGTGGGCCCAAGCACTGAAACATTAACGGATAACTCGCATGAATAACTCGCATGAGGGCAGCACCACCGATACATCTGTAAACCAAATACATATTCAGACACTGAAAAACTTGATACTATTGATCAACAAAATAATCCATGAACACATGCATTTATTCATTCAACTTCATGCAATTTCAGTCCAAGCCTGACTAGTTCTTTATTTTTCTTCCCCACAATCTTGTATATCTGGCAAGTGCCTGTGGTAAGAAATATTCAAATATATTTGTGTCTTGATGGCAACATAAATTTGCCAAATCCTATTTCACTGCATGTCATACTCTGTATGTATGTGTTATGTGACAAATACAATTTAATTTGAATTTGATTGATTCTTTATCCAGCTTTATTCTGATTCTCCAGTGGAACAACAGAGTATTACAGTTTACAGATCCATTTAATCTCATGCGGGGCTTATTAATGAGTGGAGTCTTAAAGAAGGTGGAATACTGACACGAGGATTGGAAAAAAAATAAAATAAAATGAAAATAAAAACACTGCAGAAGTGTTATAAAAACAAGTGATGGCCAAACGGTCTCTTAATTTCTAATTTATTCTTCAATCAGGTATAAATTGGATGATATATACCGAGCTCTAGATCAGCATGAACATACTGATGACGGAAGGTAACGAAATCTGGACCTGTATACAGTGTAATGCACGGTGTCGAAGAGTTCATTCATCGTGTGTGTGTGTGTGTGTGTGTGTGTGTGTGTGTGGTGACGCGTAAAGAAACCGAGGACAGAATTTAGGTCAAACAATAGATCCCGACAATTGATGCGCTTAGAGACAGGTGCATGCAGATAGGCATGTGAGCACAGGTGCATGCAGCTGTATAGCTGTGCAAAAGCGCATGCAATGCAGCTGTCCAGCTGTGCAAACGCAAAGAGATACACGAACCTCGCAGTCGTAAAGCTCGCTCAGCTGCTCGATGATCCACTCTTCCAGCACGAGTCTCTTCCGCAGCTCTTTCCGGTCGTACTTCACCGTGACTTTGCCCTGCTTCTTCTGCACCGGGTCGTCCCGAGGCACCGGTCCGTTGCCAACGCATCCTACGCCGGGTACCGTCTGGAAGAAGACCCGAGCCGGTGATGTGGGGATCGGCGTGGACGGCTCGGGGCTGGCGGCGGACATGGCGCAGAGGTCACTACGGTGCAGCGGCGACCAAAATAAAAAAAAACCCCGCACAAACCGGATGATCTGTCCGTCTGTCCGTCTCTTCCAAACACCTGCTATTTAAAGCTTCGCACGAGCTCTTAAAGTCTTTAGGCGGGGCTTCGCCGCGCAATTAAAGACGCAAACGATGCTGATTAGTCGACGGTCTAACCCGTCGCGCGTCTCATTGGCCGCCGTGGCTGTCGTTGATGAAGCACGCGCACTAACAGGCATGCACTCGATGCCCTTTGTAGGAAATTTGTCCTTTTTTTTATTGTGAGCTCGCAGAATAAAATGGAGGGATTTTAAAGCGTGGAAATAAGAGAAATACACATTTACCAGCAAATTCAATGCATGTGAAATCCACACAACAAATTTATTTATCACGAAACAATCTGCATGATTTTTTTTCCCTGCATTATCTCTAACGCATTGTTAGGTTTAAAAGCCATTGCAATTACTTACCCCTCTGGCACCCCAATGAACAAGGTATATAATTGGATATTTGTTTCCACGATGCAGTCTTCACTGCAGTGTCACGCTTGAGACAATTTTGCGCTTCATTAAATCTTCTCCTGCATGAACACCCTGAAGATTTATGCAAAACAAACATCATTTACAACCAAGTCTCACCATTTTGCGTCAGCGCACACTATCTCCCCTGGATACTGGTAGATTTCTACTTAAGAACTGCTGCTGCGATCATAAAGACTTTCACATGGTCATCACAGGACACATTTTCAGAATTTGCATGTACAGAATATATTTTTGCACTTTCAAGAGCATCCTAAGCAGTGGATCATTGCTTGATTTGGGAATCGTGCTGTGCAAGACCCAACAGTGGATAGTGAGAACATCTGAGAAGATAATCTAGGTCCCTCTATTACACAACATGCTGCATCTACAAGGTTACCAGCATTGGGGCTGATCATACACACCTCTTGCACATCCTCTTTACCCTCCTGAAGAGTCTGAAAAAGGGTTCGAAGCATTCTGGCCCACACAGCTAGACTGTGTAACATTTTCTTTCCACAAGCCATTCGACTATTCAATACAAATGGACTAGATCAACACACACACACACACACACACACACACACACACACACACACACACACACATCTACTATACTGGTTGGTGCTGTGATATCAATGTGTTTACTGTCTCACTGTCTTGTGTTGTTTGCACTTTATGTAGTGTCCTAGTTTTGTGTTATCTTGTGTTTATGAGTTTATGTTGATTTATGTAGCACCTTGTAGGAACATTGTTTCATTTCACTGTATACTGTTGGATTAACAATAAAAGCCTACTTGACATGTATAGGTTTATAATGTTTCTCATGTCGTCTCACTGAGATTTTCCTCCCCAGTAATGAGAAATCGAAACCTACACTGGAGTTAAACAGCTGTAGGTCCAAGTGTTAATACCAGAATAATCAGATAATCAATGAAAGATTTACAACATCTGTATTGCAGAACCATCACTTATTCATTATAATTAACAGACAATGCACCTTCTATTGAACATCATCATTTTACACACACACACACACACACACACACACACACACACACACACACACACACACACACACATACACTTACTCACAGTGCAGAAGAGACAGAGGCATTGGTGCTGATGGAACATGGAGGTGTAATATTGTTCAGACAATGTTCTCTGTGTCCCTGGCTAACCTTCATTCAGTGCTATTATCACCCAGCTGCCCATATTGATCTACACTCAGCATGGCTAAAAAATCTCTCTCTCTCTCTCTCTCTCTCTCTCTCTCTCTCTCTCTCTCTCTCTGTAGAAAAACAGAACACAAGCTTTGGCCTCTGTGTCATCTTATTAGTGGGAGTTTCATTAACTTATATAAGTCCATAACACTATTACATTCTCTCTCACCTGCACAAACACCACACCACACGCTGTGTACACCAGGGACGACTGGTTTAAATGGGCTAGTGCAAAAATAAAGCTTTTTGTGGAAGTAAAAACTGCTCCAGCACCTCAAGCACCACCTCCAGAATATAACCAGAAAGTCCAGAAATGGTTTCAATATGCACCATAACATGAGGGTGGAACTGCACATCGAACCACTACAACAGTTCCTTTAGTGCCACCCGGAACAAATACATTTTTGTTGTTGTTTGCATCTTTAGAAATCATCTTCTTCTTCTTCTTCTTTTTCTTTCGGCTTCTCCAACAGCGGATCATCCGTCTCCATACCCCCCTGTCCTCTACATCTCCGTTTTTCACACCGACTACCTGCATGTCTTCCCTCAACACATCAATAAACCTCCTCCTTGGTCTTCCTCTTTTCCTCCTTCCTGGAGGCTCCATCCTCAGCATTCTCCTACTGATTTACCCCATGTCCCTCCTCTACACATGTCCTGCTGATAATGTTTTTTTTTATAACAACATTGATTCAATTATATAAGAATGATTGTTTTTCTTTTAACCTGAATATTGTTTCAACAATAAATGAGGGTGCAGAAGTGATGTTGAAAAAAAGATCAAATTTATTCACTACACCATTTAATCAGCAAAAGGCTGATAAATTACAAATAATATTTTACTGTGCTCGACTCGTTTGTCATAGCTCTCTATCATCATCTTTATTGGTCCGGTAAATGTTTCTGGAGATAATTATATACTAAACTTGTATCAGGATGGACACACACACACACACACACACACACACCAGTTTATAAAATTGAGTCAACTCATCACCTGCCATGGCGTTCATTAGCTTAATTTGGCGTGTTAGAAGTGAAAAACGCTGACCTGAGCACTGGCAGGATGTGTTTAGAGCGTGTGTGTGTGTGTGTGTGTGTGTGTAATCAAAGACAACGCTGCAGCTCTTCTCTCTGGCAATGAGGTTGTGCACCTATAACATGCAATGATACAAAACTCATAAATGAATGAGAAGGAGCAATAAATCCTAACCCATCCTTGGCACACACACACACACACACACACACACACACACACACACACACACACACACACACACAGACTAATATTATGCTAATTAACCCGACTAATGTAAATGTAAGGATTCTTTACGAACGAATCTCATCATTACACACTGGAAAAGCACTTAAAGTCATATAACCTTTTTGCTCATTGAGAAATCTCACAGTACTTTATTTATTTCATTTTAAATTTTTTCCCCCAGTGATAAGTGTTTAGCGATTTGTCACCACTAGGTGGCAGCAGCGGCCAGACTTCTAATAGTTCCTTCATCTTATAACCACTAGATGGTAGCAGCGGTCAGCCTTCGTATAGTTGAATCTGTTTTATTGACACTAGGTGGCAGCATCGCGAAGCCTATTTATAGTTAATTTTGATGTATCGCCAATAGGTGGCAGCAGCAATTAGTTTTCTGGTTGTTTGTTCGGTTTATGAACACTAGGTGGCAGCAGCGATTAAACTTCCTTTAGTTTATTAACTGAGAGTATTTGGTCTGGAGTTTTATAAAAAAAATGTAATAACATCCTTTATACAAAGATTGACCATGGAAATATATATGCATGCTTTATTTTGTGTAATGTGACTTTTTAAATGGTCATTTTATAGATAAATAAAACGTTAACTTGGAACATTAGATTAAATAAATATATATGGGTTTATTATGGGTTAAATTGCAAACAAGAGAAAAGCACTTTTTGGGTTAGAAAAGAAAATAGAAAGACAAATTTCTAGTGCACGGAAATAATGCAAGGTATTAAGTTTGTATGCAAATTCTGCCTCATTATTCATAATTTTATTTAGCTTTATTTAAAGAAATAATTTTTTTATATCATGGTTGTTCATTCTATTTCATATTTCGGTGCACATAAATAATGCAAAACAAGAAATATGCACGCAAATTGTGTTTTTCTTTATTTTGGCTTTTAGATAATTTTTTTTATAATTTGTCAAAAAATGTTTTTCGTTGTTTGATTTTATTTTGTACACAAACAATTTTTTAACACACTTATGCAAAAATGAAGGATTCGTGAAATTCAATATGCATTTTTATTAATATAGATGAATGTATTATGTTTTTTTTTTGTGTAACATTATCACCTGTACGATTCCTTTTTTCATTTATTTATTTATTTATTTTTTATATACACACCTGTCCGCTAGGCGCGCGCGGATCCGATGACCGCCGCTGCGCTCGCGCGCGCCGGTAAATCCTCTTTCCAGTGACGTCGCGAGAAATGGCGGAGCGCGAGGAAAGCGACGGCTGTCGGAGTTCCAGCCAGGGTAAGCTCGATTTTTTTTAATTAAAACCTTTCCAATCACTATTTATTTATGTGCATGAAGAATAAACACTGTTTTAACTCGAGCGTCTGTAAAATCAGATATTAAACAAATAAAAGAATGAATAAATAAAAGTTTGACAGGTGTTGCTTTATTCGGTCAGAGGATCCGGAATAGACCCGGAGATTATTATTATCATAATTATTATTATTATTATTATTATTATTATTATTAAACACCAAATTCGGCTCAATTTCACTTTTGCATTCAGTAACGCGGAATTGCAAAAAGTCTTCTGTATGAATGCACACATCCGGGTCTTTTTTTTAAACTTAGGTAACTTGAAACACCTGTTTGAGTGTCTGGTGTTTGCTTGTTGTTACTCTGAAAGAGGAAGCAGTGAGAGGACTGACAACCAGAGACATTTCTTTAATATAATTTATGAACAAACATTTGTAGAGCTTTTGGGTTCTGAAAATAATCCGCATTATTTCTTTTTTGTTTGTTTGTTTGTTTGTTGCTGCCCTAGACACAAATAAACCATTAAAATTACATATCAAACTCAAAATTCTCAAATGTAGTTTGGAAATAGGCTTTTATTAATTCTACAGTTTATCATTCACAAAAGCAAAACATTTTTAATGACTCATCCTGCACTTGCTCAATTTGCATCCAATCAAATGCTCTTCAACACATTGGCCCCGCCTCTGCAACCAGACCTGCGTTATGGCGCCTTTAAGATCTCCTCCAAAGTTCGAGTTCGGATGTCGTTATAAGACCATGGTGTGTGTTCAAAGTGGACAGGAAAAAAATTGTGGTAAAATGTAGCTGTGTTTTTGTATTGGTTGTGTATCCTCGGTAAAAAAAAAAAACGTTATTTGGTTTTGCTTAAAGAAAATTGAACATTTAATGTTGGAAATAACTATTTAGAGAGCTTATATTGGGTTATAAGCTTCATATTGGTGTATGATGCTCCTTTCAGGTGAGGTCATAAATATACTGTGTGAAGTGAACGCACCATGTTGTAATGACGACCTCCAAACTGTTATGTGTAAAGTTACGAGAACAGCATTTTTTGTTATGGACGTCCTTCTGGACGGCAGGATGTGAGGGATCATAAAACCCCAAAACAAAACGATTACATCATCATGAAATTCACGTGCGCTCGCTTTATCATTGCGGTATTTCTAATTGTACATGAGCACAACATTAATTTCTACTGTAACTGCATCACACGTGGTTTCTTTGGTGTGTAGCCATTTTATTTCCCTGTTTGGTAAAAAGATGGATGGATAAATGGGTGGAGAAAATCCTGTTGCCCGTCAGTGTGGGAAATGACTAATTTGATTGGACGAAATGTCCTGGGGGGGTGTGTTTAATGACTCATCTAGTCACCAGTAGGCTTCAATGGATCAACAGTCTGTCAACAGTTTGTGTTTTTTAAATGAGTAAATTATCAATACGGACAAAGATGTAGATCACTGAGGGGTGTCATACTGTACTATATAAAAATATTGTATATATTAATTTAATTCTGCTTGGAGTATTAAAGTCTAACTGTGTGCTTGTACTGCTGCAGCAGGGTTAAAGAGTAAAGCGACGCTTATACTGGGGGCAAAGATCAATATTGCTCAAGCCTCAGCCCTTATTTGCTGGGTATTCTCTGTGTGTGTGTGTGTGTGTGTGTGTGTGTGTGTGTGTGTGTGTGTGTGTGTGTGTGTGTGAGAGAGAGAGAGTGAGAAGGAAGGATAAAAGAGAGAGAGAGAGAGAGAGAGAGAGAGAGAGAGCACCTTTACCTTTGGGCGTGTAGGTTCCTGCACAGTGGTTTCAGCTGAAGGAAAATCCCCAGTGGTTCGCTAATAAACGAGCTGCTGAACTGCGTAAACTTAGCGGTCATTCCACGAATGGAGAGAACACGGCGTTCCACTCCACAGAGGTTTTTTTTTTTTTTCTCTCACATGTTTAAACATCCCATTTCCAAATGTAGTCTCCATTTGCTGTTATAATACGATCCACTCTTCTGGGAAGATGGTCCAGAAGACTATGGAGTGTGCTTGTGGAGATTTGGTTCATCACGGTGTTCTGATGAGTTGGCTTCGTGCACAGGGGTTTGGGTCTCCTAGTTCAAGTGAGGTGAAAATGTTATGCTACAGCATCCGAAATATATTCTTTACAGATGTGTGTCTCCAGCTATGTGAGAATAGTTTGAGAAAGAACCACAAATGGATGGAAAAGTCAGGTGTCCTAATATTTTGTCAATATAGCATATGTACCTGTAGTTGAGATGCATGTGTGTGTGGAGCGATATGTGAGGTTTTAATAGAGCGGAGAGCTGAAATGCCATATGGTGTATAGAGCGTTAAATGATGGATGATTGCTTGTTCAGCAGGTTTATTGTTTTATGAGTGATGGCAAACTGAAAAGGAATATAGCTGTGAAGATGGCAGGATGATTTATTTATTTATTATTATTATTTTTTTAAATGAACGTTCGTATGATTTCAATGGTGTGATTGACAAGAAAAGGTTTTCGATTGGTTGTAGTTTCCTCTGTTCACGTTTTGCATTCGCATTACGACTATGACAGTAAAAAAAAAAAAAAAAAAAGTGATTGGTCCCAGGAGTGATGACAGGCTCGTGTGTACTGTTGAACTGAATCCTTATTTCCGCTGTGCTTGCTTACCTTGCATATATATGCTGCACACACAGAAACTGGGATGTGTGTGTGTGTGTGTGTGTGTGTGTGTGTGTGTGTGTGTGTATTTGAAGAGCAATAATTATTTTCGCTTTTCTCTTTTGTTTCAATATCCGGTCTTTCCTCATAAAATCATTTTTCACATATCCCAGACCCCAGGGTCAGACATGATACGGAACCCCTGGAGCACAGAGGGTTAAGGGCCTTGCTTAAGGGCCCGAGAATGGCAGCTTGGTGATACCTAGGTCTGAACCCCCGACCTTCCAATTAGTAACCCAGCACCTTAACCACTGAGCTACCACTTTAATCATTTGATTAAACATAATTATACCCAATAATAAATGTTTCGTTGATTTGAGATGTTTTTCTGTTCAGCATGGTTGTAAAGAGTGGTGAAACTTTGTGAACCAGATCTCTCTATCTCTCTATCTCTTTCCGTCTCTCTCATGTCAGACGAGCAGCAGAATTGTGACTTAATTAGATCCTCACCCTACATGCCACTGTGTATCCCGGGAGATTGGCAGTAGACACTTGGTGTTCTCTTTTGTGATTTGGAAGAAGGCCTACTCTGCATCTATCTATCCCTCCGTCTGTTCGTCCGTCTATCATTTCTCTCTTTCAGCCTTGTGCTGTTGTAGAGCAATTATTAAGCGACTGACTCACCTTGCCCTGCTTCCCTCCACACTGAATATTTCAGTAGGAAATAGATAGGCACGTGTGTGTGTGTGTGTGTGTGTGTGTGTGTGTGTGTGTGTGTGTGTGTGTGTGTGTGTGTGTGTGTGTGTGTGTGTGTGTGTGAGAGAGAGAGAGAGAGAGAGAGAGAGAGAGAGAGAACCAGGGAGAGGGAGAGCAAAGAAGAGCAGTACAGCAGCAGTAGAGACCTTGAGAGAAAGTGGCAGCATCTCTACGGCTTAAAAGAGAAGAAAAAAGGAAAGAGTGATGACTATGTGATCTTCTGGAACGTTCAGCATCCTGAGGTGTCTTTTACGAGCTGTTTATTTCCAGATTTGTCAGTTTCCTTTTCCTGCCTGTTTTCTTCACCTTTCTGGATCTTTCTGCTTTAAGTCACTTCTTGTCCTGCTTTCTAATTTCCCTGGATGCCATCTTCCGCCTTCTTGACATCTTTGAGTGCACTGGGAGGAGATGAGCAGCCTGGGTGCTAGTAGTTAGCATTAGCGTGAGTAAGCGTACCGGACAGGAGCTCACACACACACACACACTGGGAGAGAGAGAGAGAGAAAGTGAGAGAGAGGGGACCAACGATTAGAGCCAGGACGAGTGCGGTGCAGAGGGAGGGAGGATGCTGTTGCCCCCCAGGCTGAGGAAAGGGGGCGGCAGGTCAGTCATCACCTCCCTCACCACCATCACCGAGGAGGACGAGGAGCAACGTAGCTGGCGCAAAAAACGCAGGAGAGGAGGTGAGTGGAAGTTAGGGGACAGAGTATCGGATGGATGGATGGATGGATGGGTGGATGGATGGATGGATGGATGGGGAAGAGGAAGAGTAGATCTGCAGTTCTGCAGAATTCAGTTTCAGCTCTAATCTAGGTCTGATCCAGTGCTAATCAAAAAGCCTGATTATGTTTAGCAGGCGTCGTGGATTGAAAGTCGGATTAAGTAGACTGTCTCAGAGATATGCGAAGTTTCACATGAAAACTTTAAATGTAGGCCAATGGATTGTGTATGTATACGTGTTTTTTTTTTTTTTTTCTTTTTTTTTGTGCAAGTTTCCATTATTGCATTAATTCTTACTTTTGAGTTTTTCACTGTATCTTAGTTGTCAAAACTATTGACCTCCACTCTTCTGGGAAGATGTTCCACTTGCTTTTAGTGTGCTTGTGAAGAGTAAATTCAGGTACTGATGAAGGTGAGGTGAGGGGGCCTGGGGTGCAGTCAATGTTCCAATTCATCCCACAGGTGTTTAATAAGGTTGAGCTCAGAGCTCTGTAGCAGGCCACTCAAGATCTCTTCCCGGAAATCAATATCCAGAGCAATATCTTCATGGAGCTGGCTTTGTGCATGACAAGGGCTTGGTTCTATGGTTTTAGTGACGGGAAAATGTCATGCTCCTGCATCCAAAGACATCCTATATTATTGCACGCCTGTAAATATGTAGCAACAGTTTGGGTAAGAACCGTATATGGCTGGAAAAGTCATGTTTTTATAATTTTGCCCTGATAGTGTACATCTTGTTTCTCCTGTATCCAGTTTGATCATGGTGGAGAAAGGGAGGTTGTAGTATGATTTTAAAAGAGTCCAAATAAATAGGAGATTCTCATTGTTTTTTGTTGTTGTTGTGTAAGTAGCCTGATTTGTAAATATAATTACTTTATTATTAATGAGAAAACCCAAAATGAGCCTGTGTTCATGATTCGTCTGGTTTGAAAGACAAAAAGTTGTAGCCCTCCAAGATTAAGTGTGGATGTTGGGCACAAATTTGTGTATTTGACGTATTATTAGTTGAATGGCAGTGTGTTGTATTTGAGTATGCATGGTTAAGTGAGTGAATGTGGGAGCTTTTCTGTAGAAATCTTTCAGTCCTTCTTTATACGGTACAAGTGTGATTCTTGGCTTGTTTTGACGTGAGTATGTGTATACCCATGGGCTCGCCAGAGGTTTTGTCTTGCTTTCAATGCTGGGCATGCCTAACCAAGAACAATTCTGTTGTCATTTTTGTGTATCATCTTTTCAAAGAACCATTTTTAATTTAATCTTTATACCTGATGGCACAAAAAACGGTCATCTGTATATATCAGATTTATAAACCGACTTTCTGCAAGGGAACAGTGATGAGAGCCGTTTAAGATCACGTCAGCTCACATGACTCAAAGGCGGAGAATGTCTGAAGTAGACAAACCGGATCGCGGGAGCGTGGCTGGTGTCACTCCTGTGTTCTAATAAAACCTGTAAAAAAATATTTATGCCTTCAAGCCATGGTGGTGGCAGCATCTGTGATTGTCTTTGCAGCTTTAATGCAACTGTGCACTCAAGGATACGATTTCATGCATCGTTAGCTCACAGTGATGTTCTATAGATTGCTGTTTGTTAATAGTTTTTAGAAATGTGCTGCTTTTTTTTAATCCAGTGGCAACTTGTATACAAAAGTGTGCGATCAGTCTGGGGTGTGATGTCATAACTTGGAATTTAAAAAATCTGTGTCTGTTTGGGTTTTCTTCAGGTCTGCTGATTTCATTCCACCTGCCAAAAACTTGCTAGCAAGTGGCCTGATTTTACATTTTAGCCATTTGGTAGATGACCTTATCTAGTGTGACTTACAATTGTTGCCTTTACAGTGAACACTTGAGCAGTTAATTGTTAAGGGCCTTGCCTAGGGGCCCAGCAGTCTAAAACCAACCAATTAACCACTGAGCAACCTCTACAACTGATGACTGTACATTCAACCCCTGCAAGTCTGAATATTTGTGTATGGTGCTCTGATATAAACTAGCGTCCACCACCTTATCTCACACCAAATGCTCACAATGTATTCTGGTATATTACGGTATATTCCCGGCAACCCGGAGTGGTTACTGAAGATGAGTGAGATGAGATCATGGTGCACTTTCAATTTTGGATTGTGTCCAAATGCTGAATCATCTCCAGAAACAATTCACTGGAGATGATATTTATCGGTACTCGAAATCAGGCACTTTCCACAGGGGTTTATCGATTGTGCAGTTTTTTCCCCTAATATATATTCTAAGAACTAGCAAATAGGAAGTGCATAAAAAACGTGCTCCTTTTTGGGGGGTATAAGGGAAAGATGATGGTGTACATGTGAGTAGGAAAACGGCCTTTTGCACTTTTTGTCCTGGATTGAGCAAGTGCTCTCCTGCCCTCGTTCTCAGATTAGCATAAAGTGATGCTAAGCTGCTCAGTCCTGGACTGGAAGGCCTTATCCTCCTGCTTACACACACGCCACACGTACACACTGACAGATTAGTGTGGCGTAGACATTTTTTTTTTTTTTATTGACCCATTAACAATGCACATGCTCACAATAATATTAACCACACACAATAGGGTGTGTATTACCGTCGCATTTCAACTGTTGTTTTGACTTCAGTCAGATAGATGGGTTAAAGGTCACTTACTCTTATGAGGCCTCGTCCCCAGTTATTACACCACAGCACCA
Organism: Silurus meridionalis; assembly: GCF_014805685.1. Classification (NCBI taxonomy): domain Eukaryota; kingdom Metazoa; phylum Chordata; class Actinopteri; order Siluriformes; family Siluridae; genus Silurus; species Silurus meridionalis. The sequence goes on from NC_060899.1 coordinate 14,099,845, forward strand.
TTGAACTCTTGAATCAAGACAAGACAGTGTTAAGTGCACTATATGGACAACAGTTTGTGGACACCTGACCATCAGATTGAACCTTTTTGACCATCTTATTCCACAATTATTTTCCATTTGCTTGTATAGCAACCTCCACTCTAATGGAAAGGTGTCCCACAATTTGTTTGGAGTGTTTTTGTGGAGATTTGTGCTGATGTACAGTACAGACCAAAAGTTTGGACACACCTTCTCATTCAAAGAGTTTTCTTTATTTTCATGACTATGAAAATTGTAGATTCACACTGAAGGCATCAAAACTATGAATTAACACGTGGAATTATATATGGAATTATATACATAACAAAAAATTGTGAAACAACTGAAAAATTTCATATTCTAGGTTCTTCAAAGTAGCCACCTTTTGCTTTGATTACTGCTTTGCACACTCTTGGCATTCTCTTGATGAGCTTCAAGAGGTAGTCACCTGAAATGGTCTTCCAACAGTCTTGAAGGAGTTCCCCGAGAGATGCTTGGCGCTTGTTGGCCCTTTTGCCTTCACTCTGCGGTCCAGCTCACCCCTAAACCATCTCGATTGGGTTCAGGTCCGGTGACTGTGGAGGCCAGGTCATCTGGCGCAGCACCCCATCACTCTCCTTCTTGGTCAAATAGCCCTTGATGCCTTCAGTGTGACTCTACAATTTTCATAGTCATGAAAATAAAGAAAACTCTTTGAATGAGAAGGTGTGTCCAAACTTTTGGTCTGTACTGTAGGTACAGAGGGTGAGGAAGCCCTAGTCAACATTCCCATTCATCCTGAAGGTGTTCAGTAGGCTAGAGCTATAGCAGTGGCTCTTCCACTCCAACCTATGTAAAGCACATCTTCATGTAGCTGTCTTTGTGAATAAGCCATTATTATTCTGGAACAGGTTTGGGTTTTCAAGTTCAAGCAAAAGGAAAATTCCCTGGTACTGCATTCAAAGTACAACTGTGTGCCTTTAGTTTTATGGTAACCTTTTAGGGAATAACAAGATATGGCTGAGAAAGTCAGGAGTCCTAGTACTTTGGTCCATATAGTGTATTTGAGGTCACTGGGAGAGGATGTTCTGCTAAATCCTCCTTAACCTATTTAGCCAGCACCAGGAATAGATTCCTAAATGTAATGTAATATTGGACTACATTTCTAATCTGGCACAGCATTCAGATCTCATGTGTAGCGTCCAGTTTAGCCCTGTTTCAAGTTTAGTTTTTCCGTTTTTTCTTTTCCTTGCTGGCATAACTGGCTGTATACACTGGCCGGTGTTGTATGTCATACAGCTGGACCCAGGTGAGTAAGGGAAGGAGAGTGAGACTGCAGATATACATTATGTATTGATTCACAGATTGTTTGTCTGTCAGAGAATTTGTGAACCAGTTCTCTGTGGTTGTGGTTATCAAATTAGATTTAAAAATCAAACCGAAGGACATTTTAGCTGACAATTATTGGTACACTATTTGGACAAAAGTATTGGGTCACCTGATTTCAAGTCAAGTCATCCTGACTTTCTCTGCTATATGTAGTTCTTTCTTAAAATGTTACCACAAAGCTGGATGCACACAATTGTACAGAATGTCTTTGGACAGGGCCTCTGTGTCCAAAGCGAGCTCCATGAATATATGGGTTACATGGGTTGTAATAAAAGATCTTGAGTGGCCTGCTCTAGAGCTCTGACCTCAAGCCTAGAGAACACCTTTGGGATGAATTGGAACACTGAATGCAATCCAGGCCTCCTCACCTCACCTACATACACTTGACTTTACTAACACCCTTGTGGCTGGATGAGCACAAATCACCACAAGCACACTTCAAAGTATTGTGAAACCCCAGAAGAGCTGAGGTTATTATAACATGGACTAGATGTGGAATGAGATGTTCACAAAACACACACCAATCTTATGTCTGCATACTTGTGCATATAGTGTATTTTACTTAATCTCTCCTGCATGTTTATATTAAGCCCTTGATTCTTGTATTTGCTGACTCCTGATATAATTCCGAGATACTGCCAATGATCCTTAGGGTTCTTAACCCTAAGCTTACAAATCCAGCATCAGGAGGGGGTTATAGGATACGCTGTATAAACTACTGTCGTATTCTCATTCAGTGGCTCTCTACATGGAATGCATACGTTGTATTAGATTACACCGATGTGCTAATGAGATCTGGTGCTTTTATTAGAAATAAATTCCCTACAGGTGTTTCAGTGGGAAGACTGACTAACATAAGATATTTCAGTGTGTTTCCTAGTGGATAAGCACTATTGTTCATAGGTACAAAGGTTTGGAAATTGATAGCGAGTAAACTGGGTCAGGTGAATTTGGGACTTTTTATATTTGTGTTGGTTAAATAAAGGCTTTGGGCATTTCTGGAGCAGGTACTGTGTGTGTGTGTGTGTGTGTGTGTGTATATGTGTGTGTGTGTGTGTGTGTGTGTGTGTGTGTGTGTGTGTGTGTATATATATTATTATTATTATTATTATTATTATATTATTATAATTATATTGTGGGTGTAAATTCATACAGTATGGGTGAGGTTGCATACACAGAGGGTTGTGGATTGCTTTTAAAATAGAAATCAATATGAAACGCAGCGCTATATATAGAATCGATATATATTGATATATTTCACATTCAAACTGGATTGCACATAAACCCAAACTCAACAAATCACCTGGCTGAGGCGGGGCGAGGTGGGACAGGCCAAGGTGGAACACATGCAAATAGGCTGCAGAGAGAGCAGCGATTTTCCTAACAGCTTAACGCTACTTCCTGCATGTGCAGCTCTCTGTAATCGGAAAAAGGTTTTCAGGATAACGCAGGGAACCAAGATGAGATTCACTCGACCTTATTGTTTGCCTGTAAATCTCGTTATGACAAAAATAATCTGACCCGCTAATATGATTGGTTGCTGTAGACATGTATAAAATATCCTTGGTTTCATTTGCTTTAGAGAGTCACTGATGCGAATATTCTGGCTTGATGCCAGGAATCGACAAAAATAAATGATTAAAATATGGTTTTGCATTGCAGTGGAGTCAAGTGTAATAGGAGGAACATGTATTTTTATTCTGGCTGACAAAAATACCCAAAGCAGATTCATTCTCGTTACCTGAGCAAGCAGGGCGGGGGAAAAAAAAACAGAAGTCAAACAAATATGTACTAAGAAAGACTTCATGAAGTAAACAAAGTATGTACAGAATGATGACCGTTTGTTTGTCTTTCAGTATTGTTTCCTGGCAAATGTCAGATGTACAGATAGTGGTGTTTTCTTTAATTATTATCTGTTATCTGTTCCTTTATTTTTTTTGCCCTTTTTAATCTTTCAGGCTCTGACTCCCATCACAGAGGCGATGAGAAGAATCCTTTAAGTCGGCCAGATTCTACGACCTCTGGACACAACACGTACAACATTTCCAGCTCTGCCGATGTACAGAATACAAGCAGACCAGGCAAGACACACACACACACACAACATACTGAAATATGATATTCTAGTTGAACGAGTCCTAAGAAAATAAAATCTCAAGTTTTCCATTTTGTGTGTCTGTATGCAGAGCATCTGGTATTCAAACTTGATGAGAGGCAGAGACTGGCTCGAGAGAGGAGGGAGGAGAGAGAGAAACAGAACGGTAGGACACACATTTAAACTCAGGATGCATTTAATAAAAGCATTGGTCAAACACACTTCCAGTTAAGGTGTAAGGGCCTTGCTCAAGGGCCCAGCAGTGGTAGCTTGGTGATGCTAACATTTTAACTTTCCAGAGCCAAAGTTTAATGGCTTAACCACTTAAGACCCAAAAATTTGTTTTCGAAATGAAGGACAGTTCACAAATAAACCTCAAAACCAGCATCTTACAGTATGCGTGTCTTTGAGCTATTCATTCAATTTTAAACTTTGGACACAAAATACCTCTTAAATGCTGGATGAAAGATTTGGTTTTGCTGTTTTCCAGAACAGAATCATTTTTTTACTTTCCACACCAGATAAAATTATTGGGCTGATGATTTGGTGACCCAAGTGCTGTACAAAGTATTAGAGTCCCGTAGATGCAAATAAACAGTTAAACACTGAATCATTATCTAAAAAACAAATTAATTTGCCTCAAGACATGACTTAAACTCATCGAGTTTTGATGTGGAGTTCTGGAGGTGCAACTTATTCCAGAACCAAGGTCCAGCTACTGAGAACACTGTGTTAACTGTAAGCTATTTAAGGAGCTAGTTGCTCTGGGCAAATGTTGAACGGAGATGAGATCGAAAGGTAGGCAGGTGCCAAACCATGTAGGCAGTTCCACACAAATAAAAGAGCTTTAAATATAATTTTGTATGTAACTGGAAGCTGGTTGAGTGAAGCAAGCAAGAGCACATTTTTGCCAGTCACAACCTTAGCTGAACAAGTTCCAGCAGATATAGACACCTCCAGGTAAAGCGCATTTCAGTAACCAAGCCTTAGGGACATGTATTAAGAAATCCTCACGCTGATGTTATCCTAAAATCAAGTCATTCATGCTCTCTCTTGCTTCCCCAATGTAATTCCAGGTTGTAGATAATGTGCCTGGTGTTTCTTTGTGTGTCCATATAAGTGTGTGATTTTGTAGGTTTTCGCCCACTGATTGCCAAAATTGAATTCTCGGCACCGAGTATATTGAAATCTTTTTGAAATCGGCATTTGAACTGCACGCACACACTCTTTCTGCATGAATAGGTGACCATGGCACGTTGCTGTGGCGAGCTTTAGTCATTATGTAAACTTTTTGGTGGCCCGGTTGCTATGGCACCCACAAAAAGACTTATGTAAAGGCTCTGAGTCACAAAGCGAAAGTTTTAGTCTGGTAGATTTGGGTAAATTGTTTATTGTTCAGTGAATATGTAAAAGTAAAAGGTGACTATTTGAACGATGAGGTTGGATAGCAGCTTTGAGGTTGTTCGCTGGGTTTTTGTGTGCTATAAATAACCACATCCTAAGGACTGTTGATTCTATAAACTCACTGAGTTTGGGTCGTGTGTGTGTGTGTGTGTGTGTGTGTGTGTGTGTGTGTGTGTGTGTGTGTGTGTGTGTGTGTGTGTAGCTGTGCGAGAGGCTCAGTTATTAGAGCGTGAGGAGCGGGCAAGGCTGTACTATGAGAAGCAGCAGGAGGACAGAAGGAGGCGTCTGGAGGAGCAAAGGCTTAAGGAGGAGAGGAAGCATGCCGCTGTGGAGGAGAAACGACGGCAGAAACTGGAGGAGGAGAAGGTGAGGGCTGTTTTGTCACCAAAACACTTTCCTTACATATTACATAGTCGCAATATATCTACCAAATATTTACAAAACACCTGGAAAAGAATGTATATACACACAATTTCCACAATTTGGAAATAATATTCCACAGAGAATATTGTATATAAACACAAAATACAGACCAATACATAAACTATATTTAAATGTGTTTAAATATACCTTATATTTCTATATGTATTCAGAACTTCACACCTCTGTCTGAAATCCTAATGTTACCAGATGAGCACATGTGAAGCACACGCTGCCTTTTAATATTAATATTTCTATTAAAAGTTTCTATATCTTTGAAAGAAAATGCAGTATTGTTGCCTATATTTTTTAATATTTGTTTATGCAGTGTGCGGTACGTGTGTAAATGGAGTTTGACTTTTCATGTGTACCAGGCTCGGTATGAGGCCGTGGTGAGAAGGACTCTGGAGAAGAGTCGGCGAGTCAAACCGAAGCCGAACCGCTGGAGCTGGGGAGGAACCCTAACCTCCAGCACCTCGCACAACAGTGGTAAACACACTGCACCATCCGCAACCACTGGCACTACACCGTGTCAAACATATACACTTCTGTCATAGATAAAACACTAAGATGCTGGGATTTCTATTATTTTTGCGCTCGGTGTGTATGTGTGTGTGCACGCGTGCATGGGGATGTGTGTACGGATGCGTGAACGTGTGTACATGAACACATCGGATTTGTTCTCTGCATCTCTCTCCCCTAGTGCACACGTGCTGACTCAGGGCTCTGCTTCGATCGCCACTCCCTATTGTTTCTTACTGTTATTTTTGTCCTCCCTCATTCACTCTGTTTCTTTCTCGCTCTGTCTCACCATGTCTCTGTCTCTTTCTCTCCATGTCTCTTTTCGACTCTCTAATAATCTTTACTTTTCTATCTCTCTCTGAATATCTGTGTTTTTCTTTGTCTCACTTTATCTTTTTTATAGCTGTCTTCATATCTGTGACTTTCTCAATCTCTGTCTGTTGGTCTCTCACTCCATTTATCTATGTCAATGTCTCTTCTCTATCACATTCTGTCTCTGTCTGTTTGTCTCTTACATCATCACTCTCTCTCTCAGGATTTGGTGACTCTGCTCTCCTCTTCACACTGGATTTGGCTGGACTGGAGTGCGATGATGTTTTCAGTTTGGCACGCCAGCAGCGCCCGCACACACAATGTGAATATGACTCAGAGTAGTGCAGCCCACTAGCCATCTGACTAGCATAGTCAGTCATAGCACGTAGCGTCAGACCGTAGTGCACGATTATTGCACTAGTGAAACAGTTAAGAGGAATAATCAAGGCCTAATTTTTGCTATAGAGTTGTGTAGCTTTAGCATTTGCTGCATTATGTGATGATTTTGTATTTTTGTGATCTGAAGTGACTGTAGAACAAAGAACGAGTCTTGAACAAGTCAATGAACTTTCATAGGGGACACTAAAATGTGAGCAAGTTGAACAAAGTCAAGATTTTTTTTTAGATATATTCCAAATCCAATTATGTAGCTGCTAATATTGAAGGTGCATGTAGTAATCATATGTAGTAGCTACAGCTACATTAGATTCTTGTGAGCAAACATTAAAGCTGTGGTGCAGTCCAGTCTAAAGAAGTGTATATAGGCTATAACAGTCCTAATACCATTTGCTAGCTAATGCTAGTTTCACATAATTTAAACTAACGAGTGTGGTCTAGCTCTTTGACGTTAATTTTTGGTGATATGTAAATTTGTTAGGAAGCTGCTGCTTTCAAAAAGTGCTGGGGGAAGATTAATCTTTTTAGTGAGCATTGAAATAAAAAAAAAAAAATGACACCTAAAATTACTAAATCTGCAATATTGAAGATGATAAAATTAATTTAGGTTTTAAGCTAGGTAAATTATCTGCTGCTAGCTGGGACTGAGAATGCTTGAGGAAAATGTATTTCATTACTTGCTATTTGATGTAAGCAAAAAATAGAAAAAGAATCAATCTTGCTTGCTTGCTTGCTTGTTTTTACCTGGCACTTGCTAGGGATACTGTACATGAATAACAAATGAATATAACGACCTGGTGAGGATATGCTGTGTGTTTTTGTGTGACCTTGATTACACTATGGAAAAAGTTACAAGTCTTTTTCCCTGCCCTTTCAGTCAGCATTGTCTCCAAACTTGACTGTTCTCTCGGTCAGTGTTTCTGTACCGAGCATACTGTTCACATTTTATGTCTCATGCTGTGTGTGTTGTCGTTGTTGTGTCTCTGTGTTTGTAGATGCTGACCGAAGGTCAGTTTCCACCATGAATCTGTCCAAGCACATAGACCCAGTTATAAGCAAACGTCTGTCTTCCTCATCTGCCACACTATTAAACACGCCAGACCGAGGTAAACACACAAACGCACATACACACACTGGTCTGTCCATGTTCGTAAGAAAATACACATTCTGTCCTGGGTGTATTTTTTTCCTCCCCACTTTTGTTTAATCTTCGTAATCATGTTGACTTACTCAGTACACACAATACACTGTGAACTTTTTTCTTTGTTAATGGCGATCAAACCTATCCAAAGCACACTATATGGACAAATGTCTGTGGACACCTAACCATATGATTGTGCTCTTTGAATACCCCATTCCATACTTAATTCCCATTCTACACTCTTCTGGAAAGATATTTAAATGATTTTGGAGTGTGCTTATGGAAATTTGTGCTTATTCAGCCAAAAGGGTGTTAGTGAACCCAGGAACTGATGTAGGTGATATTAGAAGGCATGGGGTTCAGTCATCGTTGCAATTCATCTCAAAGCTTTTCAGTAGGGTTGATGTCAGAGCTCTATTCCATGAGATCTTCCACTCCAACTCATAAACATTGTATCTTCATGGAGCTAACTTTGTGTATCTTATACGAATGAGTGCCTCCAACATTGTGGCAACAGTTTAGGGAAGATCCACAGATGACTGGAAGAGTCAGGTGTCCCTAAAATCAAGTTTGGAACACTCCACAAAGCTGGTCAAGAAAAATTATTCTAAAGTCATATATAAAACTTTTTTTTGGCCCACCAGTGAAACATGGTGGTGGGATCATTGAGCAATGTAAATGTGTTTTTAAGCGGATGGGAGGAAACTGGACAGGGTTGAGGGAAAGATGGAGATGAATACAGCCTCTTGAAAAAAACAATACTAATCTGAAAGTCTCAGTCAAACCATAATGTTTGTTTTAACCTGTTTACTTGTTTTTTCATCTTGTGCTATTGGTCCAAGGCTTACAGAAGCAGACGTCCCTCTCCTCCTCTTGCTTAGTAAATAGATTTTCATCCAAAGCTCGACCATCCAAAGAGAAGATCTACCAGGATAGACCTGCAGGTTGATTTTAGTGCAAAACAAGGATTTTTTTTTCTCTCTTTTTTTTTTTTTCTCAGCAGGAAAAACACATTCACTGAATATGAGTACCTGAAATCTTCAGATTTGATAGCTTAATAAAAAAAAAGGATCTATAGAGTGCTTTATAATCATTAATAAGCCACTAGATTTTAAATTAAAGTAACCAGGTAGTGTTTCAGTGAGTGTGTGTGAGGAGATACTTTGGGGCAAACTGGCATGTTTTGAAAAGCTGGTGTTGGGTCTTGCATGTCTGTAAGGAGTTTTATTTTTCCCTCTTTATATAATCAGTTATTTTTTTCCTGTTTTTTTCCAGCTTCGGCGCAAGGACAAGGTGTTGCGACATTTTTGTTAATCTGAGCGCATTAAAGGAGCAGTTTGTGATTTTTCCAAAGCCTAGAAGAAATGCCATTGCAAAGAAAGCTCTTAATTCGTAACAAACTCCTCATACCTCTGTTTAATAAATAAATAAATAAACAAATAAATAAACACGCACTCGCTTCATGAATTGTCTTGGGGCTGGGATGATTTCTGAGCAACTCGAATTGAAGCTCTAGATTGTGAAATAAGCCTTGTTCAAGGTAACTTTTGTAATGGTGTGATTTATTAAATAACTAATGATTAAAAAAAAAAATACAAACTGCACCTTTAAGTGTATTCAGCTGAGGGCATGTGTTCCTACAGCATGCTAATGACTTTAGTGGTATGGATTTCAATAGGAATGGAAATGGGTCTTGTATATGCATGCAATATCACTTTTCTGTGGTGTGGTTTGGCTTTGACTCTTCATTCTTTGTATTTTCAGCTTGCCAAATGCTCCTTTAACTAGCATTTAGGAATAATGATAAATTGATATAAAACTTGTGTGTGTTTCAGGTATGCACCGTATGCCTCTAACCCCATGGGAGAACAATGTAGTCAGTCGCTTACAGACACCAACACACTCGTACCTGGCCAGAAGTCGTAGTGCTGTGTCTCTGTCTGGAGATGCAGGTAAAGCGACACACACACACACACACACACACACAACCACACAACTCTAACACAGTAGATGTTTAAGAATTAAGCTCTGTTTGGCTGCCTTTGCTTTTCTTTCTGAAACAAAACTGCTCTTTCAGGGGTGTTCTCTCTCCCTAAACTGTTACCATAGTTACTCTCGTTCTGTGTGTGTGTGTGTGTGTGTGTGTGTGTGTGTGTGTGTGTGTGTGTTGCTTCATTTAAATCTTGTGCACAAAGGCTGCATGTGGGAGCAAACATTAGACTCTTATGCAACTTTTATTCCTTTTGTTGTCTTTGGGGTGTGTCTCTCTCTCACTCTCTTGGTGCTCTTTCTCTCTCTCTTTTTCAGTCTCTCTCTCTCTCTCTCTCTCTCTCTCTCTCTCTCTCTCTCTCTCTCCAGTGTCTATTCTAACCTTTAAATAACAAGTGGGGCAAAAAGCTGCTAACGCACAGACTCGATCATCACTGAGATCTACTAAACATGGCTGCTAAGCCACGCCCATTTCCGCTCTAATACAATACTTTTAGCTCCTCACCTCAGAGATGATCACAGTCTCCAAGTGACCTTTGATTGCATTGTAGATGCTGACACACTTTCTCTTTCTTCCTTTTCCTTTTCATATCATTTCTTCCTTCTCCCCTGCACCCGCCCCTCCTCTCATCCCTCACCTTTCTGTTTAATACACTCTTACTTCACACGGCCTGCTCGGCTACTTAACCTGCAATCCGGTTCAGTGACCCCCGTTTGTCCTCGCTCAGCCTCCTGTCACCACACAAGCTCACTGCCCCTCAAGACCCTACAGTCACGCAGCGCCGAGCGACCGATCCGAGCCGGGCCCAGCTTCGAGCGAGCGGTCAGAGCGAGGCCTGACGGCAACATGTGCAGGAAGGCAGCTAATAATGTGCTGGTAAGAAGACACACACACGAGGGCTGTAAGAGAGAATTTAGCTGTAGCAGTTGTACCCTATTTCCATTATTGCTTCTTTTCCACACTGATACAGGAAACACCTAAAAACCTTTGATGCCTCAAACTGATTTTAAAATATATCTTGATTATTATTGCTTTCCTCTTAGATATTTGATACCATGATGCAAGTGGTCATCGAAGTCCGATCAGGCAATTTTGTTGTAGTATAGTATGTAGGGAGCATAATCAGTCCTGCTGTGTAGTCAGAAAAAAAAAAAAGAATGTACAAATGAATCCGAATTTTATAAAGATCCTTACGATTACGATTCATTTAATTTTGCTTAGATAATTCAGAGTTGTGTTTGTGCATAATGTTTGTGCTCTTTGCTGCATTTTACCCTCTCCCCAATTTTTTTCTAGTAATTTTGATGTTTTTGTTTTTGCATGGGTGCCTAGATTAGAGTTTAAGCTCCACAGGATGTACACCAGCTTCAGATTGGTCGGGTTTGCCCTGATGACCGTACACACACACACACACCAGAATTTGGGTGTGCGCAGTTTGCCAGAGGCTTATAGTATTAAGGACTTATGTCTGAGACCCAGAGCCACTAACATGCGTTGGACTAATTCAGTCTGTTCCAAAGGCCCCAGGCTGTTTTTTCCCCTCTCAAAGTTCACAAAACAAAAACAGATACTCCAACTCTAACCATGTCTATAGACAAACAATTACACATGCACATGTTATTTTGAGGAACTAAATCAGAATCTGAAGATCACTGAACTATCAGCCAGACTTTCTCTTTCTGTTGTTTTTAACTCCAGCCCAATCTTAGAAACTTTGCCTGTTAAGGAAGCAAGAGATTGTACTGAGTAAATGTGTGCATTACTACTACAGTCATTTACCTTTATCTTTACTTTACTTACCACAATTACCTTTTTCTCTCAATACTGCCATCTGTTGGACACACATGTCAATAGATAAAGATGGCAAAAGCATCTTGTCATCCAGTGTTTTCTCACAGCTGTTACTGTTCTAGTTCAAAGATCAGGAACGGCTGTGAGAAAACACTGGATGACAAGATTTTTCTTGTACTAAGATTTCTATATTTGCTCTAATTATATTTTTTTATGGTTAGATTGATAGAAAGGATAAAGACTATGTGCGTAAATCCTGGAGTAACCTGTCCTGTCCCACTCCAAATTTGAGCATCGCCACCACTAAGAGAGCTCCCTCTCCTGGCAGTCAGCGTGTTAAATGCAGCCAGCCGTCACCCACCAGGTACTGACACTTCTTCATCTTGTTTATCAAATGTTTAGTTTTTTGTGTGCAATCGTTTTCATGGTCGAAATCCGGTGAAATGTGCAACACTTTCAGTTATGCTGATTTTCTATTATTCTTATGCAGACAAAGTTCTGGAAAAGGCAACGCCCACAGAAAGCTGAAAATATGAACAGTAAAAAATGCAACTTACCACAGTGCAGCTTAGTCACATCCCCCTTTTAGGGTGTTATTACTTTTGTAAATGATCAATGGATTTGGTTTCGACTGGCTTCTTACATAACGATGATGCAACAACTGACTTTCCCTTTCAACTTTTTCTTTAGGATCTCCCCTAAACCACCTCAGAAGTCTCCCATGTCCAAAAGGTCAAGGTCTCCTCCTCCATCTTCTATTCACTTATCTCCTAGCAACCCCTCCCTGTTGCCTGGTAACCTGCGACCGAGCCGGGTGACCTCCGAGAGCCCGAGCGTGAGTCTGGAGGACGAGAAACCATCGCAGTTAAATGAAGTGGTCAAAAGAGAAGAAACTGAGGGCAGCAGAGAAGAGGACGAGGAGGCGGGACAAAAGAAGAAGGAGCAAAGCGAAAGTCCTGCGAAAGCAGCAGCTGAAATCACTTGGAAAGTGGAAACCAATGGTTAGAGTGACTGCTGCTGTGACACACACACACACACACACACACACACACACACACACACACACACACAGGTGCATTGTGCATTTCATTGTAAACCTATCCTGTTTTTTTTAGGTGTAGAAAGAGTGTTGAGTCCTCCAGGGGCCAGACCCAGTGCTGGAACCACCGACCCAGAGGAGGCATCTCGACTGATGGCGGAGAAACGACGTCAGGCCCGAGAGCAGAGGGAGAGAGAGGAGGAAGAGAGAAGACAACAGGAGGAGGTTGAGAGGTTCGTATCCGCCAAAAATGATATTACATAACGAATACAAGACACTCCAGTACTTATTTTGTTTGTGTGTCCGTTGAATTGACAGGCGACACCGAGAGGAGATGGCACAGAAGATAGCTGAGGAGAGAGCGAAAAGAGAAGAGGAGGCCCAGCGTCTGGCCGAAGAGAAAAAACGCAAGGAGGAAGAAGAGAGGAGATTAGAAGAGGAACGAATGCAGAGAGAGAAAGAAGAATCGGAACGCCTGCAGAGACAGGTTTCACTCACTCTCTCTCTCTCTCTCACACACACACACACACACACACACACACACATACATACCTATAATAAAAATGTATTGCACACATAGTGTATGTTTCATACCTTCACACAAATTGTGTGTATGCACATGGACAGAAAGAAGAAGAGGAGGCTCGTCAGCGTGAAGAGGCAGAGCGCTTGCGTCAGGAGAGGGAGAAACACTTCCAGAAAGAGGAAGCAGAGAGACTTGAGAGGAAAAAGGTACACTTTCTTTCTTTCTTTCTTTTTATTTATTTTTTTATTTTTTTAGCTTAAACCATATTACCATGTTCATCGTCTTCTCTTCCATAGCGCCTCGAGGAGATCATGAAGCGAACACGCCGCTCAGATCAGGTACAGTACCACACTTACACACACACACACACACACACACACACACACACATATCACCCATGTTATTCTGAGGAACTGAATAAGAATCTGAACAGCACTAAACCCAGTCAGCCAATCAGACTTTCTCGTTCTGTTGTTTAATATTTTTACATAACCTCTGATTTATTTATCAGAAAAGCCCTGGTCAAAGTCAGAGGAATGGAGATGTGAGTCAGCAGAATACCCAGGACACGGGTAAGAATGATTTCACGTCTATTCTATGGCCAGTTTGTGTTTCATTATGCCTACTGCATATTTGATGTTTTTTTTCTTTGTCTGTCTGTTTCTCACTGACTCACTCTCTTCTATCTCACTGGCTGTCTTTCTTTTGACTGTTCTTTGTTTCTCTCTCTCTCTCTCTCTCTCTCTCTCACACACTCACTGTCTCTCTTTTTTTCTTTCAGACTATCTTGTCTCTCTTTAGCTTTGTCTGTCTGTTTCTCACTGACTCTCTCTCTTTTCTGTCTTACTAGCTGTCTCTCCCTGACTGACAGTTTCTCTCACTGTTCTCTCTAAGCGACTCTCTCTTTTCTCTGTCTGTCTGTCTCTCTGACTGATTGTTCTGTTCTTTAGTCTCAGTTTATCTCTGATCGTATCTCTTTTCTTTGTCTGATTGCCTCTCCCTTCTCATTATTGTAGTTTGTCTGTCTCACTTGCTCTTTCACGTTCTCTCTCTCTGACCTGCCTACTCTCTCATCCCAGTTTGGCTTTGATAGTGTCTCTCTTCTCTATATCTCTTTTCTCTTTATTTTGACAGTTTGTCTCTTTGTCTGTTTTCTCTTTCACCGTCTATCTCACACCAACTGTCTGTCTCTCTCTCTTTTTCTTCTTCCTGTCTTCCTTTCTACTCTCTGTCTCTGACAACATTTAGTTGTATGTGCAATACATGTTTATTTTCTGTATTCCCCCCTTCTCTTTCTCCAGTGAATGTGGTCTCTGGAATCCCGTCCATCACTGTATCGGCTCCACCAATCCCTCACAACCCACAGCACAATGACAGCAACGGACACACTAAACCTGATTTCAACTTGAACACACTCCCCCCTGCTGGACACGAGTGAGTACTGCATCTCCAGCTCTACCTCACTCTTTAGGTCAGAATTCTCTGGTCTGAAGTCTCTAGCTGATATTCCAAATGATGATAACTGATGAGAGAAACTGATACTGAGGCTGACTTGATATTAACACCATATTTGCATCTCTGTTCCTCATGTGGTTATAATATGTCACTACAGGTGTAACAGTACTATTAAACAGTTGTATTTATAATTTGTTTATTTTTTATTCATTAATTCATTTAAGATTAAGCACCGAAGCCCAGCTTCAGGAAAACGGTGTCACGGTGGAGTCTCCGACATTTGAGGAGGTGATCGAGGTGCCCATGGTGAGCAAGCTGTCCCGGCAGGAGGGCGATGGTGAGGAAGAAGATGAGAGGAGGAAGACACCACTGCTGGCTTTCCGAGAGAACGGAAGCATACATGACCTAAGCACATGGGATCAAAGCCAAGTCCAGCAGCACACAAGTGAGCTGACGTACCAACCTTCATCATCATTGTCCTTACTTTACACTTTATAACTCTGTCTTGTAATTGTTTTAAAGTAGAACATCATAAAAAAACATTGTTCTACCCAGTCCATTTGTTTGGCCAGAACAAGGAATTAAACACTTCGGAAATTAACCAATCACAAACAAATTGCCCTTTTTTAAATAATTTAAATAGCAAGAATACCTCATGTGTTTTTGTTTGTGTGTTTTTTCTGTTGTTACAGGTGACATCTGAAACCCTCAGAGATCATAATAGGAAACAAAGTGTGACTGATTTCCTGCTTAGATTCTTCTATATTTTACGTTTTCTCCAACACAGACCCCGGGTTATGTGAGGAGGAAAGTATCTATACAACAATAAGTAATGGACCGCTCTCTAAACAGTCATCCTTCCGCTTTCTGTAATGCAGCTCCTACCTTCTACCCCCATAAACACTAATGTGGTATGTTCCAGGAACACAGTTGATGAACGTGCTGGTGGCGTGTTTGTGGGAAACGTGCGGATGTAAATCAGCTGTAAAGTCTGATCTAATACTTAAAGATCTTTTTTTTTTTTTGGTTTATTTGTTTCTGTCGAGGTAGAACTGAGTAAAGTGCTGAACCTAATGAGGGCATCAGATTTTTTTTTTTTTTGCTCTGAGGAGTGCATTATGATTTTTTTACACGAATGAAGAGAAAGTGTGAAGTATTTTCCTACTGCTTTATACAGCTTTAATATGCACTTGCTTAATTTTGACAGTGTTGCTCTGGAGATGAGTCATCAGTATAGTGATGCACCGAAATAATCGTTTTTTTTAAATAATAGTTTAATTATCTATTCAAACGATTTGTATAATGTTTTGTGTGTTGTCAGTAATATCCTATTAAAAGCACAAATATTATTATTATAATTATTTATTTATTTTATTATTATATATCATTTCAAGAATTTATTTCGGTGCATCACTACTCTATTGAAGTCTCAATCCAAACATCTTACCAACGAAACACTGTCTAATCGACTGTCTGACGCAGCAGGTTTCCGAGTTTCGGATATTAGCTAGACGGGTCGTGTTGAAAAACAAGACAGGGTTTCTCTGCCGAATGCAGACACGATGGGTACAGTAATATTTAGTAAAATGATAAGTGAGATTTAAAATGCTGCAACGTGGACCTTCCCTATGCCTTATCGGATCAAGAGGTGTGTTTGGGTTTTTAAGGGCTGATTATCCCCCTCCCCTCCATGTCATACATCATGATCGATAGAGCTAGATCATCTTTAAAGTTTCAATCACGTTTAAAAAATGTGTGACTCAAGCATTTCGATTGACTGCAAGGTAAACTGGTGTCCATTAAAACACTGTAAATGTAGATTGTGTACAGTAAATAAAGGACTATATTGTACAAAGACTGAATACACCCCAAAAAATAGAACACAATGGCTACATGATCTCAGACTGTAACCTGGCATCTGTACCAGCTAGAACAGAGAGCTAAACGTTTCCCAGCCACATGAATAACACTTAGAAACTCACCAAACTAAAACTACGCTCTGCACATTCATAATCTTCAGTCATTTTCTGGCTTTTTTTTTTCTTTCATCTCTTTACAAAATCCTCATTCTTATTTCCCTTTCAAGCAGTCACATCTGTATAGCATGTAAAAAAAATATATATATATTAAAATCAATAAATCATTTTTTTGAAAGACATATCTGCTTTATTAAACATTTTTTATTAGAATTTAGATTTTACAGTAAGACAGCACACCCCTTTTTCTTATTTGGATCCTCTGGGGATGTGTGTTTTTATATATCTATCTGTCTGTGAGTTGATGTTACCTACCTATCAATCATTTTACCCATCATTCCATCACTTTCTGACAAATCTAAAGTCGAGAGAAATCGTTAGTAGCGCTTTCGAAATTGTGTTTGGAAAGGAAAAAAATGCTGATGTTGAATAGTTATTAATATAATAGTTTAATAGTTATAAATATATTCTAAAATTTGAAAGTACACACACACACACACACACACACACACACACACAAAAATCATTTTACTAGATGCATACTGAGTACATAATAGTCATCGTCTTCTTTCGGCTTCTCCCATTAGGGGGCGCCACAGCGGATCATCCGTCTCCATACCCCCCTGTCCTCTACATCTGCCTTTTTCAACCCAACTACCTGCATGTCTTCCCTCACCACATCCATAAACCTCCTCCTTGGTCTTTCTCTTTTCCTCCTCATGGTTTCTCCATCCTCAGCATTCTCCTACTGATATACCCCATGTCCCTCTTCTGCACATGTCCAAACTATCTCATTCTCGCCTTCCTTACATTGTCTCCAAAACATTGTAAGCAGTATAAACAATATTAGGCAGTAAGACTGCAACAGCTCAGATACACTGTACACATATAATTAAATACATCAACATTCAAACTGCAAAATCAACAAGTAAAACCTCGAGCCGCAATACATTATAATAAAAAACAAAAAACTACTGCTGACACAGAGAGCCTAGTTCTTATCGTTTGAGACTACAAACAACATCGGCACACATTCATAATTTTGTCAAAGTGGTCAAAATGTAGATAAAATTTAAGCTTGGTGTTAAGAAGCTTGAATGTGAGGGATGTGACTCTCAAAAGACAAATCTCCATTCACTTCTGCTGTTATATGCACCAAAACCTTTTTTTTTTTGCGAGAAATTTGCAAGACCTTTTACTTGAAAGACTACGATCATCAGGTTTGCTAGTCCGTGGACTTTTATTAACTGAAAGATCACAATATTCATGGCTTGAACCTTCATGTTCAGTTCCCACCGGTGCAGTTTCAGAAGCAGCTCGCTTTTCCTCTCTTTTACCGGATTCTAGACCAAATAAACCATAAATCACTGGATTGAGGCAGCATCGGGTAAAAGCCAGAATAAAGCAGATGTATGTGCCATTAATAAGATGTTTTTCATTGGTATAAATCCAAATCTGATGGTAATCTAAGATGTAAAGCAAATTCAATGTGTTATAAGGAGCCCAGCAAATGAAGAATGTAGTGACCAAAACGAAGGCAAGTCCAGTAGTTATGTTGCTGTGGTTTCCTGGAAACTTAACAGTTGGCAGGATCCTGATGTAGCAGAAACCCATGACCAAAAAGGCACTTACAAACAGAAGGAGCTCTTTATACATGGTGATAACATATGGAATTGTCTTGCTGTACCTACAGCCTCCTGAGTAAGACTGGGCATTAATGTTCACCATGACTGGCAATGCTACCAGGATGCTCATCACCCACGCAAATACAAGACCATCTCTGACACAAAATTCTTTTTTCCAGTCTGATTGAGGGTGCACCACGGCCATGTAGCGCTCGACACTCATCAACACCAGGAACACCATGCTGCTGTAAAACCCGACTGAAGAATAAAAGCTGTAAACTTTGCACACTGTCTCTCCCAGAGTCGAACCCCAGATATGGTCATAGACCCAGAAAAGTGGTCCAACAGTAAACAGCAGGTCTGACAGAGCCAAGTTGAGAATGATAATCCTGGTCAGTGAAGGAAGTTTCATACAGAATACACTGATCATGATCAGCAGGTTGATTCGAGAAAGACTGAGGAGAATTACAATGCTGAGGTTCATGGGAATTTCAATGCTTCTGTATTCAGCCTTGGAGGTTTCGCTGTATATTTCTTGTACAGTTATAGTCTTCATCAGTGTGCTGGATTCTGAAAAGAATATATAACCAGTATTATTCGATTATTACTATGAAATAATTAACAAAATTAGCCAAAATGTACCCGGGGTGTCATTCATTATACCAAAGAAAACATGAATTCTTACCCATTCTCCTCTTCTGATTTTTGACCAGCTTAACAAAATGAAGCCAACTCACTTTATTTACTTTTATTCCTAAAGGTCTCTGTAGAATGATCAAAAAGTTCCTCGTTGCCTGCCTCTTTGCATGCCATGCTTCATAAAGCTGCGATGATATTCAGGTTAACATCAAAAAAGAAGCACATGGTGTAAACATGCTTTCACCAAAATCATGTTTTTTTGCCATGTGAGGTTTTGAGGTGTGAAAAACTGGAACATTTTGCCCAACCCGAATTCCTGTTAATGCTACTACATATCAAGTGAACATTTGTAATCAGACACTTAGATGTTGGCTACAATTATAAACCCATGCAGATACAAATTACAAGAATGAAGGATTTTTATTTTATACATAATTATATACTGTACATATGGAATAGATCAATTTACATTAAGAAAATTTTGAAAAAATAAAATAAACAGGTCTGATAAGGAAGAAATAGAAAAAGAGAAATGGAACAGACTGGATTTATTAATGTGATGCAGAGATGACAAAAGTACACACATCCTCCATTTAAGTAGAAGTACAGATGCTCATGTATGAAAAGACTCTGGTAAAAGTTGAAGTACTGATTACACTTTTTCACTCAAGTTAAAGTAAAGAAATTTGGGCTCTGACATGTACTTAAGTAAAAAATTTCTTGCTTATTGTTAGCTTTGTAGGCTAGAATACGCCTGTGATGTTCCAGGAAATGACTAGGAGTAGGTTGATGGGTGAAAAATGGCGTGCACTACAAAGAAAGAGTATTGATCATGTCACCAAATAGATTAAAACTAAGATAACATGCCAGGTTTGAAAATGTTAGAAGTAGAAAGTGCAGATATTTGTGTCAAAAATATGAGTGAAAGTAAAAAGTTGTCTGAAAAACAAATAGTGAAGTAAAATACTGATACCGAAAAATCTATTTAAGTACAGTAACGAAGTATTTATGCTTCATTACTTCCCATCTTTGGTGTGATGTGTAAACCTGCTGATATACCGCTGCTAATATAAATTGCATAAGCACAAGTACAAGTTCTCACTTTATAAACCTCTTTAATGAATGCATTTCATACTGCATGCACAATTCTTATTTTTAAGGATTGAGTTTTATCTTCTGACTGAAAGCAAATCATTTTATTTACAGAAATGACACATTTGACATTTTAATGTCAGCTTGGATAACCACTAACTCACCATGGCCCACTAACATGGCTGCCCCAGATTATAATTCTGGAAAAGCACACAAACTCTGTCACATTGACTTCTAATGACAGCTTTTCACAATTACATCTGCACCTACATAAACAGACCAGAAACACTGCTTGATCTGATCTCGACTACCTGTTTTTGATTACAACCTGACCTTATGAATAGGATTTGTTTGCCTGTGTTTTCCAAAAGTGCAATCAAAACCTTTTTGGCCTACCATGCATGAAAATATAGTTAAGCTTGATGTATATGATCGAATTTCAAATATATCTAGCTACTTCTCATTCTGTAGGTAGGTGTAGCACAACCATGTTTGAAGAAGTGGTTTATATAGACTACTTATTCTACACACACACAAAAAAAAACAGTCATTGACCCAGAAACTACTTGTGGTATACAAGGACTACACACTTTGGTGTGTGTGTGTGTGTGTGTGTGTGTGTGTGTGTGTGTGTGTGTGTGTGTGTGGATTGGGGGCTTACCATCTGAGGTGATACTGCAGCCATTATTTTCCACTGACACCATGCTCTTGTATTCAATTCTTTACATATGCAAATCAATCAAAACTAATTCAGAAATATTGCAGTTGCTTAGACAGTAGGTTTGTGTTCTGTGGGATTCTTACCCTTGCCCATTTTTCATGCTTTTTTCAAACAACATTTTCCAACTTTGACAGCAGAATCCTGAATAATGTCTTTTTTTTTTTAATTTTTCTTTTTTACATATTTTAAGTCAGTGTTATCTGACATTTGGGTCCTGCCGTAGTTTTAATGGTGAAAAGTTGATAACTGAAAGTTATTAACTAAACACCTGTTGCTGATTACAAAGACACCATCGGAGGACCACCACCGAACAGATATTATCTGGGAGACACTGACACCGTAATCTGTGTAATGCTGTATGTTGAGTGTATGAGATTTAAATGTGTCATCCTAATTATCAAGAATACCATAAGATTTATGTGGATTAATGTAATGTAGAATTCAGTTAAAAAATCCACACACACACACACACACACACACACACACACACACACACACACACACACACACATATATATATATATATATATATATATATATATATATATATATATATATATATATATATATATATATATAACTAAAAGAATACCCTTTAATTTTCTGGAAAGATGTTCTGATGTAGATGAGGTGAGGAGGCCTGGGGTGCATTCAGAATAACAATTGATCTTAGAGGTGTTCAGTAGAGCTGAGGTCAGAGGTCAATAGCAGGCCACGCAAGAAGCCACTTCATCTTACTGTATAGGCATTGTCATGCTGTAACATGTTTGGGTTTCCTAGTTCCTAATGAAAACGAATTAAGTTCCTAATTAAAATGTATTAAAACTGACCAATCATAACTGAGAATTTTTAAATTTGCATCCTGAAAACTAGAGATGACCCAGAATAGATGAACAGTCAGTGCTTTGAGAGGAGGACGCTGATTTGACCACCAATCTCACAGAGGTGCTATGAAACAAGGATCATGCCATTTTAGTTAGATGGGGGTGCTCAATGTCTGATTTCACATAGAATAAGTTGATTTCTGGCAATAAACTGATATACAGCCTATTATGATATTGTTGTAAATAAAAATGTGAAAAGAATGAAGCTTTTAATAAATATTTTTAATAAAGATAAAGATTACATTTTAATTATTCAAGCATACCGTTCGATCTGCCTTTGCCTTACGTAATACCATTTTTTCTGCATTATGAGGTTTTGAGGTCTATGAAACTAGGGCACGTTGGCATCTTCAATTCCTGTTAACATTTCCTGTGACTGTTTTGTGACAAAAAAAAGCAATAAAATAAGTCCGTGTAATCAGAGACTCAGAGAAATAATAATTGTATACATATAAAATGTATATAAATGATAGGTATAAAAAAGGTATAATAGTTAGGTATAATATAAAATGTGAAAAATAATTATAAAGAAAAGATGGAAAAAAAAAAGGGCTGGTATGGATTCACATTTTATAGTGTTACAGCCTGGAAATGAAATAGATTTTCTGTAATAAAAGAAATATTCTCTAAATATACCAGTAATACTAAAGTGGGTCAAAATGATCAATAAAGGTCATTACATTATTGTAATGAAATAAATCACAATAATTATTTTTATTTAAAATATATCACTAACATTTTTTTTTTCTTTTCATTCTGAATATGCATAAGAAAAATGGCTAAACAGGGCATCTTGGAGAAAAATATTTATTTTATTGTCTCAACTGGTTTTGAAATGGGAGGTATCAAGACAAATCGTGGTATACAAGTTTATATAATATGCAAAAGAAAATAAAAGAATATCTTTATTTTTATTTATTTTTTACTAAGAGTACCTTACTATATGCTGTGCAGTAAATTATTACTTACAAAATGCTAAATAACCTGAATAAAATTTGAATTAGAATTTGAATAAACAGCCTACAGTATCTGTAGCAATAAAGAAACATATGCAGTGTAAGAAGAATAGACTGTTTGTATAAACTGTTTGGCAGTAACAGTGTAACAGCTCAGATGTACAATTATAATGAAGGACATTATTGAATTACACAGCATGACATGCGAAAACAACAACCACAAACTGTATTTTTTAGTAATGGTTAATCAAAAGAGGATAGCGCCGGTTATAGTGATTATAGGGCAAAAGCACGCAAAAACACAGATTTCTAATCTAATGAGGATTTTAGAATTCACCCGGTATTGAATTGTAAAATTGTGTCTCTCACAATTTTATGGAATTTTAGACCAAATAAACCATAGATCACTGGATTGAGGCAGCATCGGGTGAGAGACAGAAGATTGCAGATGTTGAAGGCATAAAAACAATTATCATCCTTGCTAATAACATTGATGCCATGCCAAGTTAGGATGTACAAAAAAAGAAATATTTTATAAGGAGCCCAAAAAAGAAAGTAGGTAGCTACCAGTATGAAAGCAAGTCCAGTAATTCTCTGGCTCTGGTTTGTTGGTGACCTGAACATGGTTAGCAGAATCCTGATGTAGCAAAAAGCCATGAACACAAAAGCGCACACAAAAAAAATGATCTTTTCATAATTAACAGCAATAAATACAGATTCACTGTTATACATACAGCCTGCGTAAGACCAAGCTTCAGTGTGCACTGTGCCTGGCAATGCTGCTAAGGCAGTCATCACCCATGCACATATAAAAATGCATGTAATGCAACCTTTTGTTTTCCAGCCTGAGTGAGGGTGCACCACGGCCATGTAGCGCTGAACACTCATCAACACCAGGAACACCATGCTGCTGTAAAATCCAATAGAGGATAGAAATTCGAAAAACTTGCACGCTGCATCTGTAAGAGTCCAAGGCCAGAAGTATTTACAGACCCAAATAACAGGTTGGCTAGTGAGCAGCAAGTCTGAGAGAGCCAAGTTGAGTATGGTGATGCTGGTCAGTGTTCGAAATCTCATATAGAAAATGCTGAACCCAGCAACCAGGATGTTACCAATGAGACTGAGGCTTATCACAATGATGAGGACTATAGGAATTTTAATGTGTCTATTTTCAGCCGGGGGTACTTTGTTGTCCATTTCATTACTATAAAAGTCAACATAGGTGTAGTAATCTGTAATCGTCGTTGGTGTGCTGGTTTCTGAAAAGCAAAGCAAGGATTAAATAAAAACAATACATCTTTGACATCCTGTTTCACTGATATCTCTCTTTACTTTCTTGAGCCTAGCTCATTTTTTTATGTGAAACATGCAGCAATTAGCCATTGGTTACAACCACCTGCATAATAGATTTTTTTTTTTATTACCGTCCATGTGTCTGATATATTTCACCCCTTGACAGATTGTAACAGGATTAAATTATTAAGTCAGTGGTGTTTTATAAAGAACTATTTCGAAAGAATGGTTTGGTTGCTATATAATGATGATATATAATATGTGAGTTAAGCTGTGAGTTAAGCTGTGAGTTAAGCTATACTATATTGAGGAAGTAAGCAGACCAAATCACTACTGAATCAGTGATGAGATTGTTAATAATTAGTAAGTTGTTAATAAATAGTTCTGTAAATTGTGAAAAAAAAAAACATTGTAGCTGAAACAAGAATTCTTACCCATTATCCTTTCCTGAATTAAGACCTAGGTCACTGATGAAAGTCAACAGAATCACTTAAATCACCAAAGCTTCTTCACTCTGCCAGATGTTTTAACTGCTGGAGTTCCCCTTGTCTTTGTCTTTTCACAATGAGGTGAAAGTTAAAAGGACGCAGCAGTGGTGTGACGTAAACACTCCTTCTCCAATACCATTTTTCCGCACTGTTTTGAGGTGTAAGTAACTGGAATTTGTGGCCCACCCCCAATTCTTGTTATCATTCCCTGTAAAGGCTTATACATCTTATACAAGCATATACAAACAGTGAGCAGTAGATCTGCAGAGCTAAATTGAGTATGACAATGTTGGCCAGTGATTGAATAATGACAATAAGGATGATCATGATGCTGAGGATTATGCAAATTATATAACTGTAATTCATGAATACATTGTTGCACAATTAATCAAATAATGAATAGTCAAGCTTACATATGATCAGGTGAATGCAATGTTTCAGTTCTTCTCTCTCATGCTCTTTTTTACACTGTACTTCAAAGAGCTGCTTTCACATGCTTTAACTAGTAACAGTTTTTCTGCTGTGTATGGTTTTGTGGTGTGAGTAACTGGAAGTAAAAGCAGCAAAGCCTGCCACCCTGTCAATGCTTCCAGGTCTGTAAGTACAGGTTTAAAAAAAAGTAATACAAAAATTATACTATAAAATAAAGGTCTATTAGTGCTACTACAACTATTCTAACAACAAATCCATTTTATGGCAACAAAACACTCCGTTTAGTGAAGAGAAATGACAGTCCATCATTACAACAAATGAAGGTCAGTCACTTTAAAAAATCGTAATAACTCTAAACTATTCCCATGTGTAGTTGCCAAAACCATCAAACGCTATGATGAAACAGGCTTTTGCGAGAACCATCCCATGAAAGGAAGACCAAGAGGATGCAGAGGGTACGATTATTAAAATTACCTGAATCAGAAACCAGTAGAAACTGTCCTTTGGTCAGATAAGTCCTTCTTTTTTCGGCTGCTACCAGTAGGGGTCGCCACAGTGGATCATCCATCTTCATACCCCCGTGTCCGCTACATCTGCCTCTTTCAAATTACCTAACCAACTGCATGTGATCCCTTACTTACCATAAACCTCCTCCTTTGCCTTCAAGGTCAAGTCCAAATATGAGATTTTTTTGTTCTAACTACTGTCTTTGTTAGACGTACCGAGGATGAACAGATGGTTCCAGAACATGTGATTCTCACACCTATTTGTGTATCTATAGCAAGTATGTAGCATTAAAGGCAATCAAATCTTTATTTTGCAGTAATAGTGCAATGTACAAATATTATCAATGGCATGAAACAGCACATGACAAATGCAAAATCAACAAGTGAAACCATGAGCTGCATTACATAATAATGGTAGAGGTTAATAAAAAAAAACACAAGAAGCAACACATTCTTAATTTTATTACAACAAGTTCAGAACAACAAAAGAAAGTGAAAAGCAAATGTCTTTTTCAGGATGATGGGCACTGAATGAGTGAACTGCACTGTCTATTATTATGTGTTTGACTTCAGGTCTCAGAAAACATGATTTCTATCCAGCTTAATGACTTAAATATTCAAACTGGCATAGCTGTCAGAATGACAGTCCTCAATTCCCATCTGTGCAGGGTTTGAAGCAACCTGTCTTTGAAAAATCTCTCGCACAGTTTTACACAATTTTAGACGAGATAAACCATAGCTCACTGGATTGAGGCAGCATCGGGGGAGAGCCAGAATATAGCTGATGTAAATGCCGTAATTAAGATGTTTGTCATTTGAAAAGGCCGTGATCTGATGATAATCTAAGATGTACAGAAAATTCAGTATGTTATAAGGAGCCCAGCAAATAAAATAGGTAGCTACCAGAATGATGTCAAGTCCAGAAAATGTGTGTCTCTGGTCTTTTGGTGACTTGAAGATGGTTCGCAGAATGCTGATGTAGCAGAAACTCGTGACCAACAAGGCACACACAAAAACGATGATCTCTTTATACATAATAACAACAATTGCAGCTTTTCTTCTGTACCTGCAGCCTCCTAGGTAATGCTGTGCTTTAAAGTGCATTGTAATTGGCAATGCTGCCAAAACACTCATCACCCACACACAGGTAAGTACATCTGTGACAATATGTCCTTCCTTCAGACCTGAGAGAGAGTGCACCACGATCATGTAGCGCTGAATACTCATCAAAACCAGGAACAACATGCTGCTGTAGAACCCAGCTGAGGATAAAAAGTTGTAAACTTTGCACACTGAGTCTCCGAGATCCAAACGCCAGATGTAATCAGAGACCCAGAACGGAAGTCTGATGGTGAGCAGCAGGTCTGACAGAGCCAAGTTGAGTATGAAGATGCTGGTCAGTGATTGAAGCCTTGTGTATACACTGACCAAGATGTTACCAATGAGACTAAGAAGGCCGAAAATGCTGAGGATTATAGGAATTGTTATGTGTATGTTGTTCATAATTTTGTTGCTGTACAGTACTGAACTTTCATACTTAGAGTAACCAAACCGAGGTCCATCTATAGTCTCCATCATTGTGTTGTTTCCTGGAAAAAAGCAGAGATAAATTTTAAAAAAAGCATCTCTGCCATCCTTTTTAAAAAAACCTATTATAATGTCTTGTGTCCTGTTCTCTCAATGTCTATAATCCTCAGACATAATAATGCAAAAACATTTAATACTATTTTTTCCCTTACATATGTAGAACACTAAAGAATATTTATGTGCAACAAAAAGTGTTATAATGTCAGTAGGGTTATAACAAAGGTGGAAATTCTAGTTGAAATAATTCTAGTCTCTCTTCCCTCTATTATGGACATTTACACCACATGCTGCATCCGCAAAGCAAACAGCAGTGTGGATGACCACACACACCCGTCACACACACTTTTTACTCTCCTGCCATCAGGAAAACGGTTCCGAAGCATTCGGGCCGCCACATCAAGACTGTGCAACAGTTTCTTTCCTCAAGCCATCAGGCTTCTCAATACACAGAACTAAAACGGAACTTACACACACTCACTCTCACACACTATTATTTTTACTTGACCATACTACACTCTCTAACTGCTGTTTTTTGCACCTTTCACTTTATTATACTGTTTACATGCTGTTTTTTTGCACCTTTGACTGTATTATACTATACTGTTTACATACTGTCTTTTGCACCTCTTGATTGCTGCTGTTTTTTGCACTACATTGTTCTGGTTATATTCACTCTGGGGTATAGTTTTTTTTACTGTGTCTTGTGTTGTCTGTCTGCACTGTCTGTCTGTACTGTTTTTTGTCTGCACTGTTTGCACTCGGTTGCACTCGATGCACTTTCTGTAGCTTTGTGTTGTGTTGTAGCTCTATGTTGTTGTTTAGTGTAGCACCAGGGTTCCGGAGGAACGTTGTCTCGTTTTTACTGTGTACTGTGTACCACTGTGTATAGTAGAAATGACAATAAAAGCCTCTTGACTTGACTTGAAATAAAAATTCTTACCCATTATCCTTTTCTGATTTATGAACTGGTTTACTGACTGAAGTCAAACCAATGATCTAAGTAATGTGAATCTCAAAAAAGAGTTTTTGTAGGATGTACACAATGTTTCTTTTACAGGGCGTCCTATAGCTGCATTTATATACCTAATCTAAGCATTAGAATTTGGAACTTGTAGATCAAAAGCCCAACCATATCAGTTCCTTTCACTCAGATTCTTATACTTGTACCCAAGATTACAACTTCGACCCACGTCATGCAGGATCCTGAATTTGTAATGTATATATATGGCTAATACTTAGAGTATACTAATACTTAAATCTTAAAATGTTTTGGAGTATGTGTGTGCATGAGAAAATAGCCAGATGTTTAAAAACTCCACTCAGAGATATTAGAATTGGGTTTAGTTTGATTGAGTTTCTTTTTCCCTTAAATAACTTTACAATATTAAAATCAATAAATCATTTTCTTTAAAACACAATTCAGCTTTATTAATTTTTTTTTTTGCAATTCTACACTTTCTACAGTGAGATGTATAACAACTAAACATGTAGCGTGTTATGTTACATATAAGTGATTTCTCTTTATTTTTCGAGGGTCCGAAAAGGTTATGGTGAATGTATCATGAGACAAATCACACTTTAAAAAATGGGAAAAAGGCAAACCTTTTGATGCAATCCTTTAAATTCTGGTTAGTTTCAGTTGTGAACAAAGAAATGAACACAGGAAGTGCAAATATTTCCTTAATGAGGAAAAAGCAAACAAAAATAGTCAGAAGAAACACAGATTTTTTTATTTAGTCAACTAGTCAGACAAAGAGTAAATAAAATTCACATGTGGTTAAAGCTTGAATGTGATGTTGAATTAATCTGTGAGAACCTGAGATTTCACATTCACGTTTTTGAGTGAAGAGGAACCAGGACGTCAGGACTGTGGTCCATTAGGTCTTATAAATAGGATTCTATTCATGTGTAGATGTTGCAGCAAAATTGATGTTTGTGTTTTTTTATTTCAAGTGAATTTATAAAAAAGAACCTGACTGCTAGGATTTTCATGTGAGTAAAGGCTCAAAAGCTAAAAATTACAGGTCAAGTTGAGTATGGAGATGCTGGTCAGTGATCGAAGCCTCACATAGGATATGCTGGTCACAATAACCAGAATGTTACCAACAAGACTAAGAAGGACCACAATACCGAGGATGATGGAAACTGTAATGTGACTTTTATCAAAGAATATTTGTGGCACAATTTTATAGTAACGCCAATATTCATCTGTAGTCTGCATCAGTGAGCTGTTTAAAAAAAAAAAAAAAAAAACAAGGATAAAAAAAAGTATATACAGTATATATATATCTCATGCCCAGTATATATATATATCTCATGCCTCTGTATTTATAAAATGATCTCATAGCGAAGCAACTTTACCAACAAGTTTCGATTAGTGAGAAATTTACAAAAGGAAATTAGCTCATTTTGATTATCAGTGTCAATCTTACCAGTCTCTGTCTTCACAAAATAACAATATATAAAAATGAATGTATTTGCTTTTAATATGAATTAAAACCTTTTTGAATGTCAGGAAGGTTATATTGAAATGAGGACGTGATAGCAGAAGTGATCGCTTCTAAATCAGATACAAATAATTACTTGAATCTGTTAATGACCAGTGCTGTCAAAAAAGAGATATTCTAATTGAAAGTAAGAATCCTTACCCATTTTCCTATTGGTTTACTGACTGAAGTCAAATCTATCACTCAAAAATGTGAAACAGCATCAATTATCTGCAGGACAGTTGCAGTGTTTTAGTTCCCATTTTGTTGATGTTTTTACATTGTGCTTCATAGAGCTTCAGCTTTACACCGTAACCAGTAGCAGTCTTATGGCTGTGTGAGGTTTTGAAGTGT
Organism: Silurus meridionalis; assembly: GCF_014805685.1. Taxonomy (NCBI): domain Eukaryota; kingdom Metazoa; phylum Chordata; class Actinopteri; order Siluriformes; family Siluridae; genus Silurus; species Silurus meridionalis. The sequence goes on from NC_060899.1 coordinate 14,129,361, forward strand.
GAGAAACTTGTCGCACGATCAAATCAGCCCAAACTCTTAAAAGATTAACAGGGCTTGTGCAGGAAAAATAAAAGTAAAAAGAGACCTGGACTCTTTATGCTGTAGTATCTGACACCAAAACATTAGCAGAAGATCCTTTAAGTTTTACAAGTTGTGAAATGGCCTCTATGGATTGGACTTGGTGCTGTGTGGTATGCAGGACACATAATTCTGCTGAAAAAGGCCACTGCCATTAGAGAATATTGTTTCCATGAAAGGGTGGAAGTTGGTCATCAACAATGTGAGCCCACCACTCACTGTGTAGTACTCAGAGAAGTACGAGGTGGGGGTTGGTTGACGTCACCTCAGCCTTCAGAGTTTGCAGTGGGAGAACTAACAAGACCTGGAGTGACGTCACGTCAGTAAGGTGGGATGAATCCAAATTAAATGTATCTTAATAATTTCATTAAATATTTGCCATAAAAAACCCACTGTGTCTTATGCTAAATCAATAGGGAATGGAATTAATGGAATACAATACAATGTTTGCCATCCTGTTTTGTTAAAACAATTAGCTATTCTTTATCTGTATCCTCATATAAGTATCTATAAGCTCTGAAATAAAAATGTAATTTCAACATTCAATTCTATGTATTATTTGACATATGTAGAACACATTTATCATGTTTTTAATCTCAACCAGATGTTCTGGAAATTAGATCTCATTATGATTATCAGTGTTAAACTTATCTCCATTTACACAAAAGAGCAGTACATAAAAGAAATGGTTTTGCTGTTAATATGCGACAAAACATTTCTGAATGTCAGTAAGGTCATGTTGGAATGATGCAGTGATCGCAGACGTGATCGCTACTGAATAATATATTTCAATAATTACTCGTGTTTGTTAATGATCCGTGCTGTCAAAGTTGAGAAATTATATTTGAAAGTAAGAATCCTTACCCATTTTCCTTTTGGTTTGCTGACTGAATTCAAATGATTCACTCAAATAATCTGAAAATATCGCTGCAGCTCTCTGCCTCAACCAGTACCAGACCTTTAGCTGTGTAAGGTTTGGAACTGTGAACTTGCACCTTGTAGCAACGAAACCCATCAGCTCCACCTCTTAACATTTCCTGTGAATGCTTCTACATGTCACTATATATATAGTGTTATAAAGGAATAACCAGATGTTAAACATTCCACACTGAGAAATAACGCTTAGGTTTAGTTTGGTGGAATTTCATAAATCCAATTATATTCCCAAACAGTGACATCTGTATAGCATGTAATATTAATATCAAAAAATCATTTTGTTTGAAACACAATTTAGCTTTATTTAAACATGTTTTGTGTTTCTACAGTTTCTACAGTGAGACATGTTCCAACTAAACATGTAGCATGCTAGGTTACGTATAAGCGATTTCCTTTTTTATTTTTCAAGGTTCAAACAAGGCAGACAAATCATACTTCACAATTAGAAAGAAAATTCATTATTACTCAGGTATTTAACCACTACAAGCAAATTCCTAAATTCAGGTTAGTTTTATTCGTTTAAAATCAACAAAGGAAGTGCAAATATATCCTCATGAGGCAAAAACCGAACAAAACTAACAAAAATTATCAGAAAAAACACCGAACTAGTTGGACAAAGTGTAAATAAAATTCACCTGGGCTTAAAGCTTGAATGTGAGGAGAATTTTGACAATCACAATCATCACTCTTATGAGTGAAGAACTGTCAGAACGACCACCTTCAAATTCCCAAAGGGTTTGGAGTAGCTCGCCTTTGAAAAATCTCTCGTGTAGTCTTACTGAACTTTGAAATAAACAAACCATAGATGAGTGGATTGTGGCAGCATCGGGTGAGAGACAGAATAAGGGAGAGCCGACTGTAAAATTTATCTGTCCAGTTCTCAGTAAAAAACCTCATCTGATGATAATCTGAGAAGATGGTCATAAAAGTCACTATGCTATAAGGACCCCAAAAAACAAAGTAGGTAGCTGACAGAGTGAAGGCGAGTCCAGTAGTTTTGTGTTCCTGATTTGTTGTTGACTTGATGTTTTGCAGAATCCTGATGTAGCAAAAAGCCATGAACAAAAAGGAGCACAAAAAAACAAAGATCCCTTTATACATACTAGCAGCAAATGCAGTATCACTGCTGTATGTACAGCCTTCTAAGTAAGGATATGTTTTAAAGTGCACTGTGACTGGCAATGCTGCCAAGATGCTCATCACCCACGCACAGATAAGAACATCTTTGACACTTTGTCCTTTCTTCCAACCTGTGCGAGGGTGCACCACGGCCATGTAGCGCTGAAAACTCATCAACACCTGGAACACCACGTTGCTGTAACATCCGACTGAGAAGAAAAACCTGTACATTTTGCAAACGGTGTCTCCAAGATCCAAATGCCAGATGTAATCACAGATCCAGAACAGCATTCCAACAGTGAACAGCAGGTCTGACAGAGCCAAGTTGAGTATGAAGATGCTCATCAGTGATCGAAGCCTCACATACAATACGCTGGCCACAACAACCAGAATGTTTCCGACAAGGCTAAGAAGGACCACAATGCCGAGGAGGATGGAAATTGTAATTTGTTTGTTAACCACAATCCAGAAAGCTGTTGCGTGACTGTATGATGGTGCACGGTAATGATCAACATCATTAGAATAAACTTTAGTCTCCATCAGAGTGCTGTTTTCTAAAAAACAAAGTATAAGAAACACAAATTCTTTGCCATTCTGTTTTGGTTGAAACAATTAGAATTGTAGAATTGATTAAAAAAAAATCTGTATCTCATATAAATATCAATTTCCTGTGGCATAGTAACGCAATATTAACAATAAATACAATTTATTTATATTTTACAATCTCAACCAAAGGTTTTGTGCCATGCCTGCTTCTTTATTAAAAAATTGCCTGCTTTACTTATAGCAAAGCAACTTTACCAACAAGATTCGAAGCAGATCTGAGGTAAAAGTAGGTAGAGATCTTGGTCTGAGGTAAAAGTAGGTAGAGATCTTGGTCTGAGGTAAAAGTAGAGGTAAAAGTAGAGATCTTGTTTAGTTTTTTTGTTTTTATATTGGAATGAGGCATTGATAGCAGACATGATCACTACTGAATCAGATACAAATAGCCACTTGAGCTTGTTAATGAAGTGCTGTGAATGTTCTATTAGAAAATAAGAATGCTTACCCTTTGTCCTTTTGGTTAACTGACTGAAGTCAAATGAATAACTCGAGTAATGTGAAACTCAACTTGTAGGGCAGCTAGAGTATTTTATTTCCCCTTTTGTTATTTCTTTTTTACTTTGTGGTCCATATGCAGTGGCTGGAGCTCTCTGTTTTAACCACTACCCGTCTTTCTGCTGTGTGTGGTTTAGAAGTGTGAAAAAATGCACCTTGTCATATGAATACCATCAGCCCAACATCTTAATATATCCTGTGAATGCTTCCAAGTCTCAGAAGAGCACAGAAAGTATAAATAGTATAATCTAATAAGAGAAACGTGGCTCGTTCAGAAGAGATAGAAAAAGAGGCATACTGTAATATGCCATAGCATTAAAACCATCTGCCGTGTATAGTGTTTGTCATGATGTTGTGCCCCCTAAACAGCTCCGATCCGTCAAGGCCTGGATTCTAAAGATGTACTGTAATATCTGACACCAAGACATTAGCAGAAGATCCTTTATGTACTGTAAGTTGTAAAATAAGGCCTCTATGGATAGGATTTGTTTGTCCAGCATGTCACAAATGTTCTGTCTGAAAGAATCTGAATGTCAATACCTTGAACTCTTTTTCATGTTCCTCAAACCATCTCTGGTCAATTGTTGCATTGTGGATATGCAGGACGTATTAGATGTACGTGGTACATGTCAATGCACTACCTATATGAATGATGGAAGCCTTCCATCAATCAGAGCATCACACTGCCTCTGCAGGCTTGCCACACATCTGGCCATACATATTATGTGATTCATGAGACCAGTCCACTTTCTCCCATTGCTCCACGGTCCAGGTCTGATGTTTGCTTGTTAAAGTTCAAGGCACAGCCTTGAATAATCTGACTGCTCTTTAGCTTTGCGACCCCATACACAGCAAGTCATGATGCACTGTCTTCTGATTATTTTCTGTCGTAGCCTGCATTATTTTTTCTCTAATATGTGCTGCAGCAGCTCTTTTTTCTTTTAATGTGCAGTGAGAGAATTTACAGATGAACCAGATCGCCCCCTGGCGGTTATCTGAAGTTGAATCAGTTTTATTTAAAACTGCCATTCGCTGTGAACTAAGTGGATATATTAGTTTATATGTTTGCGGATTAGCGATTATAATTATTATTAATCTAAATGAGTGAGAATAACATAACAGCATTTCAGTGTAAAGCTCATTAAAGATTGGTTACATTTTTATTGGTATTTATTACAATGTTTAGGTATGAGACGATCTACAAACAGATGTACATTATTCATCCAGATGTGGTGTAATACCTTCTTCTACCTTCTGTCTAGACCTTATTGTGGTGTTGAGGATTTGTGCCAGGATCAGGGAAAAAGACTGTTATTACAAGGTTCGGCCACTAGATGCTGCTAGTTTGCCCCAGCTCCCTACCCCTTACTCCCTATTCCCTACCCCCTACTCCCTACTTCATACCCCCTACTACCTACTCCCTAGTCTGTGCCTAATGTTTCATCTGTTTTGTTAGCCCCCTGTTTATTTAAGTTCCCTCTTTTTGTGTCTGGGTTTGTTGGCTCGTTTATATTTTATTCTTTTTTTAATCACAAATATAAACAAATAAATTGCACCTTGTATGTTTATTAAAACATTAAGGTATCATATGCAAAGATTTACCTAAAGGACTTCGGTAAAACTTTGGCACAGAATACTATAGCAGAGAAGAAAAAGAAAGGAAACCGCATGCTTTACTTGTGTTTTACAATAAGTTTGATAGTATGTTTTAAAATTGCTATAAATCTTGAAATCTTTGAATTATGTATATGCAAAGCTGCCAAAGCACTCATCACCCACACACAGGTAAGTACTTCTGCAACACCATGTCTAAAGAGGAATCACCACAATCATGTAGCACCGAAAACTTATCAACACCAGCAACAGCATCCTGCTTTAGAATCCTGCTGAGGATAAAAAGTCATACAGTTTCTTTTTTTTTAAAACCACACTGTGTGTGTGAGATCTAAATGCCAGATATGAGCACAGACCCAGAACGGATGTTTGGCAGTGAGCAGCAGGTCTGGCAGAGACAAGCTGATCATGAAGAATAAAATCTCTTATCGAAGTCACGTGGAAATAAACGACCACAACGAACAGAAATTTACCTACTAGAAGGAAGACAGTGCTGAGGATGACAAAAATAAACATTTTATTTTTTATAAGTTTGTTGCTGTACAGTTGGTCATCAGCTGAACTTTTTATAATTAGAGTCACCAAACAAAAATATCTACAAATTTTTTTATAATTTTTTTTAGTATCTATATCCTTAGACATAAAAAATTAATATTAACATTTAATAACATTTATTGCTATCTTCTTCTTCTTCTTCTTCTTCGTCTTTCGACTTCTCCCATTAGCGGATCATCCGTCTCCATACCCCTCTGTCCTCTACATCTGCCTTTTTCAACCCAACCACCTGCATGTCTTCCCTCACCACATCCATAAACTTCCTCCTTGGTCTTCCTCTTTTCCTCCTTCCTGGTGGCTCCATCCTCAGCATTCTCCTACTGATATACCCCATGTCCCTCTTCTGCACATGTCCAAACCATCTCAATCTCGCCTCCCTCACATTGTCTCCAAAACGTCCTACATGCGCTGTCCGTCTAATAAACTCATTTCTAAAATAACCTTTATTGCTTTACATATGTAAAAAATAAAAATAAATATTTTTTGTGCAACAACGTGTTTTAATGTCAATAAGATTATACTGTTATAAAGATACAAATTCTAGTAGAATTCTTACAGTTTCTTTCCTGAATTACTACCTGCTTTACTGAGAAGTCAAACGAATCCTCTGAAGGTGTGGTATCTCCTACCAAGACATTAGCAACAGAGTCTTGGTTGTCTATCAAGTACCCATGAATGCGTGATCTGACTGAGATTGAGCATTCCTCAGACCTTTCCTGAACAAAAATTTGCCATGTACAAGTCCACTTTGTCCTACTGTAAGCCATTAGGGAATACTGCTGCCATGAAGATTCTTAGACTCAGATCTTCACATTTGCCCATTTTTAATGATTCCAAACTCACCAAACCTCGGTGAGATTATAAATCTTTAAAACAATACAAAACACCGGAGAGTGAGGACTAACATGATCACCGGAATGTAAGATTATGAGTAATTTATTTTCTAAATTAAAAAAAAAAAAAAGACGTATACAGTCATTTGAGGTTATGGAACCAGGAGCTACTGAGCAACTCATAAAATAGCTCAGCATACCAAGGAACCAAAAAGTCAGGATTGAGATCTATGAGCTCTTATAATTATAATTCCACTTATGATTAGTTGTTGCAGCAAACTATAAGTTTTAGGACACAGGATTTGTGAAAAATACCTGACTGATAGAATGTTCGTGTGAGGAGTCAAGGTTGCAGAGCTAAAAAATACAGGTAGTTAAAGAAAGTCACAGAAGTTGGTACTTAATTATTCAAATTGACATCACTGTCAGAACGAACTTCTTCAATTCCCATCTGTGCAGAGTTTGGAGTTCCTCGCCTTTGAAAAATCTCTCGTGCAGTCTTATAAAACTTTAGACCAAATAAACCATAGATCAGTGGATTGAGGCAGCATCGGGTGAGAACCAGAATACAGCAGATGTACCAGCTGTAATAGAAATGTGTCGACTTTAGAGTAAAATCCCTGATCTTATGATAATCTGATAAGATGTACAGAAAAGTCAGTATGTAATAAGGAGCCCAAAAAACAAAGTAGGTAGCTACCAGAGTGAACCCAAGTCCAGTAGTTCTGTGTCCCTGGTTTGTTGTTGACTTGAAGATCTTTTTCAGAATCCTGATGTAGCAGAAAGCCATGAACAAAAAGGCGCACATAAAAACAATAATCTTTTTATATGCAATAGCAACAAATGCAGTATTATTACTGTACATACAGCCTCCTATGTAATGATTTGCATTAACGTGCACTATGACTGGCAATGCTGCCAAAATGCTCATCACCCATGAACAGATAAGAACATCTACAAAACTCAATTCTTGATTCCAGCCTGAGAAAGGGTGCAGCATGGCAATGTAGTGCTGAACGCTCATCAACACCAGGAACACCACGTTGCTGTAAAATCCAACTGAACAAAAAAACTTGTAAACTTTGCAAAGTGCATCTCCAAGATCCAAATTCCAGATGTAATCACAGACCCAGAACGGCAGTCCAACAGTGAACAGCAGGTCTGACAGAGCCAAGTTGAGTATAAAGATGCTCATCAGTGATCGAAGCCTCACATACAATACGCTGGCCACAATAACCAGAATGTTTCCGACAAGGCTAAGAAGGACCACAATGCCGAGGATGATGGAAACTGTAATATGACTTTTATCAAAGAATATTTCTTGCACAATTCCATAGTAACGCCAATATTCATCTGTAGTCTGCATCAGTGTGCTGTTTTCTGAAAAACAAAGCAAGGATAAGAAAAAAAACTGTTTGTTGAAACAATTAAAATTTCTCTATCTGTATGTCTGTATGCTCATATTAGTATCTATATTTCCTTCAACATAATAATGTAATATTAACATTAATCCTATTTATGACTTGACATATGTAGAACAGTAGAACAATAAAAAAAACCATTCAATCTCAGCCAAAAGAACTGCGTCATGCCTACTTCTGTGATTTATAAAATTATCTTCTTATAACAAAGCAACTTTACCAACTTTGCTGTTTGTATGAAAAAAGGTTATATTGGAATAAAGCAGTGATGGCAGATATGATCGCTACTGAATCAGATACAAATAATAATTTTAGGCTGATCAGTGCTGTCAAAGTTAAGAAATTCTATTTGAAAGTAAAAATCCTTACCCATTTTTCTTTTGGTTTACTGACTGAATTCAAATGAATTACAAAAAACTGTGAAAATAAAACTGTTTAGGTTGTTATTTATAAAGCTGCAGCTCTCCACCTTAATCAGCGCCAGTCTTTCTGCTGTGTAAGGTTTTTAACTGTTACCTTGCAACTTGGAGCACCGAAGTCCAAAACCCCACCTATTACCATTTCCTGTGAATGCTTCTACATTTAACTTCACTACATTTCAAAGTCAAATATCCTACTTTTCACTCATATACATTTATTACATGAATTGAGTTGATAAAAAATTAAATGGTTAAATGGTTAAATGTATAAGGTTTGCTACAGTATATATATAGTCTGCCTTATATTGTGTTGGTCCTTCTTTTGCTGCCAAAACAGTCCTGATCAGTCGAGGATTAACAGCATTAACTTCTTTAGCAATTTGAGCTACAGGAGCTCGTCTGTTGGCTCGTACTACACGGGACAGTCTTCACTCCCCATGTGCATTAATGACCCTGTCGCCGGTTCACCACTGTTCCTTCCTTGGAGCACTTTTGATAGAAAATGACCACTGGGAACATCCCACAAGAGCTGCAGTTTTGGAGATACTCTGACCCAGTCGTCTAGACCTCACAATTTGGCCCTTTATCAAACTCGCTCAAACTTGCCTTATACTTGCCCATTTTTCCTTTCTAACTATATGGATAGATGTTGAACATTGTATTTAGAGAAATAAAGCTTAGGTTTAGTTTGGTGGAATTTCTTAAGTCCACTTATTTTTCCTTCAAGCAGTCACATCTGTATAAAAATGTACATGTAAAAAAAATATTAAAACCAATAAATCCTTTTGTTTAAAATACCATTTATTTGAACTTTTTCAGTAATTCTACAGTTTCTACAATGAGACTAAACATGCAGACATGTTACAAATAATCGATTTCTTTTTTTTTTTTTTTAAATGGTGAGTGTATAATGAGTTAAATCATACATGAAATGAGAAAAAAGACCATTACATGCATCCCTTAAATGCAGTTTAGTTTCAGTCATTGAAAATGAACACAGGAAGTGCAAATATTTTATCATGAGGTAAAGCAAACAAGCACAAATAATCAGAAAAATCACAGATTTCAAATTTGATCAACTAGTCAGATAAAGCATAAATAATATTCACCTGAGATTAAAGCCTGAATGCAATGAAAATTAAGAACTTTTGGACAACTTTGACCAAACTTGAACTTTGAACTTTGAAGATTTTACAATCATCACTAGAGAATCAAGAGAATCCAAAAGTCTGGATTGTGGTCCATGAGGTCTTATAATTATAATTCTACTAATTAGTTTTTGCCACAAAATACATGTTTTGATATTTGATTCATTTTTTTTTGTTCTGGGAGAATTTGTGAAAAATACCTGACTGTTTTTTTGTGTTAGGAGTTGAGGCTCCGCAGCTAGAAGTTACAGGTAAGTACAAAAAGTTACAGAAGTTGGCACTTAATCGTTCAAACTGACATCACTGTTAATTCAATTTCCATCTGTGTAGAGTTTGTAGTAGCTCCCTTTTTAAAAATCTCTCTTGCGGTCTTACGGAACTTTAGTCCAAATAAACCATAAATCAGTGGATTGAGGCAGCATCTGGTGAGAGCCAGAATATTGCAGATGTTAACGGCATTAAAGTGATATTTGACAGACATATAAACCACGACCTGAGGATAATTTAAGATGTTCAGAAAATGCATTATGTTATAAGGACCCCAAAAAACAAAGTAGGTAGCTACCAGAGTGAAGGCGAGTCCAGTAGTTCCGTGTCCCTGATTTGTTGTTGACCTGATAATGTTTTGCAAAATTGTGATGTAGCATAAAGCTATGAACCAAAAGGCGTACATATAAATAATAATCTCTTTATATGCAATAGCAAGAAATGCAGCATTACTGCTGTATGTACAGCCTTGTGAGTAAGGATTCGCTTTAGCATGCACTGTGACTGGCAATGATGCCAAGATGCTCATCACCCACACACAGATAAAAACCTCTGTAAAACTAGGTTCTTTCTTCCAGCCTGAGAGAGAATGCACAACAACCATATAGCGATGAACAGTCATCAACCCCAAGAGCACCACGCTGCTGTAAAATCCAACTGAAAAGAAAAAAAACTTGTAAACTTTGCAAAGTGCATCTCCAAGATCCAAATTCCAGATGTAATCACAGACCCAGAACGGCAGTCCAACAGTGAACAGCAGGTCTGACAGAGCCAAGTTGAGTATGAAGATGCTGGTCAGTGATCGAAGCCTCACATAGAATATGCTGGTCACAATAACAATAAAGTTACCGACAACACTAAGAATTACCACAATGCCGAGGAGGATGGAAACGGCAATGTGGTTTTTATGCCAATATTCATCTGTAGTCTCCATCAGTGTGCTCTCGTCTAAAAAACAAAGCAAGCATAAGTAAAAAGAATTCATCCTCATGCTGTATGTGTCTTTATTTTCTTCAACATAATGAAACATTAATATCAATAATATTTATTACTTGACATATTTAGAACAGAATTTTTCCTTTTTTTTACTCTCTATCAAAAATTCTGCATCATGCCTACCTCTGTATTTATAAAAGGATCTCCTTATAGCAAAGCAATTTTACCAAACGAAATTCGGTGAGTGAGAAGTTTACATTTGGAAAATTATATTTAAAAGTAAGAATCCTTACCCATTTTCCTTTTGGTTTACTGACTGAATTCAAACGAATCACTCAAAAAATGTGCAGCACTCGCCTTAACCAGCTCCAGACTTTCTGCTGTGTAAGGTTTTTAAGAGTGAACTTGCGAGTTGGAGCACGGAAGCCCTATCTATTAACATTTCCTGTGAAATCTTCTACGTGTCAGAAAAGTGCAGTAAGTGTGAACAGAATAAAGTATAAAAAGAAAAAAGGGCTCGTGCAGAACAAATAGAGGAAGAGATATATGACATACAGTGTTTCTGAATGTGATAAAAACAGCTCTGATCCGTCAATGCCTGGCCTCTAAAGTAGTATCTGACACCAAGACATTAGCAGAAGAGTCTTTTAAATTTTACAGTTTGTGAAGTTAATCCTTAATGGATTGAATTTTTTTGAACACAAGATGATCTCAATGATTCCTTTTTGTCATCCTTTTTTTTACTTCAAAAATACTACTACATACCAAGGTGCCTTTGCCCACCACAATGAATAACACTTTTTTGTGCTGTGTAAGGTTTTAAGTTGTAGCCCATCACCCCCACCTTCCACATTTCCTGTAAATGCTTCTACCTCTCAGTTATATGTCTCTGTAATCAGCAATAACATTAAAACATCTGCCTAATATTGTGTAGGTCCTGTTGTGTGTCATAACAACTCTGACCAGCTGGAGCCTGGACTCCGACTCCGACTTCAGGTATCTGGCACTATAACATTAGCAGCAGACTTGTTTGTCCATCACGTCTCATGATTTATGGCAAATAATTTTGTACTTTTACTTAAATTAAAGTTTAAAATGAGCGTTTTTACTTTATCCTGCAGTAATATTTTACCTAGTGTATCTTTACTTTAACTCATGCATGGTTGTGTACTTCATCTATCAATGAATATTAAATATATTAAACAGGAACTGTCTTTCTTAAATATGAGTCTCAGAATTAGAGCTAATATCGGAAGTATATCAGATCACAAAGCAAAAAAAAAGGAACATCAGTGACATTATCTTTGAGGTAGCTTGTTCTCAGCACAGCAGTGACAATGACATCATAGACTGTAAAATTTATTGCGTAAAAATCTATCAGGCTTGGCCTTTTTGACATGACTGGTTATAAACCCCCAACCAATGCTCTAGCCATGTTACCATACCACAAACATATCCCCCAGAGACACCATACATTTTTAGTTAAATGACCAGCCTTCACTCCCCACATGCATCAATGAGCCTTGGTCGCCCATGACCCTGTTGCCGGTTTTCCACTGTTCCTTCCTTGGACTACTTTTGATATATACTGATCATTGTTGCAGACCCAGTCGTCTAGACGTCACAATTTGGTCCTTATCAAACTTTCTCAAATTTGTATGATAAATGCTTGATGTAATCAAACACTATAATAAACTAAATGTAGAAAGATAAGATATGCCTTTATTTGTCCCACAGTGGGGAAAATTTTCTGTTACAGCAGCAAAAAAAAAAAGAAATGTGCAAATATGTAAAAAAAAAAAAAAAAAAAAAAAAGTAGAAAAATAATACAGAATATACACAACACAATGTATAAATACAAAAGAAGAAAAAAGAGACCACAAGTAAGTAGTTATAATATCAAACATATTGCACATAGGTAATATTGCACGTTTTTAAACTATTGTTATTGCACGTGCTGCTTTAAAAAACGTTATTTTTGTCAATATTGCACAGTTAAACAGTAATAATAGTGTATATTTTGGTGACTGGTTCACTGGGAGCAGCTCTGATGGTCTGATTATATCTGTAATTCTACAGTTTCCACAATGAGATATGTTCCAGGTAAACAAATAAAGCATGCTATTTTACAAATAATCGATTTCTTTTCTTTTTTAATACTGAATATCATGAGACAAATCATGAGACAAATTATACATGAAATAAAAAAAAAAGAAACATTAAACAATTGAACACATCCCTTTAATGCAGGTTAGTTTCAGTCATTTAAAACGAACACATGAAGTGCAAATATATCATAATAATGCAAAAACAAAGAGAAGTAATCCAAAAAAACACAGATTTTTGATTTTACACAGAACACAGAATTTTAATTATTCAGACAAAACGCAGGTCACATTCACCAGGGGTTTAACGCCGGAATGTGATGGAAAACTTTGTACGAATTTTGATGTGAGATTTCATAATCATCAATGCTTCTAAGTCAAGAGGAATCAAGAAGTTAGGAATGTTGTAAATAAGATCTTATAATTATAATTCTACTTATGATAAGTTGCAGCAAATAATATGCTTTAAAAGTTGTTTTTTTCCCCTTTGATTTTTGAGAATTTGTGAAAAATACCTGACTGCTCAGATTTTCTTGTTAGGAGTCAAGGTTTCAGAGCTAGAAGTTACAAGTGGTTGGTTAGAGAAAGTTACAAAAGTTGGTTTAATTAATTATTTAATTTGACATCACTGTCAGAATGAACTTCTTAAATTCCCATTTATTCAGAGTTTGCTCGCCTTAGAAAAATGTTTCGTGCAGTCTTACGGAACCTTAGACCAAATAAACCATAAATCAGTGGATTAAGGCAACATCGGGTGAAAGACAAAACATAGCAGATGTAGATGGCATCATTGAAATATTCGACAGGGATATAAAACCTGACCTGATGATGATTTAAGATGGCCAGAAAATGCAGTATTATATAAGGAGCCCAAAAAACAAAGTAGGTAGCTACCAAAGTGAAGACAAGTCCAGTAGTTCTGTGTCCCTGGTTTGTTGTTGACTTAAAGATGTTTTGTAGAATCTTGATGTACAAGACAGCCATGAACAAAAAGGTGCACACAAAAACAGATATCTCTTTATATAGAATAGCAAGAAATGCAGTATTACTGCTGTATATACAGCCTAAGTTAGAATTTGCTTCAACCTGCACCGCTACTTGCAATGCTGCCAAGATGCTTATTGCCCATGCACAGATAAGAACAACTGTAAAACTACATCCTTTCATCCAGCCTGAGAGTGGGTGCACCACACAGATGTAGCGCTGAACGCTCATCAACACCAGAAACACCATGTTGCTGTAAAATCCAACTGAGAAGAAAAGAAACTTGTAAACTTTGCAAAGTGCATCTCCAAGATCCAAATTCCAGAGGTAATCACAGACCCAGAACGGCAGTCCAACAGTGAACAGCAGGTCTGACAGAGCCAAGTTGAGTATGAAGACGCTTATTAATGATCGAAGCCTCACATAGAATACACTGATCACAACAACCAGAATGTTACCAACAAAACTAAGAAGGACCACAATGCCGAGGATGATGCATATTATAATGTGTTTGTTATCCATGAATATTGGTAACTCATAAATGTTGTCCCAATCGTAAGAGTAATTCTGTGAAAACCAATAGTCATCTAGTGTAAACTCCACCAGGCTTTCTGAAAAACAAAGCAAGGATTAAAAAAAATACATATTTGCCATCCTGTTTTGTTACTACAATTCAAATTACTCTGTCTATATCCTCATATACACTATATTGCCAAAAGTATTGGGTCACCTGACCTTTCCTGCTATATGTGGTTCTTTTCTCAAACTGTTACCAAAAAGATGGAGGCACTCAATTCGTGGCCTTTCGTAACACCCTTGTGGCTGAGGAACACAAATATCCTTAAACCCACTCCAAAATCTAGTGGAACATCTTCCCAAAAAAGTGGAGGGAATTATAGGAGCAAATTGGGACTAAATGTGGAATGTTTAAAAATCACATACCCTGTACCAAACCAGGTGACCCAATACTTTAGGCAATATAGTGTATGAATCAATATTCTTGGGCATAATAGTTTAATATTAACATTAAATACTATTCATTACTTTAAATATGTAGAACACAAGAACAATTTATGTATCTCAACCAAAAGTTCTGTGCCATGCCTACCTCTGTATTTAGAAAACATCTCCTAATAAAATCTCTTTATAGCGAAGCAAATTTACAGCAAAATTGGATTAGTGTGAAGTGTACAACAGGAAATTGTCATTTTGATTATCAGTGTCACCCTCGTCATGTATGAATGTCAGTAATGTTATTCTGGAATGAGGAAGTGTAGCAGATATTATCGCTACTGAATCAGATACAAATAATTACTGGGGTTTGTTAATGATTAGTGTCAAATTCCAGAAAATATATATAATTACATATATAAAAAAAAAGCCTTACCCATTTTCCTATTGGTTTTTCTGACTGAAGTTCAATGAATCCCTCAAGAAATGTGGAGCTTAACAGGGAGTATCTGTAGGACAGTTGTTTCAGTGTTTCAGTTCCCTCTTTGTTTTGTAATTTTTTATATTATGCTTCATATACTGGATCTGCAGTTTTCCGCCTTAACCAGAAACAGTCTTTTTGCTGTGTAAGGGTTTAAAGAGAGAATCTGCAACTTGGAATACAGAAGCAAATCATCCCCACATCCTGTGAATGCTTCTGTGTCATAAAAGCCCTACCTCTGTGTTTATAAAATGATCTCCTTCTAGCAAAGCAATTTTACCAACAATAGTTGATGCTTGAGAAGTTTACAACAGGAAATAAGATCTCATTTTGATTATCAGTGTCAAGCTTATCTGTCTCTGTTTACACAAAATAGCAGTACATGAAATGAATGGTTTTGCTGTTTGTATGCAACAAAACATTTTTTAAATGTCAGTAACGTTATGGAGAAGTGATAGCGGATGTGATCGCTAATGAATCATATACAAAAAATGACTTGATTAATTACTTGTTAATGATCAGTGCTGTCAAAGTTGAGAAATTGTATTTTAAAGTGAGAATCCTTACCCGTTTTCCTTTTGATTTACCGACTGAATTAAAAGTAAATAATATAATTAAAAATACTGTAAAAAATAAAAAATTTTAGGTTGTGCTTTATATAGTGTTTCTGTTGTGTAAGGTTTTGAACTGTGACCTTGCAGCTTGGAGCACAGAAGCCCATCAGCCCCACATCTTAACATTTCCTGTGAAGGCTTCTATGTGTCAGAAGAGCACAGTAAGTGTAAACAGAATAAGGTTTAATTAGAAAAAGGGCTCATGCAGAACAAATAGAAAAAGTTTAATGATATACCGTATGAATGTGATAAAACAGCTTTGATCCGCAAATGCCTGGACTCTACAGTAGTATCTGACACAGAATCATTAACACATGATCCTCTAAATCTGACAAGTTGTAAAGTGGGGTCTCTATGGATTGGACTTGTTTGTCCAGCATGTGCCACAGGTACTCAATCTGGAAAAATCTGGAAGCCAATTCAACACCTTGAACTTTTTATCATGTCCCTCAAACCATTTCTGGTCAGTTGTTGCAGTGTGGATATGCAAGACACATTATTCTGTGGAAAGAAGTCACTGCCATTAGGGAATATCCAACACAGACTCACGGCATTTCGTGATATAGTCACACACTCATTTATTGATACATTTTCATGGATGAGAGTTTCCAATCTCCATAGCTATAGAGGCAGAGGATCATGGGTAATGCTGACAGAAATGCCAATGGTAATCTTTTTTCCCCATGTCAGAGAATAAGACTCTGATTTATGGCAAGGGTGAGGGTTAGACTGTAGTAAATAAACACAGACTTCTTAATTAACCGGTAGAATAAATTTACTTTGTTTTGACTGGAAGGAACCACTGATGATAGTTTACAATAAAGAGTAGCTTCCCGAATATAAAGCATGGTGCTTAAAGATAAAAAAAAAAGAAAAGAAAAACAAAACAGTACAGCATCTGTGGTATCCAGTGGCAAAAAGAAAACCTTGACACCAAAAACACTTTCTAATGAAATAAATTATATAGAAAGTCATCCTCAGTGAGGATGACTAAATAAGAGGGAAATTTAGGTCTACTGTATGAGCACGAATCAATAGATTATATTTCATGACTATATCACAAAATGCAGTGAAATTGGGCTGGAATATTGTTTTCCATGAAAACGTTTTCCATTGTTTTTCCATCGTTTTCAATGTTTGGTTTTTAAAGGTCACCCTCAACACATTTGGTACATTTATCAGCACTCAATTTGTTGAGCATTTGATTGACAGTGAATCCTGATGCTGTAAGCAAAACACCTCTCTGTGAAATAACACTACTTGATTTTAATAATGAGACTGTACATTGTTGAACAAACACTTGCACATGATAAGCACTTAATAGTAAAAAGAAAAAATAATATATCTGCCAATAGAATAAAAAAAATTTGAAACCGGTAAAATAATATTTGTAATTGTAAATTTATAAACAGAAATCTTAGAGAAATCATACTTATATATTATGTATAATGTAATATTCCATTCCATGTAATTATTCTTTTATATCACAAATTTAAAGGTAATTTTCACCTTTGTGAAAAAGTTAATACACTTTGTATGCTTAAATAAAAATAAACTTTTTGTTAAAACTTTGGTACAGATTCCGATACCAGAAAAGAAATAGAAAGAAAACCTTATATGTTATTTGTGTTTTCCAATAAATTCTCGAGCATGATTTTTAAAATGCTTTGTCGAAATAAAATCTTATAATCAGTGGGGAAATATTTTACGTTTGTGGTCATTTTTTACAAAGAATCAGAGCCATAAGAGTAATAATGATTATTGATTATATTTCACATAAAACATACAAAACCATAGATTGGATTTTCCTTTAAAATACACGTCTAGCACATCAGTGTCCAGATTTGAAAAAACTTCCATGAATAACAGATGTTTGTGAATGTGGTCCCTCATAAATGAAAGAAAAGAAAGAATGTGATTAGGAAATTCCAGAAATCAGGAAAAAAAATAGCATTTTGTCTAGAATTTGGAGGTCACTAATAATCATGATTCATATGCAGCGCTGGGACGTAATTATTCAGCTTGAGACAACATTCAGATTTACGCCATCCTGATTTGAGCAGAATTTAAAGTTGCTCGCCTTTGAAAAATCTCTCGCACCGTCAGGCGGAACTTTACACTGAACAAACCATAAATCAGTGGATTGAAGCAGCAGTGGCTGAAAGCCAAAAGTTGGCAGATGTAGACGACGTACGGTAAACCGAGTCCTTCACAATATCTGAAAAGAAAGATCTCATGGTATTCTAAGAGGAACAGAATATTCACTATGCTATAAGGAGCACAACAAATGAAGTAGGTCGCTACCAAAATGAAGGCAAGTCTAGTAGTTGTACGTCTCTGGTTTGTCGGTGACATTAAGATGGTTTGCAGGATTCTGATGTAGAAAAAAACCATGCCCAAATAGGCACACACAAAGACAATGATCTGTGTTAGCAACAGATGCAGTAATGCTGCTGTAGCCACAGTAGGAAGCATGGCTATTTACCTCAGAGATGAGGGTGACATGCACTGTAGCTTGCAATGCTGCCAAGGTGCTCACCAACCAAGCAATGACGAGAACGAGGTTCAAGCACCGGCCTGTCTTCCATCTTTGGCAAGGGTGCACCACGGCTATGTAGCGTTGAACACTTATTAACACCAGGAACACTATGCAGCTGTAAAATCCAACAAAGGAAAAAAAGATGGACACCTTACACCCTGCCACTCCAATTGTCCAACTCCAGAAATATATGCAGAGCCAGAGCAGTAGTCCGATAGTAAGCAGCAGGTCTGACAGAGCCATGTTGAGTATGAAGATGCCGATCACTGATTGGAGCCTCACGCTGAATACGCTGATCCCAACCACCAGGACGTTACCAACAAGACTGAGGATGATCACAATGCTGAAGATTATGGGAATTGCAATGTGACTGTATTCAGCCTCTGATCCATGGTCACATATAAATGCATAATAATCATAATAATCATAATATAAATATGAATTATAACTAGAGTTTAATTCATTTGAAAGCTCTGCCATTGTGCTGTATTCTGGAAAGCAAAGAACAGAATAGTAAATTAAAATAATTTCAATTTTTAAAAATCTGAAATAAAATCTTGTTTTTGTGAATGCATTTTAAATAGAAATACTGCTTAAGAAAATATTTTGGGGGTGTTTCCCAGAATCGATCAGATGCTATCACATGTTCTGGAGGTTTGCAAAGATCTATCTATCTATCTATCTATCTATCTATCTATCTATCTATCTATCTATCTATCTATCTATCTATCTATCTATCTATCTATCTATCTATCTATCTATCTAGTCTATCACATTGTATATACTGTAGATATGACACTGTACTGTTAATAGCATTTTGCTCTGTTGCTAAGGAGATGTAATAGTATAGAAGTGTAGCAGTATCAGAACGTTTAGTAATTAAGATGTTGGACTTCTGATCAAAAAGCCATCATTTAAAATCCCATCACCACTGAGCTGCCAATGCTGGGCCTTTGAACATGCCCCAGAATTGGCCATGAACAAAGTTTTTCTCTCATATATTCTCATAGAAAAATGGTTTAATCTGTGTAACAATATATTTTACTTCTGAGACATTCACTGAACAGAAAGGGAAAATATATCCATACATTGTATTAATAATGTAACAGAAGTAAATACATCTATTCAAACAGCAAGACATCTCTTGGAGTTATTTGAAAACCAAATGCATGTTCTTAGCGGGAAAATCATTCAAATAATTCTTCACTCCTTAAGGAAATTTAAAACATGAAGAACAACATGAGGCAAATTCTCCTTACAGGTGCTTGTCCTTCAAGAAATGTAGACTGCACATGTATAGTACACCAAGCACAATAAAATACAATAATGTATAGAATTTATATATTTTTCTTTCGGCTGCTCCTGTTAGTATTGTTTGTCCCCATATTACTTTGTCCTTTACATGTGCTTCTTTTAAATCAACTACTTGCATGTCTTCCCTCACCACATCCATTAACCTCCTTCTTGACCAGTGCGTACCTCCACCTCTTCAGACTCTTCTCAACCTGCTCCCTACTCTCACAACAAATCCCAATATCATCTGTAAACATCATAGTCCACGGAGACTCCTGTTTGACCTAGTCCGTCAACTTGTCCATCAACACTGAAAACAGGAAAGGGCTCAAAGCCGATCCTTGATGCAATCCCACCTCCACCTTGAACCAGTCTGTCGTATCCTACTGCACACTTCACTGCTGTCACACTGTCCTCATACATGTCCTGTAGGTTCAAAGTTAGCTAGCTGAATATGAACCACTACCCGTGGCACACTTTGTTAGTTAGATACCTAGCAAACATTAGAACACTTAAAAGCTTAAATACAAAACGTTTGCCGGATAAATAGTTATGAGTTTTGGTTAATTTGGACAAAATTCGGTTGTACAAGCCAAATAAAAAGCAACTTGACGATGCAGCTACTTGACAATGACAGAAATATCACCAGCTATAGTCAGTTATATGGAGGAATGTCACAGGAAAATCATATTAAATATATATAAAAAGTTATTTTTATTTTATTTCACTATACTATTATTTACTGATATACTATTAGGGGAAAATATACTTTATTTGGTACTCAAATACACTCTATTTGGTACTTAAATACACTCTACTCCAGAACATGTAGGTATGGCAATTTATTTCTCTTTGGTGGTAAAGCACTGCTAGTTCACTGATTTGACTAATCTATGCACTATAAGAAAAACAGTGAGCCAAGTGAAAATCACTTTACAGAGCACTGTAAAAACAAGATCTATTGCCATCTCAAATGAGAGGTGACTCAAAAATATGGTACAGACAGCAATTAATTTAAGATTTGAGATTCTGTAAATTCTGCATGCTATTGTACATTTTACCATAATTTGATTCAGCATTATCCAAGTTCATGTTTCATTCAGAACAGGATTACGAAGGTGTTGCAGGGTTGAGTTTAGAGGAGAGAGAGTTTGGTAAAACGTCCCTTACATTCCACACTTTTCACACCCCTAAAAGCCCTTAGCACTTCTCTTACTACTTCATGTTTTCTTCTTTAGGGAACCTCTGGCAAACCACAAATATTCAGGCTAATATTGCAATTGCTGTGGTGCAGTATAAGACCTGTAGACATGAAAGTGTACTATGTCTCCACCTCAGGTCAGTAATGATGGAAGACCACCTCAGTGGTCAGTTAATGAAAAAAAATAAGATACAACATTATACCAACACCACTCTTGTGTCTTTCTTTGACGTAATGAACTCACAATCAAAAGAAAAGAGAGATGTGTGATGTGCAGATGTGCTTGAAGCTTCTTTTCCGACTCAATTTACATTTTTATCACAATAAGTACTGGAGCACATACAGAAAATTGTGTTGTCATGGAAACCCTGGCCTTTTAGGAAGCATTTGAGGTGCCCATGGCGATCAAGCCATCCTGTCAGGGGGCTCGGAGAGGAAGAGGATGAGTAGGAAGACAGAGTCATAAATAGAGATAATAGTATAGAAAGAATATAGAAAAACATTTAAAAAAAGGAAGTCAAAAATGTTTTTAAATAGTGAAATCAATGAATGTTTTTCTTTCTTGGGAGTATAATAGAATATTACATTAACCAAATACCAAAGAGAATTTGAAGGAACAGTAACTAGTTCCTGTGGAATCATGAATGCTGGTGATGCCGGCCATCCTCATTTTCACTTTGCTATAACTCTTAGTAATTTTGAAAAGATTTTACCTATACATATGGCATCCCACTAACACATCTGGGTTAAATATATGCAGTGGTGGACGAAGTACACAAACCATGTACTTGAGTAAAAGTAGATACACTTGGTAAAATATGACTCCCTTACAAAGTGTCCCTTTAAAGATTCACTTGAGTAAAAGTACAAAATTATTTGCCCTCAAATGTAATTAGGTATCCAAAATACTATGCTTTATTATGGCTATAATGTTTCTTTTATTATTTTTTTGTCAAAAGACTCTTTACTTTATCAACTCAGTTGATGTGGAAAGACTCTAATGTGACTCTCAGCACACTGATCTATTAATAGAATGATATTAATAAGTCAAACACCGATTGATATCTATTAAAATCCTCATAAGCTCAAAACCTTCTTTTCAACTTGTGGCGAGTTCAAGTCTGGAGTTTCTTCCATTATTTACACCTCCTAAAATGTTCTGCTTGCTGTTGAACTGATGCTGAACTGTATGTTCGTTATATGTAAATACCACCAAGCACCAATCAAAACAAGTTCAAAACAGAGCGCCCGCTCGACCCTGATTGGTGACTTGCTGCGTGCTTGACCAGTTTTTATTCACTGATAAATAAAAGGGAACGACTGATTCCACAAAATATTTTACTTCGAATTGTAGTGAAGTTACAGTAAAAGTTTTCCCAAATTGAAATACCTCAGTAAAGTACAGATACATGAAAAAGCTACTTTAAAAAAAACATAGAAGATAGACCATATCATTTCATTGGTTTTAACCTTTATTTTCATTAAGTATACTAATAAGCGTGGCACAAATTTCAATAACAGGCTTTGAAAAAGTTTAATAATCCCTTTATTCTAATATTCTATGAATATAATACACAAAGAAAATGGCTACATATACACATTTTAACATTTCTACCATTTTTTTATTCATATCTTACAGCATTAATGACAATCACAGGTTTTTTTCTTAATGATAATTTCAACCGATGAAAACAAATAATAAAATACAATTTTATGCTTAATTAAAGATTGTTATTGTCATCAGTTCAACTCCAAATTCTAAGTAAAGTTTGACTTATCACTTATTAGGCCTGAAGATTCTGATGTCCCAGTATATTAGAAATTACAGGTAGTCCCTGAGTTACGATCTGGTTTGATTTTAGGATTTTTCGATCTTACAATGATGAAAGCAATATGGCAAAATTGGGAAAATATTTTGTTTTGTGCAGCAGGCAAATGTAGCAGCATATGTGGTACGATACGTTCTGAGATGCCTTACTCTCGCCAGCGGTCGACGGTGTTAGAGTGCATATTTTTATGCGTTATATCAACACTCTTTTTGTTCGGCTCCGCCCTCAACTCACGAACTGTCCATGTGCCCACTGCCACACACATACAATATATACTGTAAAGTTTATACATTACTGTACTGTAAATTGCTCTGTATTTTTGTTTTATTATGTACTTTAATTTGTAAAATTGTTCACAAATTACAGTATACTACCCCATACTGATACACCTTTCTTTAAGACTCCTGGGTAGGCTGGGCCATCTCAAAGTGGGATATTTTCAAGCTATGATGGGGTCATCGGAAAGCATCTCCATCCTAGGTCGGGGACTACCAGTACTTTATATTGGGTTTTTTGAGGAAAGAAGGTGCAAAACCTCAAATATTGTGTCCTCCATGAGTGTCAACGGATAACATTGTTTCCTCTCAAATTTTATCTCAGAAAACAAATCCGATGTAGTAAATAAACGTACATACTACAAGATAGCTAAATGTACAGTATTCCCAAACACCGAAGACATATGCTAAAAGGTGCTCACATTTTTATCCCCCCCATCACCCACCGAAGTTAAACAACTACTTTTTCTTTCCTTTCCTTTCCTTTTCTTATCCTTCACCAGGTGTACTTGGGACACATTTTAGACACCTGCAAATCGGAATGACAAAAGAGGTTAACTCTCTGACAAATGAAGTCTATCACATTATGAGTCACACAAAGACTTCATTTTATTGCTTCTCTCAGCAGACAGATCACAAATATACACACAAGAGAACCAGCTCTGAAGGCAGGAACACAGGCCCAGGCAATAATTTTATGTGGTAGGTTTCTGATAATAGGCAGTTTCTCCATCGTGCTACAAGTTCTTCTTTGTCTCATGTGTTTATAGGATATTTGTTTCTAGAAATTAACAGATTTCTCTAAATCTACTCCAGTCTTCCAATTTTGGAGGATTATCAATAGTTGACATCTATACTCTAGTAAAAGCTTTTTTTGTTTTGCTTTGAAACACATGCGATTACCAGAATTACTTTTTTTTTCACCAGGAAATATAATCTGTTATACATCACAGTTGTTTCGTTCTAGTATTTCAGATGGTTCGGTGTTACTTTTATTAAATGTTTGCATTACTCGCTATAATGGTTTTTCTACTTGATACTGACAGTTAACAGTAACATGCAATTAACAAATGCAATGACCATGTTTGAAATCAACTGTAGGAATTATGTGACAAATTTTGATGTAGTTTCAGTAGATTTTAGAGCAATTCGAAACGATTCGTAAGCAAGTCAGGATTGTAGATGGAATTGCATTAGCCACAGCAATCCATGTCACATGGCCTCAACATTTACAGCACTCATTGTCTCATGCTTGTCTTTCAATGGTTGTTATTGATCACGGGCCTTGTGGCCATCATAGGTACTTTCTAATATTGTGGCGTTTTTTTCATTGTTTTGTATTCTGGTATGAACATGATCGATTCTATGAAAAGGTGAACATTGCATCTTACCCATGGTTTATGTTTATTTTCCATCATTCGTGGTTGGAGAGTCCATGTAAGATGTAACCTTGAAAACTCTGCGCTGGAGTTTTTAATCTGAAGAAGACATTTGTCCTTAGTTCTGTACTTGAACAACAATTAGAGCTTTTTATTGTCTTCCTTAATATATATTTCTAAGTTTCTACACACTCACCTTCTCGAGGAAGTTCTCCATCACTGTAGCGTCTGACAAATTCTCACTGCTGTTTATCTTCATCCGCATGTATATTCTTGTTGCATTTTGATTTTGTCGGCTGTTGGTTTTGGCAGGAGTAAGAGTGGCAGGAGCAGTAGTAGGTGCAAGAGCAGTAGCGAAAGCAGTAGTAGCAGCAGTAGGAAACGTATCAGTAGCATAAGCAGCAGTAGCAGCAGTAGGAAAAGTATAAGTAGCATAAGCAGCAGTAGTATACGGAGGAAAAGTATCAGTAGCATAAGCAGCAGTAGTATACGGAGGAAAAGTATCAGTAGCAAAAGCAGCAGTAGTATAGGTAGCTGTAGCAGGAGTAGTAGGAACAGGAGTTGTAGTAGCAGGAGTTGTAGTAGCAGGAGTAGTAGGAACAGGAGTTGTAGTAGCAGGAGTAGTAGGAACAGGAGTAGTAGGAACAGGAGTAGTAGGAACAGAAGTGGTAGGAGCAGGAGTAGTAGGAACAGGAGTAGTAGCAGGAGTAGTAGGAACAGGAGTAGTAGGAACAGGAGTGGTAGTAGCAGAAGTAGTAGCAGGAGTAGTAGTAGCAATAGTAGCAGCAGCTGTAGCAGGAGTAGTAGTAACAGCAGTATTAATAACAGTAGCTGCAGCAGTACTACTTGTAGTTATACTTGAAGAAGTTGCTGTAATGAAAACTGGGGCTGAAAAGAACATAAGACATTTGCACATTACTTTCATAAATGTTAATCAGTTCAGATATAATAATTAATAATAATAATAATAATAATAATAATAATAACAAAAAACTACTACTACTATTGAAACTCGATTCTTACGCGGCTGCCGGGAAGGGACCCATTGTGATAAGAAAATAGCCAAACCTGTAGAACAAATGCATTGAACGTATTTTTACTATGGTATAATTAATTATATCATCTACTATGATATATTTGCTTATCCAATGTTTTAATCAATATTTAATCATCAATAAATTATTAAATGAATAACAGTTTACCCAATGAAAGACCCAGAGACTTTTGGGACATCTGTTGAAGACAGGGAAAGGACAATGGCTAGCCGAGGCAGCAGCAATCACATTGAATCATGTTTCAATTCGCGATGCGACATTGAAATAAAGAAAATCGAAAAACAGAACACAAGTTTAAGAAGGTTCTTACCTTGAATAGCGCAGATCAGCACAATGTCTATCTGACTATGTTACACTCGGGGCTACTGAGTTTGTTTGAGGTTTCATTTGAAAACCAAATGTACGTATAAAGGAAATGCAAATGGTTTGTACTTAAGGATATTTAATCACTATAAACCTCACGAGGCAAATAACATGCACAGTTTGTTAATCTCATTTGTATATGCTTTATTACTTAGCATTCTGACTGCGCTCTAGTATGTAGAAATTTCTAGTATGAATTTATTTTAAAAGTTTGTCTTTTATATCTGCAAATTTTTGAAGTGCTGAGAAGTTTTTGTGGTGTTTCTTGTGGTTATTAAGCTTAAAGAGAGACACGAGTGATGCAACTGCTATTTATAGCTGCTATAATGCAAGCAATCTCATTTCCACCAACTTGGCTCGCTGGCAGTTCATAACGTTAAAGGTAACTATAAACTGACAAATACTAAGACTCATTGTTTACTGATGCAGTGTATAATGTCAGAGTTGGAACTGGTAGAAAAGACTTCACATGCTTTTGTAAGAAAAATATTGCCATTTTACTGTGTTATTTTTTGCGCAAATTATGTGAAAATGAAATCAATAAACAGTGCCAGCTGTTAGCTGATCAATATGCTGGTCTTTCAGTGGTAATGGACTTTATTTTCACTTTTGATATATGAAAAAAATGAAAAAGTTGTAGTAACCATACATTTTAATAATAATAAAAATAATAATAATAATAATAATAATAATAATAGTAAAAATAATAATAACAATAATAATAATAATAATAATAATAATAAAATATTTAGACTCCTAAGTTACAATGAGACTGATTCTTGACAGTGGATAAATATATGTGAGCCACATAGGTGTTGAAATTATCATTGCTGTCATTTTAAATCACTGCCAACTCCCTTATTTTGCACTATATTTGCATCAGTGCAGGTAAAACAGTCAGTCAGGTGACACTTCATCGTCCCCAAAATCATCACTGTTGAAACTAAATGAGAGAAAGGTCTACTGAACTGTTTTGTTGTTACTATTCAATTTCCTGTGTATATATATATATATATATATATATATATATATATATATATATATATATATATATATATATATATATATATAGTTTATTTTATACCCAGTGTAATGAGTATAATAAATAGGAAGCCTATATTGGATATTTATATATTATTTCTATATTGGAAGAGCTTGTAGAGCTTAAGTTCTGTCAACTGGGTAACTTCAACTGAACCATCAGGGTTTGGCTGAATTTGGCAGTGGACTACATTACCCATTAGAGCTGGCAGGTCACACGTCATCACACGTCACACCTGTTTCTTAGTACTGCTAGTTAGCATTTCTATTTATGTTTGAGCTTCTTTGTGGGTCATTGTCAAGTTTTTGCTGATGTCTTTATGAGGAGGTGTTCTCAAAATCTTGGTACGGCTACATGTACTGTTACACACTTAAAAAAAAAAGAAAAGAAAAGAAAAGAGAGAGAAAAAGTATACATACAGTACTGTTTTTTTTAGGATGCTTTCATAATTTCTATTTTTTTTTTTATTATCAATTGAACAGAAGAAAAATCTAAATCAAATCAATATTTGATGTGAACAGCCTTTGCCTTCAAACCAGCATCTATTCTTACACTTGCAAACTTTGTACACTTGCCCAAAGTAAGGAATTTTGTCTGCTCAGAGGCAGATGTATGATCAACTAGTCATACCAAGCAGGTGCTATTTAGGATGAAACACAGTAATTAACTAAAACCGAAACAGCTGTGTAGGAGGCTTCAAACTGGGTGAGGAATAGCCAAACTCTGTTACTAAAGTGAAGTTGTGCAAGACGGTTTCATGTCACAGGTCACACACCATCGCAAGACTGAGCACAGCAACAAGACTGATAGTCCCACTGCACCAGCAAGGTCTCTCCCAGGCAAATATGTTCAAACAGACTGGGGTTTCAAGATGTGTCCTTCAAGGTATTTTAAAGAAACACAGAAACAGGTAATATTGAGGTCTGTTGGTGGAGTGGATAGTCAAGGAAATTTAATGTACCCATGCTTACTTTCCTTCGATATGGGTAGATGTCCAGCAGTGCCATCAGAAACGTATTGGAGTACATTGAGACCTAGTGAGAACCATTTACTGTCTGAATAAGTCTAGCCACAAGTGGTCTTGGTCTTAAAGCCATACTGTACATCCAAGAGTCAAGTCAAGTCAACTACAATATAGAAACAAGGCTCAACTACACATGAAAATGTAGGGAACGTGGGCAGCACATGCTCTTGAGGCATATGTGTATGTGTATGTGTGTGTGTGTGTGTGTATATGAATATACATGTATACAACACATCGAACACCAAAATAAATGGGTTACAGCATCTGAAGATTACAGTGGAGTCCCCTTCTACAGGAGGCACGTCAATGCAATGAGGTTAAAACTTTGCTCCAACACTGATTTGCATGATGTATGCGTCACTGCTAGAGAAACAGCCGACCAAGCGTAAATAACTTCAAACAGCAACGTCCGAACTGGAACTTTGTTGACCCCTTCTGTCTTTTCATATAATCCCAGATAGATTTAATGATGTTGAGATCAGGGCACAGTATTCACAGCACTGCAACGTTACAGCCTTATTCCAAAATGGAAAAAAAGTACTACCTCTCTACCTTCATCAGTGATGTAACTGTAGCCCATGACCTTTAGTTCACAAAGAGATCATAAGAGACCTGAACCTGAACAGATCTTATTCAGGAGGTGGTTTGTTCCCAGCACAGCAGTAACATTGAGGTGTTTGTAACATGTGTAATCTACAGCTGTGAGCGTACCATTCTTTGTAGTGTTACTCATCCTTACACCAGTGTCATTTTCACACTTTGCTGTTGGATGGATATTTTCAGTTTCACAGCAGGGACACAAGTTGGTTCACTCTCAGATAGTACTGAGGAGAGAGCCATCATGTCTGCTTGCTTCACAACCTTCAACACAAACGGTGTAACACGTGCTGCCAGAAGATGCAGATGATTAAAGAAGAAGCGAATAAAGGTGCAGATACATCATCCATAAATGTTTAGTATTGTAGTGTAGGGGATATGAACTCGTTCACTCAGTCAAGTGGTAAATTAGTAATGTTTTTTTTGTTTCCTCCATGTTTTTTTCACTCTGTGTGTTGTTGCTATGAGACGTGCAGCCTACCGCTTTGCCGCACTATGATTGGTTGTCACGGCCGAGCCAATCAGCATGAAGCCCGCTTCCCATCCATGTAATCCTCTGTCCCGCAGTCTCTCTGTCCCCTTCCCCCCCTAACCCCCAACACCACCACCACTTATTATTATCAGCGGGGCCTTTCCGCCTCTTTCTTTCGTTTTTTTTTTTACGCTTAGCGCGTCGCAGGCGCTCCCGGTTTGGCCGTTAATCCGCCGCGAGCGCCATGTTAATGCAGACGCGGCGAGCAATGGCGCACCGGGACCATGGCGAGGCGCAAACACGGGAGGATGAAGAGACATGTAGGGATTAGAGACGCTCGGACGGCACGGTTTTGAGAATCGGGTCGGAGAGGATCAGATCGGATTCTCGGAGCGGGTCGGAAAGGGCACTCGTGTCCTCGGCGGAACGGTGCGTAAATTTTGCGCGTCGCTAAAGACGCGTCGGTGCGTCCATCCATTTCTTTTCTTTTTTTTTTTCTTTATGGCCTCGGAAATACTACAAGAAATATTTCTGCAGATTTGGGTTGGTCGTAATTTGCTTATTGTTATAGTCGCGCGCGCCTTTGATGGACGTGCGCTCTGTTGGATGATGATGATGATGGTGATGATGGTAGTGATGATGATGAAGACGGGCTCGCTCATTCTTTGCCTTCTTGTGACATTTGCACCACAGATCATCCGAACCAACAGTTCGTAGTAATAAAACATGGCTGCTTTATTGAGCTGCCCTTCACGTGAAATGAGCTGCACGTGCACACACGCGCGCACAAATAATTCATGCAAATCTCCGGCTTAATAATAACTATGCATAATGCATATGCACAAATCCGGACCCTTGCATAGTTATTATTATTTTAGTTTTGCATGATTATTTTTTGTTTTGCATCTTTTTTGCAGGCTGCAAGACTAAATTCTTCTTGTTTGTCCTGTTGTTCATGTAGATGGCTGTGGCCGAACGTGTCAAGAACAGCATCCTTCCCCAGGTAACTCTCTTTTTTTAAAGTACGGTATTGTGTGGTTTGTTTCTTATATCTGCGTCAGTTTGTGGGTCAACCTGCTGCATCAGCTCTGAGATTCCCAGGCTAGTAGATCACCAGATCACCCTGCTGATCTCTGCAGATTGAGCGAGCATTAAATCTTGGAGTGAATTAAGCATTTGCACGAGACTGTATGGCACAAAATGTAATAAATAAAAATCTGAAATTGTTCATGGTTTCATTTATTGCTTTATCACTTTTTCACACAATTTTCCATACGAAACCATTTTTAAAACATATCTTCATGGAGCTGGCTTTGTGCACAGGGAACAGGTTCTGGTCTCCTAGTTCTGGTGAGGGGAAAATTTAATGTGAATTTCTTACTTGGATAAATAAAGTCATCTATCTATCTATCTATCTATCTATCTATCTATCTATCTATCTATCTATCTATCTATCTATCTGCACAGTACATGCATGTCTATGTTTATGCGCATGTCAGAAAAAAGAAAAAGCAGTGCATAAACGCTAAGATTTTGGATTTATTCTCACATCATAATTTACCAACATTAATAAAATATAGTATTTGTATATGGAATTGTATAAGTTGCAGAATGTTAACATCAAATGGATCTTTTAAAATCAGGATAAAATCAAAATAAGGAGGGAAACATTTAATACAAATGATATAAAGAAGTGTATCTCAGTATTAAGCAATACAAGGATGATGCATAAATATTCATAGATGTAAAAAAAAAAAAAAAAAAAAAAAAGATTGTTTATGAGATTTCAACAGAATAATTGCTCTGCCTATAGTATCTGATGATCCTCCAGGTCTTCCTCAGGTATCTTCTAGTCGTAATGTCCTTACTGGACGGGTGGATTCTCTTATCAGAGAATGATAACTGATGCGCAGGACAGTTTTTTTTTTTTTTTTTTTTTACAGTTACAGCGTAAAGTACAACTTGAGGATTCTGGGGTGCATACAGGTTGCCTGAAGTTGCAGATACACACTTGTGAATTCCTCATGACAATTTTGTTATGTAGGTGAAATTCTTAGTGTTGTGGACACAAGGGAATTAAAAGCTGCTGACAGTCTTTACTGCAGCTCTATCTATCTATCTATCTATCTATCTATCTATCTATCTATCTATCTATCTATCTATCTATCTATCTATCTATCTATCTATCTATCTATCTATATCACAATGTTGCAGGTTTAGGCCAGGTATAAGTCAAAATACACAGTAATAGGAGGTGTATATAAATAAATTCATAGTCTATGAGTTAAAGAGGAGCAAAAGTAATTCTCCTTTTGAAATTCATATTTTTTCCTTCAAGTAAGACTTTTTTCCTTCATAAGGTTTCTGTAATATTGATCAAACAAAAGCATGAATTATTAAACATTATATTTATATAATATATATATATATATTATTAAATCTTGAATGTGGGCTGCTTCCAAAGCTACATACTACTAAGCTAAATACAGTATATTGACAAAGGTGCACTTTTTGAACATCCTATTTCACATTTTGTCTCAATCTGTTCCTATAATAACCTTCTGGGAAGATGTTCCATCGGATTTTGGAGCGTGCTTGTGGAGATTTGTGCTCCTTTAGATACAAGGGTGTTAATCAAGTCAGGTACTAATGTAGGTGAGGTGAGGAGGCCTGGAGTACATTCAGCATTTCACTTACTCCCAAAGGTGTCTGATAGTTGTGTTTCTAGCTCTATAGCAGGAGATCTTCCACTTCAAACCATGTGAAACATAGCTTCATGGAGATGGCTTTGTCATTGTCATGCTGGAACAGGTTTGGGTCTCCTGGTTCAAATGAATGCAAACTGATGTTATTGGGTGCAATTGTATGTGTAAGATCTTTGGGGAAGAATCACAGATAGGTACTTAGCCATGTTATTAATCAATCCCACAATATGTTCTCCCATGAGAAGCATTACTATAACGCAGAAATGGGAAGATCTTACATTCAACTACTTTAGTGAGCCTTTAGCAGGACATCAGCATCAAAAGACCTCCACTGTAGGCTTTAAATCTTGCTCCAAAACCAAATACTGTAGTAGGTCAACACTGTATTTCCAGATTCCAATGATACTATGGTATAGGTAACACATAGCTACAATATTGACATAGGAGTGGGACACAGGTTCCCACACCTGCTGCTTGAATTTTTCAGAAGGCTGATAGTTAGCTGTTTGGTTGAATCGAGTGTGGAGTGTACACATCTAGATGTTGCCAGGAGAACATCTAGAACCTACATGCAATCTAGAGATGTGACCAATTCAACAGATAATATGTTCAGCAAACTTTAGTACATCAGAAAAAGCCACATTCACTTGATATTTAAAGTAAAATACAGATGCTTGGCACCCTAATCACATCTACTGTAAGGTAAATAATTATGCAAAATTCTGCGTCAATGTTTTTCTACACAAAAAATCATTACCATTTTATTTATGACTCCGATCAGAGAAAAAGGTGGAATAAATGCTAAATATAGTATTTGGCTCGGCTTGTATGCACTATCATAACATTTCAAAAACACATTTGCATTAAAAAAAAAAAAAAAACATGAGCATGGAGACTATTTGTGAGATCGTTGTGAAACTAAAGTCCTCTTGTCTCTCAGAAGTCCTGATTGCAAGAAGGAGGCTCATCAGCCACTGTTGCCACGGCAGCTGTCGTGGAGGAAGAGAAGGAGCGGCTGTTGCGGTGGCGTCACGCTCTGCTGGAGGGGATGGAGTACCACAGCACGGGAACCCTGCCGCTCCTGGGCAGCCCGCGCTACTGTCCCGGTGCCAACAGTGCCAGCGGGTATC
Source organism: Silurus meridionalis (assembly GCF_014805685.1). Lineage (NCBI taxonomy): Eukaryota > Metazoa > Chordata > Actinopteri > Siluriformes > Siluridae > Silurus > Silurus meridionalis. The sequence goes on from NC_060899.1 coordinate 14,161,824, forward strand.
TCTGCCAAACAGGCCACTGCTGCGGGGAGACCGGCTGCTGCACCTATTACTACGAGCTGTGGTGTGAGTGCAGTTTATATTTACACTTCACACCTATTAGACACAGCGAACAGACAATGCCAGTCGACGAGGCTCCCAGACGGAGTCCATATTTTCACCAGACGTCCTTTCTCGCTAAACACGGACGTATTTGAAAATGTACCAGGAGGATATTTTCGCGGGTAAATACGTCAACGCATAAATAACAGTAATGCTCAGATTAGATTTGGGACGTGCTTTAATAGGAGTCAGCCTACTCAAATTCTGTCATTGCTCATTTTCATGAGAGTTCACGGAAATGTAAAAAAAAAGTTCATGTGACACATTTAAGCTATTTTAATAACAAAGCCGCAATCGGCCCACTCTTAATGAGTGCTTCTATTTATTCCGAGTGAAAAGGCCTTCCATCATCCAGCTTTCATTTACAGCATATTCCTCGTCAAAAGTGACACATTGTCTGGAAAAAATCCACCCTAAATGACTTGAATGTTAATCTCCACAATCAAACTTTAACAGCGTCAAGGTTGAAATGTGTAGTTTTAACTTGTTGCATTGACATTTCTTTTCACCTTCCTATATTACCCACAGTGTTCGACTTACTGCAGCTTGTGGGGCTGTAGGATTCTGGGATTCATGAACATTTTGCTTGTCACTACTCGATTCATACCAGAAACACGATTTGTAAATCGCAAATGCATCTGCTTTCTGTCTGAAGTATGTTGAAAAAATTTGCAGCAGTTTCTGGTATTAATAATACTGTTTTTTTGTTAGTTTTTTTATATTAAACTCTAAACGATACACAACAATGCCTGGTGAAATTAAAAAGAAACAACAGTTACATATAATAAAATATGTCATATGTAAATATTAATAATACTGTTGACCACCGGTGACTCTCTTGATGTTAATACAATCAATACAATTACAATATACATATCAAATTTATTAAAAAGAAAATTTGTATTCAATTGTTTAGACCCTATTTTTGGGAATACAGATTTTTGTTGGTGTGCATGTTCTTTACATTTAATAATTCATTTTCTAAAGATATGTTTTACCTGAGTGTAATTTTAGTCCACTTTTACAAATGTCTGCACACAAGATATTTATTTATTTATTCATTCAATTAATTCCTTCCATCCTCCATTCATTTATTCACTCCTCGGGATTGTCAGGAATTTCTCCTTTTTAACAGAATTCTTGAACGTAAAAAGGTTGGCAATGACAGGAAATGGCAGCATTTTTCGCACATGCGCAGTAGAAATCGTGTTTCTGTTACGGATTGAGTAGTGACATTGCTCAAAAAGTTTCGCCTCCAAAGCCTCAACCCATGGATTCATAGCCTGGACTGTAATTGTCTTGTATAGCTGCATTGCAGTCATTAGGTCTTTCACCTCATCGTTCTCCCATTGAAAGCCACTGTAACAGTGCCAGTGATATGGGCTGCAGCGAAGTAAAGAATGCACATTTGTAAGAAATAGTGTGATCTTCCTGGCCAAACAAGTTAGCTAACATTTTCTAATAGTAACTTAGTACACAAGTACAACAGCTCAGCGAGAATGTCCCAGCGAGACTGCTAAGATACTCTCTTAGTTCGCGATGCAAACATTTTGTTAACACAACATTAAACTAATTGGTGTGATTGGGCAGAGAACATGTTAATTCAATCCTGATACCTTTTCAATCCATGAGCTGTATTGTGTTGTGTACTTCAGATTTAGCGTATCAGGTTATTAGCTAGAAAGCAAAAGAGCACTTGTTAGGAAACGGGGGTCAGAGGGCAGCCATGATATAGGGGACTTGGCAATAGCTTGGCAATATCAGGGCTTTAACCCCAACCCATCCAGTCAGTAACTATAGACCTTAATCACTGAGCTACCACTTTTCTGTTACTGATGATAGCACTGATGAGTATCCAAGTTGCTAGCATAGTGCTTGGGCAAATAAAATATAAACCTGGTGGTTAGCATGATAAATAGTACGAAAGACGAATTATCAGTTTGTTGGGCAGGCAGTAAGATACTGTTTTTTATTGCAAGATGTTCAGGAAAATCAGGAAAACCTTAAACTATAAAGGCCTATAAACAATGCAGAAAGGCTTTGCACAAAGCTCTGGTTACAATGCGCTGAACTGGAGACTCCTGCCAATAAAAAACATAAAGTTTGAAGAAATCAGGTCTTTTGTTCTACAATCCATTACATACAATACATACAACTACTGGTCATTTTTACACTTACAGTAGATTAGGTCAAGAGTACACCATTAAAGTCCCTGGTAGTTGTAACAATAGATATATACCCTATTAGAAGTGTTTTGTATTAGAATATTATCAAACTTATAGTTGATTTTAACAAAATATTTGCAAGGGAAAAGTTGGTACTAATAGTATATCTGGATCCCGAGGTGATGGCAGGAAACCTGTACATACATAACTCGGTTACGGCACTGGAAATGGTGAATTCTGTGGCGAATCACTTTAGAAACGAAATTAGCAGAATGCAGTTTGGGGGCTTCGGTTTTCCTGTCAGCGTATGTTATATCTGCTGTTTGTGTGTGTGTGTGTGTGTGTGCGTGTGTGTTGCAGGGTTTTGGCTCTTATGGAGTGTATTGATCCTGTTCAGCTGCTGCTGTGCGTATCGGCATCGCCAGGCTAAACAGAGAGTGCAGCAGCAGCAGAGACAGCGAGAGATCAACCTAATGGCCTACCATGGAGCCTGCAGCTACCCGTCCTCCATGCTGGACCTCAGTACACACTCTTTTCTTTCTCATTCGCTTCTCTTGGGCTCTGTCTCAAAGGCTAGATGTCATCTCTAACTAGTCATTGCTAAATTCCTGACTGGGCATTTATTTCTTATACATAAATTGATTTTGGTTCCAGAATAAGCATCTATGTTTGCAAACAATTTCATGTGGATACCAAAAATCAAACCACCCAAACTCTGGCATTTGGGACATATGCATCACATTGCCTGTCTTTGCTTACTTCCAGTCAGTGATGCTAGACATCACCTTTCTTGTTTAATTTGCAGGTTTCCTTGCGTCACTCAAACTGCCATCCTATGAGGAAGTAGCAGCACAGCCCAGCACCCCACCCCCTCCCTACAGCTCGGTGGCTTACCCGCGAGGCTCAGCCCACCCAGGTCCAAGTCACATGCTGTCCTCGCAGAGCTCTGACAACTACACCAGCTGCTCCTGCGACTCCTGCTGCCCGTCTTCGCCCTGTAGCTCCTCCCCTTCCTCCGCCCAGCTCACAGACGAAACTGACACAAGCCACACCTCCACGCCATCTCACAGCGAAGCAGTACCCATTAACTCCGGACATGCCGCAGAGCGCCACCTTGAGACTCTTTCGACGCCGCCTCTTAATGACCCTCTCCCCACTTCCTCGGGAGGAATGATGGTGGACTTGCCAGACTCTGCCCCCCTAGACTGCAATGGCAACAGGACTGTTAAAACAGTCACTCATCCGACAGTTAGCAACAACAACGGGATCAGTGATGCTGAAGAAAGTGCTAACTCAAACAAAACCTGTAACGTGACTCAAACTAGTAACTCGAATGACGTTCATAACTGCAGCATCAATGAAAGCACTAATGTACCTCAGAGTAACAATGATATTAGCAGCAAGGGTCGAACGTCCAACCTCAGTCCTACCAGAGACGATAAAACCACCGACTTCGTCGACCTCTTTAATCCACCCAGCAATATTATTCAAAACACTCAAAAATCGTATCCCCCAATCGCCATCCCGTCATCCTCTCCTCCATCCTGTTCCCCCTTGTCGCCAACCTCTCCTTCTCTCCCTCCACCTTTATCCCCAATCTCTGATCCACTAGGCGCCATCTCCGAGCAGCAGACCTCTCCTGTGCAGTGGGTGGAGCCAATGCAGACACACAATTCAACCCCTTACAGACATTCCAAACCTGCATCTTTTTCACCTGACTTTCTGGAGCCGGAGCGGCGCGATTCGGCGGTCTGCGACCTTGATGTGGACCAAACGCACTTTCAGCAGCGACGCCTTACCGGAGACTCTGGGATTGAGGTTTGCCGTTGCCGGATCAACCACGAGGGGGAGGAAGAGGAAGAGGAGGAGGAAGATGACGAGGAAGAGGACGAGAGAAATCGTTTAGAGGACAAGCCCAGTCCTGTGACAAGCAATGATTTTCACGACAGTGCCAACTGCTCCATCCGTGCCCAGCTTTCCCCTTCCGAGCTCGGGGACACGTGCGGGTCGGGCACCACCACTCCGGTGCACAGCGACGCGGTTGTTATAGCCATGGAAACTGTTTGACTGACAGACAGGCTGTTGAAATCCGGGGCACGTGAGCCGTGCGTCAGCGGTGCCGAGAGAGCCTTCGGCTACGCAAAAGGGTATTGCCATTTAGTCTGAGTTCTAAACTAGGCGTGCTGTTGCATTAGGACTGACGTCGTAGGGTGGTGAAAACGTGAAACTCTTACTTAATAGCATAGCATAGGAAGGTCTCTCCAGCTCTTCCTCGTCCTCTTTCTCCCTCTCATTGTCTCTTTGTCTGTCGTAGGATAAATGTCCTCGGTTCTCCAGCGCTTAAGAAGAAGCCTGTTTTGTGCCGACAGAGAGACTGATGTTTGAGCCACACACTCGGGCCTAATCCACAGACACACACACACACACACACACACACACACACACACACTCATGTACACTGAAACACAGTAAACTTTGTGTATGACACTATCTGGGACGGAGACATGGTGGTCCCTCTGTGAACACTTCTGTACTCAGTAGCACATGCAACAACCAACTTTCCTTTTACATCTCTCTCTTTCTCTCTCTCTCTCTCCGTCTCCCTAGTTCTTTCTCGATCTCTCTCGCCCTCTTTCTTGTTTCTCGCCATCATAGTTCCTGGCGCAGAATTCGAGATCTAGTCTGTTCTGTTGCTGTGTTGTACATGTCGATAGATTACAAAGTTGCTTGAACAGTAAACATGCAATAACACACTCTAACACACACTCTAACACACACACACACATCTGTCCTGGGTTCCTCTGGGTAATGTAGTTCACACTAGGTCAGGCAGCCATTTTGTGCTTGGTGTTATCTGGAGCTTATCACCTGAATGTAGGTTCACGCAAGCACATACATACACACACACACACACACACACACACATATATATATATGCCTGTGTATATATATATATATATATATATATATATATATATATATATATATATATATATATATATATATATATATATATACACCAGACTGCATTCTTCTTGTTTTCCCAGAGTTTCAGAATACCAGCTTGGCCAAAACAAATGCTGCACCTCAACCATGGAAAAAGAAAAGAAAAACCTCAGGACATCTTTTTTTTTTTTCGTTTGTTACTTTTGTTCTTAATTTTTTTTTTATTATCACTTTCTTCAGTCTAAATGGGGAAAACACAGAAACAGCATTGCTCATTGGTGACAAAAGCAGCCTAAAGACTCTTCAAACTGCTGAAGATAAATATTAATACCAGAAATACACGTAATAATATATATATATATATATATATGTAGGTGCAGATTATATATATATATATATATATATATATATATATATATATATATATATATATATATATATATATATATATGCGCTCTGTGAAATAATATATTTTCTAAGCATGCCATGTCATTTGGAGTGCAGCGCTAGAAGCCGGTGTGTGTGTACAAAAAAATAATCTGTAATCTGCGGCTGAGAGATTGTGTGTGTGTCGACTCTTGTGTTACTATGGCATCAGTACCGAGTTACACTTAGATTACTATGGCGTTCCCATGGTGATGCCGTGGCGTTTCTATGACAACTTTCTTTAGTCTGAGCAATAGAGTATGTTTGATGTCCCTGTGAGGTTGTGAAAAGGTGTGAAAATGTTATTACAAATGACTTTACCACTAAACAAGTCAACAAAATTTTCTGACTTTGAGGTTTTTTTGTGTGTGTATTGCAAAAAATACTTAAAAAACTTTAAAAAAAAATTATAATAAAATAATTGTGTACTTTTTTCCCAACACTAATCCTGATCCTTACAGGATTTGATAATCCACCATTTTTACTTATTTTTCTACATATTTTTCATAGATTTTTAGCCCAAATTTTGCCTAAGAGTAGTATTAAATTTTTTTTTCATTATGAAGAAATATTACTTAAAAGATCCCTTTTCAGTCAAAAAATATATTTACCTACAGGCCTACATGATTTCCTTGCATGCTATACTGACCTTCTATTTTTGAGTGAAGTTCAAACCTGAAAACACATTGAATAAACAAGAATACACTTGACATCGCCACGGATGTCATTGCTTACTGCTCAGTGACGCGGTTTTACTGTGACCGTGTAGCGTTTTGGTTGAAGCACCACTCCAGAACGGCCATGCAGGTCCGGCAGGGAAGCTCCCCAAGGGACGCTAAAATGAAACTTTTGCAGGAGACAGCTGAGGAACAGGAAGAGCTCGATCCGGGCCAATGATTCCCCCACACACACTCTGGGCCCTGCCCCAAATGGAAGGTAACTGGGGGGAGTTATCCTCTTACCCATGCCATCCAGGAACCTGTCTGAGAATGGCCAAGGAAATTAGAACAGTTCTAGTTAACTGGTGACTCCAGAGCCAAGGCCAGGGATCATTTATGAGCAGCAATATATATAGGGGTGTAATGGTACCTGTATTCATATTCACACACGGCTTTTGGTTTTAACGTGCGAAACATAATTAAAATCTGAGTTCCCTCAGGAACGTATTACGTGGCAGACTGCAAGTTTGTTTAGTCTCCACCTGGGACTTTGAGTGCATTTTTTATTATTAAACAAAAAAAAAAAAAAAACACATCAATGCTAGAAGTATAAAAAAGGAAACTAGAGTTAGCGCAGTGTCTCTCTAACAGAAATAAGATTTGCTTTGCACATGAATGAAAATGCTAAAGAATCCATAGCGCTATTGTTAGCCGCTAACCAGGAAGTAGCTTGCGGCTAATTCCTTTGCGTTTTATGTCCAGCTTCAAGAATTTCTATTAAGGAGAAAATCCTGACAATTCCTCATATCAAGGGAATGGATGGATCAAGAATGAAAGAAATGATGACATCTGTTAAAGAATGCTGAAATAAGCAGAACAGTTAAGTAGAACATATCCATAGAAAATTTTAATTAAATTAATGCAATTCACTTTTTTATTAAATTGAATTGCATTAATTTGATCTATTCAATTAATTTTTTTTTTTATATTATACAAAAAATGTTTATATTGTATAAGGAAGTCAGGTGTGGTAGAGAAGTATGTGAGGGTGGTGCAGGACATGTGCAGTGTGACAGCAGTGAAGTCTGCAGCAGGAATGACAGACTGGTTCTAAATGGAGGTTGGACTGCATCAAGAATCAGCTCTGAGCCCTTTCCTGTTTGCAGTGGTGATGGACAGGTTGACAGACAAAGTCAGACAGTAGACTTCATGGACTATGATGTTTGCGGATGATATTGTGATTTGTGGTGATAGTAGTGAGCAGGTTGATAAGAGCCTGGAGAGGTGGAGGTACGTGCTGGAGAGAACGGGAACGAAAGGCAGTAGGAGTAAGACAGAGTACATGTGTGTGAATGAGAGGGAGGGCAGTGGAGTGGTGAGACCTGCTGTGTTTTATGGTATAGAGACAGTGGCAGTGACTAAAAGACAGGAGGTGGAGCTGGAGGAAGCAGAGCTGAAGATGTTGAGATTTTCATTGGGATTGATGACGATGGACAGGATCAGAAACAAGTTTATAGAGGGACAGCGCATGTAGGACGTTTTGGAAACAGAGAGTGAGGCGTGATTGAGATGGTTTGGACATGGAGTATATTGATAGAATAATGCTGAGGATGGAGCCACCAGGAAGGTGGAAAAGGAAGGCCAAGGAGGAGGTTTTTGAAGGGGGTGAAGGAAGACATGTAGGTAGTTAATTTCAAAAGAGGCAGATGTAGAGGAAAGGGGGGTGTGTGAAGACAGATGATCCGCTGTGGCCCCCTAATGGGAGCAGCCGAAAGAAGAAGAAGAAGAAGAAGAAAAAATATTATTTTATAAACATAAAAATAAATGTAAATAATTAACCATGCAGGCATTTTATTTTTAAATTGATTTAAAAATGTAAACTTTTGATGTTCACAAATGTTAATAATAATAAACTGCGTTAATAAAAATGACTTAAAAACCAAGTTGCAAACCGAACCCTGAATTTTGTGTACTGTTACACCCCCAATTTATATATAAAGTCAGCTACAATGACTTAGGGCATGAATTGCAATGAACACTTGTATGTTAACATTCCCATCTGTGAACAGCTGATAACCTCAGCAATGAAGACACCTAGATAAGGATGGGTTCCTCTCAAGGTTTTTTCTTCATATTATATTAGGGTTTTCGCCTGCCACTTTAAAATAAATTTGTAATTTATTAATTTATCTAAAGCTGCTTTGAGACAATGTACATTTTTAAAAATGCTATAAAAAATATATAGAATTTAATTAAAGACGAGCGAATACACAATGTATAAATATAGCATACATAATACTATTGATAACCTTTAATAAACACAAATAATGAGTTATTCACACTAAATTGAATGAAACAATGCTAAATTATGCAATTTCTGCTGACCTCAGAATGACAGGCTACTGTAAACATTTAATAACTTTCTCAGTAACGTGAGCTGTGTGTACCTGGTCTGAATTGATCTGGTTGTTCCCAGTGTTTTGGGTCGTGGTGGATTGCCCAGATGTTCACCAAGACTCTCGTTCCTTTAGGAACATCATGACCTCCTAAACTGCAAAAGGCAGGAGATTTGGCTGTTTCTGAGATTTGACAGTGAATATTCTTTTACATAAAATAATTCACTAGCACTAGTGTTGCTTAGCATACAGCTCTGGACAATTTTTAAAAATCAATTTAATAAAATAATGCCTGGCTCTCATAGGATTTCAAGAAATGCCAGAATCTGGTCATTTCCAAGTTCATAAGTTTTAAATGTCTAACAAATTTGTAATTTCTGAGAATTGAAACTTTGCTGTATTCATGCAGTATTTTGTTTCTAATGTTAGCGATCAGATTTAGATTTGCATTCCAGTCGTATCTATAATCTTTGCATCACCATGGTAACCAGAAGTTGGTCCTCTTTGGTGGCACTACTGGTCTCTGCAGCATTGCCATGGTTACCTTGTGTCCTGCATAGCAACATGAGGGATGAGGATAGGACTGGCAGGGCGAATTCTCATAACCTCGCACAACACACTCTCCAGGAATGGCAAACCCGTCCTGTCACTCAAAGAAGGGCGTCGCTCTCTGCCCACACACTCATCCAGCTCAGCGTGAAGACGTTCTTGCACCTTCAGCAGAGCGGTAAGAATGTAGTGTTTTTAGAATACATGTTTCAACATTGTGTTTATGAGCTGTGTTCAAGTGCGTTTTTATACTTCTGGATAGTGCAGTAAGAAGGCTATAGTCCAGAGTAATGTAGTGGATGTTGTCTCCACACCGGCTCCAAATGCTTCAGCTGCTGTCATCAAAATGTGATCGTCTGTCACACCATCCTTACCACCTGACCCACTCAGGAGAGCATCTAGGAGGTCACGTGGTTCCCCGGGTGTGAAAGTCATCTGCCAGGATTGATGCAATTGAAGTTAAGACATATTATGATTTTGATTGAATACCAACAGAAGTCAATTTTCTCACAAAAACATCAAACAAAATAAACACAAACAAGTACTGATTTGTGTGGTCCAAGCATCCTTTGCAAATGGTAGCCCTAATGGCCAGTTTTTCCAAAATACCTAGAAAACTAAGTTACTTGGAGACTGTAGTTGGACTTTATTTGTAAGATACTGTTCTTGTTTCCTGACATTTTCTCATTGCTAACCCAGTAAAAAGTTTTCATGCTTCAAGGAGGTAAATATACACCAGTTATCACAGTTCCCTACATTAAAGCGATTAAAAATAACATAATTCCAACTTTCCACTTGCCAGTTAAATCAAGCAGTAATCATCAGAAATCCAATTACAGGAAATCCTATTACAAGGATGCAATCTACCAAATTTCAACTTGATTGGACTTGTACTGTAGTTTCAATGAACCCCCTGTTTAATGGATAAACTTAAAATCCTTTCCAGGAAACACTTTTTAAGTTTTGTACAAATTTATGAGTTATATCGGTTGACTAAAGTTGGATTGTAAAAGGAAAATGACAAACAGTTCTGGAAAAATATCTCTAATTGCCCAAATGTGTGGGTGACAGTTTATGTTTCACCTTGTGCTCCTCCAGTTTTGTGGTGAGTAATTTGTCTCTGATGAACACACACTGTCTCAGTTTGGCCAAGTCCTTATTGGGAAAAATCTGTGAAAATATGTACAAAATATCCATTTTGAAATCACTTCAAAAATTACACAATGAGGGATTTAAAAAACAAACAAACATAAAAACCCAATATATATAAAAGCCCTGACTTTTTTCTTAGAAGGAATTTGTTGAAAACAGCTCTACACAAGTTCCACACAAATCTCGATATTACAGTGAGTTAAAAGTACATGTAAATTAAGCTACAAACCTGTAACCAAGGAAATATATCCACCAGGTTTCCACGAGCAATGGTCTGCACAATACCATCATTATAATCTATGACCTGCTGGAGCTCAGGGTCGTGAGGCTCATAGGTCGACCCAAAAACCAGCCTGCATACCACGTTAGTTACGGCTCGCATAAGGATCGGACCCATATCCACAGCCTGACCCCTGCAGGCCTGCAGGTCCGAACACAGGTTATCTGCAGCATCTAATACTGCAAACACAAAAAACATGATGTGGTTCAATATTTTTTTACCTCTGGCAAGTTTAATCGCGTTTTTTTTATAATATAATCATATTACTAAATGTACTGAGGTAGCTAATTATAATTAACACTAGCTAATATGTGGCTTGTTTTAGTATCTAGCTAATATGTTGGCTTGTGGACATAATAATACAATTTAGAAATAACTTCATATTTGCAGCTAGATACTAAGTTAGCTTGTTTGCTAGCTAATGTTCTATATATAGTTACGTTTTTTTCAAGCTTCTTTGAAGTCTTAGCTAGGTTAAATTGTTAGCATAAAGTTTATTCAGCTAGTTTTTCTTACTCTTTTCTGTTGAAATACGTTTTAACATAGCCCACTGCTAGCAGTTTTTTAAATAGACACTTATACAACATTTCTCTGTAAATATTAACTCAATTCTGATTGGTCAGATGCCATTGACGATATACTGTGGCAGAAGCTCTGACAGAAATTTGACTGCAAATCAAAGATTTATATCTACAGTGTATGAACAAAAGTTTCTAGACACCCATTGATGTGTACTTTTTGAACATCCCAGTTCACATTAAGTTCCTATTTGCTCTTATAAAAACCTGATGTTCCACTAGATTTTGGAGTGTGCTTGTGGAGGTTTGAGCTCATTCAGAAACAAGGGTTTTAAAAAAAGTCAGGTACTGATGGAGGTGAGTTGAGGAGGCCTGGGGTGCAGTCAGCATTTCAATTCATCCCAAAGGTGTTCGATAGGTTTAAGTTTGAAAGCTCTATAGCAGGAGATCTTCCACTTCAATCCAGGTTTGGGTCCCATAGTTCAGGTGAGTGGAAAATTTGATTTTATTGCATGCAATAGTTTTACACAATTTCTGTGTAAGATCTTTGGGGAAGAATCAATTATGGCTGGAAAAGTCAGGTACTTGCATCCATGTTATTATTCTGTGCCACAATACAGTATGTTCTCCCACATATCTACCCATGTTTTCCATTAGGAGGTTATTTAATGGGATTTCTTAGGACATTACATGTAACAATTTATGACCATTGGATAAATAATTAGACACATAATTGTTAACATGATTGTTCTAGGAGGTTCAGGTTTCATTCCTTACACAATACTATTAATGAATAATTAAGTATGTTATAAGAAATACATGATGTACAATTAAATGTGTAGAAATTTTCTCATTCTGTGTGTGTGTGTGTGCATGTGTGTGTGTGTCAGAGGTGGCAAAAGTACACACATCCTTCACTTAAGTAGAAGTACAGATACTAATGTTTTAAAATCTTTTGGTAAAAGTTGAAGTACTTAATTTTAGCTTAAGTTAAAGTAAAAAAGTTTTGGTCCTGACATGTACTTAAGTAAAAAGTAACCATTACTACAACCTGTTTTAGGTAACGCTGGTAACTGGACCTCACATCATATTAATATTAGGGCTATCAATCGATCACAAATATTTCATCGTGATTAATTGCATGATTGTCATGAGTTAACTCACGATTAATTGCAACCTTATTGCACATTTTTATCTGTTCTAAATGTACCTTAAATTAATACGTTTCAGATTTTTAATACTCATAATAAACATGGGCATCGATAAATATTGATACTTTATGCAAATGTATGTTAATTATTAATGAAACCAAACTCAACATAGAGCATCGAGGCAAAATATTCTTGTAAATGTTTTAAAGTAATTATGGTGTTTTATATTACGTTAATCATCAGGACACCAAGCGGAACCTTTGCTATGTTTCCACAAGGACGGTTAATGAGGTGCTTTTCAAGTTTTCTATTTATATATGTATTATGGCTGTGAGGCCAGTATTCACTGAGATTCCGGTTGTTTAATTTGTGTCTGGGAATAGAGATGACAGAGACACCAGTGGTAGATTGCCGCACAATGACAGGAAATAGGTGGTTAAGCTGAAAACGGCGTCCAATGAGAAGAAAAAATAGACATGTTACCAAATAGATTCAAACTAAAGCATTGAGTCTGGTTTGAAAATGCAAGAAATAGAGAGTACAGATATTTGTGTAAAAATTTAATTTATGGAAATAAAAAGTTAAAGTTAAAAAAGTTAAATAGTGAAGTAAAGTAACTGACACCAGTTAAGTAAAGTAACATGGGATTTGTATTGTTCCAACCTCTGCTGTGTGTGTGTGTGTGTGTGTGTGTGTGTGTGTGTGTGTGTGTGTGTGTGTGTGTGTGTGTTTATACCAATAGTCTGGAGCTTGCTGGAGCCCTCCCCAAACAGTGCAAAGGAGGACTGCACTAGTCTGCGGTGAGTCCTCCACAGTGTGTTGTAGTCTGCAAACGCAATATCCTTCCCTCCACGAGTCAGCACGTCTGTGGTAACCTTGAAGGAGGACAAGGTTTCACGGGATGATGATTTGTGTGTGTTTTGGTGATGTTATGTTTGTGTAGACAGTAGGGCAGTGTTTACTTGGTGGTAAAAAATGTAGAACTAAGGTCATTGTTGTATATTTTTGTTTTTATCTTAGATGTAAAATCTACTGCTGTACTAAATTGAAATTGAAAATTTAGTTTTATTATTCATTCAGCAATATGATGAATATATGATTATAAATATGAATATGAATGACTTCGGTAATACATACTTTATAACTTACAGTGCATTTTCCTCTGCATTATAAAGATCCATGTACATCTTAAATGCTTACTTTTCTCAAGTTTGTATGTTTATGAACACCCGATTTAGAATTTATTTTTGGATAGAAATAGAAATGGTTATAAAAATGTTATAAAATGCTTTTGAGCTCTGTAAGTGGGGAGTGGTAGCTCAGTGGTTAAGGTGCTGGGTTACTGATCGGAAGGTTGGGGGTTCAAGCCCCGGTATGGGCCCTTGAGCAAGGCCCTTAACCCTTTGTGCTCTAGGGGTGGTGTATCATGGCCGACCCTGCGCACTGACTCCAGCCTCTGAGCAAGCTGGGATATATGAAGAACGAATTTCACGGTGCTGTAATGTATATGTGACAAATAAAGGCTATTCTTCTATAATGAGCAGAACTTACCAATATTCACTTACAATTGATGCTATACTTTTCTAAGTCTTTCTTGTACAGACCGCAAAGAGTATTATCTGTATAGTGCCTTTAACTACAGACGAAGAAGCTTTACAAAAATCACAAAGGAGATTTGGAGCCCTAATACACAAAGGTGGAGGTGAAGAGAAAAGGGAATCTGTCATCTTCTAGTGGGATTATAAATAATTTTATCATACAGATGTTGAACAAAGACATGGAGCACTATGTGTTTTTTCAGCACAAGCTGATTGTCCTGGGATAAGCACAAGAAAATGAGTATGATTCAGGGAGCAGAGTATTAATTTACACTATTTACATTTACTCTTGTTCAATTTTACTCAGGAAATCATTTTGATTTGTACTTTGTATGGTATAATTTCCCAAAACTCACCACAAACAAAGCCATTCTGTGAACTTTAAAAAGCTCCAAGCAACAATACTTTGTGCTCACCATTTTGGGCCGTCCGGCGAAGTCTTTGCCCCTGTGCAGCAGCACATCTTTGGCCAACGTCACTTCGCTCACCACCAGCGTGTAATGCGGCCCCATGTAGAGGCTGAAGAGCGACCCGTATCTGATGGCCAGCTTGGAAAAAAACAGATGTGGAGGAAGAGGTGAGCGCAGGTGCAGCAGGCTGCCTAGGATGGGAACGCTTGGCAAACACGGCATCGCCGTGACACCTCCGGAAATCTGGCGCCATCCCAGAGTGCACTTCAACATAAAATAAAGCAATAAAACAGCAATGCAGAACAGTGTCAGAGTATCAGTAGTGCTGAGAATGCTGTCCATGATGACTCTGTATATGTGGATCAAGTGTATAGATATCAATGTGTAGAGAGTCTGTGTGGAATGAGGAAATCAAGGCTCCAGCTCACAGCATTTATGATGCAGAAAGAGGTGGGATATTTGCACAGCCTTGGTCAGGGGTTAAAGGTCACGGAGACCCTGAGGGCCACTGAACTGATAATAAATCTGCTAATGTGGTCTAATTACAAGAAGTTATGTAAATACATGAACATATCAGTGTAAAAAAAAAAGCTTGCATACATACATACATACATACATACATACATACATACATAAAAATGAATTGATACATAATATACAAGGAATTCTTTATTCTATTATTTAAAAAATCTTATATGTTTTTCAATAATTTGCAAAGTGCTTTTATGGGAAATACCTTTTTTCCAGATTTCTGTAGATTTAAAGTTATTCTGTAGAAAATGATTTGTGAATAATTTATTCACTTTTTAATTTACAATCATATTTCATTCATTTACAATTCATATATCTGGTCTTACAAAATGTTTTATCGGAATTTGATCCACATTAAAGCTAAAAAACGGTTGCACAGATTCTGTACATATAAAAAAAAAAGTATATATAAAGACTTATCAGATGCTACTGCAATACATAAAATGAACTCTTTCTTTATTATTCTTTTATTCCACATCAGATTTAAGAAATATTTTGGTTATATGCCTTTTCGCCAGGCACATGTGGCTTGTTTTTTCCTTTTTGTATAAAAATGTTCTCATATTTAAATGTAATAGAGCGCTATAAAATGTTCTATATTTAATCAGTGCTTGGAGGTTTCTGCTTAATGACTTTTAAAGCTTTCCTTTTCCTTTTCTCTTCTGCTTCATGTAAGAACCGTGTGGACTTTTGACGCACGTTCTTATGACTGTTGATGCATTTGTGCCAGATTTGCTTTCTTAGTCAAGGGCATGTAATCTCATAGCCAAGGACTCACACACACACACATACACACACACACACACACACACACACACACACACACACACACACACACACACACACACAGAATTATACACATACAACATGGACAGAGAGAAAAACAGCTCTGTAAGATGAATGTTTCAGCTCTAAATATAACCCAGTGTGTCAGAGATACTCAGATGTCCACATGGAGGAGGACAGAAATACAGCATCTCTATGTGCGCTCACATTCTTCTAGCAGCATGAGATGGGGATATGATCAGCTTTTCTTGTTCTGAAATCTATTCCTGTCCAATAATGAATAATTACTGATAGAAAATCAAAGCGGGAACAGCGTTGAGCAATGCTTACAGGTTTGTCTGGCCAGAACAAAGCAAACTTATTCAAACATGGCTGCCAGTGCAAGATTTTTATGGTACATAAATTAAAAGAAAAATTAAATAGTTGCATGATTTTTGGCCTAGAACCCAATTTTAAATGCAGCTTCATATACATGTGTCAGATCATTAAATAAAATAAAAATAAATGAAATAAAGATTTTGGGGGATTTTTCTTCTCTGCAACATGAGATTATGTTGCCTTTGAATTGAATGTTTATTTCTCTACCATAAGTCGTCTCCAAAGGCGTTTCAGAGAATTTGGCAGTAGATCCAACCAGCCTCACAACCGCAGCCCAAGACCTTCACATTCAGCATCTTCACCACCAAGATTGTCTGAGACCATCCATCCAGACAGTTGCTGCAACAATCAGTTTGCATAACCAAAGAATTTCTACTCAAACTGGCAGAAAGCATCTCAGGGAAGCTCATCTGCATGCTTGTCGTCCTCATCTGGGTCTCAACCTGACTGCATTTGGTCATCCTAACCGTCTTGAATGCTCACATTCAGTGGCGTCTGGAACTTTGGAGAGGTGTTCTCTTCACAGATGAATCTTGGTTTTCACTGTACAGGGCAAAATGCGTGAGGCAAATGGTGGTCACACCAGATACAGATACCCCCTGGACCCCCAATACAGTACAACTGCACATTTCACAGTGGCCTTTTATTGTGGCCAGCCTAAAGCACACTTGTGCAATAATCATGCTGTCTAATCAGCATCTTGATCTGCCACACCTGTGAGGTGGATGGATTACCTCGGCAAAGGAGAAGTGCTCACTAACACAGGTTTAGAGAGATTTGTGAATAATATTTGAGAGAAATCAGGCTTTTGTGTACATAGAAAAAGTCTTAGATCTTTGAGTTCAGCTCATGAAAAATGGGCGCAAAAACAAAAGTGTCGCATTTATAATTTTGTTCAGAGTTAAACTGGTGTAAAAATAACCCACTGTATTTAAACTCTGAGGGCTGGATGGTGGATGTGGGCCTGACATGGAGCAGACACATTTCTTTGCATTAGGATTTATTTTCTGGATTTTTCACAGCACCTGTCAAGCTGCAGAGAGGCAAGCAGAAAATAAGGAGAAAGAAGGAAATATGGCTGGAGGTAACCATGTAACATGGTCCGCAACTTTTTGTTAGTAAAAAGTAAATATAACATTTTGAATAAATATAATTACAGGTAACGTTTGGTTACTTAATCTTAGTCGCATTAATCGAATAAATGGGTTGAAAGGAAACTAAGATGCCAGTTTAACATCTTAACCAAATCGTATTGGGTTAAACCAAGAATATAATGAATAATGAATCCAGAGCTGCCTTTCCAAATTGAAAGTGGTGAAAAAAAAACTATATACACCTATTGCACATATTAATCCGACTGAAATGCAACGACTTTGTTATTGTGGTTTGTTCACATTGACATTCTTTAGAATGTCTGCACAAAACGTCTATTTTTGCAGTGTGAAAGACAAGACGCCTGCTGTCTTCTGAGGGTTCTCACTAAGCTGGATAACGCAGAGTCGAGCTTACTTCAAATACTGCCATTTCCGTGTCTGGAGGAGAAAAGAATGGAAGGGAAAGAAAGGGAAAGGAGGAGAAGGCAGGCTCTGTGGGCGGGGCTATTTTGGGAAGGGAGGTGCGGAAAAAGCCGCCTCGTGCTGACAGCTCGCGTTGTGTGTGAACGAGAGCGGGTGGCCCCGGTGATCTCCCACGCACGGGGACTTACACGAGGGAACCATCCTTAACCAAAAAAGAGCGTCTGAATGCACTGTGAATCACCAACGTCTCTATTTTTGAAGGGTGCAGTACCATTTATGGTCTACATAACACCGGAAACAGAAATATATTTTGAAATTCCAACGTACTGTTAAATGTGTTTTCATCATTATAATATATATTTGTCACAATTAACAAACTAAATAACTTTAATTCATAATTGATAATTTCAAGTTAAATTCAATTGTTTTTTCTACATTTCACCGTAGTTAATATCAGAATAATAAGATGGTCTGTATTCTTTCATTATGAATCTAATAATCTATTAGTTAGATTCTAACCCAAATGTCTTTTCACTTCAAAAGGCATGAAGTCCCTTAAATATTCATAGTCTTTCACGTGTCCTTCTTGCGTCTTCATAGATTCCACTTGCGTTTTCTTCCAACTTCCCAAAGAAATTTCAGTTGCTTGATTTGGAGAATGTAGGTGTGTGGATTGTGACCTGGTGGACTGGCCCATCTCCCCATTTAGGGGATTCAGAAATTGGTCTTGATCCACAATCTCCCTGACCTTTTCATGTACAGCTTTAAAAGTACACTACATGTGCCATAACATGATTATCATCACTATCCACTAAGTCATTTTCTATACCTCTTACACAGGGTCATGGGGGAGCCAAGGGGGGTACCTAAAAAACTTGGACAGGATGGGGTGCTAACATACTACAAACAGTTGAAAATCTGAATCAATCTACTGCACATCTCATGTTATTGGATTAGGGGAGGAAACCAGAGAACATGCAAACTCTAAACATACAGGAGGGGGTGGGTTACAAACCTCAGGAGTACAAGGCAAATTATTATTGTTGTTGTTGTTGTTGTTGTTGTTGTTATTGTTAACAATAATACAAATTATTTTTTATTGTTGTGTTATTATTACTACCTGCACATGTTAAGCATCAGTGACACAATGTCCACAAATATCTTTTCAGAATGAATGCAGAGTGTTTATTTATATACTGCAGATATTACAAAAAAAGTTAATCAGAGTTACTAATGTGATGCATCATTTAAGGACAGTGTGTTTAAGACCAGTTCTAAATATCTAGACATGTTTAAATAAATCTAATCTAAATAAATTAATCGTTATGGACACGACAACATGAACATTGCATGTAATTATACAGCTCACACGACTGTGACTATTGAGAAATATAATGTAAAGTAATCTGGGAAACAGCACAAAGCAGAACAACTGTTAGACCAACCAGTGTTTTATTGATCACGGTGTAAAATCTCGCGTTACATAACACGGCGCCATGCTTCACTAATCTGATTCCATGCACACCCGTACTGTAAGCGTGGCTGCGGTACAGATTTCACCACAGGCTTTACATGCATCCCCCTGTTCAGTTTGGAAGTGGTCTAATCTGAAAAGAGAGGCTGTGAGGATGAAAGATGAAAGATGAAAGATGAGAGCGCAAATGTCGGATGCTGCAGCCGCAGCGATGTGGTCGCTGTCCGCGGTGCTGAAAAGCTACACACAGCCAGATGTTCTGCTGCAGACGAGTCGAGTGTAACTTGTGGATCTCAAACCAGCCTTTTGCATGAAAAATTTCGCAAGACAAAAATAATTCCTGGTATTATGTTCATAAGAAAAAGCAGTCACGCTATGTAACGCCAAAACACCTACAGGATTCAAAAGCATCATTCATCATCTTCGGTGGATAAATGACATTAAGCAGGACTTATTTGCATTCATCTGTATCAGATTGGGTTTATAAAATCACACACAATGGAGCTGATGTAGGCTCGGTTGTGATTATGATTAATTTTTTAAAAACAAATAGTGAATATTTTTGCATTAGTGGTTAAATAGCAATCGATCTACAATCAGCTCAGTCTCCTGTTCAGTCTGTTTTACCGCATCGGTCTTCAGGACAATCGGCTCTGCGTCACATTCCCCCGTGCCCATTTTCGGAGGGGGAAACCCCGTCACATCCTCTGCCCATGTATGGGCAGCAGTAGACCGAAGTCGGTACACGGCGGGGAATCCTCTTGCCGACGTAGATGAGCGAGAGGCGGAGTCCCGGTGAAGCTGACCGGTATAAAAGAAGGACAAGGGATTCCGGTGGACGTAGCGACGGCGAAGAGCGACCAAAGACCACCGAAAGACCCACTGTCTGACGGGCACGCAAAGGGAATCCCGACAGCCAAACGCGGAGATTGATTACATTTCTCAATTACGCACTGGCGAAATTGATCCTTGCTCGACACGAGACTTGTGGATTTGCATCGTGCTTTTGATTTATTTCTTCTCGTCCAAGGAAAACAGGATGATCAGTACAGTGGACTTCAGCGCACTCGACTTTCTATGCGCAGCAACCGAGAACGGCGCTCAAACCGAGCGTGATGCCGGTAAGTCCGTGGCATGCATTTAAACAATTTTTGCATGGATTAAAATAGAATAAAAAACAAAACAGTTTTTTGAGTATTTTGACTTTTATAAATAGTAAAAGAAATATCTGTAGTCTAATCTATTGATATAATCTATGCACTGATTTTATTAGACATAAAGCAGTGAGTCATATAGTCTATGCATCAGTAGGTGCAAGCTTATGTAATGACACCTCTCTTTCTCTCTCTCCCTCCCTTCCTTCCTCCGTCACTCCCACTCGCGCAGACTTTGAGGGGCTTCTGAAACCTAAAGTTGAGCAGCCGGATCCTTCTTTCCTCCCAGACCTGAGTGAAAGCTCTGGTGACGGTCTGCCTCCTTCCCCACTCACATACACCGGCACTTTCCATGCTGAGACAGCCGCGTGCAGCGCGGACGCTCTGCTGAACATGATCACTGAGATCGTGGGCATCTGCACAAATCCCATGTACGAGAGCCACCGCGATGACTTCTCGCAGTCGATAGCAACGAGCTCAAGCTCCCGCGGCAGTGTGCTCTACAGACAGGGCTCGGTGGGCTCCACGGGCAGCTCCACGCCCTCTCTGGGATCCCCCGAGCCGCTCTGCAACGACCCCTCCGACGACTTCATGGATGTGTCCAGCCAACAGCAGCTGTTCCCGGTGACTGTTAAGAAGGAGCGTGAGGAGGACTGCCGCGGCTGCGACTTCTTTGATGTGTTGAGCGTGTCAGACACCCGACTCTCGGATCAGGACGCAGACCTGGATGACATCATCGACCTGCTTTCCCCACTCTGTCCTGAGACAGACTCGTTGGACACTCAAACTCTGGACACTTGGATTAAACAGGAAGCGGTCTGCGTGGAGCAGTGCTCACACAGTGCGACCACATCTAACCAAACTCCCACCTCCATCAACATCCCAGCTCCATCAACTCTAACCGGAAACGCGTTCTATAGAGCAGCCTTTCCAAACGGCCAGCTGTTTGATCTGAACTGTTCCTCGGTGCTGGACTCTCTGCTCTTCTCCAACACTTCAACCACCAGCAGAAGCCGAGGTCAATCGAGTAAAACGGGCACCAGGAAAGGCGCCCCGCGTGAAAAGCCCTTTTCCTGTCCAGTGGAGAACTGCGACCGGCGCTTCTCGCGCTCCGACGAGTTGAACCGCCACGTGCGCATTCACACGGGCCACAAGCCGTTCCAGTGCCGCGTGTGCATGCGGTGCTTCAGCCGCAGCGACCATCTGACCACGCACATGCGCACGCATACCGGTGAGAAGCCCTTTTCGTGCGACGTGTGCGGCCGCCGGTTCGCCCGGAGCGACGAGAGGAAGAGGCACTGGCGCGTGCACCTCAAGCAGAGGGAAAGGATGCAACAGAAGGCTGAGCTCTTGGCAGCACGCGCTTTCGCCTTACCGGGTCTCGTGTGAGCGCGCGCTCTTGGGTCAAAAAAAAAAAACGTGTGTTCACCTGCTACGAAGGGAAGCTTCTGGTTAAAGTAAAGCACAGTTTACCGGCGCGAGACGGTTCACCAGATGGAAGCGTGAAAAGCTCAAAGTTGCAGTCACGCAAAAAAAAAAAAAACATATATAATGGGGGAATGATCGGAGAGAAAAGTGGCCTGATTTTGGCACCACTTTCAATGGACTTCCGGTGCGCAGATGCCGTGGTGTCCCTTTGACGAGGTCATAACCAAGACTGCACATTACTTGGATATTGGACTCTTCGAGTCTCTCGAGTGTCGTATATTTTTGCTGTTGAAATTAAAAATGCATGTTTTCTTCCATATGTTATTAAAACTGTTCGGCGCTGCTAGACCATGTCATGCATGCACATGATCCAACTTTTACTAAATGGTCATCGTGTTGTATTTTGATACTTCATTGTGTATAAATATAAGACTAAAGAAACCTATATTTGTATATTTTCGATGGGTATTTTTTTACTGAACAAAATGACAGAAGAATATAGAAAAAAAATCTTCTTAGAGATTTTATCAGAATGTTGTATTCAACTTTTTACAAATGGAGCGCTTGACTGGTTCCCTGGGAACCAAACGCAGATGAAGACATCAACATAGTAGTTGAGTTTCAGTAGCACACTTGGTTGTGCAGATATCTTATTTTGTCTATTTGCATTTTTTTTTTATGAAATCAAATGTTACTGTGCAATGCCACGCCGTTTAAAGCCTAATGGGTATTTCAGATCATTTATGAATGAAATAAAATGGACTGTTTATTGAGTACATTTGTTACATTTGATTAATTTATTGCACACACACACCCCCACTCCACACACACACACACACACACACACACACACACACACACACACACACACACACACACTTTTTATGTATGTCTCCACAGCGCCCTCTGCTGGTCAACATACCAAATCCTCCTTTTTTTTAATTTCCAGACCTGCAGATGTGTGCGCCTCCCTTTTCCAGAATTGCATTGCCCCCTTTAATGATACCCCTCAGTTGTGTGTGTCCTTGTGATAATTAACATGCATGATCCTGATCAGTGTTTGCACCATTTTTTCTGTCCATTAATAGTAACATTCTTCCACACACCTGACTCTTATGGCTAACACATGACAGCACATAATTAGTATATTAAATTAGGTCTAGTATGTGAGAATTAGACTATTGTAATTCGAATGATTTTGTATATATAGATTTCTCTCCGGTTCTGGACCAGTCCATGTGCGCGCTCCCGACCGAGCTGACATGACGTCAGAAGCGGCCCTGACAGATGAGCGCGCTCTCGGTAAGAGCTCTCACGTCGGTTGTTCTTGAACAAAACACACACACACACACACAGGGACAAAGATGGGTAAGAGAAGGATGTCTGAAAGCTATACCATCCCGGCTTCAGCTGATGCGCTCCGGTACGCGCGAGAGAGCGCACACGCGTGAACGCAGTTGTATGTTTTTATGTGCGAGGCGCAACGTGCGGCAGAGACACGCGGGGTAACCGAGTAAGTATCCTACCGGCTCTGTTGGTCTATTTCAAGCTGGTTCCTTAAGCGATCTCTGCTTAAGCAGGCTATGATCGAAGGGTTGGGTCGGAATGCACTGCATTGGCGTCGGTTCTTATCCAATCCAGCGATTAAATGGTCGATAGTGTACACATGGTGTCATACTTAGATAAATAATAGACATCATGCCCATTCGAGCCTTCGAATTCAAGTCCATTATTGGTCAGCAGGTTGGTTTTGCACTTCCATGGCTGGAGGTTCGACCCCTGCCTCCTTCCTGTGTGTAGAGTTTGCTCTTGTGCTCCAGGCTTTTCCTCATGGTATTCTGTTTTTCTTTCCCAGTTCTTTCCCGAAGCCATGTTAATGACCACTTCCAGTTTGTCTGTAGTGTGATCTGAAAAAGCATGAAGGATAGAATTGATGTATGAAGTATTATTTCTGAACATAATGGAAAATAGTGTGATAGTGATGAATAGTTTGATGGTTTGCTATACACACACATGCACATGGGACGTATTTATGAGCAACACATGAATAAACAATATGGCTGGTGTATATATGCTTTATAGAGGGTGAATGTGTCTAAATCATTCAAGTGTCTGCATGTAAAGCCCTGCGTATTTTTTTAGACATTGCTCACATACTTGTTCACTGCACTCCATAATCACTGCATGCACCTAGGAAACAGGAGTTTATTTATGCTCATTCATTATTTCAGACCCACTCTAATTAGAATTAGACAGCATGTGGGGGTGAAGATGAAGCACTGCTGCTTCCATACTGTGCTAAACAGAAAACACAGTCTGACCTAGTTTCTGTTTGGCTCCTTTTCCATGGAAGGTAAAGGCATGGAGGAGAGACAGTACAACAGAAGAGCAGTAATAAAGGAAATACATTGTCAGATGTAGAGCATGCACATTCAGCTCAGATCAACATCTGTAGATCAATAGGATAAGTCACGTCCTGGGACAGCGAACATCTGGATTTAAGAGATGGTGCTGTATCATGGATAGAAAGATGAATGAATAGAGTTTTCCTTAAAGCACGCTAAGAAGGCTCACATATCATAATTATAGCCTTTACACTTCCTATTTCTTTTCCCTAATAGGCATTTCTCAATGTCTATTTATATATTGTTTTAACAGAAGGGAACAGGTTGCTTGGGTGAATTGTGAAAGATTGTAATTTGTGATGCGCTTTGCAGGCAAACAAGGATGTCGACTGCTGCTGAACAGCCAAAACATTGCCCAGACTGTGGAGAGCTGTGCGGTTTTGGTGACGTCCCGAAGAAGCACACTTGCCAAATGATCTGTCTGACACCAAGACGTAAATCCGAAGGGGCCCTGATGGCTCTTTCCGCCCAGACACAAAGCTCTTCCTCCATGGGGAACATCGAGCTCAGCCAACCCTCACATCTGGAGCTCTTGGACGCACTAAGCCTGGCTCCTTCAGCCACATCTCCTCTTGCTCATTTGCTGGTTCACCAATGTTCTCCGACACTCCTGTCCTCTACTGCCCCTTCCTCATTGTCTCCATTCTCCAGGCCTGAGCAAGCATTAGCCCAAATGAGCACACCATGGCAGGCCAGGTTAGCCATGGAAGCTGGGCTCCAGCAGCTGACCCTGGAGGTTCAGGAGCATGTATCCATACGGCTGGGGTCCTTGCAGGACGAGGTGAGGAGGAGGAACACAGAGGTGCACAGGGCTCGAAGGGAAAGCGAGAGAATGGAGAAGGAAAAGCAAAACGCAGAGGAGAAGGCAGCAGAGCTGGAGCGCCAGGTGGAGGTTTCTGTGGAGATGCTAGCCAGCCTGAGGAAAGAGCTGATGGAGAGAGAAGAGGAGCTCAGCCTCAAACAGCAGTAAGTGTATTTAATATGCAAAGGTATCAAATACTGTAGATTGATAACTATGCAATCTTAATATATAGAATTTGATGTGTATACAATATTTTGGATAATTTATTTATATTTTAGGTGAATGGGAAGTATTTTATGATACATTTCTAATCATTGCAGAGTATTTCATTTATTTTATCCATTAAGAATGTTACCAGGGGAATTATGGAATCAGTCGAGGCTTATCTTAGGTATTTTTGTTTAGTTTTATATTAAATCTAGGCCAGTCAGGCAGGTGGAGGATACAAATCTTGCTCAAGGGCCTAATAGGAGCTCCTTAACCCACAATTCCCCCAGGACCCCCAACCTGGCTTTTTACGACTGTATTAGCCACTCTATATTAGAGGCAATAACTGTATTAGAGGCAATAACGTCGATCATTAAAATGGTTATAGCAGCACCAGAATCACTCGAGAGGTCTTAAAAAGCCGTAAGCTAAAGGACAGTGTCCAAAACACACCACCATTGGTTAATAAATGGTTATAAAATAACCAGGCATCCCCTCTAAAGGTCTCGGAAAGCCGTGAGACAAAAACAAGGTGTCCAAAAAAACATTTAGACTTTCATTTCCTAAAGAGGAGAGAAGAAAGACCGTCAGGAATTTTGCAGCTAAAAATATTGTATTAAATCAATTTCAGATCATAAGACGGCTCCTGAACGTGTTAAGTCTGAGCTGCTAGTGTGGTTATTTCTGCTTCATTTCTCCCTCAGCATATGTCTGAAACAGCACAGCCCACCCTCTCTGGAGCCTGTAAAATTACATGGTGCTGGAATTAACATCCTGTTGCCATGGCAGCTTTTCTCATGGATTCACTTGATTTGCGGGCGTCCGCCTCACTGCCTGTAGAAATGCAGCTTGACAGGGCAGATGGGCAGAACCGCAGGGCGCTGAGTGGCATGACTTGACACACTCTGTATGTGTGTCTGTGTAAATAGGTCACAATCTTGAGTCCTTTTTTGGAAGTGAGTGAGCATGGAATCAAGACTTATACATACTATAGATAAGACTAATGACATTGTCCAAATGTAGTACAGAAGTTCCAATTGGTTCCAATAAACAGTTGTGTCACTTTGACATGGGGCATGTTGGAAAGTAGATGCTGTTACCACCATGTAGTTTACCACCGTGAAAGAATCAATGTTTAGATTAATAGGGTAGATCAGGGGTCACCAACGGCCAGGAAATGGACCGGCACCGGACTGGTATATAATTATTTATATATAATTATTTGTAGATGTGCTAAACTTTTTGATTTCTGATTGCTAAACTGTTTCTCAAGCACCAGCAGTGCTACATGTACATAACGTACCACAACACTACAGAGTGTCCTGAGGTATACAACACTTGCCTGAAAGTCACATAGAATATAGATTAACATGGCAGAGGTAGAGCTGGATCTTTCTGGAGACAGAACAGCAAAAAACCTGTACCATATTAAAAATAGCATAGCATAGTTTTTTCCCATTGCATCGTATTGCTCTAAATTGCATTGTGTTGAACAGCACTTATATTAGGATGTTAGCTATTGCTCTCTTGCTGTACTGGCAAACGTAAATGCTACCAGAGAGACAAGATTTACATCATTTTAAGACAGAAATACATCATAGCTCTGACTGCTAGCTGTCTACTGCAGAGTCTTAGCATAGGTCTGTGTCAGTAAGTCCATATTTTGTTTTTGTGTCTAAAACTTCCTGGTTTAGTTCCAAACCTTTGTGTTCCCTTTCTCAATTTTCCCTAGTATGTGTTGTCAACTTGTGTCTTGACATTTATCATAGGATCAGTGTGACTTTTCAGTCTGGAATTACCATCTGGCACGTTTCAATTCTGAGATTACATGAGAAAAAAAAACAATGTACACTATAGACCGAAAATGCTGTGTCTCATGTGTGTGTGTATCAGAGAGTCTGTGACTTGGACAGGTTTGTCCAAGAGACCGCTTTGAAGGAAGCGAGCGCCAAGCTTCGCCTGCAGAGCTTCATCGAGAATCTGCTAGAGAGAGCCGAGCGAGCCGAGCGACAGCTACAGGAGCTGCACACACCCTCACGTATCACATCACCCGACGGCTCCTTCACAGTTGCTGGAGGAGCGTTACACCAAGTAGGAGAGCTCACGTCTAGCTTAATAATCAAGAGCTCAAAATGATTGTACTGATTTATGTGTATTCTTCCATCTTATAGAGGTGCTACAGTGAATCTGCCATTTCCAGGTGCTGCTATTCACAATGTGATCACACAGGAAGCCCGGTGCATAGGTAATAATGGCACTGCAGATCAGCCCGAGTTTCTTTATGTATAAATATAAATGATGATAAATGAGAGATACTTTTAACAGCAGGTTCAGGGCCAGCTTTTTTCTCTCTACTATCACCCTACTGAACTCTAAACTACACTGTTAGGACACTGAATAAATATACATACAAAGTACGTATTGCATATTGTAAATGTATATTTTTCTTATTTTCTATACATATTGTGCGTTACACACATCGTGCACTGATATTTCACATATATGTGAAGTACTTAGTGTACTCGCTCATCATCTTTTGCACATTTTACACTGCCATAGCCTTTTTATTTAATTGCTCTACATATATTTACATATTTATCTGCACTTGTTAATTTTCACAATTGCTACTGTTTTGCATTTTGTTGCTGTGTATCTGTACTTTGCAATGCCAATGAAGTTATCTCTATCTATAAATTATAACATTGTATATCAATAAATCTTATTTTCTTTTTATGTGTGCATGCCCTAATCAGATCGGAGGTGTGTGAGGTGCTTTGTGAAGTGCAGTGTTACCAGAAGAACCCTTCAGACATGGAGGCTGATTCAGACAGCTGGTCCGTCTATAGCACCGAGTCACTAGAGGGTCTGAAGCAACATTACAGAATCTACAACAAGAGAGGTAACACTGATACACAACCACACACACACACCAGTACACAAACACATGTACTACCCGGGGAGTAACATTCAGGGTTCCCATAGTGCAATTAAAAAAAAATTAGCCATAATTATAGACAATATGTTTTTGATTCCTAAAAATCAGATTTGATATCGTATAAATCCGATTTATAGGATAATGGCTTTAAAAAAATCAGCTACTCTATGATTTGAATTTAAACACAGCAATTCACGTTTGCATGAAATTGTATTAATTTATTCCCATCAGTTTATTCTCTTCATTTCGTAGTGTTTCTCTCGGCTGCACTGCTTCCAGTACGTATATGTGGATGTTAGATTTTTTGTCCAATCAGATTTCAGCCTCTATGTGCTGCCATGTCATTCTAATCTGCCCAGGGCCTTCAAAGTCAGTACTGCTGGCCTTTTTACCAAAGAGAATATTACCAACAGCTCTGTTTCTTCAACCAATCAGATTTCATATTCGCCTCACAGGGCAGCTAGCTGGCCCAGAATAGTGTCAGCATTTTTACGTCCTCTGATTGGTTGGACAGAGGGAAACTGTCACAGCCGACTCGCAAAGTGTAGCGCTGCACACATGAATACATCTGAGTTAGGTACGAATACGGTCATTGTGAATTTAAATATGGTGGAGTAAAAAGTACATCTATTCAAAAACATAAATGTAGTTGAGAAGAAAGTAAAAGTTGGTCATATCTTCGAAACAAAGTTTTATTACATTTAATCAAATACTTTACCGCACTGCATACAAACCATTCACACACACACCTACACACACCCACACACACTGTACTTTAGAAAACCACTGACACTGGAGATTCCTTACAGAATTGTTATTGTTGTAGTACATGAAAACGTCTCTGTATCTGTGAGTAAATCTGCTTTTTTTCTCTGCCACGTTATCGTGCACAGAAAACCCCGCCTTCCGGCATCACAGCCGTCATCGTGGCAACAGGCCTGACCGATCGGCAATGTGTTTGAAGCAAGTGAAGAGGAGGGCGTGGCTTTTCTGCGTCTTTCCTTACCTAGACACACACTCGCTCCTCACTGCTGCACAGGTGTGTGTTGTTGCACTTTAACCATTTTTATGGGTGTATATATTTTAGATGAATCGTAAAAGCATTGGTGGTGATAAAACGTTTTTAATAAGTGTCTACGTGTGTGTGTGTGTGTGTGTGTGTGTGTGTGTGTGTGTGTGTGTGCGTGTGTGTGTATGTGTGCTGTAGGTGTGTAAGGATTGGTGGAGTGTTGCCCATCACCCTGCAATGTGGAGCAGAGTAACACTAGAAAATAACCGCATTTCATCAAAGGTATGGCACACACACACACACACACACACACACACACACACACACACACACATACAAACACACTGCCTGTATTTCATTTGATTAAATAAATAAGTAATTTGAATTTTATTGTTGCATTATGCAACCTTCTGTATAATGGTAAAATGTGTGTGTGTGTGTGTGTGTGTGTGTGTGTGTGTGTGTGTGTGTGTGTGGGTTTGTGTGTGTGCGTAGTTTATGGTGACTATGGCTCAGTGGTGTAGTGAGACACACACGCTCGTTCTACACAATCTAAAACCTCGTACACGTGCCAAGAAGGAAAGTAAAGAAGAGTATTTAAAGAACACAAGGTATGTACACACACACACACACACACACACACACACACACATTAGGTACACAAAAAACACAAGTTATTTCAGACACAAAGGACATGAATATTAACCTCTAGATGCTCAGCATGGCGTATTTTTTCCGTCCTGCTTTTTTAGAGGGTGCCTGGAGGCAGGGCTGGAGGCGGTACTAAGAGCAGCAGGGCGGAGTCTCGTGGCTTTGACCGTCTCTCATTGCACCAACATTTTGACAGACAGGACTCTATGGTTGGTCAGTTGCCACTGCAGAGCTCTGCAGACACTGACATACAGGTGAGGGTCTGATTTAAACACACATAAGAATTTGCATGTCACGCATACAATATCAAATTACAGAGTGTATATATATATGTGTGTGTGTGTGTGTGTGTGTGTGTGTGTGTGTGTGTGTGTGTGTGTGTGTGTGTGCGCACTGTATTTGTGCATTTAGGAGCTCATCAGATCCTGTGGGTCAGGAGGTGATCTGGGCTTTAGGGGCAGGATGTAGAGACATTACCAGTCTAAAGATTGCACCACTCCAGCCATGGTAAGTGTTTATCATCATCATCATCATCATCATCATCATCATCAAGTTGGGCATTAAACCACTACAGCCATGGTGATGTTTCCTAATCAGCACCATCATCATCATTGTCATTATCATCATCAGCAGCAGCATCAAGCTGAGCATAAAACCAATACAGCTATGGTTAATGTTTTCATCATCATCGTTGTCATCAAGCTGAACATTAAACCACTTCAGCCATGGTAGATGTTCTGCATCACCACCATCATCAACCTGAGCATCAAACCACTACATCCATGGTGAATATTTTTTATCATCATCAACCTGAGCATTTAAAAATACAGCCATGATAAGTCTTCATCATCATCATTATTGTCATGATCATCTTCATCGTCATCAGCATCGACCTGACTATTAAACCAATACAGCCATTGTAAGTGTTCTTCTTCATCATCATTAGATAGACTGCAGTGCATTGGAATTGTAGATACTTTCTTGGCTTGTTTTACATCGTATCTTTCTGGTCGCACTCAGTTTGTTCAGGCCAGTTAAAATTTAAATCTTTAACCATCCTGCAGGTGTCCCACAGGGTTCAGTTCTGGGCCCCTAATTATTTATCATCTATTTATTGGCACTTGGATGTATCTTTTAGAAACATAGTATCCAATTCCGGCAACATTAAGCTCTATCTAAATTGCAGCTCTGTCCTCTAAACCTTCTGACCTCCATCTTCTCTTTCTAACTGTTTGTTTGAAGTTAAAGCTTGGTAATCGAATATTTTTCTTAAACTATACAGTAGTAAAACTGAAATAGTCCTTCTATGCACAAAAAATCAGGCTAGTATATAAATCTAAAGGCCAGTAGTTTCTCTAAGTGTATTGCCAGTTCCACTATTGTTTTTGCAGCCAGCAGCCAAGTCGCTTTAGTAACCGCTGCTTGCAGACGATTGGTCGATGCTGGCCTCGCCTATATCAGGTGGGAGTGGGTGGAGCCGGCTGTGGTCTTCAGGGATTAACCTCTTTGGGTGAGTGATTTCAAAGGTGACATTTGGAAAATGCAGATTAAAAAATAAATATTATTTCCTTTGTTCCCCGTATGTATCTCGCGTCTGTGCAGTGAGGAACTGCCCTGGTGTGTGTGTGCTGGAGTTGGACCACATGAGTGAGTTGAGCCAGCAGGGGGCAGCAGAACTGTGCAGGGAAGGACTACAGCAAATACACACACTCATCTTTAACTACACACCTGTTACTGCCAAAGCCATCCTGCACTTTCATAGTGAGTAGTGCGCACACACACACACACACACACACACACACACACCACTATATAAACTGTCAAGATATTTCTCAGTTGGATTTTCCCCATTGCTCTTTTTCCAGGTGTGTGTTTAAGGCTGAAGTGTATCATAGTGACCATGAGTTCTGCAGATTTCTTTGACGACCATGAGAGTCAAGAAACCAGGAGAATTTTTTATGAGATGGTCACCAGCCTGCAGGTCACACACCTTTTTTTTCTCGTTTTGGATCTGTGGGTGACTTAATGGTCAGATTTCTCTTATTAATTCTTCTCCTTTTCCTCTTTCTCTTCAGGCGTTGAAAAAGAGGCCTGGGTTGTCAGACATCCTTCATGTCAGAGTGGACCAGGGTGACAATCTACCGGCTCTTAAAGAAACCAAACACACACATACACACACACACACACACACACACACACACACACACACACAAACACACTCACACACACACACACACACACACACACACACACTCACACACACACACACACACAAACAAACAAACATAATCCTTTAAGTAAGCATCACGTTTGGGCTGTATTATACTGTAATATTTAATGTCTAACATTTACACACACACACACACACACACACACACATACCTCACATTTTAGACTGTATTCTCCATGCACAGATACATGCCTGCACCTGTATACAAACAGACACACACTCTTACACACACTTATACAAAACACACACCTCCACTGCACTTTATGCACCACACTCACATACATTGCTATACCTATGCACACACACACACACACACACACACACACACACACACACACACACACACACACACACACTGCACTTTATTTTTCCACGTGAAGATATGCACCCACACATAATGTAAATGAACAAACACACACACACAGATTACAATTTAATATTTTATTATCAACAGGTAAACACCTACACCTATGCACTCATTCTGTATATAAACACTGACACACACACACGCACACACACACACACACACACACACACACACACACACACACACACACACACACACACACACACACACACACACTGAACATTTAAAGATTTTTCTGCGTGTACAGGCAAACACCTACACCTATGCTTTCACATACAAACACCCCACACACACACACACACACACACACACACCCCACACACACTTTGCTACACTCCTCCACTATTGTACACACACTTCCTTTACAGGCTTCTGATTTTGTATGAATGAATTTTTGCTTCCTGTTTTATTTGACTTCCTATTTTATTCATCACACACTTATATAGCGGTGCAAACTCACATTTTCTTCCACATCTGCTGTGTTTAGCACTGATGTGAGATGCTACATGATAGACTTCGAATACAGAGAAACGCTATCCACAGCTGAATTCATACTACAGTGAGCGATCCTACATGGAATAGAAGTTCACCATGTAGACATGTATATTGGTAAAGTGCTTTTTTCTTGATTAGATTTGACAATCAGCTTCCATTCTTCAAGTGCTTCCGTACTTCTTATAAATAAACCTGAGCGAAGTTCTAACACTATTTTGGTGCCACCGCAAACCTGAAGATAAAATGCGGATGTGAGAAATCGTTGTGTCTGGTATAAGTGTGAAACTTTTGTAGTGTTTTCCTTTAAAAAAAAAAATAATGGCAAGATGGTTTGATAATAGTAGCACAAAGCACTTCATCTTATACCACAGCACTTTTTCAGCAATCATAACTTTTTATTAATTAGAGAACAATATCATATTTTATCAACGACCCCTCATAATTCTCATGATACTATAAAATCACGAAGCACAAAGTCTTCTGTTGTGAGGAAATGGACCATGAAGATTCCTTCTGTAGGTATTCACACATCACAAATGTACACCTTAACAAAAATTAGACATAAGTTGTGAGCTATAACTCTTGATTCGATAACGTACCGTTAACGTAGAACGAGTGCTTTAATTGTAATATAATATAGAACAACCAATAAACTGACACCGAAATGAGCTCTGTGGTATAAAATATTATAACGCAAAACAAATCTCAGATACGACCGCTGTCTAAAATGTGTCCCAAATCTCACAATAAGTGCTAGCTCGAGGTTAGGTTAAGGTGTTTAATGCTGAAAGGTTTTGTGTGATATGAAATGCCAGATATTACCAAGCTGTAACTGCTGGGCCCCTGAGCAAGGCCCTTAACCCTTAAATGCTCACTTTAAAGGATGCAAGGATGCCGGAAATGTGATGCAAATAAAGTATATTGTCTAATGTTTCCTGAATATTGTGGTGAAACAAAGAAATAAAGGTCAGCATTTCCAACATTGTGTGTTTGTGTGTATTTTGTGTGTTGTGCGTGGTGGGCTCAAAGGTCTGTATAATGATAAATAACATTACAACATAATAGGGATACTGTGTAGTATAATTGAGCTCTTAGCTATACTGTGTCTGGACAGTGATGCTAACACGCGCACAGTAGTGATGTGTCGTTTGCGAAAGAGCCGTTACTAAGAGTCGATTCTTTGACATCTGGCATCTGGTATTCTTGAATGCCAACCAAACGACTTTTATCTAAAATGTTATAATGTTAAGAGTTTGGTCTTTATTTGTTTGATTTGGTAGCTGCGGTTCTGTATTCAGTTGTTGATTTATAGGTTTGATTAAAATAATAAACTGTGTGAGCATACAAACAAGGCTTTTGTGTAACACTGAATATAAATTGCTAACAACACACAAACTATTCATAATTGCTAAATTTAAAATTAATAAATTAAAGAAGGCTCAGAGTAATAATAAATGAAAAGAAAGTTGGGAGCTTCTAAGGGAGCCGAGCGAAAAGAGCCGAATCTTTGAACAGAGCCGGTTCCCTAGTTCTAGCACTAAGACCCAGCGGACTCCAGTCTCTAGGCAGAAGCCGATGCGCGCTCCCGAACGGCGCGCTCGCCTCCTGCGCGCGCCTGGATGAGAGGATCTGCGCGCTCCCGTCAGCGGCCATGCTGTTGCCCGGTCACAGCGCGGCGCGCCCAGCACCTGCACGCAACGAGCATCCCATCCGTTCGTCCTCCACGAGGTCCTTCAGAAGCGGTTTAGATAAAGCCAGGAGCTCGTGTTATCGTACCAAGCTTTCACTGAAATCGGATTTGGGGATTTGGGGATGAAATCGGACTTGTGGATTAATTCTTGGTGAGAGCGGCGGCGTACCGGATGATGGTGATGGTGATGCTGATGATGATGTGTGACCTGTTCATGGAATAAACTGCTGAAAGAATATCAGGTGCAGGTGTAGGTAGAATTATTGTGATTCCTCAGTAGATCATGTTTACGTGCAGAACGACGCCCCTCGCTCAGAGGGGGTCACGGTGGTGTCTGAACGCTCTCCGGTAAGGCGTGAGGGATCTGCGCGTTGTGAAGCCCCGGGAGCCGGTGACAATAAAAAGCGCATCGCATCGCTTTCCTCGACCAAAAAAAAAAAACGGTAACAAAAAAAACATGGCTTTGAACAGAAGCATCGAGCTCGAGCACTTTGATGAACGGGACAAGGTCCGGCGCGCGACGCGTGCCACCGGCACCGGTTCTCCGTCGGGGTCCCGGGCGAGCAGTCTGGTGCCGAGCCCCGCTCAAAGCGCCAACTGCAGCTTCTACCGGACGCGCACGCTCCGCGCGCTCAGCTCCGAGAAGCGCGCGCGCAAGGTGCGCTTCTACCGCAACGGCGACCGCTACTTTAAGGGGCTCGTGTACGCGGTGTCGAGCGACCGCTTCCGCTCCCTGGACGCGCTGCACGCCGAGCTGACGCGCGCGCTCACCGATAACCTGCACCTGCCCCAGGGCGTCCGCAACATCTACACGGCGGACGGCAGCAAGCGCGTGACGAGCCTGGACGAGCTGCTGGAAGGTGAGGACAAAAGGAGCGCGCACGGGGGAAACGTGCACGGGCCTCAACGACACCGAAAGCGCTGAAATGATTAGTGTAATTAGTTCGGATTGATTTATATCACTAATCTAACGGAAATGAATACACAATTTACACCAGTAAATTATAAATGATTACATAATATTAATAAAAAGAATTCACACAACCACAACCCATATTACTGCAAAATTAATAAATAGTATATAATCAGGGGTTTTGGCATGCTGCATGGGTGGTACCCTAAAAAAAAAAAAAAAAAGATTCATGCCACCCCAAATGCCATTCCAAATCCGACTCAATTCTTGCTGTAATTCTGCTGAATAATAATAATTATAATAATAATAATAATAAAATGGTACATATGTTGAATATGTACTCAGGGTTTCGCCATGCTGCATAGGTGCCAAAAATCATGCCACCCCAATGCAATTCCAAATCCGACCTATTGCTCAATTCCTGCTTAAATTGTCTGAGACATATAAAGCTTGTGCTGGTCATTTTTATCTTCATGATCATCATCTTCATTATCATCATTCCTGCCCTTGTGTAACCTATAAAGCAATACAGCAACCTCGTCCTCTACACAATCAGGTGCTGTAACCCCTTAAGTCTAAAATCCTAGGCACGTACAGTACTATGCGACTTTAGAAGTAGCCAATGAGATCTTCAGTACGGTCACCATGGTAACCCGGCGAATTCCGTCCAACAGAGAGGGAATCCAAATTTCATTCTGCGTGAGGTTCAGCTAAGGGCAGACCAAATGTAAAACCATGGACCTGGCTAAGATTAGTGGACACACACACACACACACACACACACACACACACACATACAACCTCCCCCCCTGTTCACACCCACCCCTGGGTAATTTGCTGACAGCAGCATGTCTGGTCTGACAGTGTTGTAAACACACAGGCATGAGTGATGCTAATGCAAAACGCATTGATTTTAATCCATGAAATTGATTTGTCATTTTCCAAAGCAGATATTACTTTAAAAAAGGACTCCAGTCTGTTATCCTGCAGCTATTTGTGATACAAAGCTTAAATCTTTTTATGATTTAGCATCCACTATATTCAAGAGTATTAGAGATTCCTTTACTTCCTCTGATAAAAGTTAAGGAATGATTGTATACAAAATTACAGCCAATCATCACTATTCATTCATTTCTCATTACAACACATATTCAGTCTGTATCCTCGTTCATACATGCTTGTGTGTGTTTCTCTGTCGTCTTGCTGTGCTTTCATTTTCTCTAATCCTTTATATGCTTAGAGTTGCAGAAATCCTAAATATGACATTGTCTCATCTCTCTCTCTCTCTCTCTCTCTCTCTCTCTCTCTCTCTCTCTCTCTCTCTCTCTCTCTCTCTCTCTCTCTCTCTCTCTCACTGTCTCACTGTCTCTAATGCAGCAGAGTAGCACAAAATGACCCCACATACACCCTGTGGCCGGGGCGGGGGTTGCCAGTCGTTTTCAATCCCTGCTTTGCACTTTGTCTTCTTTATTGTCACACTTGAAACCCGATTCCTTCACGAACCACAACTACCTGCTTTTTCACTGAAAAGACCGACCTGAACCAATTCCACCTTTTATAGGGGTGGCATATAATTCCCTTTCCTTATATATTCAGGTCACAGCTGTGTGAAGTGACATAGAAATAAAAAATAAAAAGTTGAATCAATTCCTTTTTTTAATCTGCCTTTATGAACAAAAGGGCAGTAATTTATGTACATGTAAATATAATGGGCTAAGTAATAAGAATTATGTATAGAATATATTTTAAGTAATATATTCAGAATAAATGGAGGCTGGAAATTTTTATTTCTAGTGTGTTCCAGATGTTTGGTACAAACAAACAGCTGCTTCACAGGTTTTTCGAATCGTTTTTGAAGTTAGATATGCAATATTGTAAAAGACTTCTGTAGGAATAGATAACCTTTAGACTGAAATTTGCAACATATATTTGGAGCCATCCACAGAGCACGTATCCAAAGTGATTGATTTTGACATTAAGTGCCTTGAATAGCATTTAGATCAATACCAGGGAATACATTTACGTAGCAGTAGGATTCTCCTACAAGAAAAGGAAACCAATCCATACAGAAACCACAGCTGTTGTACAAATATACAATCAGTTCAACCTTTTATTGGAATATAAATATATTTAATCTTTTATATTTTATTCCCAAGCCTGGTCCAGTCCATTAAAGAAATGTTTAATGCGTGAACTTCATTGAAAAAACGTCTCCTTTCATTTGAGCTCCATTCAGATTTCATTGAATCTTCATTCTTTCATTTTTGAGTTGACTTTCATTTGACATTCATTCGATTTTTATTAACCATTTATTCGATTTTCATTCTACCTTTATTTGACTTTTATTTAAATGAGTTTGACTTTAATTCGGCATTCATTTAATGTCCATTAAAGGTTCTATTCAGCATTTATTACATTTCATACATTTACATGAGTCCATTTTATTGGATAATCAGCACATGTTCATTTGACCTTCCTGAGTTCCTTTTGACTTTTTTAAGTTATTCTGTGACTTAATTATCATTTGACTTTGGTTCAGTTTTCATTTGACTTTTATTTTATTCATGTTCCATTTATCAATTGACTGACTTTCATTTGGCTTTCATTTGATCTCCATGACTTTCATTAGACTTTTTTTGGTTATTACCTGGACTCCTATTTGACTTCTATTCAACTTTTGTATAACCTTCAAATAACCTTTTTTTTTTTTTTTACTTTTCATCAGATGTTCATTTGACTGTTATTAATAGTCCATTAAAAAGACTTTCATTCTATTTTCACTTTGACCTTCCATTTGACTTGAATATTCAGTGGACTTCTATTTAATAAAATTACTTATTACAATTTTTGTTTTGTTTTTTGATGTGTGTTTAAGAGTGTGTGAAAAGCTTTTTGGAAAGTTAATTTAACAGTGTTATATAATATACATTTTTTAAATGTTCTCGCCCGCAGGTGAGAGCTACGTCTGTGCATCGAACGAGCCCTACAGGAAAGTAGACTACACTAAGAACGTGAATCCTAACTGGGGCTCTCGGCTGGCTGGAACAGGATCAGTAGCTGGGGTGGTCCGTCAGGGTACAAGCGGGGGCCAGCGGGGCCCCGGGGAAGGTAAAGAAAGTAAAGACTTTATCAAACCTAAGCTGGTGACGGTGATCCGGAGCGGTGTGAAGCCACGCAAGGCGGTTCGAGTGCTGTTGAACAAAAAGACAGCTCACTCTTTCGAGCAGGTGCTGGCTGACATCACAGAGGCCATTAAGCTCGACTCTGGAGCCGTGAAGAAGCTGTACACGCTAGATGGCAAGCAGGTGGGTAGGAATTTCCATGTGACGTGACGCGTACGAATGTGCACAGGATATGAATCCGCTTAGGCTTTGTGCTCGTGTGAGACGTACAGTGATGCAACCGCCATTAAAAGTCCACACTCTTGAGAGGAATGTGTGATACTACAGTATTTTTAATACTAAGCGATGCAGGAGACTATTTGTTTAGTTAAAACTGTCTGCAAAGATGGCAGTTCTCTGCAGATAGCTGGGAGTGGTAGCTCTGGGGTTAAGGTACTGGGTTACTGATCAAAAGGTTGGGGGTTTTAGCCCTGGTATCGCCAAACTGCCACTCTTGGGCCCTTCAGCAAGGCTTTTAACCCTCTGTGCTGTATCATGGATGACCCTGTGCTCTGACCTGACCTTCTGAACAAGCTGGACAATATCTGTAAAAAAATGTCACTGTGTTGTAATGTATATGTGACAAATAAAGACTGAAGGGGAGTTTCTGACGCTTCATGATGACTATAATTTTGGATTGTAGGCTTTTTGCATGGAAAGAAATTGGCAAATTGTTTTCTTGTTTTTGTTAAGTGGCATTACAGTAATAGTAATATAATAGTAATGTTTTCTGTTGTCACAAAAAAATCAGTGGCTGGTCCTTTTGAGTCACATGGCATCTTCCAGGGAATGTAGACAGTTTCTGGCCAGACCCTAAACCAGAAATTTGAATTTTATTGCTGTCGATATGAAAACCTGAATGCTTTTAGAAGATTGGAGGAAACTGGAGAGCTGTATAAATAAATTGTAATGGTTGTGGAGAGAACATGGAGAAACAGGATGCCCCAGGGTAACGAATGAAGCTTGGACCCTGGAGACTCCCCCCCCCCCAACCCCCGAAGCAGCTCACTGTACCACATTGTCACCCCTATTCAACACGAAATGGAATTAATAATTCAAGTCACTTGGCTTCAGTCTCAGCAGCCTACATTGTGATTAATGCCATTTCTGAGCACACCAACAATACTGGCCCTCATCCTACACACCAAGGGGTCTAGTTAGACCCTGAGTGTGCATATAGCACTGTAGCGACGGTTGTTTAATTTAACATGCTCAATCAGTTTGAACAATGAGGTGGAAGAATGTAGAAAATTTCCCTACGTTCTTCATCAGCGTGACACTTGCTGTCCTCAGTATACACTAATAATCAATATGGTAAGAGCATAAGCTTACTAAGCAGTGTGTGTGTGTGTGTGTGTGTGTGTGTGTGTGTGTGTGTGTGTGTGTGTGTGTGCGTGCAGGGGAGGTGGGGATGCAGGAGAAGCCCAGTTTGGCTCTGGCTGCTGGCCAGTTGCTATGGTAACCATTCTCCGCTCCTCTTGGGTGAACTCCCATGAATGGCTCAGCAGAGACAGAAAGCACACAAGTTGGTGCCGTTTTGTGTGTGTGTGTGTGTGTGTGTGTGTGTGTGTGTGTGTGTGTGTGTGTGGTTGAGGAGAAGGCTAAGGCTCATTTGTATGCCACACATTTTTTTACTGCAGAGAAGGAGGGGATTCCTTGAAAGACTTAAAGGGAAAGGTGGGTCCCCATAAACCAAGATGATTGTTATTTGGGGAAAAAGTCCTGATAAACCACACATACCAGTATAGAGGTGTGTGTGTGTGTGTGTGTGTGTGTGTGTGTGTGTGTGTGTGTGTGTGTGTGTTTGAGGAGAAGGCCAGGGCTCATTTGTATTCCAAACACTTTTTTTTTTTTTTTTACAGCAGGGAAGGAGGGGATTCCTTAAAAGACTTATTTGTTCTTTGGCGAGACGGAAGTGTTTTTGTGTGTGTGTGTGTGTGTGTGTGTGTGTGTGTGTGTGTGTGTGTGTGTGTGCACGTGTCTGTGGGTGTGGGTGGGTTGTTCTATACCTTTCTGTGCCTTTCAAACTAAATCTGCTGGTTTCTTATTGCAACTGCATCTGCCTCAATGGAGTCTCACTGTCGAACTACACACTGTGTATAAGAAAGAAACCCGAACTGGAATCGGGAGAGTGATTTACCATTTTGTGTTAAGATTGTGTAGAAAAAGGGAGCGAAATTCAATTGTTGTGATGTTCTTGCTAGATCATAATACTAAATAGTTCACACCGAGCTGCTCACAAGTCACAATTCAGTCACACCTCAGAGTGGAAGCTGAAATCTGTAATGTAATTAAGGGGTAATGGTCAGGGATACTGGTCTG
This sequence comes from Silurus meridionalis, assembly GCF_014805685.1. NCBI lineage: Eukaryota > Metazoa > Chordata > Actinopteri > Siluriformes > Siluridae > Silurus > Silurus meridionalis. The sequence continues at coordinate 14,202,628 of NC_060899.1, forward strand.
TTTGTAAAAAACTTTTTTAGTGTATGATGATATGTTTAATATTAGAGACGAATTTGAACTGACCTTCTGTGCCTCTAGCTGACGAACCTGCAGGACTTTTTCGGTGATGATGACGTGTTTATTGCATGTGGTCTTGAGAAGTTCCGCTATGCCCAGGACGATGCTGCAATCGGACACGCGGGGAAAGCATCGGCCACCGCATTTGTTAACGGTAAGACGTTGGGGTATATACAAACATGCAAAATCTATGTTAAGTTCAAAACCAAGAACTGGCCAAAATAGTAATGTATGTGTAATTGGCTGATTTTCTTTTGTTATTTCATTTATTTATTTATTTTTATATCGCCTTCTGTGGTCATAGTTTGCTCAACAAATCAGCAAGACTTATTGCTCCTAAACCAACCACTTATAATATACCAAAACCCATGCAACTAATATGTTTACTTCATCAGAAATCTTTGAGTTTTTGTTGCTAATCATTCAGAATAGACAGCCCAGAGTTCATAGTTTTGTTTGTTCTGTCTCTGCTTTAGAGTGTAAGATGAAATCATCAAAGTCATCAGCTCCTATTAAGTACGCTGTCCCGAGAAGCTCCGGCATTTTCAGGTCCAAGTCACCCCTGTTAGGTAAACATGAAACGTTCACAGAGATTGGACATTTTGAATTTATTTTGTGCCCATTCCCCTGATGGATGACCAGCTTGTCTTCTTTCTTTATTTCCAGCCAATGAAGTGCCGAGAAGTGAGAGCCCGACTGCGAGGTCATCGAAGTCGCCAACGAGCCCAGCAAGTCCATGCAGTCAGAAAGTATGTCAAATATAACTCTATGAAGGCTTCTGAAGTGTTTGGGAAATCTTCAAAACATATACATTGTTGTATATGCAAATACACAAAAATGGGTTAAATAGCATTCATGTGAATGGTTATGATCCAGTTCTCATGATACACTTCATATCATATCTGTTTCATTTCATCACGTAATGTCAGCTTTTACTTATTATTTTTACTTCCTGCTTAATGCCACGCCCACATCCACTTTTTAGTGGAGAGAAGCTTCACTGTTTATATAGTTCATTACATATGAGGATGTCTCAAGCTTTGAGATCAATTCTCATCAATCACAAATCAAGCCTATGCTATTCGTTTACAGTTTTGCATTGTGTGTGTGTGTGTGTGTGTGTGTGTGTGTGTGTGAGAGAGAGAGAGAGAGAGAGAGAGAGAGAGAGAGAGAGAGAGAGTGATTGATTGAAGCTTTCTCTGTCTGTGCTTTGCAGATCTCTTCCCGTCATGTATCTCCCTCCCCTCCCCCCTCCGGAGAACTAAATGGAGAAGAAGACTTGAGCCTAGAAGGTAAATCTTTCTCTTCCTCCCTCTCCCTCCCTCTCTCTTTTGCTCTCTCTCTCTCTCTCTCTCTCTCTCACACCCACACACACACATACACACACACACACACATAGAATGACAGAGAGAAAGGATTAATGTATGCAGTGTAAGTGAGTGAGTGATGGAAAAAAATGTTAATTTGCTGAGCAAATGAATATGCAATATCAGAGTGCATGCGCATTGGGGTATGAAAGGCTTGCGGCATGCTGGCGGAGATTGGGAGGTGATGTTACACACAAATTATCATCACTAAATAGCATCACACAACCTTCCTCAAATGAAAAATCCACCCTGAACAGCTTTTCAATGAACATCATATTTAACTATTGAGCGTAAACGACTTTCGATTCAATCACCTGCTGATAGTGTTGCAAGTGTGGATGATGAGAATACCGCACCGATCGACAAAAAAGCAGCAGAATTGATAAACATCTTTCATATTTTAGGGTGAAGGGTGGATGTTTTGTTAAACGGTAAATGCATTGTATAGTCTAAACATCTAGTCTTATTATATATTCATCTTCCCCTGCATTTCTCCTTCTCATTCTCCCTCTTACTCACGCCACCCCATGTGGTGGTTTAGTAAATGGAAATAAACCGCAGTCGTCCATCATCACTGAAAAATACGACGTGGGGAAAGTCATCGGAGACGGAAACTTTGCAGTGGTCAAAGAGTGTGTGGAGCGGTATGGAACTAAAGCACACACATTATTTGTTGTGTTCTGAAGCTAGATTTTGAATCACAAGGGCTCGGTTATCGGTTATATATATGATTGTGTGTGTGTGTGTGTGTGTGTGTGTGTGTGTGTGTGTGTGTAGGGCCACTGGGCAGGAGTATGCACTGAAGATCATAGACAAGGGAAAATGCAGTGGGAAGGTGAGCTATATGTTAATTGACTATGTGGCAGCAGCACAATGAATGACATCATGCAAAGATTTCGTATATGAGACTGGAAATTCATTGATTGTACAAAATCTATACTTGATTCTGATTGGTACAGGTGTTGCTTATTTAGTGGTTAGTGAGTATAGTTAAATATAAACTGTTCTGATTGGTGGTCTCTCATTTACAGGAGCATCTGATAGCCAACGAAGTGGCGATATTGCGCCGGGTTCGGCACCCCAGCATCATCCTGTTAATTGAGGAGGTGGACACGCCCACAGAGCTCTATCTGGTCATGGAGCTTGTTAAGGTACTTTGCATCCTTGGAGACATTTGAAGCAGAATTTTGAATTGGGTAAAGAGATTTGGAGGAAGTTGCTGTTGGAGTTTTTGGGATAGAATCACGTAACATTGCAATTTTCTAGTATTATTACAGTGAAAAATATGTGGGAAAAAAAAGCACTTCATGATAAGCAATTATTGCATTATACATATCTGAAAGCATATTAGTTTGGATTGTCAGCCTTTTAGGATTATTGCTGATCACGCTGTACGAGATTATCCCTAAATGCTAATGGTGATAAAAAAATGTTTAATTAGAATCACTAAAAAGGAAACATTTGGCAGATTTGGATGTCTGGCATGTTTCAGAAATGAAAAAATACACAGTCATTAACGGTACTAACTCTTTATCCTCCTTTTTGCACCGATTTCTTTCCGGAATCATTTGTGTTCGTGCATTTTACAGGGAGGAGATTTGTTCGATGCCATCACCTCGTCCACAAAGTATACAGAGAGAGATGCCAGTGCCATGGTGTACAACCTGACCGGGGCTCTCAAATATCTGCACCGCATGAGCATAGTGCACAGAGACATTAAACCAGAGAATCTACTGGTACACACACACACACACACACACACACAACAATCTATGGTACACTAATATTTGTGCAGCGGATAAAAAAATTTAACACTCACATTAAAACATCAACTCACATTACTGAAGGTCAAACACACACACACATGCAGAATGTACCACAAATTCGTTACAAAATATATACAAAACTCATACATGTCTGTTTTTGTGTGTGTGTGTAGGTATGTGAATATCCTGATGGTACCAAGTCTCTGAAATTGGGGGATTTCGGTCTGGCCACTGTAGTGGAAGGACCACTCTATACTGTGTGTGGAACACCCACTTACGTCGCACCTGAGATTATTGCAGAAACAGGGTACAACTGTGTGTGTGTGTGTGTGTGTGTGTGTGTGTGTGTGTTACTGATGTTAAACAACATTAATAATATCCAGAGCCTGGATTTTTTAATTGGACACGTGTATATATTATATAGTTGTAAGACTCTGTACTGTACATTGATGACTGATATACAGAGGTGGAAAGAGTAAAAAAAGATTCTACTCAAGTTAAACTACTGTTGCTCTAAAAAATTTTACCCAAGTATAAAAAGTAAAAAGTAAAAATAGCTAATTTAGTCAATTTACTCAAAGTAACATTTACAGCGGGGGGGTGGAGTGGATTCTAGTGTAGTTAAACAAAAAGACAAGGCGATATGAATCTCAAACTAGTTGTTTTTAATTGGAGGAACACCCTTAAATATTAAGTTTAAATAAAAAATTAATAAAATTAATAAAATACAGTCCATGACTTGAGTCTAATATGAGTTATGCAAGAAAAAAAGAGAATAATAAAAAACTTATTATAATGTTATTTACGATAATGAGAGAAATCAGATTCAGAATTCAGAGAGTAAATGCATGCAGTGAACAACTTTCAGTTCAATGGCATTTGTCCGTCTCCAGGTATGGTTTAAAGGTGGATATCTGGGCAGCTGGTGTGATCATGTACATCCTCCTGTGTGGTTTTCCTCCATTCCGGAGTGAGAGGAACCAGCAGGAGGAGCTGTTTGAGCAGATCTTACGGGGACGACTGGAGTTTCCTGCCCCTTACTGGGACAACATCAGTGTCAGCGCCAAGGTCTGCAACTAACACATGCCAGCACACATCAACCATCTAATACGCACCCAAACAGTAATCCAAACAGTCTCGCCACTATGAACACACACCAAAAAGGTTAACTAAACACCAACACACTGACCCACATTACCTCTACAATAGGGATGGTAAGATCCAGCGATTTGCATCAGTGCAAGTAAACAAATGTGATACATCAATTTTAAAACGTGTGCATCGGATACAAGTTGACATTTGTATCACGATGCATCGTTTTTTGACATATTTGCATTGGTAAAAACAATGCTTTTATACATGATAATTAGTAGATGCGATTTGTTTTTGCATTACAAAGGCCTGCTTGTTAAAGGGACATGCGTTAGAAGTCGGAAGGCATTCAAGTAAATTTATGATTTGGTGTTCGTCTGAACCAATGAAATAAAAGCAAACTGTCTGTACCATACTGAATTGCAGAGCATCATTTTTTCCCCATTGCATCGTATTGCATCAAATCGCATGGTGTTGAATCGAATCGAAATTGGATCTCACTAAATCATAATTGGGGTGAATCATATCGTATCGCATCGGTAGCTGCTTCATATTTATGTTTAATGTATTGTAGCTTCGGCTATACAACAAGATGCGAATCGGATCAGACTCAGTTATGGAGATGCACATTTCTAATATACACTAAAAAACTTGCCCACACCAGCACTAACTCTTTACAACACACAACTATACACCAACATATAATGTTTCTGTCACACACAATTATACCACACCTATACAAAAGATGGTAAAAATGGTATAAAATTCATTTGTATCCATGTTTCTTGACAGGATCTGATTGGCAAGATGCTTCAAGTGAACGTGAGTGCACGCTACACAGCAGAGGAGGTTTTGTCTCACCCATGGGTCCTGGTAAGTGACACACACACACACACACACACACACATGTATCCATCCATTCTCACACTTTAACATACCTTTAATTCTAACTTCATGTAATTCCTTACTGTACCTCGGTAGCTTATTTTTTTTGCTCATCTGTACTTTACTGAAGTATTTCCATTTGGGAAAAGTTAATCTTCAATACATTTTAAAGTCAAATATATGTTTTGAACTTGTGTTATTTGGGCTTGGTGTATCTACTCATCACCAACATAAAGTTTAGCATCAGTTCAACAGCAAGCGGAACATTTTGAGAGGAATAACTGATGAAAGAAACTCCTGACTTGAATTTGCCACAACACACGTGGCCTTATTTACACCATTTTTGTTTTTAAAGTAGTTGAAAAAATACTACTTGATAATTGGGCTTATGATAATTGCATTAGAATTCAATCAGTGCTTGACTTAATAATATCATTCTATTAATAGATTGGTGTGCTGAGAGTCCATTTCCCAGCTTTACACTCACTATGATGTTTGCATGTGTATGTGCAGGATGATGCCATGCTGGAGAACAATGTGCCATCAGATGCGCTCAAAACCGAACCTACATCTGAAAGCGCTGAGACGCATGTGAGACAACTAGCATAATTAAAATGTTATTTTCAGCAATGTATCAATGTTAAATGCAATATATATTACAATATAAATTATAATACAAATTTTCCTTCCTTATATTGCAGTTGGATGAGCTGCAGAGTAATGGTAAGAGCTAACATTCTCAAAAATCTATCATATTCGTAACGTGTGTTCTGATATTAATAGTACTTTTTTTGAATGTGTTTTAACATAGAGCAAAGCCCAAGGTAGACAACAAGAGGACCAGCAGAAGACAAGACCCGCTCACTCAACAAAACACAAAAAGGAATACTTTACCCGGAAATGCTAACTTGGCCTACAGATGCTAATTAGCGTCAACAATAATGCTGTCTCTATAGTCGCGCGCTAGTTTCTATTTTGTAGCTAAGGGCCGTATTCAGAGTTGAGCAAATCTAATGTGTGGTATCATCATACAAAAACTGTGTCCTCAGACCTCAGATTTACCCACATTTACACATTGTTGCATTGAATCTTCGCCTCCAAGTGTCTCAATAATGAATAGCAAATGCAAAAACCCAATTTCTATTTCCCGTTTTTCAGGAGCTCCTATTTAAACCATAGATGTCAAACTCAAGACCCGCAGACCAAATCTGGCCCACCTGTGCATTTTACCTCACCCACAAGAGCTTCAAATGCACATGATTGTCTCAAATAAGGTCTATGCTAATTTTTAATGCAGATGACTCATAAACTACGTCTCCCACGACTCACTTTGACTTCATGGCCCCACGAAGTGACGTCCTTCAGCGAACAGACATTAGAAATATCAACAATCAATCCCAATATGTCCAAGAAGAGAAGTTGACACAGAAGGAAGACTTAATGCAGTTTTAGTGGTGAAGGAGTACAATATACGTCTGCATTTTCACACCAAACATGAAGTAAACAAGTATGCTAAATATACCCTTCAAAAAAAAACAAAATTGTTTAAAAATTAAAAGGCAGACTGCAATTCACAGCAGGAAATGTTTTCTAAAGCTACAGCTAAAAACATTCAATCTGAAACAATTTAGTCTACAACTTTGGCCCTTATGAGTTTGGCACCCCTGGTTTAAACCAACACTGGTCTTGATGTTCAAAATCCCTGTTTTGGACAAAATATGTCAGAATCAACATTTTAATCATTCAAATAGCTTGTTCTTAACCAGGTGTATAACCCGACTCTGAATACATGGAATCTTTCCCTTTTTTGGGACTCTGAATACGGCCCAATGTGAGCGTTTTTGGGTGAAATAAGACTTTCAAAGCTGGATGCTCAACTCAATCCAAATCCACTGAGCTGTGATGAATTACACCAGACCAGCAAGATCGCTCTCCCGCGTTCTACTTTCTCACGTTCTCCTGACCCTGTCTTATTTGATTCCGTCAAGTCCTTCCCTCAGCTGAACAAACGTTTCGTTTCCTGCTATGGACTTTTTTTTTTCTTTTCTTTTTAAGAGGGCTGAACCAAATTGCACAACAATATGAAGAAGACCAACACCTGTATTTCTCAAATCTCCTGGCCTGCGATCAGGGCTCCTGGTGCGTGATATCTCACAGATTCTCCAAACAAACCAGCAACCTCATTTATACTCCGCTGTGCCATTCTTAGCCTATCGTTTTTTTTGTTTTTTTTTCTGTATATACAGTCTCTCGATGTGAAAAAAACATTGATCCAGAGTCAGTAGATTGATCCATTTTAGTATACATAGAACTAGGGCTGGGCAATTTGATATAATATTGATTTCGTCATCAATTCTATCCTGTTCCGCCTTTCTGAGATAGGCATTATGCTTTTTTTTTTTTTAATATATATATATATATATATATATATATATATATATATATATATATATATATATATATATATATATATATATATAATATAATTTATTTTATTTTTCAATTTAAAAGTTGTATCATTAAAATGTCAAAGTTGTACATCACATTTAATTTAAATTGATTTGTATTGTAATTTTTGTATTATTTTAAACAATTCGTCAGACGTCCCAATTTTTCTGTATCAATACATCGTAAAACATGCAGCACGTCGAAGAAAATTGCGATACAATATTATCATCGTATCGCCCATCCCTACTTAGAACCTTCAGCCGGTCCTTCAGTATCGAATAGACATCTCATTTCTTACATAAAAACACATCCGATTCCGTGTGCAGCACCGAAGGAAGCATCCGAAACTTTGTGTCCTTTGGCAACCTGAAATGACAAAGCGTTTAATTTGCTTGCTTCATGCCAAAACGTGAACGGGATTTAAAGGATGACGAGGACCAAAATGCAGTAATGTCGATGTGTGTCCATGAATAGGCGCCTTGTAGTCTTTCTCAAACGTAGTAATCCATTTTTTTCCCTAATCGGAAATTGAAAAGAAAAAAAAAAAAAAAGACAAAATAGGAATGCAAATGACATGGAATGATTCTCATGTGTGTGTGTACCAGTATTAACTTTTTGTACCATGATTTAGGCCAAGTGTTTTCTGTCTACACTGTAGGATTGTTATCTCATGTTTTACTTTGTACTGCGACAATACATCATTAGTAGCTGGAAAAGAATGTGTGTGTTTCTTGAAATGTACATTTATAAGTATTGGCGTATCGATATCGATGATACAGGACTTGGTATCGGATCGAAAGGAAAATAAGTGGTATCGCTTATCCATAATGTCGAGTTCGATCCAACAAAAGAGCTACTGTTCTGTATGTGAAAAGAAAATGTTAAAAAAGAAAATAGAGTAAAATGCAAAAAATCCGCTATTGGTCGACCTCTAGTTATTAATGTTGCCTAATTGTTTGTTAGACTTACCCACCAACCATATGCATAAGTAAATGTTTTGATTTTAATAGCAATTCATATGAAAAAAATGAGTAATAATGTTCTATTAATAGGCTGTATAGATCTTGAAAAGTAATGCTCATTTGTCTGTATAGTGCATAATAAAAACTAGCATTAGGAGGCATAATGAATACATTATAAATCATAAAATCTTTACAATAAGTCACACCAGTCTGTGTAAATTTTCTGTTCCAGACTGACCAGGCCACCATTAAAAGAAAGGAAAAACTATGTGGCCCCTATTAAAAGTTTGGGCACTTTGGATGATCGTTTGTGGGGGTTTTTGGGGGCGTGTTTAATAATACGTAGAAAAAAAGACCACATTGATTAGTAAGGCAACAAATAGTGTTTACTGAAATATTGCATGCTTTTACGTAAGGAATGTGCAAATACACACAAACCCTTAGTGATATTAGATAGTAGATTGAAAATGCAATTATTTTGAAGTGTATAGAATTATTAAAACGGTATACTGTATTTTAATTAATGCAGGTGGTCCAAAAGAACAATGAACCAGGAGGATTACAGGAATATACCAGATGCAATGTGAACTGAATTCAATTAAGTCTTGGGCCCTAAGAATGGGTTTGTTTTAGACATGCTACAGAGACTATGATTGAGGATCATGATAATACTACACCACCATGACTGCTCAGAGCTTGTTTTGACAACACAAGAGGAACCTACACAGTATTAGGTGTATGGTTTTAAGGTTATGGCTGATCACTGCACTTGTACTATAATCGTCCACTATTCTGTAGTAACTGTTACTGAGGTAAAAGTTTGTGGAAGAGCCGCATATGACTGGAAAATTCAGGCTTCTGGGGTACAACAACGCAATGGCATAAATGGGATTTGGTTGTGATATCAGAATCATGTAGCTACATACTGACACGAGGTGCTGTGACCATTCAGCTGGTTAAGCCGCCTGCTGACTACTGTAGATGAAGCACAAACTCACAACTTGAACATCACATATGCAGCCTGACTGCACATTGCAAACCAGCCATCAGTACAAATTAAAAAACCCTTAAAATTAGACTCAAAGTCTTTCTTTCTGTGTACTTGAACTTGTTGAACCAGTAGGAGGCAGACAGTTCTGACTAGGATGTGCTATTGAGTTATATAACGTTTGCATGTGTACTTTACACATTTATAAACTCACCTGCTCTTTCTTAAAGTTTGCAATGATCCTTTATCCGATAAAACTTGGAGAAAGGACCTTCGTCGACAGTACTGAGGTCCCGAGGTCCTTCTGATATCTGCCACTACATCTTGCCCTCGTTTGTTTTAAAAATGTTCACACTGATGTGCCCATCAGTAAACAGTTAATAGCCTCAACAATGATGGAACTGTATCAGGTTCCTCTCAAGGTTTCTTTCTTATACCATCTCAGAGAGTTTTTCTTTGCCAGCATCACCACTTTCTCAATCATTGAAGATCAACTTAAAGAGATTAATTTGTGATGCTAAAATGGATGCCCATAAACCATTTCATTCTGTAAAGCTGCTTTGGGACAAGCGCTTTACAAATAAAATCCAATTACCAACCATTTTACCTTTATATATAGTGAGGAGAGGATTATAAAATGATAAGGATTATAATTCTCTCAAATTGTCATGACGTCAGGTTGCATGAAAATGTTTTTTCACACACTGTACCTCATATTTATGCTCCTGTGTCACAGTTGTATATGCATTTTGAAAGGTGTTTTAAACATTCGAAATCTTTACATTGTGACTAAGATTTTATTACAGGAAAATGAAGAGCTTTAAAACAAAGCGCTTTCCCAGCTGCTCTACATATGACATGTTTTTAAGTGATTCATGCACTTATAATACCTCAGTATACGATTCTGCAGAGAAAGAAATGAGTGAATTCATGGCTTTGTGATTATAACCAGTCTCACAAAGTATAATAATTTATCTGGATTCATTCTGGGGTTAGGATTCTTTGGGTTTTTCTCACCACATAGTGTAAAAAGTACCATACTATTAAGGAGATCAGTGGGAAATCATTATTCACAGTGTCAGTACAGTAGGGGGAAGAAATTAAATTAAAAATTTTTAAAAATTTAATTCGTAAAAAGCCAAATCATTATTACATCTAAAAGCTTTAAAAATCTAGTGTTAGTCTGTCAAATCTCAAGCTCTCTTCACAGTCCAGTTACATTAAACTCCAACACAACATGGTCATTTGGCTTTGGGATGGATATAAAACACATTAATAGACAAACCGGTCAGTGAGTGAGGAATGGGCCCTCTACAGTCTCTACTTGATTGTGTTGGAGTTCGTTAAAGTAGCAGTAGGCCGAGGGTACGAACCACGTCACTTTTTACTTTCCGCATGTAAACATTCGCCCTCGTGTCCATCTTGACCTCGTTTTAAAGCACCTGGATGTAATTTTTCGGGACGATGCCACGTCGGCCGGCAAATTCCCCTACGAACCACTCCTCGTCCACCTCCTCCAGGGAGGACACGACGTCCCCGACCTTCAACGTGCACACAAACACACCGAGAAAAACACTCAATTAGAAACAGACAAACTGTGAAGCAACATAGATGCCAGTATATACCAAGGATAGACAATATGGACAGAAGTTTATGGACACCAGAGCATGTTTTTTTAACATTCTACATCTAGTCCCCATTTGCTTTTATAAGAACCTTCACTCTTCAGGGAAGATGTTTCACTATGTTTTTGTGCTTGTGGAGATTTGTGTTTATTTAGCCACAAGGGTGTTCATAAAATCAGGTTGATGAGGAGGCCTTGTGTGCAGTGTAGTAAATTCAGGTGTCCTGGTACTTTTGTCCCTACAGTGGATGTACATATTGATACTGTATATGAAAGGTGGTACAAAAGAGCTGCGAATGAATCCATGTCATCATATAACCATTATAAAATGGTATTTATTTTCCTTAGAGAATGAATCACAGTGCTGTTTTGTTGCTCATATAATGCACTTAGTACACAATCATCAGGCATAACATAACTTTTGCTGCCAAAACAGTCCTGAGCATTAACCCACAACTGTTCCTTCCTTGGACCACTTTTGATAGATACTGACCACTGCAGACCAGGAACATCATACAAGAGCTGCAGTATTAGAGATGCTCTGACCCAGTCCTTACCTTTGAGAACAAAATTATAATTTGCAGCCTAATATCCCACCCACTAACAGGTGCAATGATGAAGGGATCAGTGTTATTCACTTCACCTTTTGGTGGTCATAAAGTTATGCCTGGTCGGTGTACATCTCTTCTCCTGAGACTTGTTATAACCTAATCAGTGAGCATATATAGTGAATAAGACGCCATTAAATATTTTTTAAGGGCTGGGGAGGTGGTAGCTCAGAGGTTATGAATATATGTTACTGATCAGAAGGTTGGGTGGTTAAGATTCGGTATCACCAAGCTGTCATGCTTGGGGCCCTTGAGCAAGGCTCTTAACACTCTGTGCTCCAGGGGTGTTGTATCTTTGCTGACCACGGTGCTCTGACCCCAGCTTACTAAAATAATTTCACTGTGCTATAAAGTACATATGACAAGTCAAAAGCACCTTCAAATATCCAAAAATACCAATTGAATATCATCTGTAACACTGCCTTTTCTTTACTTTTTACTTCTTTGGGTTCATACTATATATGATTTTTTTCCGGAAATATAAAATGTACAGTACGTCCACCAAGAGAGGGATTCTTCAAACCTTTCACAGCCACGGATTGATTTTAATCTTGGACTTGGACAAACCGTCAGGATGATTCATGAGATGTAATGAGATCATGTCGAAGCTGTAATGAGGTCTAGAACTAGTCGGGAAAACACAGGCAAAAACAATGGGAAACAACACAAACACACACCTTGAGGCAGAGTTCATCCTCAGACTCGGGAGTGAAATTGTAAAGCGCTCGACCCGTCAGCCCTTCCTCTACACACACGGCAGGGTCTACAGGAAGACAGAAGACAAAAAATCAAGCATTTTAATACGAATGGAATCAAAATTCAATGTCGAGGATCAATGATTATGCAGAGGGCATTTACCACCACAATGTTGACACTTTTCCAATAACAGCATGCCCCAAAGGGCTCACTCTTCTTCTATTACAGTTTTTACCAGTAACTGTATTGACCACAATGTTGACACTGGAGATTTCCTTAAAAAATGCTAAATGAAAAACTCTAACCAAAAAAAAATTTCTCAAGGATTTATATACAATGCCCCAAAGTCCCTTCAGAAGCAGTTGCTATGGAAACAATGTATTAGAAAGTGCACTGAATATAAATCAGGGATATGCAGATTAGAAAATCCATTAACGCCATGTTGTATTGTGCATAAAACATCATTGCGTACCTGGTGACTCAAGTGTCAAAATCTCCGCTTGACTTTCCTGAATGAGCTCGACAAAATTCAAAGGGAAGAGCCCCGTGCGTCCGTTGAGTCTGCCACGCCCCCACTCATCATTCACATTCTCCGTGAGCGTTATGACATCGCCGGCACGCAACGTCAGCTCGCCGTCATCGCCGTCGAACGCGAAACGAGCTCGATACCTGAGGATAAGGATGGAAGAGCAAAAAAGGATTACAAGGAGGTGATGGAAAGATACAAAAGGAGGTTGTGTATGAAATAGATGAAGCGGTATAAACCTGACACTGGTGTTCGTCTCAGGCTGCTGCACCACTGTCTGTGGCTCTTTCTTCAGCGGTTCATCCTGATGTTGACCTGTTCCAACTCCTGGAATGCCTGGTGTCTTGGTTGGTCCTGATGAGGCATCGAGAAAAACAAGAAGGTTCTCCTTCTGTAGAAAGGAGGCACAAGAACAGACTTTCACACATCTGATATTTACAACGTGTCTGTGGGAATGTTTCATGTAATTACCTGCAAATAGGATTCTTCAGGATCACTGCTAGGGGGGGTTTCTGTGGTGTTAACTGGAGGGATTTTGCTCTACAACACACACACACACACACACCTCTGTTCATATATCTCTTAAACTAGAAAATATGACATTCCTCCCAGCTTTCTGAAGCTATATTAAAGGAAGCAGGACTTACCGTATACTCCCTGTAGAGAGGATGCCCAGGTTTTGGTCTCGGTGGCAGCAGTGGCCCTCGTTTGACTCCCCTCGTAGAGGAACCTGCGGATTTGCTCGACTTGATTGGCGGCGGACGCAGAGGAAGCGGCTTGCCCTCACTGGCGCTACATAAAAATACAGAGTTTATCATAGAAAAGAGAGCAAGAGTGAAGGATTAGGAATAGTTTAATGATCAGCTAAAAAGGGGACAGAGCTGCTTACTAATCAGTACTTTATAACAACAGGCAGCACATACACATTACACGAACTTTATAAAACACTTAAATGTAAAAAGAAAAAAAAAAAGTGTGCTAGACTTACTGATGTGGTGGTGATGGGCCAGATTTGGTTACAGTTGCAGCACTGACAGCATCCTGAAAATACACATAAAATTTGTACAATTCTCTCATACTGACCACTGGATGTTCAACATGGCACCTCATGGTCAAGACTCTTTGAGGATTTTAGAGAATTAGAATTGTTGCGCTCCACAAAGATGCCCAAGGCTATAAGAATTTCTCAATAACAAAAGAAAAGTAGCAAAAAGGAAAAAAATAATATACCTGTGCAGGAGTGTGTTTAGGAGTGTGTTTTGGGGGCTGTAACCTCCTCTGGGACTGCGGTTTAGCTGGACCTGAGCACATTAAATGCAAGGATCAGAATTCAGAAAGTCAAAATTAAATCCAAAATAGCCAAAAGAGTCAAGGCGATAATAGAAGTTTACATTAAAAACACCCAAGAAGCACATGCTTACATTTTTCCCCGCCTCTGCTGGAGGATGTGAGTACTACAGGCTTCCCAGAAGCAGCCGTACTTGAGTCCTGATCTTCTGAACTTTTCCTTCTTGAGGAGTTAAAGGGCATTTCTCCAGGCTGAACTACATCTTCCTGAGTAAAAGCTCCAGACTTGCGAGCAGCTAAAGGAGGTCTGGGAGGTGGCCGAAGTCGATAGGGCTCGTTTTTTACTTCGAAGGAACCCTGCTGCTGAGATACGGGTAATTTTTTCACGAGGGGTCTAGGAGCAGGAACTGGGTGAACCAATGGCTTATTTTGTTCTTCTGAAGGAATTCTGGTGTCCTCCACATTTGGTGTTGGGTTATATGGTTTTGCAGTGACAAGCGGTTTGGGATTCTGGGTTCTTGGTCGTGGTTCTGGTCTTGTTTTCGTTTCTGAAGGTTCACACACAATAGTGGAATCCAAACAGCGTTCAGTAGAAACGCTTTCCTCTTCTACACTCTTCTCAGTTTTCTCCATTTCATTAATACGGTCGTCCTGTTTATCGTAGCCAAAGACGTCTAACAGGTCCTGGAAGTACTTATTAGATGCGATGTCTAAAGAATTATCAGTAAAACTGGAAAATACACTCTCTGTACCATTGTCTTTAAGGCGCACCAAGGTCTGGACTTTGACCTCTCTGGTTTCTGGCTGATCCAGAGGCTCCTCTTTAATCACTGAGTGCTGTAGGGCTTTAGAGCGTGGCCGTGGCCTGGGGTGTCCCATAACCTCCTGTTTCACTGGGACCTGCGGCTGAGACTTATGAGTAATGTTGGAGGAGTCAGCAGTGATGGGAGTCAAGGGTTCCAGTGTGTGAGTGAAGTGAGTCTGAGCTCCACCAGGAGGGTGTGTTGGAGTGTGTGTGGAACAGGAGGGATCAGGCTCGTCTAGTTCAATCAAAGAGTGCATGTGCATAAGGACTGGCTCGGCAGGTTTCGGAGCGAGTGGGAGGGACGGACGAGGTGGTTTTGGGGGCCGGCGCACTGAGAAAAAAACAAAAACAAACACGTTTGGTTCGAGTTTGGGTTTCAGCTAAAATATAAACACAATTTGTCTTTCGCTCAGTATGTAGCTGAATACGCAAGGATTTTTATGCGTGAAGCTTGTTTTTTTAGAGCATTCTGTACAAACCTTTATAATAGTCTTCTCAGCTCGACTAGATTTGTGTGGTTTCTGATGCTCTACAACAATTATCATGAACCCAAAACCTTTTCAAATAGTTTTGAAATGGTGCAAGACTTACTCTGGGGTCTGGTACAGCTCTGAGGCTCGAGCGTCTCAGGGTCGGTCTGTGTGGCGATGGTGGTGGTATGACGTGGTGGAGCGGAGGATGACGAGTTTGATGATAACGAGGAGGACGGCGATGAGGAGGAGGAGGAGGAGGAGGAGGAGGAGGAAGCAGCGACAGAGGAAGTCTGGGTGTTCTGCTCCCGACTTTTTTCTCTAATCACCTGTTCATATGATGGTGGTGGAAGCTGGGGAAAAAAAAACAAAAATCAGCCGGTTTTTGTAAGAAACTGTTTGAATCCAACCCTGTTGTGGTCAGTGTTTTTATTGCTTAGTCATGGTTTCATCAACTGAGAAAAAAGACCGGTATTACAGCTTTCCTTACCTGTACTGTAACAGAGCCAGACCAAGATGGCTGAGCAGGGGGAGGAGGTGCAGGGGGAAATGACCCAGGTGCCCCTGTGAACCAAGAGTTTGTGGCCAGAGGTTCAGCTGCAAGAATAGTGATCTCAGGACGCCTGCAGAATGAAAAGATCATACAGATGACTAGATATTTAATACCGGATCATTTTATAGTGTGGCTCGATTGAAAGGGGAAAGTGGAAGCTCTGGGTTACTGATCAGAAGGTCTGGGGGTTTAAGCTCCAGTACCACCACTCTTGGGCCCTTAAACAAGGCCCTTAAACCAATATGCTCCAGTGGCTTCCTAATATTGGATTTCCCTGGGCTCAAGATGTTGGACTGCTGATCAGAAGGTTGTGAGATCAAATCCCAACACCACCAAGCTATCACTGCTGGGAATTTGGGAAAGATTCCAAGATAAAAACATCAGGAATTTATAGCAATTGATGAGAAATTTGGGAAAAATATCAACTGTATTATATACAAGTGTAACATACAAGTGTTTGTTTGGTCATGAGCTGATATGGAGGCAAACGAATACAGATTTTTTTTTAAAGATTTAATTATAAGCAGAATTATGCAGGCTTGATGAGTATAAGAGACTCATCAAAAACATTACAACTACTAAAGTCTCTAAACTTTTGACCAGTACTGTTCCTTCTGCATGAAACCTGGTAAAAGGTAAAAGAAAGAGCATCACAGCTTGAGCTAGATAACCTTATAAATTGTCAATGAAATAGCCCCAAATTGCATTTATACATATACACACATTTAACACACATTTATATACACACTGTATAAACACATTCTGGTATTTGCTGGGCAAACTTTAATACCATAGATAAAATATATTTGTCCGAATAATAAACAAACCGAGAATACAACAGCCTTTATCACAGCACCCCTGGAGCACAGAGGATTTGCTCAAGGAGCGGCAGCTTGGCGATACCCGAGGCTTGAACCCCCAACCTTCTGATCAGTAACCCAGCACCTTAACCACTGAGCTACCACTACCACTTACTTGAATGGATGAAATCTTCGGACTGTGGCTCCAATTTTCCTGCGGCCCTGCAGTAAGTGTGCTGTGTGCGTGTAATTGATGAATGTGCAGGATAGAAATTAAACTGAAACTGCATTACATTGGGTTGTTTTCACCTAAATTATCCTGCAAGATTTTATTTTCAACTACATTTAAGTCGGCTAACTTGCAATTTTGTGAATTAACAGTTTATTCATATTTTCCCGTTAATGCCGTGGAAAGTTTCCAGGAATTTTTCAACCCTAGTGGTGATTTTATTGTTTTGGGGTTTTTTTTGGAGGAAAGGAGTCTCCAGTTTCAGTACGTGGGTCATACAAAAGTCTGGACAAAGGGCTTTCAGGTTTCCCTGTGCACTAGTAACTGTAAGGAAACATTAACCGAATATAACACAAAAAATGAAAACACTACAGGGCGTCCTGTTATAGTATATGAACTTCCTGCACTGGAGCTATGACATCACTGATTATTTCCCTTTACCCTATAAACACTCCCCACTGTGTTTTATTCCTGACATACTGATTAGATTAATATTTCAGCACGCACTCGTTACCGAGTTCCACAACAACACATGAGATACTAAGCTAAATAAAAAGCGCTTTATAAATACAAACACAATTCTGTACCTAAAGCAATAATGTTTTTCTTACTCACCGTCTGTCCCTGTGTGGATCAGTCGGAGCAGGCGTTCTGGTGGACGCTAAAAAAATGTCAGAGAGGAAAAAAAGAAGACATCAAAACACAAAATAAGCGTTTGTGTCGCAAACGCTAAAAAAACCCCAGAGGCGTACTCACTCCTTTTTATCACAGCCCTGATGGACGAGAGCGCGCCTTGAGTGCTGAAACAGAAAGAGAAAGTTCTACGTGAAACTCGTTTTCCCATTCCTGCTTCGGAGTTTACTTTAGAGCATGAGCACAATTATCCGTTTCAGTGCTTCCAGCTGTGACTCATTTGCTCGGAGTGAACTTTGTTTTCCTCGCTGGAACTTGGGCTTATGCTGAGTAATGGGAAAAACATTTCCATCATAAAGTGACCGACCACACCAAAATTCCCCATCCAACCCCGACATTCCACCAGCGACTGCTGGATTCTCGCGCTCCCGACACTCCATTTCATACCTTAAAGCCGCCTCGAGTCTCCTTAAGTGAGAAAGTGTTGTTCTATAACCACAACAGCACTACTGTATCATTCCTACATTATGTATATAGACTTGTATGATGGACCCTTCAAACCAGCTGATACTAAATGTGGTGTAATTGTTAATACTGATGATTTCTTCAAGAGTGGCATTTTCATTAGTCTCAAGGGTCAAACTGTAGATTTACTTTCTCCTCAGACAAGCTAAAAAAATTTATTTTTTGGATGAAATAATAAAAAAAGGAGAGGATCCTGAGGGCATGGTTGTCTTCATCCATCATAGCAGGAGCAAGTTAGAACAAGATGAGGCGTGTTCTTTTTTTATAAATCTAAAGAAGCAGACTTTCAACACCTTGTCTATTAATATTAGAACAAGCAGGTTATTTTCTCTCTCAGTATTTCAATCTAACTATTTTAGCTCTTATAATTGAAGGTATTATATCTCCCTATTTGCCCCAGAAAACCCATCTAAAGCTTGGCACCTACAATCCCTGAGCATTATGTAATGTAACACGTAAGTGCTTCTCTCAGACAAAATACACCTCTCCCGCGACCCGCTTCGACACGGCCAGAAAACCAGACGTGAATCCAAACATGACCAATTATCCTGTTACGACAAACAACCCCATACCTTGTTTTTCTTGACCTAAGTCAACAAGTATTACAAGCAAAGAAGACCTTCTACTAAACCTCCTCCTACACCTTCTACTTCTAACTAAAGACTTTCTACTGTTCCAGCTTGAAAAGTGTCTTGATTCATTCCAGAGAAGTGCAAGAAGTGCCAGAAACTCAAACCAGGGGTTTTCTGAAGCTCTCTGGATTTTGGATTGTGGAGGGGAGGTTAGAAAACCTCACACACACACACACACACACACACACACACACACACACACACACACACACACACTATCAAAACCAACAGTGACAGTAAGTTTAGTGGAAACTGTTTTTTCTGTCTTACCTGGATTGGCGGTGTTCAGGCTTGTTCCTATCTGCTCGATCTAAACACAAACACACACTCATCAAACACACTATCCAATATGGAGATACAAGATACACCGATTTCAGCAGATGTGAAGTAAAAAATGTAAAACGGACCTAAAATTAACCAACACGACATTTTCATACCATATTCGAGCCCAAGTGTAGTATAACTTGTAACCTGTAATAACTGTAACCACTACCATTAGCCAGAGGTTTAATCAAGAACATGAAAGAAACTACAAAAATGACCACTGCACACTATTTCACTGGTTCAATCCCTAACTAGAAAGCCAGGAAGCAGGAGAAAGAACTGTACAAACGTCTCAACTGCCATTTACAAAATAACTGAATGACTGTGTGTCAAAGAATCTCGCAGCACAACCAGCACAATTTTATGACTGTAGCAGCTCCAGGGGGATCGAAACAAAGCCCATTTTACAATTCACACCTACATTTTTGTTTGGTTTATAACCATATATATTTCAGCTCAATTCCAGCCACCTCACTTTAAAACATCTGGCCACACCCATGCTCACCTTTAAGGTGCAGTTGTGTGGAGCTAGCTTTTACAGTAACGCTTCACGGATAAATCGATAACGCACATTATCTTTAAACATATATACTATATATACATTTACACAGGAATTTAAGCCTTAATGTGACAGTGAAATGTTTCGCATCGACCTGGACTTGGACTTGCCACTGACTTATTACCAGTTGTATATGGACTGGCTTTATTTCTGGGCATTGGTCTTTCAATATTGTGCATGCGGTCTTTTCTGTTCACATACACACCTTGTCCAGAAGCAATATTATCTAGAGTGGCCAAATTATGAGAGCAATGCATGAAATAAAAGGATTCAATGATGGGAAAAAAGCCATTTTTCAGTCCAGGTCAATACAAAACATCTGGAGATCATTCAAGACTTGGATTCCCGTGTAAATTGAACGTGATGTAAAGTCATCACCGATGAATAAAAAGACGTTTTTTCCGTTGTTGTCATTCCTTTATACACATCCTCTACTGCAAAAACTGTACATCTGCAATCCACTGGTTCTAGTAGCAGTCAGAAATTATGGTTATCATCATTTAACATAATAAGAAAAAAAATTAACACCAAATGACAAGAAAACTGGATGAACATATAGGAGCAATGTCTTGGAGACTTGGAGGGCATTTTTGATCACATGACTGCTGGTTTTGGTCACATGACTCTGAAGGGTTCATGGCTCAGGGTTTAATTGTAACTCAAGTCTATATAAAGTATATATTAATGATGGTAAAGAGTTGAATGTATTGCATTTATTTATATTCTTATTGTCTAGAAAGCATGTCCGGTCATTCCATACACCGGAGAGAAAGAAAAAGACAGGAAAAAGAGAGAAAGAAAGAGAATTTCATGAATTATTTGGAATAATTGTTCGAAATATAAATATTTGGACACATTTGCATGTAACTTAAAGAACCGTTCGGCTTTTCGGAGACACCTGTATATTGTAATATAAGTAGAAAAAAGCGAAACGGAAATAGTTCACCTGGTGCGGTACTGGGCGCTCGCTGGTTTCGTCTCGCGCCGACGGCCTCGCGCGTCTCACGCAAACTTTCCTCTTCATCCTCCGCTCGCGCTTCGGCCATGATCTCAAATGGATACTGGGAATATCTCTTGTTTCACCACCAAAACATTAAGAGCATTTCTCTAATAAATAATCGTATAAACCCGGCCGCAAGGGGAAAGTCCGGCTTGTCCCTTTAAAACTCTTTAACACTCGTCCAAATCCGTTCAATCGCCTATTAAACTGTTCGCACTTCTCCTGGAAAATGTCTTTAGGGAAAGAAAATACCAGGCGAAATATCCGATCGCTATAAAAACAATGCCGCTCATTATCTGAAACTCCGACACGCTCCGATCCGAGTATCAGCGCTCGGGCGTTCAGGCGCGCTCCCGAGTCATGACGTAAACAGGAAGTTCTTGGAGGTGCGCGTGCACGTTTAGCGATTCCAGTATCAGTGCAGGAAGAGTTCAGGACTTTGTGTCACTTTTAATTACATGATATACAGATTATAATGCAGGGAACATTGGGTAAGAAAAACACTGGTGGGTGCAGGTCACTCATCAGAAACAAAAAAAAGTGCTTGAAGTTTCTAGATTGTGGACTAATCTGCAAATATTTACTTAAATGCATTTCAAGATTCAATGCCACAAAAGAAAAATACATGATTAGACTTCTAATTTGTTGTGTTTAGGATGAATAACCATATTTATCACATCCTGTTTGCACAAAGTGTCACTCAGTGTTTGAATGTACAGAATTTATTATTATATGGACAAATCATTTGCATAATCACAAATCTACTGTACTGCTCAAAAATCTCTCCATCTTTTAAACGTTCTTACTCCTGGTCTGCTAGAGTTAGAAGATACAAATTACACCTGTTAATCAGTCACGTTTTGTTTTATTTTCATGCCCTTTATACAGTACCAGACAGTGTTTAAAAAATAATTATTATAATAATAAAATACAAAATTGTTTAATAAATCGTATGATAATTTCCAAGACCTCTGACGAAAAACTTTAGCACAATTCAATATGAAAAAAAACAGAAACGCTGCTACTATTTTGCTACTTTTAATTAACTATTTATTAATTTATAAGCGTGTTTGTCAGCTAGTAACCACAAGATGGCGGTATACACACGATTATAAGACTTACTTCATTTGTTCGTTCGTTTGTTTATTTTGTTTTTTTGGAAATTTAGCGGATTGCCACAAAAGTTTAGTGCATTAAATATAAAGGTTGTTGGAATAGTAATGTATTATTAATAATGTAATATTAATAATGTATTATCAATGTATTCATGTATCGCCTCAATCGACGAGGAGGAGGGATTAGGTCGGTGCGTATTTGCATATGTTAACGAGTGGGCGTGGTTTACCAGGAATCCTGAGTACCTTGTGTGACCGGCGGGATTATTCTGAGCCTCAGCCGGCCGACATGAACAACCAGGGATTTTATTACCATTTATAATGTTGCTTTTCTTTGTGGATCTGTTTATTTCGGGTATCATGTGGATCGTGTGAAGTTTTAGTAGGAATGTGTGGACAAGAGTTTAATGGATGTTTGTTCCTTTCAGCAGACTGTTCTAACGGGTGAGGTTTATTACCGGATTAATTGACTTAATATCTGTTTATTACAGTGCTTTTTAAAATAACTTGATTAATTTGTTTGTGTATTTACAGAAAGTGTCTAAAACAATAACAAATATAAATCAATAAACAAATCTCAGAGGAATAATGGAATATAGTCAAATCATATAGATAGATAGATAGATAGATAGATAGATAGATAGATAGATAGATAGATAGAATCCTTGTATTTTATACTTTTATTTATACTTTCATAATTTTTTATAAATTTTTGGTTTCATTTTTATTTATTTTATGTATTTATCTTTTAATATTCTATATCTATTTTTATTAACATGTCGGTCATAAACATTACTACACACGTTTTATATATATTTTTATATATATTTTTATATATAGATGCATTATTCCTTTTATATAACAGAAGTAATCTTGTAATATATACACATATGAGACAATGCAGGAAAATGAATGATTTGCATATCAGTACCTCTACTTTGCTTCAGGACCACTGTTCTTTTGTATGTGGGTTTTTTGTTTGGTTGGATAGAGGATATATATACAGTATAATATATCTCTGATAACACTGACACTGAGACCTCATAACATATGTAAAGGAAAAAAAAATCTGTGTTGTGTTCTTGTAAAATAGAAATTACAACAGTGTTGTGAATTTATTTTTTAGTTACAGTTAAAATCTTGGAATGTCTGAGCAGGTTCATTCTTTAACTTATATCACTAATTCATTTAGAAATGAAAAACATGACTTTTACAAAGTACCGAGAGTTAAGACTTCTTCCATAAATACCAAGGATGCTATGGATCTTCTCACGGAAACCATTCACCATATTTACAATTAGTCTCTATAATGTAAGCTACACATACACATGTATGTTGTCCTTGCATTTACATGCAACAAACTAGGTCATTTAATGTTATGAAGCTTTAAACTCTCACTTAGCATTGTACATATCATATATAGGTAATAATTCTCTAAAGTAAATCCCTGGGTAAGTTATCTAAAATCAACCACATATCAGAAAGAGTACATTAAAATAAACCTGCAAGCCAGAAAAGTGGCAGTTTCAGGAAATGAATCAACATACAATCATCCTCATTCCTAACTTTTCATCCCACAGTTTCATTATCTGGAAAATCTTGTCCCTAAGGTGTTCTGAGCATAAGATTCATATCCTCTAAAGATCCCTGATTTCCTCGTCCCTACTCAGACATGTAGCATGTTATTGTTTGCTTGCTTATAAACCTCCCTCTTTTTCTTTCTCTCCGTCTCTCTCACGCTGTTCTCTGTTTCTCCCGGTTTGTCTCTGCCAGGACCTCTCCTCGCAGTTGTGGCTTTGCTGAGGTAGGAATTTTGGGGGAATGGTGAGGAATGCTGGGAATGTTAAATCCGAGCCTCCACCCTATAGGGACAAGCTAAGAGGCCGCCACAGACAAAGAAAAAGACAGGGAAGTCAGGATGTCTTATAGAATTACTAGATATAGAATATAAAAAGATAAATACATAAAATAATTAAAAATGAAACTATAAAATTTATAAAAAATATTAAATTATGAAAGTATAAAATACAAGGATTATATAAATGTGTATATATAAATGTGTGTATATATATATATATATATATATATATATATATATATATATATATATATATATATATATATATATATATATATATAAATATGCTACAACAAGAAAAAGTATGGTACAACCAGGACACTTCCAAAAGCTGGCCACCCAGCCAAAGCAATCAGGGGAGAAGGGCCTTAGTAAAAGAGGTGATGGTCACTCTGAGTAAGCTCCGGAAATCCTGTGTGGCTAGACAGATGCCTCTTCTCTTTGGTGCAAAAGCCAAGAAAGCCGGCTTGTAGTTTGCCAACAGTCACCTGAAGGATTAGTCATAAGTGTTTAAGAGATACGTGTGTTAAAAATTTAAATTGTTATTATTGAGCTCTAAGCCAAAATGCTGTTAAATTCACCATCTGCATTCTTCAACTCATTACATTTACCTTATGTTGTCAGACCCCTTCATCCAGACTGACTTACAATGATTTTAATTATTGAATGGAGCACTTGAGGGTTAAGGGCCTTGCTCAAGGGCCCAGCAGTGACAGCTTGGTGGTGCTGAGATTTGAAATTCCAGTCAAAAGTTTATCTTGGTTGAACATCTTTAACAGTGACCCACGGCTTCCCTACCTTCAAGCAGAAGTCTAGTGAGGGAATGACTGCTAATAGCTACTCAAACCTAAGTGATAACAGGAACTAAGTTGTTTGGCAGACACTCCACACCATTCCCTGTAACTATAAATGAACAAGTTCCATCATATGTAATGTACCAACCTGGAAGTACAGAGTGTTTATTACAAATTTGTTGTATTATGTCTGATTTAGTTCAAAGTTTAATTTAATTGAAATATTTAATTGTAAGTGGTGGAGGAAGTGTAAAATCTATGTAGCTGAGTTAAAGTACAGATACGTGAAAAAGTTACTGAAATACAGTAAAAAATGACATTTACTTTGTTACTGTGCACCACTGTTAATTGTGTTCCTTTACTTCTTCACTGGTTTACAATAGCTATACTTTGACCTCTCTAATTTGTTAACCAGGAGGACACCTGGTATCTGGTTTTACTACTCTCGTTTGGACGTCATGAAAAGCAGGCAGATGCTAGCTGCATTATGGTTTAGCTCATTCTACACACTGGCAAGATGATGACATCTGTGGTGTCCAATGGTACCAGGGGCCAGACCCTGAATCTTAGGGGTGTAGATCCTGAAACATGCATGATTGTCTTCAAAAACCACTGGTCACAGGTAACACAATCTTAAACCATCTGATCGTCTTCTGTTAATTTGTATATAAGTTGTGTTAAGTTGTATATGATCTAACACACTAATTACATTGTTAGGTTTTGCGGATCCTGGAAAAGCACGAGCCGATCCGGAACAGTGGGCTTCTTCGTTCAGGCCCGATCTCTGGCGATGAAGCGAGCGCTGTTCAAAACTATGTGGAGCACATGCTGTTCCTTCTGACAGAGGAGGAGTGTGGCATGGGTGGAGCCATGGGCCCCATTCTGGAGTTTGTTCTACTGGAGAACGTGATGGAGCGCCTATTTGTATGGAGCCTGCGGCGTGACTTTACGGAGGCAGCGAAGCTCGAGCAGCTGTGTATGTACGAGATGCTGGTGGCCCGGGCACGCCAACCCCTGCTGCACCACAAGCCCATCCTGCGTCCCTTCGTCATGTTGCTGTCATCCTGTGGCTCTAGCTCGAGCTCAGCACTGGTGGAGGCCGAGTTGGTGCGATTGCTCCACCGACTGTGTCACATGCTGGCACGTGATGATTCCGCCCTCCAGCTCTTCCTCTTCCACAGTGGGCAGGATCAGGGTGCTGCCAACTTCCTGCTCTTTTCACTGCTGTTGCCTTTCGTGCACCGTGATGGGCCGGTGGGTGCGCAGGGTCGGGAGGCTCTCGCCCTCATTGTGGCATTGTCAGCGCGGGACATTTCCGTGGCCAATCACATCACCCAGAACACCTACTTCTGCCCGGTGAGTGGCGTCAGTGTATTATGGTAAGAATCACCAATTCGCATCGGTGCATTAGCATGAAAGTTAACAATGCTCGACGCATCGATTTAAAAAGTGTGCATCATATACAAGTTGGCATTTGTATCGCGATGCATTTTTTTAAACATAATTACAGTGGTAGAGCTGCATCTTTCTAAATCCAGGGCAGGAAAAGTACGTTTGGTTTTATTTCAACTTTTTTAGCACCACAAAGGCCTGTTTGTGAAAGGGTCCATGTGTTAGAGGTCAGTTTGTAGTTTCCAACAAGAGTGGCAACTGATTCCTCCCAAAACATAGTATAATCATGCTGGATAACAGAAAATCTAATAAGCCTATTCAACTGTACAAAAGGTATGGCACCCCATTAAAAAAGTGTGTCAATAACTAATACACTGCAGTGGTTGAGCTGCATTACTAGAAGTGTTAGCACACACTGCATTTATTACGCCCTGAATGTTTTGACTGCATGGACATTGTTTTGGCTTTTCAGCTCATCTCATGGACTCCCCTAAAATGTATCAACACATGGAGCGCACGTATATGAGTATGAAGAATTAAGTGCTGCCAAAATACAAAAATTGGTGGGGTTTTTTATGTTTGGTTTGGCGTATGACAACATTTCCAGTATTTACAACTTCACTGACAATGAAGCTCATTAAAGTAGAACTTTTTTTATAAAACAATTTCATCTTGTATTTTTTGTAATTCAGCATCTGGGTGAAATGATTTCATTCGCTATGCAACAGTAAATACTCTAAGACGTATGTTTATTTCAAGTGCAGAGCCAGGCACAAACACACACAAACACACACACACAAAACCCTTACATAACAGTGTTACAGTAATGACAGGAAAGAGGAAAGGGAGGGGAGGCTTAGTGTGTGACGTCCAGCCGTTCTCCTAGAGAGGACGAGAAAGAATAATGGATACTTACAACAACGAATGGAATGAGACGAATGGCAACATCGAGTTCAAACTCATTGAGCCGGGAAAACATAATAACGAAACCTTTGTGAGAAATGCCGAATGTCTATGACAACATTAGTTATTTGAAAGTTTATAGCCATAACTAGTGATGTCATGTCATGTCGGATTTTACTTCATCCTGTGAAATAATATCATGCTGAGAGTTCGCTCAGATCCCTGGTTCAACGCCATAACAACAGCACATCCCCACCCCCACCCTCACCCCCTTTTATAATCCGGGCTGGATGTTAATCCCATACACAAATTTCTGATCTTGGTATATGGTGTGTTTTTTCTTGTTCACAGAAAGATCTAGAATGGTTGATAAGGTGAAAGGGACTTTTGAAACAGTTATGAAAGGCGAGAAATTAGTGGACGCATTTTCACCAGGCCTGCCTCTGGTGGCCACTCTGTGCAGCTGGGGATGGTTTCTCATGAACATGAAATTCCCGGAGTAAGAACGGGAGCTTTAAGGGTGAATTTGGACTGTAGTTAATGTTTACAGTCTGTTACACTGACTCAGGACTACAGTTTGCTTCTGATCACCGTCACTGTACCCAGCAACATAGTTTATCTGTAATAAATGGACATTCGGTGCAACCCAGACAAGGATGGTTTCTCTCTTGAGTCTGGTTCCTCTCAAGGTTTCTTCCTTATGCCATGTCTGGGAGTTTTTTTCTTCGCCACAGTCGCCACCGGCTTGCTCATCAGTGGACAAACTTACACTAATAAAGAACATCTTATCATTTTTCCCATTAGGGGTCGCCACAGCGGATCATCCGTCTCCATACCCCCTGTCCTCTACATCTGCTCTTTCAAACCAACTAGCTGCTTTGAGACAATGTTCATTGTTAAATGAACGGAATTGAATAATGGGTGTGCCCAAAGTAAAATTCATACGAAAGTGAAAGTGTGTAATTCTTTCATTTTTAAACTTTTTTTTATTGCAAATTAGCTGTAAATTTGAATGTGTAGTTATAGAGGACGAATAAAGTTCACAATGGTGAGTCTCGCATCACACCGGTATTGAGATGGATGCTGATTCTGATTCTATGATACTGGGTATTTACACACTTGACTCTTCTCTCTTACAACATGCTAAACCTGTAATCTTCCAATATATTTGTGTGTAGGTCCTGGCCACAGGGTTGAGTGGTCTATATTCCTGGCTTCCGGCTAAGCTGGAGGTCTCCAGAGAAGGATGGCATTGTTTGGAGGAGGTGGATTGGATGCAGGTGCCAGGACTTGTACAGTTTCTCAACTCTTTACACTTCTGTAGCACGGTGTGTAAGGTGAGGCCCAGGTCAGAGATCCCAAACAGTGAAACTTAGAAAATTGTAATCCTCATGGCACTGTTACACAGATGTTTCAATTATTTTTTGTCCCCTATTGCACAAATTAGAACATTCTACCTCAAGTTGTCACTTTTCAATAATACACTTCTGTGTTTATCCTCACATTTGCACCGTATACATATATTATTTGAAGTATATGTTGCACCTTTACACTCCCATAATGCGTTTATTGTATATACATATGTTTATTTATATATTTATTTTGGATTTATGCCTAGCCCAATATATCAAACAGCTATAGTTTTGCTAAGATTGCTTTGTAAATCCATCATTATTAGGGCATGATGTTCATTTCCATTAACGGTTTCTCAGGAGCCAGTCATTTATAGTTGAATTCTATTGTTCTGGGATCTTTTTTTTCAGGTAGCTCATCACTCTGTCAGAGATCAGCTGCTTGGGTACATCTATAACGGTTTCCTTGTGCCAGTTATGGCTCCTGCATTACACAAGGTGCTCACTGGTCTTTAACTAACCCCTAATCATTTTGATCTCTCACTGGTCTAAACTTGTCTTCTCTCTGTGTGGTAACTAATAAGTCGACTTTGGAGGAAGTGATGACAACCACAGCTTACCTGGAGCTCTTTTTGCGGCATATCTCAGACCCCGCCCTCCTCCAGACCTTCTTACTTTTCACCCTCAAGCACCGTCATGACAACATCAACGTTCTCGATACGCTCGTCAGCAGAATCAACACTCCTTTTCAGGTATACAGGTGGATATTATATATCACTCTCAGCGACGTACACTGTCGCTAGCCCCGCCCATAATAGCCTTATTTGTAGAAGATTTGTCTCTAGAACTAAATTTTTCCCTGTGCTGTAGTTGGGAACGGTATCTCTCGCTCTGTTTCGTACCCTGATTGGCCTCTACTGCGAGGACGTCATGCTGCAGCTTATTCTCAGGTAAATCTTAGACTTCCTTTATGTCCTACGTTCTTCACGTTAAGTTCAATAAGCGTACTAATGCAACATCACAGATTTATCTATATTTTTTTTCCAAAAGTGATGATTTAGGTCAAAGTGTTGTTTCTATCCACTGTGTACTTCTTCTTCTACTTTTTTCTTCTTCTTCTCCAGGTATCTGATTCCGTGCTCTCACCTGCAGCGTGAAGGGTGGCGTAGACTTCGACAGCGAGACTGCTACTCTTCCACCGCGGCTGCTTTCCTCACTCTGACTCCCTCGTTCCTCATGGCCAGACCCTGCTCTTCGCCAACGTTGCCCCCTAAACCCGACTACGTCCTTTGGTCCAAGGTCACCGAAGGGCTGCTAATGGGCAACACAGGTAATGACCAAATTTCAAATCTCACTGCTGTCCAGAAATGAAATATTAAATATTATTAATAATCTGTGCTTCTAATTCTCTCTATTTTTCTAACACAATATTTTGAAGAACTTTCCATAGGTGTGGATATTTCCAGGACCTCAGAGCCATTGATGTGCAAAAACTACCTCCGGTACCTGAGCGATGCCCGCAGCATCATCAGCACCAGTGTGCAGGCGTGTCGGGTATGGTCTGCCCCTTACGACGGACTCAATCCCTCACCCGACGACTACCGAGCAACCGAGGAATTTGATAAACACCGGTATGGAGAGAGGGATGCAGATGCAGAGTGTCCACCTCTCACCACTCCTCCTCTCCAGCCCCCAACCCCAAACCACAATCATGTCCGCACCACGACTCCAGAGCTGGAGTGGGACGACAGTTATGACGCCGCTCCAGACGAAGAGGAGAACGGGGATTACCACTTTGTCGAGCAGCCGCAACCTCCGGAACATATTCGAGAGATGCGGAAAAACGCTATCATGCTGATTCACGGTTCTTATGTTGAGGAATCAGAGTTTCAGGACGATGTATTGGTTTATGATTTGATTGCGCAGAGGGACGCCCAAGACGCGTGGATCGCGTCCTCGAATGTTGATCATGGAAGTCTAAATGAAACAGAAACAAACACTAGTACAAAGATTGATGTTAACAACGAGGTAAACAATCAGGAGACAAAAGACGCTTCACTTTTATTAAACAGCTTCGCTGATGAGACGCAAAGAGATCTTTCGAATGATCAATCTGTTCACGTCTGTCAGAAACAGAGCATGGTTGTGGAAGAGCGACATCAGGATACGTCCAGCGCATTGTCCAATAGAGAGGACTTTATTTCCCAATGTCTCCAGGTGATAAACTGGGATAAAGAAAAGATGCTGGATGGTTGTTACCAGAGGCTGTTCGCGCTTTTGCATGACGAAGAGACGGAAACCGACTACCATTCCCTATGCATCGATGATGATGACGAGGGAATTGAACGAGCAGATGAGAGAGATGGCGATACAAAGCAACATGTCCCCTTTACAGGTAAGGTAAACTAGATGACCAGTTTGTGTGAATCAGAGACACATTGATTTACTGCTTTTTCTCGTGCAGGCCCTTTCATCAGCGTGCTGCTCTCTCGCTTGGAGAACATGCTGGACAACACTGTGGAGGTGAACCTGCTAGTGACGGGGATCCTGGCCCAGCTTGCTGCATATCCACAACCTTTGCTGCGCTGCTTCCTGCTCAACACCCAATCCGCGTTCCGACCCGGCGTCTGTTCTCTCTACCAGGTCTGGTTCTAAATTTTTTACAGTACTGCATCAATCATGTATCTCTATACATATACACACTGTATCCGATTGTAATGACGCACACACATTCGTATTTTAGGTGCTGGTTTCTGTCGGTTGCCAGATTGAGCGCCATGCAGCATCCAGGCCAGAGTTTTCACAGATGGTACGAGATGTTGCCCGGTATCTGCTCATCACAGAAGAAGCCCAAAAGGATCGAGGTGAATAGGAATACAATTCAGGGTTCCACTATATTTCTGAATTTTTTATCATATATTTGCGATCACTACAAACAACAATCGCATGTCTGTGCAATTTTTGGGTGCTTTTTAAAAGTCTTATTGATTTGAATCTATTTTGGGGTAAATAAATCAAAAACATTAATGCTTGTAATATAATTAGAACATAACTTTCATAACACAAACACAGAGTCTCACTCGAAATGAAACAAGTTAATATTTTAATGTATTCTTAAGCTCCACCCCTTATTGACATTCTATGACATTTCAATTCAATATTTATGTATAGCGAATGCATGTTAGCAATGATGGGTGTGATTGAAATAGGGTGTGGCTCAATTGGGGTGTGTCTGAAATGTTGTATTTCTAAAATATTGTGTGGCTAAACTGGGTGTGGCTGAAATATAGGGTTGCCAGAATGGGTGTGGCTCAAATTTGGGGTGGCTGAAATTAATGAAATGTTGTTTGTGGCTGAAAGGTTGGGTGATTGAAATGCAGTGGAGCCTAAATGGGTGTGGCTAAAATGTGGTGTTTTGACAAAATGTGTTGTGGCCAAAATGGGTGTGGCTGAAATGTGGCATGGTCAAAAAGGGTGTGGCTGAAATGTGTGTGGCCAAAAGGTGTGGTTCAAATCTGGTGTGGTTGAAATGGGTGTGGCTAAAATGTGGTGTGGCCAAAAGGGTGTGGCTGAAAAGGGTGTGGTTCAAATCTGGTGTGTCTGAAATATGTTGTGGCCTAAATGGGTGTGGCTGAAATGTGGCGTGGCCAAAAGGGTGTGGTTAAAATCTGGTGTGGCTGAAATGGGTGTGGCTGAAAAGGGTGTGGCTGAAATGTGGTGTGGCCAAAAAGATTGTAGCTCAAATCTGGTGTGGCAGAAATGGGTGTGGTTGAAATAGGGTGTGGCTAAAATGTTGTGTATCTAAAGTATAATGTTGGTGAAATTACTGTGAAGGAAATGGGTTTGGCTGAGAAAAGTGTCTCCAAACCCATTAGTCAGTGGTTAATAGAGATCTGCAATCTGTGCAACACTGTATGTAGATTGCAATTGAAGCCAATTGTATTTAACATGTTCATGACATAAAAACAACCTTCCGCTGAAGCTTTATTTACGGGGTGGCTAAAGCAGCTAGCAATAACCATAAAACCATTTCCTCCATTTGTCTGTCCTTGCCCTCACCCCACTTAACCTCACTGTCTCGTAGAGTGGGATTTCCTGCAGGGAAACGGACTCGGCTGCTTTCTCAATGGCCATGTCTCCGGGCGGCTGCTGAAATCACTTCCTCCATGCCCCAAGATTCCACCTCAGGCTGAAAATGGAGTGTTTGCCACATTCCTTTATGGCGAGTTCCTGAAAGAGTTGGCAGCCATTGCACAGGAACACTCCATACGCCCGGACTTCCTTATAGAGGAGTATAGAGAATAAGAGTTTTGCTTTTTTATTTCAAATGTTATTCAACTCAGAAGGCTTTAAAAATCCAAACGGCTCTTTAATTGGCCTAATACTGTACATTGTTGCCATACAATACATTATAGATGCTTGTACAAACTGTGTGTCTGTTTTAATTGTTAATTTAGAAAATGCACTTACAATAGTAATATATCTGAATGTAATATGTATGTTATTTGTTTTGTTTTACAATGTTTGCCACGTTTTTGGAAAGTAAACCAGAAAACAAAATGCTTTTTTGATTGCGGTTACTTTGCAATATTAATTTATAGCATTGGGACACATGATTTTTTTTTTTTTTTTTTTTTTCATGATTTTTTTTTTTACCCCCCTGTCCTCTACATCTGCCTTTTTCAAACCAACTACCTGCATGTCTCTCACCACCTCCATAAACCTCCTCCTTGGTCTTCCTCTTTCCCCCCCTTTCTGACGGCCCCATCCTCAGCATTCTCCTACAGATATACCCCATGTCCCTCCTATGCACATGTCACATCTCAATCACCCCTCTCTCATCTAGTCTCTCAAACGTCCTACATGCACGATCCCTCTAGTAAACTTGTTTCTAATCCTGTCCATCACTGTAACTCCCAAAGAAAATTTCAACATCTTCAGCTCTGCTACCTCCAGCTACACCTCCTGTCTTTTACTCAATGCCACTGTCTGTAATCCATACAACATCGCAGGTCTCACCACAGTCCTATAAACTTTCCCTTTCACTCTTGCAGATTCTCCACCTCTTCTCCCTGCAACCGCACCCCTTCACTGCCCTCCCTCTCATTCACACACATGTACTCTGTCTTACTCCTACGGACTTTCATTCCCCTTCTCTCCAGGGCGTTCTTCCAACTCTCCAGGCTCTTCTCAACCTGCTCCCTATTTTTTACCTAAAATCACAATATCATTCGCAAACACCATAGTCCACGGTGACTCCTGTCTGACCTCGCCTGTCAACCTGTCCATCACTACTACAAACAGGAAAGGGCTCAGAGCTGATCCTTGAAGCAATCCCACCTCCACCCTGAACCAGTCTGTCGTTCCTACTGCACACTTCACATGCTGTCACGCACATAACCCTAACCCTCACATACTTCTCTGACACACCTGACTTCCTATATGTATGTATGTGTGTGTTAGTTAAATGTAGTAATTGAAAGTTTTTGTTTAGCCTTAGGATGCATTTTATACAATTTACCTTCAAATGTAAACAATCAGCTGAAATGAAATGAAATTTCATTTTATTTTATTTGTTTTCTGCTACAGGCTGAGTTGGTAAATGGGAACGACTAGCAACATTTTTAACAAAAGTTATATTCAGGTGTTTATATTCGAATTCTCCCCCAATTTCAGTTCCAGACTCTACCATTTGAACAGATTCTGGTTTTTTTTACCCAATACTCGATACACGTTTTTTTGCTAGTAAATCTACCCAGAAACTGGGTTGCTACTATTTCTAGACTTAATGGTAGCTCTTTTTATGTGCAGCTCATTTCACTTGATTCATAAAATAAAATGAGCTCAATAGCTGCCAAAAATATGTGATGCAAATTTCAATTCAAGGTGAATCTCAAGTCCACAGTTCATATTAAGGGTAACATCAGGAACACTGCACATATTCCCAAACATCCATATATATATATCACACACACAAAAAACACACATTGAAACATTATAATTCATTTTTATTAAAGCTTTGGCCATAAATACAAACTGCAACCCTGTCATTTTATTCAGGAGACAATATAACACCATCAGTGCACTTAAGCTGAACAACTTTACAATGCAAAACATATAAAATGCCACTAAAATGCACAACACCACATATGCAAATATACAAAACCTAAAGTCTGAACATCGGGATGCCACGATAGAATTTCAAAAACACTGCAATTAGACCTTTAATAAGAACAGCTTGCTTTCATTTTGTAGCCTATAGGACGTATTTTAGAATGTGCTGATTGTGTTTATAGCTTGTAAATATGCTAAGCATCTGTTCTGTGTGTGTGTGTGTGTGTGTGTGTGCGCGTCTGTGTGTGTGTGTGGTGTAGGTTTTGCCGATGTGTGTTTTATCTATACCCTCCAACTATGACTTAACTCCTGTGTTCTGGTTGGTAGTGGCAGTAACTGTGTAACTGTCGCTCCTCCAGGAGGAGGGGTTAAAGCCAGTGGGGGCGGAGCGAGAGCGAGGTGTGTCTGTTTGGCCGAGGCCTTGGTACTGCCCCTTCGGAGAGGTGGGGACAGAGAGTGGGTCGGCTCCCAGTCGCTCGTGAGATGCCCCTGAGAGGAGGCCGGTGTGCTCGCCCTGCACAATGTCCACTTCGGAGCCAAAGAAGAGCTTACGGGGGCGTCCGAGCATTGTGCGCCCTGTAACACACACACACACACACACACACGCGATACATAATAAATGATAATCGAATAAAACGGCAATTAACAGATATTTTTACAAGAATGGTACAATAAACTACAATTAAAAACAAGACTGAACGTGTGAGAGAGACACAGAAAGACAAAGACAATCAGAGAGAGAGAGAGAGAGAGAGAGAGAGAGAGAGAGAGAGGAGAATACAATGAAAAAGAAAGATACGTTATAGAAATAAATAAAGAGAAGTGAAGTGAAGTGACAGCCAGATGAAGATACAGAGAAAAACAGACATTGTATACAGATAGAAAGGAAAACAGACAGAGAGACAAAAAAAAGAGAAAAGCATTGCGAGAGAGGGAAAGGAGAAGAAGAAAAATACTTAAACAAATTGCAGAAAGAGAAAGTAAAGTAGACTATTTTGTAGAAAGAGTAAGAAAGGCAAAGTGAGTGGGAGACACAGAGTGAAACAGAAAACCAAGATCGACTAGAAGACAGATACATACCCACATGACGGACTTGCTCTGAAATATCAGCTTGTATATCAGAGAAGTCCAGCATGGCGAGGAAGGAGTCGAAGCAGGAGCCTTCATCGTCTTCACGCACGTAGGGACGGTAACTGAAGCTGTAGTGATGCGCAATGGCAGCTACAAACATTTCAATGCAAATGACAAAGTCCTACACACACATACACAGATTCATTAATATCACTTATACACGCTGAACCCTGCAGATGTAAAATATTGCAATTATTTTATTAATATGAATTGAATACTTATTTGTTTGTTGAGAAAACAACATGAGAAACCAGACTTAGAAAACTAAAAGCAGACTTCTTTCTAGTACGGTGGTGTCATTAGCTCTTGGTTGTGTACCTGTAACCCTGTAGCCACAGCCTCCACGCTTTCCCACTCCCATGTACGCTTCTGAGAGATGACTCCAACCTTCACCAAAAAGGCGATGAGCACAGCCTGCCTGCAGAGGGAGACAAAGAGCTGAAAATAACCCACAGCACCCTACAATGACGCCTAATTTTCTCGCAGTTGTTTTCTCATGATCCTGAGAGTTGTTTTCTTGTGAACTCAGCATAACAAAAGTAGTTTTCTCGTTATTAAGACTTAATTTTCTCGTGATCAACATTGTCTGCTCGTGATTTGCTTGTACTTTTTCTATGTAAAAGCTCTTTTTCTGTCAGTGATTAACATCTTGAGACTGTCAGGTCATCAGAAACATTCACAAGGCACGAGATTTTCTCACAATACAATTACGTCGTGAGAAAACCGGTTTTGACATTGAGATCACAAGAAAACTAAGTTGTGATAACGAGAAAACAACATCTGTTATGTCGAGATCACAAGAAAGCTCTCATTAAGTCAGGATAATTAGAAAACAACTTTTGGAATGCCAAGATCACAGGAACATTGAATTGTGATTATGAGAAAACATTAAAGATAAAAAATCATGCATGACATCTTAGGACTTCCTTAGTCATCTGACAAACTGAGCAGTTTAGATTCTGGCACACTTCGGATGCCACAAACAATTTTAAAGTGTTTATTAAGGTTAGCATGTAGTGAACCGTAGGTGTGCATCACTAATGTTAAGGCTAGTGTGCAAAAGTCAGGAATAATCTGCATTTGCCATTAGAAGTTCAGTAGCTTCCAAATGACACAAGCACCACATTTCTACAGTCTCAGACAAAAAGGGTGCAGAAGCCAAGCTTTTTAGTTCACTTTGAAGCTAAATTCTCTGGCAAAAATGGCTCCTCGGGCGTATATTATGTTTCAGTTGCTCTAAAACAAAGGAGCTTATTTAGCTGATAAATTTTTTGGTCAACCGTGCCTTGGGAAACTCTTCTGTGATTGCGCTCACCCCATCCTCAATGTAACCAAATGCTTATGGACCTCAGTACCTAGCAATAGCTACACTTACTGCTCGTTTGAAAAGGTAATATCACATACATTAGACACATACTGAAATATGGTATAGTTGGCCATTTTGGAGGGCATACGGTATACGGGATTTAAGGAGTAACACCATATCAGTACAAACTTGTACTCACTCTGTATATTTTATCTGCATTGCAAAGGCACACAAAGAGCCTGATAAGCCCAATTCCAAAATCTAGCGGCATATCGCATGTATATTATGACAGAAACATGCTAAATAACCGGGCATAAAATTATCAAAAAGCTATCAATCATCAACTGAACACTGGTGGAGATGAACACGAAATAATCTGTACTACAGATAACTAACAGGCTCCAAAGATCATCTGGTGTAACTCTTGCTGAAAATAGATAGCGGAAAAATCCCAGCTATCCCACCTAGAGGGCGCTAGACTTCAGACTGCTTCAGACTTGGTGTTATTTCTAAGAAAAACAGATTGTTCAACAAGAAAATAATGTAAATATTGAGGCAGAAACGAACCAAAAGGAGGCGAACACCACCATTTTGACACAGAGGAATTTCCCGACGGGTTTTAAGGGGCTCAGCTCTTCCTTCAGTGTGCGGTAGAACAGCAGCAGGCAGTACATGGCAAACTGAAAACACACACAGTATATGTTATGCCCATCGGCTTGAGGGGGAAGTATTGGACAAAAAAACATAACTGGGTCACGTCATAGAGAAACGACTCTTATTCCTTTGTTTTGATGGAAAAACAGCTTTTCTTTTCCCAAATCACTGACACAGAGACTCCCTTCTGAGTCAATTAATATACTTATTAACTGTTTTTAAGGTAAGAAGTTACATTGGAAACATGAGTACCAGCTGGGATACGTTGTTGACGATGACAAGGTAAGTCCAGGCATTCCTGAAGCTGAAGTTTCCCTCATCATAGACTCCAAACAACTGACACACACTAGAAATAGAAAATACACAACGCCACAGTGGTTTTTGTCCACATTCACTGGTGTATTATGTGTGTAATTGTTCCAGAAATCTTTTCGAAACATTTTCACTTACAGCGCAATGACAGTAGTCACAGGTCTGACGACAGTGTACTGAAGAACTCCCAGTTTACACCTGAACAGAAGAACCCTGCGAATAGAAATACAAATTACACAAGTTTTTTTAAATTGGAGCTTTTTACAAGTCAGACTATTTATACAATATAGATATACAGATAGTTTGTATACTTTTATTATGCTGAACTTGTTGCAGTGTATATGTTTACATGTAGCATAATGTTATTTCAAAGGTGACAAAAAATCAAGATATAAATGAATAATTCTCCCATTAACTATAACCTGATAATCTATTCTATAAACAATACACATGGCCTACCTGTGATTCGACATTGTCAACAAAGTTTCTATTAAAAACCCATCATCTTCCGAGCCATCAGTAACATTTTTAGAAAATTCTAAAATACGATTCAATATTACTTGTTTTTTTTGCAAATAGTAGACTAAACATCACATAGGTCCATTATATCCAAATTAGTTAGCTCATTTCAGAGCAGGATAATTGGACCCAACTCATGCTAATTGATTGGATGTTGCCAATTTTGTTGACATTCTTCCTTTCAATCGATGAGGGTAACTAAAGTGGAAAAGGTTAATGGTGAAAAAGATAGCTAGCTAGTATCTAGAGTAAGAATGGCTAAGCTAATACAAGTTCAGCTGCTAGCTTGTTACTATGATCTATGACATCAGTGTCCTGTTTTTGAATTTTAGAAATGAATTAGCACTCGTGTGGTAAAAAAAAAACAGTTAACTTTTCAGAACTAGAACAACTCTGGCAGCTTTTGGCTTCTGATTTTTTCCTGCAGTGTGACTTTTCCTATGACGACCAGCAAACCAAGAGCCAATAAGAGTGCGAACCTGAAGATGAGATTAGCGCGACAACTTAAACCACCTCAAGGAAAATGTTTTCTTTTCAAACGTCTCTGTGGCAGATTTGCCCAGTTTCACGTTTGCACTTTTTTCCAACTTGCTGTCCACGATTAAATCGTAGACGTGGTAACGCATGTAGTCCGAATAGCACCAGTTAGCACCATTAGTCTCATAATATTTTGATACCACTTTGTATGTTCTATGGATTGGGTTACAAATGGTACCACAACCAGCCAATAGAGGGCGACACAGTTTCTAGTTTATGGCCTACAGTTTTTCAGCACAACAGATTCTAAAAAATGTGTTAGAAGAAGCAAAGAAATATCTGTTTTGGAGTAGGCTATAGAATATAGCGATTTGAAGTCTTCCTTTCTGTGGAACTACCATCAAAGTTTTATAATGATGACAAAACAGATCTGATGTATGAGCTTGGCGATGTGTGTGTGTGTGTGTGTGTGTGTCTATATCCATGTTCCCTTATTTACTTACTCTCCCATGGCCCATGGAGGGCAGCAGCAGAAAGGAGGCAGAAGCAATCGCTGTTCCTGAGCCTCCAAAATAAGTGCCAGGTTCGGGTACTGCGTCTCCAGGAAGTTCAGCAGGAACATCAGGAAGTTATAGATGACATATGCCTCGTAGCACTCGCGACAAGTGTCCACATAGATTGCTATACTGGGATACTTCAGAGCGATCCACTGCGACACACACAGGCATACAGTTACAGAAACACAAATAGAGCAATCCGTTCTGCATGTTCTAGAGAGCGAGCGAGATACTTACGCTGTCTAAGCTGTAAATCGGCACCATCCATAAGATCCTGTAAAATTATAAAAGGTGTAAACATTACATACGGAGTAAAACGCTTGGGGAAAATCGACTTCTGTTATAGGAAAATGCTAACAGCACATGAATTTTCTCAGTGTTCATACATACATATCATACCACACGTCATGATGCGTTTTATTTGTTTATAGATACTGTTTGGGTTCATCTGGATTTCAAATCACCCGTGTTATACAGTAATTGAAGTTTTTATTCACCAGCTTCGTTAATGAATACATTTTAAGGGCTAAATGACACCTCATGATTATATACACACACATTACACCAATTATTGTGTATTTCAGGGAAATTATTTCGGACGTTTTATGCATTTGTCTTTGGAATGATCACTTTACAGCCCTGGATCATCTCCATCTTTACATACTTCTGAGTGCTCAGATGTCAATGACATCCAAAATTTACACTACATTATATGCGTAAGAGAGAGAGCATGTGTGTGTGTGTGTGTATGTGTGTGTGTGTGTGTGTGTGTGTGGACAATAAAACCTATAGCCTATATGTGAGATACTGTATACCTGATGATAGGCTTCTGTAGTTCAGGTTGTGTGTAGTGCACGAGATGCTGCAGAATGCCCCACAGAGAAATGGGAATGGTCAAGAACACAAACACACCCGCGATGAACCACGCCTTAGTGTGTGTTCCAGCCTGCAACAACACACACACACACACACACACACACACCACCGTTAACGAGAGAAAGGATGCATCCCATCACTGTTATTGTCGGATCTCGGTGTGCTTTTGATGCTTGTGATGGAGATCACAGCGGTATTTACAGTATGCGGCAATAATAATAATAAAAATAAAGGGCCTAAAATTAAAATAAATAAATCAGGAACACACACACACACACACACACACACACACACACACACCTCGGCTTTCTGGAGCTGCCACACTGCCAGCGGTAAGGCCACGGCCACGAGCAGCGCGTAAACCGTCACGACGAGCGGCCGGAGCCAGCGGCGCCACCCCGCGCACAGCCGCGCCATGTTCGCCTTCACGCGCGAGCTCCGAGCATCCCGAGCATCCTCCTAGACGGTGTGGTCTGGTACTGGAGCTCGAGCAACCGGAAGGATGCTGACGCACCAGCACGCGCGCAGTCTGTGCGTCCAATCTGCGCGGCCAGATTCGACTGGATTACAGCAAATCCGATCACGGTTCCGTTATTGGGGCACAGCAGGGCGTAATAATAGAAACCATAAGGATTAGAAGGAAATTCGAAGCATATTGGGCATCAGCATTAGATTGGTTGTCTGACAGATTGTTTTGATGTGTGTGTGTGTGTGTGTGTGTGTGTGAGTTATACACAAATACAGAATGGTAAACGTTGATGTCTGATCTCTTCCTAGCCCAGACTGTACAACCAGGTAGCCTTAGAGTGACAGCGGTGTCACGTGATTACCCAGCATAACACGCCCCCTATTTAAAATAATTAAATTAGGACCAATCAAAGTGCAAATGATAAAAACAATGTGTATTATTATATAAACATTACTGTGCCAGTGGATACATAGAGCTACAAGTTGACAGAAAGAAAGAGAGATAGAGGGAGGGAGAGATGGAGGGAGGATTGAGAGCAACAAACTGTGTATTTGAGAGAGAGAGAGAGAGAGAGAGAGAGAGAGAAAGAAAGAAAGAAAGAAAGAAAGAAAGAAAGAAAGAAAGAAAGAAAGAAAGAAAGAAAAAAGATAGATAGGGGACAGGGTGAGGGGGTTGGTAGTAGTGTGTGTGTGTGTGTGTGTGTGTGTGTGTGAGTGTGTGAGGCGGGGGTAGAGAGTATATAATTGCTCACATGTGCACCAACATATGTTGAAAACCCACAACTCTGATTAGTTAACTACATGAAAGTGGAGCTGTGCTGATGTTAATTCTTTAACTGCTGCACTTTAGTCTTCAGACACAGGAACAGATTTTTACTGCAGATGCAGGATGAACTTTCCGTTACTTTTTCATTGCCTAGAAGAAGTTTCAGAAAGATCGCAGGAGGACGTGAATCGAAATACGTCGGAGGAAACCTCACGGCTATGGCTTTAGTTTAGATTATATGTTCACACATGCAGGAATTTTATCACTATATGTGGCAAGCAGGCGTTCCTACTACAGGTCGCCATGGTAACCTTGATCAATGGATGGCACAGCTGAAATTCTATGTATCAAAAAAATTAGCATATGTTTGCATAAAATCTTTTTGTTAAACTTTATTGTATACTAGTCACGCCCACATCTACTCAATAACTGTTGCTGACGGTCAGGAGGCCAAATCGCCAACTCTTATTGGAAATGATGTGATGTGTCATTGCGGGTCGCTGTACGTGTAAATGTAGCTTGACTGTGACTGACAGTGGAGACTCCTTTTCAAAATGTAATACATAACTTCTTGCAGAAAATGTCACCATATCAACTGTTACATCTTTTAAAAATCTGTGAATGTAGAGTGTCTGCTGTAAATTTCTTTTTATAGAAGATTAATCAGTAAAACATTCTGACAAATCAGAATCCAGCATTTAACCATTATAAAACCAGTTATTTTAACACTGCCTAAAGCTTAACTTTATTTTTTATTGAAAAAGCCCCTCTTAGCATGAATACCAGCTTTACACATTCTTGGCTTTCACACTCTCTATTTTGACTTGCCTCATTCAAATCTTGCAAAAGGTCATCTTTACTAGTTGGAGATTTCTTTCTGCATCCAGTTCATCCAAGAGCAGTTCAATAGGATTTGTATACAGTGAGTGGGCAGGCCTTTCCATAAAAGATAACATGCCAGGTGATTTTTTTTGTTCTGTAAATAATGCTTGCAGTGCTTGGATGTGATGAGAAGTCAAGTCAATATATGTGGGTCTGGATGGATGAACTCTCGATGGATGTACGCTTCAGCTTTCCTTGTCTTGTTGCATGTTGAATTCTGTTCCAATGAGCCACAGTCCAGATGGAATAACATGGTGTTGAAGTATTGAATGTTAGCCATGTTGGTTCAGTATTGTTGGTTACATAGAAACAAAAGGAACATGCATGTATCTCAAAAACCATAAAGATTAAACGTTTCAAAACATTTGACAGACTCTGTAGTACATTACCAAATGATATAGGGAATAATAAACACAAAGCTGTCTGATTAACAGCACTTTATTTGATTGTGATCTGTTTAAAACAAATAGATAAATTAATAACAGGCAGACGTACAAATGCAGAAATGGTGTGTGTTACTAATAACAGTTAGGCATGATGGGAGGAAAAGGTTAACTGGATGAACTTCATTAGACGAACGATTTTGTCGTATTTCATTCGCAAGTACGAGGTGAACGCAGCCAGATGCATCATGAAAAACAGCATCGTACGTGCAAGTCATTGTGATGTGGTTTTCTCAATAAAAAGTAAAGATCATATTAAGAACTAGGGAAAGAGTTTTACAATGTGATGCTCGCTCTCTCGCAATGATCTTAAGGGAAACTCGACTCAATACAGAGGCAATAAAATGAGCCAAGCAGAAGCCTCATCTTAAAAGTTATGGGCTTTGATGTTGTTGGCAGCAGTTCATAACCATGATGAGAAAGTGGAGAAAATCATGTTGGGGAAAAAAAAAGCAACACACTTATCAAATCTATCTGATTATATGAATAGGCATCAGATATGTGTCTAATTATGTAACATGGCTTAAAAAAGTGTTTTCAACCTGGTAATCTTGCTCAAACGAACGTCCACATTTACCCTGAATAAATATCATATAAGAACAACAATAATAATACAATAGAATACAATAGAATAAAATAAAGCAATAATACTATCAACATGACATCAAGACGTGCGGTTTGTATTTGAGAATGCAAAGTGGGAAAAAAAAGTCTCTCTTTTTTTTTGAGCATTTTGAGACAACGGCAATTTTTCCAAAATGTCCATCGTCTCAGTGTGTTATGGGTTTTTCTCTTAGCATGCATCCTCAGTTGTAACTGTCCTTGCGCAACGCTGTGCGGTCTGTAAGGCCGTTCTGCAGATCAGGGTTTTTGTACTGTATGCTGGTTCCCATGCTGCTCAGCAGAGAACCCGAGTTACACCAACAACACAGGCATGACTGAGGAAGAATTGAAAGCAATGTAAGTTAACAAAATACAGGAAGTCCACCAATCCCTAATCATTTAACATAAATAACACACAGCGCCAGACTCGAATACGTGACGTTATTAATCACAGAAACAAACAAAACCATAGGTATGCTAGTTATGAAAGAGAAAATGGCAGATAAGAAATAGAAATGATAGACTTATGGAGTGGGGGAAGCGAATGAGTGAATGAAACGGTAAAAAGTTGTACCTTGAAGCAGTTTTTGAACTTCTTGCTGACAAGGTAGAGTATGATAGGGTTGATGCAGGAGTTTATCGTCGCCAGGTTGATGCCGAAGTAATCAAGAACCAGCAAGAAACTAGCAAACACATACACAGTCAATACAATTATTTCTATAATACAAATTATGAAGGTGGAATCGAAAAAACATTGTTGCAACCAAAAAATGTATCATCCTCAAATCCACCTTTGGCCTAATGTCATTAAGTCTTTGGACCAATTGTAAGCAATTGAAACCACATTTTAAATCAGCTTTGACCACCAAAAACATATATACGCTGGGCCATGTCAGTTTGTTACCAAGTTAGTATTAGAGGCCAGCAATTTTACTAGCTAGCACATACTGAAGGTGATCAGTTTTTTAAAATAATGTAAAGCTACAGTAAGAGTGGAAGCAATAGAAATTTAAGGAAAATGTTGATCTTCAACGTAGATTTGTTTTGTCTCTACAATCCCTGTACATATACATTGTCTGTACAAAGACTAAACAGGAACATGCTAGAAAAACAATAGCTAGCACACAATTAGCTTTAATGTCAGAGTGTTTTCTGTATTTCACATTTACTTTCAGGAATGTAAACGTGTAAAATGATTGTACACACTATTAATGAGGTATACACATATATACACACACTGGGAATATTATTTATCTTAGAGGTATTGGGAAGAATTAAATACTAATAAATAAATAAAGACTCAATTACAAAACCTTGCTGGTTTCTGCTAATCTCCGAATTACAGAAAACTGACCACAAATCTAAGAAATGTCACAATTTTCAAAACAAATAAACCTGATTTTACTACATGCTTATGTTTCTTACTTGAGCAGATCACAGCGTTGAGCATCATGCTGAAAGTAGGCCATTTTCTTTAGAATTCGACTTAGGTGAAGAGGAAACCAGCACACAGCAAAGATTAGGACCAGAGAGAATATGGCCTTTGCTACCTCGCGTCGCTGCAGACAATCAAACATACATAATATTGTTAATTCACTGTAT
Source organism: Silurus meridionalis (assembly GCF_014805685.1). Lineage (NCBI taxonomy): Eukaryota > Metazoa > Chordata > Actinopteri > Siluriformes > Siluridae > Silurus > Silurus meridionalis. The sequence continues at coordinate 14,247,588 of NC_060899.1, forward strand.
ATATTTAGCATTGGAAAGATGCTAAAATTTTTGATCAAAGCCAAACAGGTCTCATTCAGTGCAACCACATAAATAGAAAATAAATAAATAAATAAAAAAACAGCAAAAATATTCTCATTTAAAAACTTAAGCTCCAACTAAACTAAGACTTCTTTAATTTTCTGTTTACTTGAACTAGGAGACTCAAACCTGTTCCAGCATGACGATGTTAATGTGTACAATGCCAGCTCCATGAACATATGCTTTAAATGGGTTGGAGTGGAAAATTTTAAATGTGGCCTGCTATAGACCTTTGACCTCAACCACACTGAAAACACTTTGGGATGAATGTGAACGCTGACTGAACTCCACTCCTCCTCACCTCACCTACATCAGTACCTGACTTTACTAACTGCCTTAATGAGCACAACTTTCCACAATAACACCAAAATCTAGTGGAATATCCTCCCAGATGAATGGAGGTTATTATAACAACAAATGTGGAGTTGGATGTTCACATCTGAATCTTATGCTTAGGTGTCCTGAAACATTTGTTCATATAATATCTCAGTAGTTTGTATCTAAAATGCAGGATTTCAACATTTAGATTTGCAGATTGAAGTCCAAATGACTTACCTGCTTCAGATGTTCGCTGAGTGCGATTCTCAGACTTCCTTTCCTGTAGTTCAGCATCTCGCAGGTCATTAGAGTGTAGAAGACAGCTGTGCACGCTAACGGCACGCAGAAGTAAAACCCAAACAGCCACCAGTCCTTTGCATCTCTGTAAAACTACACACAAACACACACACATACCGGTACCGACACACACCGATTTTAATATACCACAACACATCTGAGGTAAATGTTGATCTTCACATAATATTTTTAACATCACTTCAACAGGTAAATGCTACCAAAATGATTTGCATATACACAAGCCATCATATGATTAGCTTAAAATGTCAGCCTTCCACCTAACCACAGTGTTTTCTCTTTTTTCTCTTGAATATTTGCTGGCGTATTCCCCCAGACATTGAAACCAGCCATGATGTTACAATAGTGTTAAGTTTTTAGTGAGAGGGTTTAGCATGTTAAATACTTACAGTCATAAACTGTGATTCTGGCCTGAGCATACAGGTATGTACAGTCACGTTGTTGAGGTCAAAGCTGACCATGTTGAACCCCACAGCTTCAGGAACAGCCAGAAGAATGGACAAAACCCAGATACACATGATCTCTACAGCAGTTGAAGCTGGGATTCCTACGCCTTGTACACGGCTCCAAGAGGCCACGGCACGATACCTGAACGCACCGAACGCCCCGGATAAAAAAACCCTGCATTATTATCTATATTCACACATCACCAGTTTGCATGTTTATACATGTCCTACACATGAATGTCCTACCTGTCCACACTCAGAGCACACAGGTTGAGCACCGTTATCCCAACCGAAGCCTTTTGCAGGAAGGGAAAGAGTTTACACAGGAAGAGTCCGAACATCGTGTCATTAAATGGCCACTTCATTGCCAGCAACTGCATGAAACCCAGAAAAAGCACACGTTTTAAGATGTTGTCTTTTGTTTCTATGACAGGCGCATAGCATTCCAAGTGCAACACAGGTTGTCTTCGTGTACTGTGAAGGCAAATGAACAAATTCTGGACAGATACCATTAAAGGGCAGCATTTAAGAAGAACTTCCTGTTCTGTAGCGTGTGTGTTGAGTGATACATCGATAGAAGATCCAAAATAAGCATGTCAGAGTGACCTAGCGCCGAGACAGCTTGACGCACACATACAAACACACACACACACACACACACACACACACACACACACACACACACACTATCAGTACTTGTGAGTGATGGTGAAAAAGCCCAGGCAGT